>NC_137971.1:47901042-48501042 GCF_963924665.1 Micromys minutus
AATGGAATACTACTCAGCCACCAGAAACAATGACTTAACCAAATTCTTAAGAAAATGGCTGCATCTAGAGAAGATCATCCTGAGTGAGATAACCCAGTCACAAAAGAACAGACATAATATGCAGTCACTGATAGTGGGATGCTGACCCCAGAGGCTTGCACTCCCCCAGAAACAACTCACAGACTGTATGAAGTCCAAGAAATAAAGAAAACAAAAACTATACATATATTCACAAAACAAGAAGACTTTGACTATTTCCATGTTGCGTTTTGTTTTGCATGTACTTTACGCTTATTGCAACTAGTACGTTTTCAATGCATACTGTCAAGCCCTTGAAAAAAATCAAGTACCGACTAAAAAACATATTCACATGGTTTTATGTAAAATTTATTTTAATGTCTGAAAAAACAGTACTGACAAAAATGTATAATTTTAAGCAAAAAATGTTTAAAATCTTTACATCTATCTTTGTTTTGAAAAATAAAATCGTTTAAAAAAAAATAATACATTGCTATATATTGAGGAAAATACATGAAAATATTTTAAATGCTACCCCCAACATTAAAGTGTTAAACTCTATTAATAAATTTTATTCTTCAGGGTGTATTTTTCTTGCCTCAATCACAAGATCATACTCAACTTGTCAAAAGTGATTGTTGCAATAATGGATATGAAATACAGAAGGAGGAAGAAGAAATCTAGTGTTCTCGGTAGAGCACAGTGCAATTTTCCTGGAGTCTCAGCCTTTGTAGATCCTAATAAACATCTGAAGAAAACCTTTCCTGTCATACTTTCAATATGAGTCACTTCATTTCTACTGAAAACCATTTCCTAAAGTCCAAGTCAGCAAAATTCCCTCAGTCCACATTCCGTAATGACCACAAACTTTATCAACTTCTCCAAACAGAGTGAACAGTGTTGTTAGATGTGAAAGCATGTGCTCTTTCAGGGTGGAAACTCACAGGGTCATGTGGTAAAGTTTTCTCTGCACATTTACCTGCACATTCCTTTGCTTAAATATTAGACATTATGCATTCCAAGAGTGTTTGAGATCCTTTGAACGTATGACGGCCTGTACAAGCTCCGGGTTTGATACCCCAGCAACAAAAAATAATAATAACTCACAAGCAAGCATTATGGTTCATGCCTGTAATCCCAGTATTTGAGAGGCTGAAGCAGACTAGCATGAGTTCAAAGCCAACCTTAGTACAGAGTGAGACCAGGTTTTTTAAAAAAATGACTTACTTTATCTCACTTAATAATTTTAATATATATTGAAGTCAAACACACACACACACACAAGGAGATTGAATTAAGGATTTTACACACACCAAGAATGTGCTCTACTACTGAGGTACATCCTCAGCACAGGGGCTTCGTTTTTCTTTATATTCGAAGACTAAACTTAATCATGGTATACTCTCTCATCTAAATAGTAGACTAAGATATTGGACATGTAAAAGCAATAGCAACTTAGTTGCTAGACTGTAAAAACTAAACATTGCTTACTCAAGAAAGGGAGCTTCTAATGTTGCTCCCCATAGAGATATGTGTAACTGAAAAATATATGTAAGTTGAAAAAATATGGTATGGTATTGCAGTGGTACATAGATTAGTTCCCAGCATGTGTGTACATGCATGTGACTCCAGAGGTGTCAGCTGCCCCTTATAGGAAATTATGAGCCAGTAGATATCAGTGCTGGAAACTGAAATCCAGCCCTTTGAAAAAGCAGTACATACTCTTTAATTTTCCTTTCATCATCATCACCTTATTATCTTATACATTTTAATTAAAATATAATGACATTACTTGTCTCCTACCTTTTCTCCCTGGAGCCCCTCCCAATTCCTCTCCATTGAACTCCTTCCATGTCTCCTCCTCCCAGATTAATAGCCTCTTCCTTCCTGATTATTATTGTTTCATATGTATATGTGAATATATAGCACATATATATTCACAACTATGCACAAATATATTAACATGACCTAGTGAGTCCATATTTGTTGTATGCATACGGTTTCAGGGATGAACCCTTTTTATTGGACAAGCAATTAGGGGACTGTGGCAGAATCTTCCCCTAAGGAATAAAGATTACAGGGGACCGATGACTGGGTGAGATCAGAGAGGGGAAGAGAGGAGGCAGGAAAAGGTTGTGGCTTTTGGACCAGGAGAGCTTGGAGGAAAGATGTAGCTAGCAAGAACAACCCCCCACACCCTCATTTAGATGGCAGATCTGTCAAGATTCACCACCAGAGAAGTTTAATTTAGAACGGCTTACAAGATTAGGATGCTAGTTTTTGTGCCCAGCGATTGTGTTACCTGTTGATTCTAAATTAAGTTTGTGTGGTGTTTTCCTTCACAAGGCAACTCATCTGGGTTCCAGGGAGAAAGGTACAGCAGCAAAGTGTGGGTTTGTGAGAAGTGAATTTGGATGCGTGAGGTTGGTGTAGCAGCAACTCGCCATGGGAACTTAGACGGTCAGGTGGAGCTCCAGGTCAGAGAGTCTGCTGAGATAAGAATAAACCAGGCCTGCCGGTGCCCTAAGGCAGTATCGTGGATGTTATTATTATTATTATTATTATTATTATTATTATTATTATTATTATTATTATTACTATTTCGCAGAACAGGAGAGGCTAACTCTTCCTATCTAAGCAGTCATTGGTGGTCAATACTTCCTTGTGTGGTTTGTCCCTCATCCCTTCTCCTTTTGTATTAACCACCCATCCAACGTTCAAATTGCAGTCCCTTCCCATTTTTCCCTTTGCTGCTTCATATTATTTCCATGGCAAGGCTCCTCACTATGGTACCTTTATACTTTCTTGGTTTCTGCAGTTACTCCATATTCTGTACCCACATAGAATTGAAGCTAAGAACCACAGATGATATAGAACATGTGGCAATTAGACTTTCTGAGCCTGAGTTCCTTCGCTCAATATAATCTTTTCTAGGCCCATCCATTTGTCCACATAATTCGTGTTTTCACTTTTCTTTAAAACTGAGAAACATTCTATCTTGTATATGTAGCATATTTTAACCATTTCTTCTAAAGTTCATTTGGGTTGTTTCCATGTCTAGGCTATTGTGAATAGGACAGCAGTAAAGATGACTGAGAAGTTTGGAATAGGATGTCAACTCCTTTGAGCATATGCCAAGCAATTTTTAGTTTTATTGTTGGGATTCTTTATACTGATTTCCAGATATGTTGCACTAATTTGCATTTGCAACAGTGAAATCTCAAAATTCTTTTAATTTTCATTCCTCTCATTGCTCAGAATATTGTATACTTTTTGAGCTATGCCTTAGCTACTCTTATTTCTTTTATTTATAACTCTTGCTCATTTATAATTGGACCAATTGCTTTCTTGACTGTTTTTGTTTGTTTGTGTGTTTGTTATTTCCTTAAAAGGCTGGAAAACATAGGCACAATTTGCTATTTATTTTTATACTATGAGGGATATTGTTAAACAATAGCATTTTTTCTAGAAGAAGGAAATTTCATTTGCAAAAGGAGGAAATATGATTAAACAGTAAAAACATATCTTGGAGACAGAAGGACTGGATCCTTCACCTATCCCTTGTATTTATCCTTTGGCAATTTGGCCCTTATGTTCTTTAATTCAAGTACTGAATATTCTCAAATGTGCCAATGTAATGCACGTTGAAACAAACCAAGCCCCTTTCTCAGGACCTGGGGCATACCAGATATGCCAAAGGCTTAGCTCCTTTAGGTTTCATGAGCAAGTTCATGAAAAATTCAAGAGAAATAGTATGTCCAAACACAAGCATGAAAAAGTTAAGAAACGCTGGCATTTGTGATTGTTGCCGTCTAGGAAATATCTAACTTGCATATATTATGTCTGGTCTTATTAAACTGTTTACCTTAGTGATCTGGCAGTTAAAATTACAACAAACAAATGGATTATAAAGATTAGCCCAAAAAACAAAATCCTAAACCATGTGTAGTTATAATTAGTATCTAGTAGAGGAGTATCAGAGCATAATGGTGAAATATATGTGTGTGTATGTGTGCATGTGTGTATGTGTGTGTTTATGTGTGTATATGTGTAGGCATGCATATATGTTAATGCAGATTCAGGCACTCCTTTTGTGTGTGCCATTTATCTAGTTTTATGTTTACAACATGCTTTTCAAGCAATCAGATACTAGAGAAAGCTTTCCTCTGTAAGAATCAAGAGGGCTGGCACACTCTAGAACTTTCATATTCTATGACTCAATGACTGAGATTCTGAGATTCTAGTCCTGTGTAACTGCTAAGAGCTCATTGCGGAGGACTCAATGGGGCCCTAGGGAAGAAATACATCATGATTATTGCTACAATATCCTTTCACTCCTCTCCTAACAAAGCTCTGCCACTGAATCATGGAGTCACCATCTGAGGAGAAGAGAAGAAACCATGCCATCACTATAAACCCAGACGAAACTATCTTGACTGCCTATCCATATAGACCACAAAGTTCTCTGCTGGATTTCCTTAAGGGAGAGCCAAAACTTTTAGGGGTGAGTTCTGCCTTATCATGGGTCACCCAGAGAAGAGAGAAGGAGTTGTATTTCCATGTTTGTCTACAGAGGTGGCTTTGTGCAATAACATTCAAAGAATTAGTCTCTCTGGTCTTTCTTCTGCAATATATCCTTCCTACAGTGAAGGAAAATCACAAATCTCTGCCTTCCTGGAGGAATATCCACAGATAGTGGTTGCTGGTGGGGGCGGTGGATCAGTAATTTTCTTTACTAGTGTAGCTACTGGTAACTTTTGACCATACTCCAATAAATAACCCAGTAAATTTGCCCAAGCTTCTATAAACCACGAAATAAGCACCTCTAATTAAAGTCAGTGAGTCTCTCTCTCTCTCTCTCTCTCTCTCTCTCTCTCTCTCTCTCTCTCTCTCTCTCTCTCTCTCTCTCTCTCACACACACACACACACACACACACACACACAAAAGAGGAGTTGGAAAGAAGAAAAGGTCAACATGGATGGGAGGGGGTAAGAGAAGGTAATGGGATAAATGTGGTAACATTGAATACATATACAAAATTTTTTAAAAATATAAGAACAGCACATCTAAGTCAGTTTTTGTGCAAGAAAACTGTATCCATAGAGAAGAGTCACAATGAGCCACAAAAGACCTCTTTAGAAGTGCAATGTACAGTGTGTCTTGGGTCTATATGTTACCTCTCAGCTGTCAATGCAGAAATGCTTCTGAGGTGATGGATTAAGTAACTCTCAGCAGTGAATGTTCTAATAACTCACCCGACTCCAGGGAGGCCCTGGGGATGTTTCACTGTGCGCTGTGAGGGCTAGTTCTGGTTTTTGATTTTAACACAAGGAAGCAGGAAGCTATGTAATTTTTCTAAATACCTTCTTGAAGAAGTGACCCCAGGATGTAGCAATATCTCTCACAGAATTAAGAAGCCAGTAAAACTGAAGTCAAACTCCATCAGTGAAGTCTAGGTCTAAAGGATGCATAACCACAGGCTCAACCAACATGGAAACATGGAGTTAAAAAAAAAGGCTCGCCTGTACTGAACATGTACAGTTAGTTTTCTTGTAACCATTCCACAGACAGTACAATAAACTACTTCCTGCTTTTACATTCTCTTAAGTATTGTATTCACTTGTAGGCAGATGACGCTTAAAAGTGTCTGATGCTTGTGTGTATGGCACATTACACACTACCATCCTAAAAGGCTATTGAAAGTACACAGGAGGGGTACAGTATGGTGACATAAGCCTGCCATCCCAGCTTTGAATATAAGAGCTGAATATTGTACAAAGAATATATATAGAATATCTACTAATATTATAACACCTTTAATACGAAAGACTTAAACTTCCTCAGAATTTAATCATGGAACCAAGTCTCCCACCCACTTTCTCGTGCAAACCAAGGAATGACTGCACTTACCATTGAAAATGTGGAGGCTAATTATAGGCTGTCAGTGAGACAGAAGAGGAAGGGGTATAGAAGAATGGCTTGTAGGGCCTGTCCTCAAGAAGTTTATAATCATTTACACAACTCGGTTTAATCACGCAGTAATTCAAATATGTGTGCTGCAGGATATACTGGTAATTCTGGGAAACAGTAGAGGAAGAGAGTGGAGAATTAAAATTCGGAGAAACTAAAGCGTGGTGGAGACATGGGATGTCTTTAGACTGGGGTAGTAGGCTGCCAGAGGTGTGTCTGGTGCAGCCCACAGTCCTGGGCTCTGGTCACCTCATGTTTATTTTCTCTTTCCAGGCTATCCAGGTTCTTCTTTCTCTGGTCATTGTAGGCCTTGGAATTATATTAGCACTTAATTTTATCTTTTCGTCCAAAAAAATTCCTCTCGTGATTCTCACAGGATATCCATTCTGGGGAGCAGTTATTGTAAGTACCATCTGCTAAGTCAGAAATTGCTATAAAGTCTAATATAATTAGATGTATCTCTATGACAATAAATCTTACAAATGTGTTACTTCCAGGACACCAAACAGGCAGTCCACTCCATGGCAAAGAGAGAGAGAGAGAGAGAGAGAGAGAGAGAGAGAGAGAGAGAACCATATTATCATATTATTCCACTAGCCATTTTCTACCACCCTTATAGTAACAACTATCCCTAGGCAGGGAGCAGTTTTCCAAAGCCCATGGGTATGGTACATCCTGCAGCAGCAATCTGGGAGATGAAATGAATAGATGGCCTTCTTTATCCTGTGTGAATAAGTGAGTTTGAATACAAGTAACTGGAACATGTATAGGAAGGACTCACAGACTCAGACTCAGTGAGAAAGGAAACTTTAGGATCACTGTAGCCCAGAACCCTCCTTAGCCCCAGAGGGTTTTTATGACAGTAACTCATGGGTGATCATGGAGTCATTACACTTTCTTAGTATACAATGCTAGTTCCACAGAACCATAAGGCCTTAGTTCCTAAACCTGTGCCGAATATTTAAGGGTAAACTCATTAGAACATCTCAAGTCAAAACATACAAGAGGGCAAGAATGGGTCTGTTTTACTTGCTTTTATGCTCTCAGAAATTAGAATCATGCCTGAGATACGAGGTGTGTGAATGAAGGTATGTCAATCGCTCGATAAGCACCCTATTAAACCCAGCACTGGTGTTCGATAAGCATTCCATGTCTTTCCCACAGTTTAAATTTCAAAAACAACTGGTAACATTTTTCACTTTTCTAATAAATTAATTACATTGATTTCTCAACTATACTCGCTCTAGTGAATTACACTCTAACCCTAACCTCCTCACTCTTCAACAGTATGATTTTTGAGATCCACGGGTGTAAATTTTAATAAGGTTTTAGTCACTGATTTTGGAAAATCCACTCTCCAAGGGGAAGGCACTCACTAAACGCATAAGTACATCTGTTTGGTAATGTCCCGGATCTGTGCGTACTATTATTTCTTTCTGAGAAATGTGGCAGATGTTTTTATAATTACGTTGAGTGTTCCAAGGAACTGTCTGAGGGTTTAGCTGAGGACCTATCTGGTGCCAGCAATGGAGGAGTGCTTCATATAGAGGTTGTCATTAGTTGACGTAGAAAGGATGTACGCTATGACAGAAAGCACAAGAGAAGTGTGTGTCATGGGAAAGAACCAGGGAAGAAAACTGCATGGTTACACATGCAGTGAAACCACTCATTTACAGTCTGTTCATTATCTGATGGGCATCTAAGTTGATTCTATTTCTTAGCTACTGTGAATCCAGTAACAATGAACATGCATTTGTGTCGCTCCAGTATAAAAGCAAAAGTTACCTACTGGTGATTTTGAAGCAAAGTACTTTTGTTGAAAGGTCTGTTCTTATTAGAGTATAGTGTGGGTTTTTAAGTGGAAAATTAATTCAAGGATGACAGACATCCTGGGAAAATCAATTGGGAAGAAATTGCAACTACCCAAAAAAAGGATGGTGACACTGTGAGGCCCCAAGAGAGAGAAGCTTTGAAGAGTGACTTGGAGGTAAATAGGCCAGGTGAAGCAGAGGAAGATACCAACAGTAACTCCCCACTCTGTACAGAAGCATAAGGATTCCAGGTACCAATACCAACTCCTACAGATGGAATTGCAACAAGGGCCCTTCTCCCCAACACTCAGGCTCCAGGGTGGGACTGGGGGTTGTTACAAGCAGTTTGAAAACCCAATGAAGATTGTGCTGTAGACAGGTTAAATGTAGCATTTGTTAACTATCACCTCTTGTCTTCTGAGCAGTTTTTTCTGACGGGATTTGTCACAAGGTCCCATGATAAACCAAGTCACTCTCTGGTAAGTCACTTTGATGGATCCTGGTTTAAAATGTATTTGCTTTCTGACAGCTTTGGCCTTAAGCTTTAATGTTTCTTTATGTATCAAATCTCTAGTTGAAACCCAACCTTTAGTGATTTATCCCTGCATTCTTTTTCTTGATCCTACTTCCCTGGTCAAGCAAAATAAATGCTATTCATTGGGAATCATTCTGCATTGCTGTAATTAAATGATTTTTAAATAAAATTTTCTGCTTCTTCTCTTTCCCTGGGGAAATACTTCACCG
This sequence comes from Micromys minutus, assembly GCF_963924665.1. Classification (NCBI taxonomy): domain Eukaryota; kingdom Metazoa; phylum Chordata; class Mammalia; order Rodentia; family Muridae; genus Micromys; species Micromys minutus. The sequence continues at coordinate 47,909,587 of NC_137971.1, forward strand.
TGTTCAAAGATATTTTTTGATTGTAATAACTATAAAGGGTATATATTGGCAGCTACAGTGTCATTTCTAAGCATCCATTTTCTTTTTAGATATGTAGGAGTGCTTTCCCTGTTTCCATGTATGTGACCCATATATATGTGTGGTTCCCACAGAGGTCAGAAGAGGGTGTCAGAGACCCTGAAACTAAAATGACAGATATTTGTAAGCCAACATACAGAACTGAACTTGAATCCTCTGAAAGAGCAGTCAGTGCTGTTAACCACTGAGCATCTCGTTAGCTTCCTCTAAATATTCTTTAAACAAAGGAAGCACAAGAAGATGTCCTACAACGCAAAAAACATCTGACTGAAATGTCTACAGTCTCAAAGTTGAGAAGTCCCACCTCAGCCAAAACCCATGCCAGTGCCCAGTAACCCAACCCCACCTTGAGCACCAACGGAGGCTTAGCTCAGAGGCCTGCCTGATGATCAGACTAAAATGTGGGACTGTAAGTGTGAGTCCGAGCTGTCTGGCTCTCATTGCTCTGTCAACTCAAATGGAGATTGGTTCTCAGAGCTACTCTAAAGATTAAGATATTACTCACAAAAGGACACCGTGATGTTTAAATGTTCCTATTCTCATCTAATCATTGTTGAAAACTTGAGAGCTATGGGTGTCCTCTCAAAGTTACTCGATCTGTTTGTACTAACCCCTGCTAGTTTCATCAGGGACTGTTATAAACTCTAGGGAGGTCCCAGGGTGAGGAATGAATGTCCCCATATGCTCCCCTCTGTAGACCAGTGATGACAGTCCTTTGTTGCCTTCTCCAGAGCTATGACTGAGACATGCTCAAAGGTCATCCATGCCTCATGGAGAGCTTTACAGGTGAAAGAAGGTTTGACATGACACATGGGGGTGGGAGTGCAGAAGACCTGGTTTCCACCACTGCTTTTCCACCAAGCATGGGATGGCTCAATCACTCAGTGTCTAAATCCAATACCTCTCTAAAGCATGGGTAGCAAGTGTCTTCCTGATATCACAATCGTGTAATAAGGACAAGATGAGAAAAGAGCTTGACAGATTTGCATGCTCCTTGCATGCTTCTTGTTTTTGTTTGTTTGTTTATTTGTTTGGTCAGTTAGTTGTTTTGGTTTGGTTTGGTTTGCCAAACCCACTTGCTTTCAGTAAGATCTCAGTGTAGGATAAACAGTCATAAGTGTACTTCCCAGTCTTGCCACACTAGGCTACACATAGCTCCAGAAAAGATGGGCTGTGTAAATGCATAGCTTCATTTCCAATTTTAGCAAACCTAATACAACCAACAAAGCACAGTACATACAGGCTGAAATAACACTTCCTTTCTAAGAAGAAAAATGTAATATAAAAAAAATAGTATGATCACACACACACACACACACACACACACACACACACACACATCTTTCCTGTAAGAAGCCCTGATACACATACCTCTCCCTTTAAACATACTGGGAATAGATAAAAGGAGTTAAGCGGAGGGTATCCAGCATCAACTGATATATCTACAATGCAACCCCTACACTGAAGGCTCAAGGAACATAATGGAAGATGGAGCAAAAAGACTGTAAGTGTCAGAGAACCAGGAAAACTACTTCAAGACTGAATCTTCTGCATATGACAGGGAATCTGTACCCATGATCTCAACAATATGGTTACTGAAAAATAACATCAACTGGAGTGCCAACATGAATGAAAAACGTCATAAGGACCCACCATTAGATAAAGAACTATGAAAAACTAACTGCCGCTAAATAAGAAAAATAGGTGGTCTATTCCAGGAACGGGGCCCCAATAGATGATACAAGCCAAAGTGTTTAGCACTAAACAAACACAAATGAGCAACAGTAAATTAACTCAGTAGGTAGTATTTATAAACTTTATGTGATATAAGTAAAAAGTAATCATTAACTCACAAGAGGCCATGAATTTGAAAAATGAGGGGGGACACAGGACAAGTTAGAGGGAAGAGAATGTTATAAAAACAAAAATCACATAGAAAATTCTTTAAAAATACTTTTAATTAAAGGAAATTAAGTAGAGCAATCAACATTCTTTTGCCTCCCATGTTGAAGTACTGAGATTATAATAAGGAATCTTTAACTCCTAGTCCAAGTCTTACCATCTTTAACCATATTCATAATGATTTTGTTAATGACCATTTGATCTTCATGGGGAAGATAAGTGAGCCATGTGATGGTGGGTTGTCAAGTCCCACAAAATCTTTATATATTTGGGTCTAATGTGGTACACTGTTTAGGAAATAAATACTGCACTAAACTCATTCTCCGTTTTAAAGGTAGAAACTGAGACTCAGAGAGCTTAAATGTTTGGTACAAGTTCTAATAAGAGACAGACTCCAAATCATGTCTAATTTCTAAGTTGAGATATACCAGATCTTTCCAGGTTATGAAAGACAGTTTTCTACCGAGATGAAATGAACATTTTCAGTAACATTAACTACAGGTTATTGTTCCCCCATTCTATAGTTTACTTTGCCTTTTGACAAGACCAGTCAGAACTAAACTTGTCAAGCTTTCCATTCACATGAGGCCTCTAGAAACAGAAAACTTCTGAAAATTTCATACAAGGTATATTTACCTTTAGTTTTTACTTGTTTTATCATGTCATGTCATCTGTTTTTCAGAAGCAAGACATCACACTCATGAATATCCTCAGCTCATTGGCGGCATTAGCTGGAATTGCTCTGATCCTCCTCAGCTTTGCACAGCAGCACAAAATCTGCCAGACATCCTCCCTTGAAGGACCATGTGTTGTGGGCAGAACACTTCTCCTTGTGAGTTATCTAATTTCAAATGAGGAATCTGAGTAACTTTATCCAGCCTTGTCCACAACACAATGATAAGTTGATTCTTAATACTGACTTCATGGATTATGGTGTTATGTGATTATAGATGGTTCTAGAAACACAAGCTCTTGATTTTTAATCTTACTTTTAGCTCCAGAAAGCTTGGGACCTTGGCCTACATTGCAGGGTCTCTACATCTTAATTTTCCTCCTATAAAAAAATTAAAATATTATTATATGTGTCACAGAGCTATGCTAAAAATTACTTCAAATAATACCCACCAAAATACTAATACCCAATAGCTTTAGCTAATATAACTATAATCACATTGATTGTATTAAATTTTACCTTTTTGGTGATTAAAAAATTGTTACATTGGCATGAAACTAAATACAGTCCAAGGAAGTATTTAAGTGAGCTATTTAATTCATTTTAAAATGCAAATTATTTTATATAATTATATAATTTTTGAATCAGTAGGGTAAATGATATATTCCTTTACCAGGAAATACAATTATACATAAATTTTTATTTTACTTTTTATGTATGTGAGTGCTTTGCCTGAATGTGGGACTGTGCGCTATATACATGTCTAATGTTCTCTGGGGCTATAAGATAGCATTGCAATAATCTGGGACTGAAGTTACAGATGTTTATGAGCCACTATGTTGGTTCTGGGAATTGAACCTAGGTTCTTCTGGAGAAAGCCAGCATTCAAAATTGCTGAGTCATCTCTCTCGTCCCTAATTATAGTTAAGATTTTAAGAATCTATCTCATTATATAAGTAATACATGACATTATAATTATATTTAATATTTTACAGTAATTTACTTGAGGTGTGTGTGGTTCATAATGTCATAGCTTATATATGGACATCAGAGAAAATCTGGCAAGGATTGATTCTTTTCTTCAAAAATGTGGATCTTGGGGCTCAAACTCATATTGTCAGGCTTGGTAGCAAATGCTCATACATGCAGAGTCATCAGGCCAGCCCTGACATCATTTTCAATCATGGCAAAGATTCCAACAGACCTTTCCTCTGATCCCAAAGTGAAGTCTAAGGTTTAGTCTATGTCTGATAGAGACATATTGAAAATTTGAATCTTAGAATTTGAAAATGTGAACCAATAGGACAAAAGTGAAGTAGAATCATGGGAGATTATCTCCTATAATTTAATCCATCTAATCATCCATTGGAGTGAACTATAGAATATTTTTGTGTGTGCTGAGACAAATTCCAGAGTTAGACTTGAGTTCCTAAGAAAAGTCTGTTATAAACAATTATAAGAGAATGAAGTCCTAAGCTACTTTGTCTAAATGCATATGATGGAAGTTTTCCAGGGATTGGGGCCAATTCTCTCTGGTTAGAAGTCAGAAGCCAGGAAACTCCACACAGCAGGGTATACACACTGCAGCTTTATCAACAAGTGAGTTATTTAAGCTTCTGTATGTGTTCAGAGGAAACTGAGATTCAGAGAGCCTTAGTCACTTTCCCAGCACAGGTATGACCTTGGGCCCAATTGTACCCAGTTTTGCTGGTAAAAATTTAGTATTTATACCTTTTGAATACCATACTGCACCATCTTGCCTCTCAATCAAAACATTACCTTAAAATAGTGCTTACAAAATGCCAACCTATGTACTAGATCCATCTTGAATGGTTGTTTTATTTGACTAACACAGCTGAGTACATAGCTGAAACTTTCCCTTCAAATAATATGCATATCCAGCTTCCTTGGGCAAGAAAAAAAGAGACATTTGGGTTACTATACCCCCAAACAGAAACAATTCATTATAATTTAGTGGCAGATGCTTATGGGAATGCTACTGCACTCCACTATGCCCCTTCTTTCACTCTAGAAACTATTGTAACCCTATAGACATGGGAGTTTGTTAACTTCTCCTTGCTAAAAAGACATGAAAATGATGCAATATTTAATAGCTACAGAACAACATAAATAAGAGTTCCCACAAACTCAGCCATAAGGTATAAAAATGCTCTCAGCTTCTGTTTTTAAAATGATGTCGCTTTTATCCTAAATATAATTTTTTCTCTTCCTTATTTACAGGGAATTTTGTCAGTTTTATTAATCATCACCATAGTAGAATTCAGCATCTCTGTGACTATTTTATCCTTAAAAAGCAGATGCTGGATCAGTCCAAGAGAGGTGAGGCCAAGGTTGTCATAAGAACTGAATGTGTGTGTGTGTGTGTGTGTGTGTGTGTGTGTCTGTGTGTGTGTGTCTGTGTGTGTGTGTGTCTGTGTGTGTGTCTGTGTGTATGTCTGTGTGTGTGAGCAAGCATGCTCGACTGTGTATGTGTGGAAGATGGGGGGCAGGCATCCTCATGCCACAAAGTAAGGCTAGAGGCCAGAGGATCCCCTCAGATGCTGGTCTTCACCTTGTCCCTTGTTTGAAAAAAGGTCTCCCCTGCTGTTCATTGCTGAACACTGCAGGCCTTTCTGCCCACAAACTTCCAGCAATCCTGATTTTCTTGTCTTCTTCCACCTCTAGTACAAACAGTACAGAAGTGTATACTATTGCATCCACACTGAGATCATCACCCCACACTATACAGAGACAGTGTCCTAAGATACCACACTGAAACTCCTAAATTTAGGAAGGTCAGAGGAAGCTGAGATTAAAATTGATGTTCACTCTACTCTTTAAGAGTATCTTTTTTTCCTATTTTATATCTGTTCATATATAATTATTTTACTGAAAAAAATAAAAAGGGAAATACAGGACTTTGTAGAAAACCCATAGTAATGTAAAGCAGGAATTTTACACCTTTATTGATTGTTTATAATGTTAAATATGATTGTAATCACTGGGTGACAACTTAGTTAATACCCATATTAATACTATTTCAATGCCCCCCTTGTACTTTTTACATTAGAACTGACTAAAACTTAAGAGAAAGATTAATTAATTAATACCTTCAATATTACAGAATACCAGGGATTCTGAGTGGTATGGGGCAGCTCCTAACTTTGCTTTCTAACACCAGTCTACGGTGTGCTAGGTGGAGTGTTTGGTTGTTTCCTTGCTTGCTTTTAACTTTAAACAACCAAATGCACCCATTCTAAGTATGCCATGCAGTAAGTTTTGACTAAATATATACATCTATTTATCTGCTATCAAGACATGGTTCATTCCCATCATTCCTGCAAAGGTCAATTTGGATTTTCCTTATGGTGCTGTACCTATTTTCAGGAATAGATCTTCTTTGAACAATAATTTTTATAGACCCATGCCTATTTCTTATTTAGACTATTTATTGTTTTGTTCTTCAATTATAGTGTTTTCATATATGTAATTTTCTTTTTGTTTATTGGATATATTTTATTTACATTTTAAATTTTATCCCCTTTACCAACTCTCCTCCATAAGTCCCCTACCCCATTCCCCCTTCCCCTGCTTCTATTTAGTGCTCTCTCTCTCTCTCTCTCTCACACACACACACACACACACACACACACACACACACATCCTTTACCTCCCCACCCTGACATTCCCCTACCCTGGGGCATTGAGCCTTGGGAGGACTCACCTCCCACTGAGGCCCAAAAGGGCTACCCTCTGCTACATGTGCAACTGGAGCCATGGGTAACTTCACATGCACTCTTTGAATAGTGGTTTAGTCCCCATGAGCTCTGGTTGGTTAGTATTGGTTTTTTTATGGGGTTGAAAATCCTTTCAGCTCTTTCAATTCTTTCTCTATTTCCTCTATTGGGGATCCCCATTCTCAGTTCAATGATTGGCTGAGAGCATCTGCCTCTGTTTTTGTCATGATCTGGCAGAGCCTAAACAATTTCTTTTTTTTCCTTTTTTTTTATTTCTTTATTTATTTTTAATTGAACAACTTTATTTTTAAAAACAAAGATAAATGTACAGATTTGAAGCATTTTTGCATAAAAGTATACAAATACATTTTTGTCAGTACTTGATTTTTTTTTAAAGGTTTGAGAGTATGCATTAAAATCTTACTAGTTACAATGAGCATAAAGTACATGTAAAACAAGATGTAACCTGGAAATAGTCAGTTTTCTAGACATATGGTCTGTAAATATTTCATCCAACCCTGACCCTTCAGAGAATCATTATTTTTTTACCATTCTGAACAGCATCTTCAGCGTACAAAAGTCATACTTTTAGAAAATTTGATTTATGTATTCTTTTTCTTTCTGTTACATGTTTGTATTGTATGTGTGATATTGTGTGTGTGGTCTGTAAATATGAGTTTGCCTAGGCAAACTAAAGAAGGCCTCTGTGTTTGTCTATGAGTGTGTTTCTAGAAAGGAAAAGGAAAAATCTTTGCTGAATATGGGCAGTATCATTCTAGGATGCTAGAATTACAGATGAAAGGGGCCTACCAAATTGTACATTTTTGGCTTTTAAGTATGATGAATTGATGTTTATCTGTACTGGGTAAGAGCTCAGTCTAATTTTGTATGTGGTAATTCAGTTTTTCTAGTGCCAGCTGTTAAAAAAGACTGTCTTTTTACACAAACTGATCCTGGAATAATTTCTGAAACTTGAAGAACTATAGATTGATGTTTAGCTTTTGGGTTATCTACCTGTCTATCTTCCCACATTTCATAGAATTTCATTATTTTACAACGATTAATTTTCTGTTTAAATGATTTTGCTTATTCTAGGCTCCTTAATAGTCTATATAAATTTGAAATTTGTTTTTATATAACTGAGAGAGAAGTTATTTATATTTTAATATGGATATTATTTAATTTGTTTATTTTTGCACAGTGTTGATTTTTAATAAGTTTAAGCCTTATTATAAACAAACATGGAGAAGATCTCATTTTTCTAGTTCTTCTTAAAAATATTTTCAACAATATTCTGGAGGTTTTAGCATAGTAGCCTTTTAACTCTTTGTGTAGACATTTTTTTCTTGAATACATCATTCTTTTAAATGATACTGTAAATTAACTCTTCCTCAGAATATCATATCTACTTTAATAATAGGCATTTTGCTAATAATTTTATTATTATCTACTTGTATGTTTGTCTGAAAATAATTGCAAGCACTTTAAGGATAAAATCTGCTTATCTTTGATGACTAACATTCAGTCAAATATTAGACTTTTGTGTGTGACTATTAACCAGATACTTTGAATGTCTTGGAAAATTTAGTATTAATCAGTATCAGAGAAATCCTGAGGCAATTTTGATCAAATTCTGTGGTTCAATATCTAGTTTATAAGAATAGTGACTCAGACAAATTAATACTTATGAATAGATATGAAAGACAGGAGTGTTATTTGCTGTTTTATTTTTCATCTCCCTTCTACTTACATATGTACATGAAAGAAGAAAAATAATTAGAGAATACAGTAAAAAAAAAAAGACATGAAGACAATTCTTGCCTATTAACACTCTCCTTTCTCCTTAATACTATAGGCTGTGTTCTTCTTTCCTTCAGAAGCTCCTCAAAATATTGAACATCCTGCAACAGAAGAAAATAATACATTACAATTTGAGTTTCAAGAAAAATCTTCCAGAGATAATACAGCTCCAAGCACAAAGAGTGTTTTTTTAGGAGGTTATGCTTTCTTCAAGTTAAGAGTCTCAAGAAATCCTTCAGCTCCCAAATCTATCCCACAGAAAATTGATAAAAGTACATCTTCTATGCGTGTGCCAGAGGAACAGGAGGCTATTCCTCTAATCTCCCCAGAGCAAGAAACCAAACTGAATGCTCTACCTCCCCTATTAACACCACAGTCTTCAGAAAATGCTCCTTCTCAGAAAGACTCTAGAACTGATCACCTGACTGATGAGGATCTATCTTCTATTATACATCAAACTTCTGATATGCAATCCAATTTGCTTGACTATGAAAATGCATCAGTAAAACGTCTTAAAATTCAATCTTCACATAGTTTACTCCATTTTTCACCTGAAAATTTGTCATCCCAGTCATTAATGGCATCTCTGTCAACACAAGTCTTACAATCTAAACAGCCATCATTTCATATTTCACAGTCTTCTGATCTAATATCTGAAGATTTTCTCTCTGAAAACATACCATTTCAAGACAACCAATCCCAAGACATCTCTTCTCAATATACTCCATCCCAAGACATACAATTCCAAGATATACTAGCTCAAGACATATCATCCCAAGAGACTCCATCTCAAGAGACTCCATACCAAGAGCTATCATATCAAGATATTCTACCTAAAGATACACCACCCCAAGAGAATAACTACCGATATATAATGATGAAAGAAATACCATTACTGGAGACTCCTTTCCATGAGAATCCATCCAAAGCGACTCTGTCCCATGGCACTTCATCTCAAGAAACTCCACCCAAGGGGACTCCATCCGAAGGGACTCCATCTAAAGGGACTCCATCCCAAGGGGCTCTATCTCAAGGGACTCTATCTCAAGTGACTCCGTTCCAAGAGACCCCATTCCAAGGGACTCCACCTCAAATCACTCCAACCCAAGGGACTCCACCTCAAGTCACTCCATCCCAAGGGACTCCACCTCAAGTCACTCCATCCCAAGGGACTCCACCTCAAGTCACTCCATCCCAAGGGACCCCATCCCAAGGATCTCTACCTCAAGTCATTCCATCCCAAGGGACTCCACCTCAAATCACTCCATCCCAAGGGACCCCATCCCAAGGATCTCTACCTCAAGTCACTCCATCCCAAGGGACCCTATCCCAAGGATCTCTACCTCAAGTCACTCCATCCCAAGGGACTCCACCTCAAGTCACTCCATCCCAAGGGACTTCACCTCAAGTCACTCCATCCCAAAGGACCCCATCCCAAGGATCTCTACCTCAAGTCACTCCATCCCAAGGGACTCCACCTCAAGTCACTCCATCCCAAGGGACTCCACCTCAAGTCACTCCATCCCAAGGGACCCCATCCCAAGGGACCCCATCCCAAGGATCTCTACCTCAAGTCACTCCATCCCAAGGGACCCCATCCCAAGGATCTCTACCTCAAGTCACTCCATCCCAAGGGACTCCACCTCAAGTCACTCCATCCCAAGGAACCCCATCCCAAGGGTCTTTACCTCAAGTCACTCCATCCCAAGGGACTCCACCTCAAGTCACTCCATCCCAAGGGACCCCATCCCAAGGATCTCTACCTCAAGTCACTCCATCCCAAGGGACTCCACCTCAAGTCACTCCATCCCAAGGGACCCCATCCCAAGGGTCTTTACCTCAAGTCACTCCATCCCAAGAGACTCCACCTCAAGTCACTCCATCCCAAGGGACCCCATCCCAAGGATCTCTACCTCAAGTCACTCCATCCCAAGGGACTCCACCTCAAGTCACTCCATCCCAAGGATCTCTACCTCAAGTCACTCCATCCCAAGGGACTCCACCTCAAGTCACTCCATCCCAAGGGACCCCATCCCAAGGATCTCTACCTCAAGTCACTCCATCCCAAGGGACTCCACCTCAAGTCACTCCATCCCAAGGGACCCCATCCCAAGGGTCTTTACCTCAAGTCACTCCATCCCAAGGGACTCCACCTCAAGTCATTTCATCCCAAGGGACCCCATCCCAAGGATCTCTACCTCAAGTCACTCCATCCCAAGGGACTCCACCTCAAGTCACTCCATCCCAAGGGACTCTATCCCAAGGGACTCCATACCAAGGAACTCCACCCCAAGGGATACCACCTCAAGTTACTCCACCCCAAGGGACACCATACCAAGGAACTCCATCTCAAGGGACTCCACCCCAAGGGACTCCAACGAAAAGTACCCCATCCCAAGAGTTATCATTCCAAGATATTCTAACTAAAGACACATCATCTCAAGGGACTCCATACCAAGAAACTCCCCTCCAAGAAACACTAACTCAAAATACACCATCCCAAGAGATTCTGTCACAAGAAATTTCTTTCCAAGATACTCCATCCCAACATACTCCACCTCAGAATATGGAATATCAAGATCTATCTCAAGACAAAATATCCCAAAGTTCACAAAACCAAAATACAGTACCTCAAGAAATGCCATTCTCAGATCTTCAAATACTAAACACTCAAGGTCAAATCCAGCAATATCCAGAAGTATTTTATAGGGACATTCGAACAGAAGTAATGGAGTTGACTCAAGAATGGAAGTCTAATGAGGGCAAGAAAACCACGAGAAGACTTTCCTTATCCTTGCCAGGAAAACATGGACAATTCCGTCCCAAAAGATATTCTCTGGACCTGCAAGTCAAGAGTGAAAAACCAAGGAGATATTCTGAGGACTTACACAGTAAAACTACAAGACGGAAATCCATAGATCAGCAAATCAAAGCCTGGATATCCCCAAAGAAAAACACCACAGAGAAACAAGATGCACATACCCAAACACCAGAGCAATTCCTACAGCAGCAAGCTGAAGAGCAGCAAGCTGAAGAGCAGCAGGCCATAGTAGAGGAGGTCCCAGTACAATCCCAAAATGCACAAATCAAAGACCAAAAATCTGTAGAGGAGTTATTACCAGAAGAACATCTTAATAACAGAGAAGATGAAGATAAAAAGTCTGATAAAGAGCAACCTCCAGAAGAGCAAGCTCAAGTTCAACCAGCTGAAGACGAGCATCCTAAAGAGGAGAAAGTCCCAATGACCCAGCTCCAAAATTGGCAAGGAGGACAACAAATACTAGTAAAGAGAGCTCCAGTGCAGTTGTGTGATAACTGGGACTCCCAAAGCTATCAATACACAGAAAGGTCATGTTCATTCTGGTCAACTCAATCCTGGCAGCCTATTAGTCAGAGATCCCAAGACTGGATAAGTCAAGGTTGGAGAAACAAAGATTGGAAAGCACAAGAATGGCAGTTTGAAGTGCAGCCTTCCCTAGAATGGGAATCCCAAGAGCTATTAGAGAGAGAATCCTTAAGGCAAAGGGCACTATACCAACAAATCCAACCCCATACCACCATAGTTCGTCAGACCCCAGATCATCATTTCCAAAATTTTATATTTCAAGTAGGTCTGTGCCAAGATAATGGGGAACAAGACTCTGAATCTGGTGTTTTAATAGAAGATGTGAATGAAGATGATGTTCAATCAAGAGAAGGAGAACCAGGAAATACAGAAGATACATGCAAGAAACCATCAGACCAGCAGTCAGAAGACACGAGGCCAGCTAATTATCCTGTTTCTTGTCAGAGCCTGGTTCCATATACATATGTAACATGTTTATCCAACATAGCTTCAGAGCAAGAGGTGCAGAACAATACACCTTCCCCAGGTTCATCCAAAGATCTAAATCCCACTTCTTCCTCATTATATCAAAGAGACCAACAACAATCTGAAGACTCAGATTAACATGCACATCTAACCAAACATCACAGATGTCATATAATGGAATCAGATGAGGAGAAAGCAGTTGACTCTTCCCTAACCTGTGTTCTTGCCTGTGCTTGCTGTCTAAGTCATATACCACTGATGAAGGACACACAGGACCTTCAAAGAACTCGATCCATTTTAAATCAAAATGACAACAAGCTAAATGTTAACACTATATCAGAACCTTCTGGGGTTGAAGAAGTAAATCTCATGTAAACTGTAAGCTTTGTGTCATCATTTTTTTAAATTTGTGATCATCAGTTTATCTCACAGTTTACTACTTCATGGATCTATTCTCTCATAATACTATTTTTTCCAACATTTGTATTGAAGACATGTGCACAATGTTTGTCCAATACTTGGTGAAACAGGAAACATAGCTAGGGACAAAAGAGTAGAACACGGCATAGGTAGCCATGTGCATGTTATAATAGAAAACATGATAAACTGAACTTTATTGAAAGGAGGTCCACTTAGTTCTCTTTCACACATGCCTATTCTCGCTATTTGGTCAGCTTTAGGAGCCAATTTCACCTTCAGTGTTCAAAGCCAATCAGTTTCCAAATCCTCTTTCTGTTTGATGTCTTTCATAAGACCTTGCTTTAATGCTTTGTATTTACTTGACTACAGTGTTTTCTTTGCCATGAAATTGAGTTTGTTTTCTTACTTGCTTTCCAACTTCCTACTGTTTTTTTAAAAGCTGATCAACACAGTTTTCTATGCTGAATCCTCTTTGAGGGAGCCTCTACTAGAGATGCCTAAGCTCTCAAACTCCATTGCTGGCATACAGCTGCCATCCTGGACCCTACTGTCCATCATCCTAGGTGTCCAGAGGAGTCGCCTCTTGTTTTATATCTGTGAGCATAGCACTGTCCTCACAAATGTATCACCATATGTCACAGTTATGTCTTTGAAACTCTCCAAGCTGGGTGAATAGATCCTGACAAACATGTAATACTTTGAAAGCTTTTAATCCCTCAACATTAAGGCAAAACAGGTCTGGCAATTTCTGTTTACTGACATAAACCATATTTTGACCTGAATTGAACCAACCAGTGAATCCTTTTTAACTCTTTGTGCCATGAAAATTAAATGCAAAAGTTCTTTTTGATGAACATATATGAATATATATATACACGTATATACATACACGTATATGTATATGTGTATGTGTGTATGTATGTATGTATGTATTTATGTATATCTCCATGTCTGTTCTCTAGGCTTCTGTATTTATACAGTAGAAAGCTCAGGTACTTTGATGTAGTCTAACAAGAATCCTAAACCACATTTTCTACCATAAAGTTGGGGTCTGCAGTCAACTAAGTTCAGTTAAAGTACAGAAGCAGTGAGGGTGGGTAGAGATGTGCCATGACATGTAGTAGTATCATGACAGAGCAACTCCTTCAGAAGAGGCCATCACAGTCTCTTAAGGCAACAGGAATTATTAACACAGATAGTTAGGCCCTGCTGGGAAACATACTTCTTTTCTTGAAGATAGTAGACTCATTAGAATTCAGGGTTCAATTTTTTTCAGATTTGCAAAAATCTTACCATACTTAGCTATTCCAACTATCAAATCACATTTGTCCTTACCAAGGATCCCATTTTAATAGCAGTGATTCAAAGAACAGAGAATTCAACTCACATTGTAACCCAGCCAGTTGCTAAACGAGACCTTGTACTTTTCAGCAACATTAACTCTATACTACAGAAAAGAAGAGGATCCTTCAGAACATACAGTAGTGGACCATTTTTATTGTGCTTGATCTGGGAACTACAATCCCTGATCTCTTCCTCCTTTCTCCCTACTTTTCACAGGAAAAAAAAGGTAGCAGCAATCAACTTCATTTATGCACTCTGAAAAACATTTTCAAGTATCATGAGCACAAAATGTCACCCAGATTCTTGTCTATAAATGTTTAATTAGAAGTAGTAGGTTGGAAGAAAACATCTGCGGGAATCACTATCCCTGACCTCAAGCTATATTACAATGCAATTGTGCTGAAAACTGCATGGTACTGGTACAGAAATAGGCATGTGGATCAATGGAATAGAATAGAAGATCCAGAAATAAGCCCTCAGGTATATGGTCACCTGATTTTTGACAAAGGAGCCGTAAACATTCAATGGAAAAAAGACAGCCTATTCAACAAATGGTGCTGGTCCAACTGGCACTCAGCATGCAAAAGAATGAAAATAGACCCTTTCTTATCTCCTTGAACAAAGCTCAAGTGTAAGTGGATCAAAGATCTCCACATTAAACCAGATACACTGAAACTATTAGATGAGAAAGTAGGAAAAAACTTAGAACACATAGGCACAGGAGAAAATTTCCTGAACAAAACACCAATGGCTCAAGCTCTAAGGTCAAAGATTAACAAATGGGACTTAATGAGATTGCAAAGTTTCTGTAAGGCTAAGGACATTGTCAAGAAAACAAAACGGCAGCCAACAGAATGGGAAAAGATCTTTACCAACTCCACATCAGATAGAGGCCTAATATCCAAGGTATACAAAGAACTCAAAAAGCTAGACACCAGAGAATCAAATAACCCTATTCAAAAATGGGGTACAGAGCTAAACAAAACATTGTCAGTTGAGGAATATCAAATGACTGAGAAATATCTAAGGAAGTGTTCGACATCCTTAGCCATCAGGGAAATGCAAATCAAAACAACCCTGAGATTCCACCTCACACCAGTCAGATTGGCCAAGATCCAAAACTCATATGACAACAGATGCTGGCGAGGTTGCAGAGAAAGAGGAACACTTCTCCACTGTTGGCGGGGTTGCAAACTATTACAACCACTCTGGAAATCAGTCTGGCGATGCCTCAGAAAATTGGACATAGTACTACCTGAAGACCCAGCTATTCCACTTCTGGGCGTATACCCCAGAGACACTTTAATACACAACATAGATATATGCACCACAATGTTCATAGCAGCTCTATTTATAATAGCCAGAAGCTGGAAAGAACCCAGATGTCCTTCAGAAGATGAATGGATACAAAAATTGTGGTACATTTACACAATGGAATACTACTCAGCCACCAGAAACAATGACTTAACCAAATTCTTAAGAAAATTGCTGCATCTAGAGAATATCATCCTGAGTGAGATAACCCAGTCACAAAAGAACAGACATAATATGCAGTCACTGATAGTGGGATGCTAACCCCAGAGGATCGCACTGCCCCAGAAACAACTCACAGACTGTATGAAGTCCAAGAAAAAAAGAAAACAAAACAAAACAAAACAAAAAAATAGTCATGCTCAATCCTTACCCACCAAGAACACATTGACAAATTCCAGGTTGTACCCTATATTACATGTACTGTATGCTCATTGTAAAAAAAAAAAAAAAAAGAAAAAAAAGAAGCAGTAGGTTGGGAAGTTTACTAAGATTCCAAATCCAGGTCAAGTCATGAACTAACAGGCTCTAGGACTAAAGATAGACTCATTAGCATCTTTACATTTGATGTATTAAAGAGCTTATTTGGAAAACTTCAGAACAAATTGTAAGAGCTACTCTTTTTAAAATAGTGAATATCAGGAAAAGGAGGTTATTCTGTTCCACAGAAGCTTATCTTAGATAAAAAATCATATTAGTCATAGATGTCTGGATAAACAAATCATTATTATATGGGTAGATAGATTATAGATATATAGATAGACAGACAGACAGACAGACAGACAGACAGACAGACAGATAGATAGATAGATAGATGAATGGATGGATGGATGAATGGATAAATGGATGGATGGATAGATTTCAGAGAGAGGGTGGATGTTGCTTTATAGCATTAATCAAATTAATTATCTCTTTGCTTTGGATTGAAATATTTCAGCTCTAAATTTTAATGCAGAAGTCCTAATTCCTAATGTTATAGCATTATAAATGGGGCTTTGAAGATACGAGGTTCCAATGAAAATGCAAGAGTAGCGCCCTTAGTGGAACACTGCTGCAATTCCAAAACTCTAGAATCTGAAGAATTGTGAGTTCAAAGGTAGCCTGAACCAGTAAGCTTAAAGATAACTTAGACTACCTTAGACTACACTGTCATACACACAGACACACACACACACACACACACACACACACACACACACACACACACACATACAAACACACACAGAAAGAACCAGAGACAGAGAGAATATGCATAAAGACAGCAGAGATCTGAGGAAATATATAAATTCATCAGAGGAAATCAGCCAAAAAGAGAACCACCATAAAAACCTAAGTTTTCAGGTATAAGAGCAATTATTTATAGATTGTTGTTAGGGATTATGCTAGTTTAGTAAATTAGAGGTTGTAGATAATCTCCAATAGCTGAGATTTCACCAGTCTGAAAATTAGATTTCTAGTACCAAGAAAGGTTTCCCTCTTGTTGAATTGGTCTTATATATAATTAGCTTTTAGCTTTTGGTTTTTACCAAGATTTCTGAATTACTACTGTACATTTAGAATTACTGTGTCATACTTATTGTTGATGTGGTTCGTTGGCATCATAGCGTGTTTGGACTGTTGATTACCTCCCTCTTTTGGAAATTTACTTGGTACCTTCTGGATCCATGAAAGCTAGTCAGTCCTCAGGAAAGTGACATTCAAATCAGTTCCAGCTTACTGACAAGTGTAGTCTTCATAGCAAGGAAACTTCTCTTTGCAATAGATAGTCTCTGTCTACAGAAAACCATAATGAATCAAAGTGCAGATTTGTGTAGCACAATCTCAGGGGAAACATATACAAAACAAAACCATATAAGGCTCAGAGAATAATGTGGAAGAGTGGTTAGAATAATTGTAAAAAGCCACATAATTGAGGAGTTTGTTGTGAACTTGTTATATAGTAACATCAGAAGTTATAGTCACAAAGTCTTAGCTATATGATTACCAAACATGAACTGAATGAGGATGGTATCAACTGACATGCCAAACTGAATGAGGTAAGCCCATGATTCCTCAACTTTAAACCAAAAACTATAAGCAATTGAAGGAAGCTGGGAATGGAGGAAGGTCTTTCCCAGAGAAGAGGCACACCAAATGGTTGTCCAAAGATGAATGGTTAGCCTTAAAAACATACATACAAGTGACATTATACAGAACAAACTGGTTATATTTAGAAATATATTCACAATTAGTGAAAGGGGGTCATGAATATTAAGGAGAGCAAGGATAGATAAATATAAGGGAGAGATTAGAGGAAGCAAAGAGGGGGGAGCCATGTTGTGATTGCATTACAATCTAAGAAAATTAAAAATATGACATCCATATTTTGTAATTTCCATTCTCTAAAATTACAAATAAAACTGTGTTGTTTAAATCTTTCAGTCTCAGGTACTTAGATATGGCAGCCCAAACATACTAACGCAAGCCTTTTCATAGAAGGAAGACAGATCAAAGGCATAAAAACAACACTAATCTTTCCTTATAAATCAAATGCTAATTTGTCTTTGACAGCAAGCTCCCTGGTAGTCACAAATAAAGTACTGTACAGGGAGCATCTACATGGGTCTATGACTAGCCAGTGACTAAGGATTAGAAAGTGTTGGTCAGAAGACACAGCCACTGGGGAATCCCTAGTGCTTGCTCTTGGAGGTTCTATTTTTAAAAAAGTTGCCATTTTTATTTTAAAATAATCTATATAGTTTGAAATGCTGCAACATTACTACTTGAAGGTAATACGGCTTCATTCCAATGGCCAGCAGGACAGCACTGTAAAAAGTCCTCCGTAAAAGCAGCAGCTTAGGGTAAACAGAAACCCCAACCACTTTCTCCCTCTCATGTCCCCTTGCAGCTCTCCTAAAATAGCTGAACACATTGGGAGAAATAATGTATTTTTCACAGTCCTTTGTGAAATAAGATCTAGACTCACTGTTTGTGATTTAAAGAGACAGTGACACCCAGAAGATTTGGAGACCTCCAGGCAAAGTATACTTACCGCTGTCCTCTTCTCTGGGGGTTGGATATGGGTCTTTGGAAGAAGAGTATTTTTAATAGAAAGACAAGAAATTTTAAAACAAATAAAAGTAAGCTTCATCTATAGTATGACACAAATGAAAGAACATGGGAATCTTACAACCACCCAGCGAAGACATCAGAGATGAAGCCCTGAACTCAGTCTGACCACTTGCACCATCATAACTTCTCAAGATAGCAACAAAGATAAAAGTTTGATTTAGAAATATTAATGCCTAAAAAATAGTATTCCATCATTCATAAACCACTTTAAGATTAGAGGGCCTCTCGTGAAGAAAGATTCTGTAACATTAAAAAGTAAGATACATAGGTATATGTGAAGCTTTCTAAAGCTGAGCACAGTTATGCCATCCATGTGTGAACACACATAAGATATCTACTAGCAAGCAACCTCCTGTGGTAGGGAACCACTGGACAGTAACACTTGCAGAAACTCATTGTGATACTGTCAAGTTCTTATGGGTAAGCTCATAGATATATATAAGGCTGATAAAGAAGCAGCCTAAATGAACTTTGGAAACAAATCACGATAAAATATTTGAACATAAGAGGTAGGACAGAAATAATATAAGAAGTAGTGCTGACTAATAGCATTTTCTATTAATACTAACATTGACTTACAGACCAAGCACATTATAGTCCACATAATATAATGCCTTTATTATGTCAACAGTCCAAAGAAGACGTGACATGTTTCAATAAATATGTAAACATGAAGAGAGAAGTTAATGGGTAACTTTACCTTGAACCTATAAAAATAGCCATTGGATACATCTATGTAATTCTCAAAGAATAAGCATATTAACTTTTAAAACTGATTTAGGACTGATTCTGGATTTTCATGCTCATTGAGTCCTGTGGTGGAACATGAGAATTAGTTTGAATTAATTAAAACATAAATAAGTTATTTCTCTGTTTATCAGATAGTTATGAAAGTGTTTCCATGATGGAGAAAAAAATTTAAAAGGCCCACAGCAAAGCTGAATCATGGGTAATGAAGGTCATGCAGTGCTTTATAGAAAACATTGATGCAAATAATACTTAACTCAAAGGAAATGAAGCAAACAGCCAAGGATTTCAATGAAAGATGAGTTTTAGCATAGCTCTATGTCCATTTAACCAAATGTAAGAAACACACACTCAAGGAGACACTGACACATGGATGTCACTTTCAGCTAGCAAGAAGCTGGTCTTGACAGAAAATTTAATTAAAGAAGATGTGAGATCAGTAGACAATTATATGTATATGCATACACATATGGCCAACAACATATGGGACAGAGATAACTGTAGCTAGAAGCACTTGCTACTCTTATGTGGAACACACATTGGGCAGCTCAAAATTGCCTGAGACTAGCTTCAGGGGATCTGATGAACTCTTCTGGCCTCTGCATGTACCTTCACACAAATTGCATACATTAACAAAAACATCAGTGTGTGTGCACACACACACACACTTTAAAAAGTAATAAATTATTTCTTCTCATTTATGTTCTTTGGCAGTCAGATCCACTGATAAAGATGCATGACTGAGAATATCCTCACCTATCTAATTCTGTACAACCCACTAGTGGACCATATATGTGTGAGAAAATTTGGCATGGGTTAATAGAACAGTACTGGCCAGAAAAACTAGAAATGTAACTGCCAGAGTACCCACAAAATAAAACTATAGTTCTCTGAAGAACTATGCTTTGGGGTGTTATATAACATAAATCTGCTAAAATGAGATTGACAACAAAGCAGCAGAAGAACTTTTTAAGTGACAGGCAATATGAATAATATGACTGATTAGTTCTAAAGCCTGAAAGGTTTTGTCCTCTCAACATCGGAAATTGAAAAATTAAAGAGTTGGGAACTAAAAGATTTGACTAAAAGGTTAATATATATGAGGTAGTTCTAAGAATGAAGGAGTATGTGACTTGCTCAAGGACACAATATTTTCTGATTAAACCAAGACTACTTAGTCACTTCCTCCAAACCACTACACAGACATGGGCACTTTAATTCTTATCTTTAGGCTCTTGGCCATTCCTGAGATTCTATGACTCTGTGACTTTATGGTTCTATAATTCTAAGCCAGAGTACAACAATGCCAGTGCTCTAGACAGCTTCAGTACAGGAAATGAACATGGTCTAAATAGGAGTACCATCTATAACCTTTTCTTCCACTTAAAACCCAACTATACCATCATGGATTCAAATAATGTGCACAGTCCCATGTTCCTGGTGTTTCCTCCAGAGGTCACCACTCCAGAATACCAGACAAGAGAACACACGGCCATAGTCTACAATTACCAAAACCAAGTGGAAAAATTTCTTATTAGAAAATCGCAGATCTTAGGGGTAAGTACAATATGTCCCTATGTACAATATCTGATGGCACACAATGTCCAATAGGAATCAACTTCATATGTCATTGACACTCAATTCAGAAAGTATGGATTGTGCTTCTACATGAATTTGAACGAGATTCTGTGAATAGGAAAATACAAGATGAATAAATTCAATATTCCTGAACTCTTAAACCACAGCCTCCAAACTAATTCTTTGAAAATTTTCTAGTCAATCTCAGAGAACAGAAGGAAAAGGGACAGCTGAACAGAAGTTAGATTAGATTCTCTCTCTTAGCAAACTACAAAATACACTTTTATGTCTTCCCAGGCAGACCTCAGAACTCATAGTTTTACATGGTGTTCAGATATATGTTTATGCATATAAGTATAAATATTTTTAGAATAGCCTCTTTCATTTTTTTAAATTAAAAAAAAAAAAGTACATCATCATCCTCCAATTTCGCTCTTGGCCTCTCCCCAACTGCTCCCTCTTACACTTGTGGTCTCTTTTTCTTTGTTATTGTTTACATATGTGTGTAAATGCACAAATATATAAATACAACCTTCTGCATTTTGATTGTCAGTACAGTGTTGATGACCCTGTTGATGACTTAGATAATTGATTGGAGGGGGATTATTTCTAGAAAAGTTCAATTCTCCCTTTCTCAGAAATTCTTAGTTGCCTGGAGTCCTTTTTCTAGGGTTGGTTAGATTCTGGCAAACATTCTTTCTCTATTCATCAGCCTGTCATTCCACAAACTTTAATTTTATTTCCCAAACTTTCTTAGGATAATGGACAGGTAAGAAGTAATTCAATATGCTTGAGGTAATAATGTTGCACATGTCTTTGAAAATACTGTGCCCCTTGCCTAGTATCTCATAATGGAAAACAGAAAGTAATCCTTTTCAGGACAAAAAATAAAATAAAATGAAACCAGAAATAAAGACTATTCTGTGGCACATGGGAATAAAAACACTAATGCAATCTGATTCAGCATCTCTTCAAATTTGATAGACTTCAAGCTTGAATGAAAAAGTTTGCTTTAACAGAAACTGAACTTTGCAAGCAACATGCTGGATGCTGCTTTCACAGGGGAAAAAAAAGTTAGTTTTCTTTTTTTTCACTTAGGAAAATAAAGGTTTTATATGAAAATAATAATACCATGAAAATATTAAGAATTATATTTCAATGCAGTATCTAGAGAGATTTTAAATGGTGACAGTGTCATGGGAACCCCACAGTTAGAACAGGTATTCCAGTTAAAAGGAACAGACACATTCCACAATGAATTAGGCATTTCATATGGACTCTGGAGAAATCATGAAATTTCAACAAGTAGAAATAAAATGAGGACACAAAAGCACAAAAGATGCAGAAAGCTCTGGAAGCTAAGAATTGGAAGCATGGGTGGGGGGCGCGGTGGAGGGGAACCTCAAGAGGTCACTCTAGGCTTAAAAGATTTAAGAAGACTAATTAAAGAATCAACTTGCTTGACAAATTCATCACGTCACACCCATACAATAGAACAGTATTCTGTAGTAAAAGACATTAGCTAACAAGCCAAGAGGAAACGTGAAGAGTCTCAGAGTCTCCTGTGCTTATTGTTACATCAAAGAATCTGCGAGTGCTCTAGATGACGATAGGTGATGAGGAATATCCCTATGATATGTGATGAGGAATATCTATCTGTATGATAGGTGATGAGGAATATCTCTATGATATGTGATGAGGAATATCTCTATAATAGGTGATGAGGAATATCTCTATGATAGGTGATGAGGAATATCTCTATGATAGGTGATGGAGGAATATCTCTATGATATGTGATGGAGGAATATCTCTATGATAGGTGATGAGAAATATCTGTAGATAGGTGATGAGGAATATCTCTATGATAGGTGATGGAGGAATATCTCTATGATATGTGATGAGGAATATCTCTATGATAGGTGATGGAGGACTATCTATCTCTATGATAGGTGATAAGGAATATCTCTATGATAGGTGATGAGGAATATCTCTATGATAGATGATGAGCAATATCTCTATGATAGGTGATGGAGGAATATCTCTATGATATGTGATGGAGGAATATCTCCAGATAGGTGATAGAGGAATATCTGTAGATAGGTGATGGTGGAATATCTCTATGATAGGTGATGGAGAAATATCTCTATGATGGGTGATAGAGGAATATCTCTATGATAGGTGATAGAGGAATATCTCTATGATATGTGATGGAGGAATATCTCCAGATAGGTGATAGAGGAATATCTGTAGATCGGTGATGGTGGAATATCTCTATGATAGGTGATGGAGGAATATCTCTAGATAGGTGATGGAGGAATATCTCTAGATAGGTGATGGAGGAATATCTCCAGATAGGTGATAGAGGAATATCTGTAGATAGGTGATGGTGGAATATCTCTATGATAGGTGATGGAGAAATATCTCTATGATGGGTGATGGAGGAATATCTCTATGATAGGTGGTAGAGGAATATCTCTATGATATGTGATGGAGGAATATCTCTAGATAGGTGATAGAGGAATATTTGTAGATAGGTGATGGTGGAATATCTCTATGATAGGTGATGGAGGAATATCTCTATGATAGGTGATGGAGGAATATCTACATAACTACCGACATGTAGGAGAAACATGAAAGCTATGGAAGAAGTAGCCCAGTGTTTGTTACAGGAGGAAAAATGGATAAAAATCAAATATGTAGGTTTTTAATTCTTCTGCCAGATTGCTACTTCTATTTTTACATATATTTTTATTCATTTTTGTGTGTGTACACGGCCATGCACATGCTCAGCACATGTGTAGAGACAGAGATGAACTTCCATGAGTCCATTCTCACCTTTCAGCCATGTGGGTTCCAGGGACTGAACTCAGATTGTCAGGCAAGAACCTTTACTTGCTGAGTCATCCTGCTGGCTGAAGTGTGCATGGTTTCATGAAAAGAGATAATAGAAAAGGTGACGACTCTGGGATTGTTGCCATCGAGAAACTTCAAAAGAACAGATGACTCAAAGACTTAGGCCTAAAAGATGACAGCATCAACAACAGAGAAAAAGAAGTCAGGAAATCAGGCTAAAAGGGAGAGAGTGAACTCATTTTAAGACAAAACGAATGTAAGTTGATAGCGGTATAGGGATAGCAGTACAGTTATAGAGAGGGATAGTCAAGCAGATGTGATGAAAATGCACACAATACCTCTTAGGACGAAGCCACTAAATGTTAATACAGTAACAAAAGAGGTCACCAAGGAAGTGTACTGAAAAGGGTCACAGAGGACACAGCCCCTGGCCATAAGCCTTCTGCTCTTTTTGTCATTCCACCAGGCTTCTAGGACCCATCAACCCACTGCCTAGCATTAATCTCATGGGGAAAATGTGCCTTGCAAGCATAGCACAGGGAGAATAAAGCACAGCCCATGAAGGATGATGCTCTGTACCCGGCAATGCCGCACGGCTCCCAAAGGCTCAAAGGACCATTCACATTCAAGAGTGTTGGGTATAATTTTAAAAACACGCTACTTCCTTTCCAGGTGCTGCAGCCCCTAACCCTAATTCTCTCCTTATGCCCCTTGCTCCAATTGGACCGCAACCATCCACCAACCTGGGAAATCCAGGAGCTGCTGTCCGCACTCCACAGGTCCCTCTCAGCTGCTTCACCAAACCGCCACCTATCAACCCATCTTCTCTCTTTCCCCTCCCCACCTTAGTTCAGCAAAAGAAAAACAGTTTTATTATTTTAAAACTAGACACAAAACACAATTTCTGGGTGCTTGTCAGCTAACTTATTTCAGCCAAGCACAGGTGGCAGAGGCCGGTTCTGGTTACCCTAATGGTCCAAAGTCTGGCCGAAAACGAAAATCCTCTTCCTTCCCTGCATCCCTTCTCTTCCTCTCAGGACCTGGAAATTCCACCTTTTCTTCCCCCTGTTTGCCCAGTAATTAGCTTCTACCTTTATTGACACAACCAACAACCAACTAAGGAATCAGATTTTAGTATTAGCTCCTCCCCTGGTTTCCCTGGGTATCCAGTCGAGGCCAAGCAGATTTAGTAATGTAAGTCAGCGTTCACACGTATGTGCTGATTTTAATGCAACAAGAATAGGACCTGGCAGTTTTTGCTCTTGGCACGGCTGACCCTAAAGTTCGGAGTTAGACTCATTTTCCTCTTAGTAATTATCAGATAGGAGTGGGGCTAAGAAACTGTCAAGGTATATAGTAAAGATTCATTATTCTTCCCTTGGCTATAAAGAAGGTAACTGCCAAATCCTTGAACTAACAACTTAGGTAGAAATAGCCCCATCCCCATGAGTGCTGACTTTCCTCTCTATTTTCAGACCATCCAGATCCTGTTTGGAATCATGAACTTTTCATTTGGAGTTGTTTTCCTTTTCACCTTGGTAAACCCATACCCAAGGTTTCCTTTTATATTTATCTCAGGATATCCTTTCTGGGGCTCTGCTTTGGTGAGTATAATGTATTTAGTTCAATTAAAAGTATGTCAGCCAGGAAAGGTGTTAGTGAATGAACCCTTCGTTATGGAACAAGATAGCTCTGCGTGTGTGAGTCTACGGAAAATGCCACTAAGACATTAACCTCATAGCAGTTAAAGCAAACACTTTGCTCTGTTGAATCACCAGAGTTGGTGGTATCCCATCTTTGGGTCTTGAAATTTGGAGGGAATATTCCTTTGGATTTTATAGTGGTATCATAGTCCATTAATTCATCCGAAATTACTTGCAGCACATGATAGTAAACGGTATTCACAGAGCAAGACAATAAGGATCCAAATTTTAGTAGTGATTATCCTCCAGCAGGCATAATAGCCAATAAGGAAGCATGCCATAAGATCAGCATACTTCTTGCATCCAGGTAGTGTTGCTTCTGATACTGGTGAGCACTTTACTCTGCAGAAAGTGAAGGAGCAGGGATAGCTCCCAAGCGTCTGAGCATAAAGAGATGCTTGTTTAATTGTATGCAATTTCTATTAGCTTAGTACCTACTTAGCATCAGAGAATGGGCAGGGTGGGAGGATTCAGTAGAAGCCAGTTCCCTGTGGCAATTCCTCACAGGTTGTGAGAAATACTGACAGAGGACACAGAAGCTGCTTCCAGGGTCATATCCAGCTGGACCAAGTCTTAAAGAATGAAGAATTATCTAATTAGGTGGAAAGCATCTACAAAGGATAGGAACAAGGGGTGTCTGGGTAAAAAGGGAGGAAGGCTTCATTGTCACAGGGTCTGGGAGAGCATTCTCTATAATGAATCTGGAGGAAAAGGCAGGAAATTTAAACACAGCTGGGCTGAACTCAGATTTTGTTTCTGCTGGACAATGAGGCTGCCATATCTGACCCACCTTCATGAAAACTAGTGTGTGTGGTTTCTTTTCTTCTTGTTTTTTTAAACTATCAGTCTGCTGGCTGAAATTGTGCCTTAAGCTTTCGTCCAACAGAATAAACTGGTTGGTCTATGATAACTAAATGGCCTTAGTGCTCATAAACTGATGGCACTGGGCATTTGGAAGCTGAGTCATGATACCAATAACAGATCACCAGCAGGAAAATGGATAAGGATATGAAAGCAGTAAGACAGAAACATCCTTTTGTTCAAAGAGGTGGCTCAGCCTAAAGATGCAGCCTTTGTTCCACTGCTCTGTGAGGTGATTCACCCTTCTCATTTCCCTGGGGTCTCTGTGAGCCTAGAAGGAAGGCACAGGAAAGAAGTGGTCAGAGACCTGACGTGAAAGACCCTCAGCATCATCTTATAAAGTCCATCATTAGGATATTTATTCTTTATTCTTTTTTTTTTTTTTTTTTTTGGTAGTTCATTAACTCTGGGGCCTTTATGATTGCGCTGAGAAGAAAATCTACAGAGACTCTGGTGAGCCCTATGTCTACTTTATTAAAAATTGTAACTGTTGAATAATTTTCCTAGCTTTGAAAATCATCAGAATCAGAAGCCATTCATATTGGGACACTTTCACAGTGATCATGTCAGTCTTATGTTCTACATGAGGATATTGAAGCACAAAACTACAGAGTGACTCTGTCCTTGGTCCCCAGCTGTTAATGCAGAGTAGGTCTCAGTAATCTAGTCATGCATTCATTGATTCTTTTCGATGACTAGTAGTTTTGGTGACTACTGGGCACCTGTTTTAACAGTCTATTGCTTGCCTCACAGAAAAAGCACAGAATACACAATTTAATTAAATTACAAGCAGATTCCAGATGTAAAGACTACATTGCTGATCTATGTATAATTGTTAGAGTATCCTATCCTATGTGTTTGTCTTTATTTATTAGATATGTATATGAGGGTACATTTCCACGCACGGTGTACCTATGGAGATCAGAAGATAATTTAAGACATGTTTCTCTCCTACTATGTGACTCCTTTGGATAGAACTCAGGTTTTCCGGTGGTAGGTGCCTTTATCTGCTGAAACATCTCACCAGTTCTAAAAGTTTATAATTTTTAGAGAGGTGTAAAAGTGATGGAGAAATGTAGTGTTAAGTTAAACACAGTCTTTAAATGAGCATACTACCTCTATTTGAAGTTAACGCAGACACAGAATGAGTTGTTGATGTGGAAAATATATATGTATATGTGGTTTCTTGGCATTGTGAAAATCCATCTCTCTAGTCTTCCGTCCCTACTGATCTATCTGTGAAACAAGGCAGGCCTAAGTCTTTTGTTATTTTCTGATTCTGTTGCAGATGAAAATGAGCCAGGTGATGAATTTACTTAGTGCCCTGGGAGCAGCAGCTGGAATCATTCTCCTGATATTTGGTTTCCTTCTAGATGGAGAATTCATCTGTGGCTATTCTCCAGATGATATGCAGTGTGGTGCTGTTACCATTCTATTTGTTGTAAGTATCCTGTGCCATTTCTAGAGTGAGAAGCAGACCGTTTAAACAAAAAGGTTATCACCCAGTCAGCACCATCCAGACAATATTATAGAGACATGTGTATTTACTTTTGCTCATTCAAGAGCCCATTGTATTAAACCAGCATTATACCATGCATTGTATAATAGAACAATAAATGCTCAAAACTTATAAAAAGTATAAAACATCAAGTAACTAAGAATATTATAAATATAAAATGATTCTAAAAGACAAAGGCTTAGCAGCGTCCTCATGATTCATAGTTCCCAGTGTTCATTATAATTGTGCCTATGTTTTTTTCCTTACAACTTTATTTTTTTTAAAAAAGAGAGATACATGTACAAATTTTAAGAGCATTTTGAAATAAAACTATATGAATATATTTTTGTCGGTACTTGATTTATTTAAAGGTTTGATAGTATGCATTGAAATCTTACTAGTTACCATAAACATAAGGTACATGTTAAACAAAACATAACATGAAAATAGTCAAAGTTTTCTTGGTATGTATAGATTGAACATAATGATTTTTAAATAACAAAAATTGCCACAAGGCTATCTTGTTAGCTCTTGAGTTATTAATGATTTACAGTCTAGGTGTACCCCACTCTGAGTAGGTACTATACAATTGTTGTTGCTTTTTTTTCTAAGGACTGAGGTTTCCATTTTTTGTTCTTTTTTGAGTTTCATTAGATCTATGAGTTGTTATTTGAATATTTAGATCTTTCTGGGGCTAGTATACAATTATCAGTGACTGTGTATAATTTCTGCTCTTTTGTGACTGGGTTGGCTCACTCAGGATGATATTCTCTAGATGCATCCATTTTCCTAGGGATTTCATAAAGTCATTGTTTCTAATACCTGAGTAGTACTCCATTGTGCAAACATACCACAATTTATGTATCCATTCATCTACTGAAGGACATCTGGGTTCTTTCCAGCTTATGGCTATTATAAATAAAGCTTCTATGAACATGATGGAGCATGTGTGCTTATTGTATCTTAGAGCATCTTGGGGTATATGCCCAGGAGTAGAATAACTGGGTCTTCAGGTAGGACTATGTCCAATTTTCTGAGGAACTGCCATACTGATTTCCAGACTGGTTGTTCCAGCTTAAAACCCCACCAACCGTGGAGGAGTGTTCCTCTTTCTCCACATCTTGGCCAGCATCTGCTGTCATCTGAGTTTTTGATCTTAGCCATTCTAACTGGTGTGAGGTAGAATTTCAGGGTTGTTTTGATTTGCATTTCCCTGATGACTAGGAATATTGAGCAGTTCCTTAGATGCTTCTCAGCCATTTGATATTCCTCAATTGAGAATTCTTTGTTTAGCTCTGTACCCCCATTTTTTAAATAGGATTGTTTGATTCTTTGGAGTCTAACTTCTTGAGTTGTTTGTATATATTAGATATTAGACCTTTATCAGATGTGTGATTGGTAAAGATCTTTTCCAAATCTGTAGGCTGCTGATTTGTTTTCTTGACAGGGGCCATAATAAGCCTTACAGAAACTTTGCAATCTCATTAAGTCCTTTTTCTCAATCCTTGATCTTAGAGCACAAGCCATTGGTGTTCTGTTCAGTAAATTTTCCCCTGTGCCTATGTGTTCTAAGGTTTTCCCCACTTTCTCTTCTAATACTTTCAGTGTACCTGGCTTAATGTGGAGATCTTTGATCGACTTACACTTGAGCTTTGTACAAGGAGATAAGAAAGGGTATATTTTCATTCTTCTGCATGCTGACTCAAATTGAACCAACACCATTTGTTGAAGAGGCTATCCTTTTTCCACTGAATGTTTTCAGCTGCTTTGCCAAAAATAAAGTGAAAATATGTGTGAGAGTTCATTTATGGATCTTCTACTCTGTTCCATTGATCTACCTTCCTATCTCTAAACCAGTGCCATGCAGTTTTTAACAGAACTGTCTTGTAATATAGCTTAAGGTCAGAGATGGTGATTCCTGCAAATGTTTTCTTGTTGTTGAAAATAGATTTCACTATTCTAGGTTTTTTTGTTATTCCAGATAAATTTGCAAATTGTTCTTTCCAACTCTATGAAGAATTGAGTTGGAATTTCAATAGGGATTGCATTGAATCTGTACATTGCTTTTGGTAAGACGGTCATTTTTACAATGTTGATCCTTCCAATCGATGAGCATGGGAGATCTTTCCATTTTCTGAGATCTTATTTAATTTCCTTCTTGTATATTGCTTTTATTATGTTTAGGTATGGGCCTTGGATTCCTGCTCTTTCCAAGATGTTTAACATGAAGGGTGCTGAATTTTGTCACCATTTAGTGAGATGACCTTGTGCTTTTTTCTTTGAGTTTGTTTATATGGTGGATTACATTGAAGGATTTTCATATATTAAACCATCCCAGCATGCCAGGGATGAAGCCTACTTAATCATAATGAATGATCATTTTGATATGTTCTTGGATTCAGTTTACAAGAATTTTGTTGAATATTTTTGCACCAATGTTCATAAGGGAGATTGGTCTGGTGTTCTCTTTCTTTGTAGGGTCTTTGTGTGGTTTAGGAACAAAAGTTATTGTGGCTTCGAAGAATGAGTTGTGTAGTGTTCCATCTGACACTATTTTGTGGAATAGTTTGGAGAGTATTGGTATTAGGTTGTCAATAAATTTCTGATAGAATTCTGCACTAAACCCACCTGGTCCTGGGCATTTTTTGGTTCAGAGACTTTTGATGACTGCTTCTATTTCTTTAGGTGTTATCGGATTACTTAGATGGTTTATCTGGTCCTGATTTTACTTTGTTATCTGGTACCTGTCTAGGAATTCATCCATTTTCTCCAGATTTTCCAGTTTTGTTGAGTATAGGCTTTTGTAGTAGGATCTGATGATTTCTTGAATTTAATCAGTTTCAGTTGTTATGTCTCCACTTTCATTTCTGATCTTGTTAATTTGGATACTCCCTTTTTGCCCTCTAGTTAATCTGGCTAAGGGTTTATCAATCTTGTTAATTTTCTCAAAGAACTAGTTCTTGGTTTTGTTGATTCTTTGAATGGTTCTTTTTGTTTCTATTTGGTTAATTCCTGCTCTGAGTTTGATTATTTTCTCCCATCTAATCCTCTTGAGTGTATCTGCTTCTTTATGTTCTAGAGCTTACAATTGTGCTGTCAAGTTGCTAGTGTATAGTCTCTCCAGTTTCTTTTTGAAGGCACTCAGAGCTATGAGTTTTTCTCTCAGTGCTGCTTTCATTGAATCCCATAGGTTTGGGTATGTTGTGCTTCATTTTCATTAAATTCTAGAAAATCTTTCATTTCTTTCTTTATTTCTTCTTTGACCATGCTATTGTTGAGAGCATTGTTAAGCTTCTATGTGTATGTGGGCTTTTTGTTGGCTTTGTTGTTATTAAAGACTAAAAATAGTCCATGGTGATCTGATAGAATGCATGGGAGTATTTCAATCTTCTTATATTTATTAAGGATCGTTTTGTGACCAACTATATCATCAATTTTGAAAAAGGGTACCAGAAGATTCTGAGAAGAAAGTGTATTCTTTTGTTTTATGATGAAATGTTCTGTTGATATCTGTTAATTCCAATTGGTTCATAATCTCTACTAGTTTCACTCCATCTTTGTTCAGTTTATGCTTCCATAATTTCTCCATTGATAATGGGGTGAAGTCTCCCACTTTTATTGTGTGTGGTACAATGCATGTTTTGAGCTTTAGTAGGGTTTCTTTTATGAATATGGGTGCTCTTGTATTTGGAGCATATGTGTTAAGGATTGAGAATTCATCCTGACAAACTTTCCCTGTAATAAGTAAAAAGTGTCCTTCCTTATCTTTTTACATAACTTTTGGTTGAAATCTACTTTATTCGATATTAGAATGGCTTCTCCAGCTTGTTACTTGGGGCTTTTTGCTTAGAAGTTTTTTTTCCCACCCTTTTACTCTGAGATAGTGTCTGTCTTTGTCTCTGAGATAAGTTTCCTGTATGCAGCAAAATGCTGGATTCTGTTTATGTATCCAGTCTGATAGTCTATGTCTTTTTATTGGGGAATTGAGTACATTTATGTTAACAAATATTAAATATATTGTTGTTTCCTGCTATTTTTGCTGTTAGAGGTAGAATTATGTCTGTGTGTCTTTCTTCTTTTGGTTTCCTTGCTTAGTTATTTTCTTGCTTTTTCTAGGATGTAGTTTCCTTCCTTGTATTGGGTTTTCCATCTATTATTCTTTGTAGGGCTGGATTTGTGTTCAGATATTGTGTAAATTTAGTTTTTTTCTGGAATATCTTTGTCTCTCCATCTATGGTGATTGAGAGTTTTGCTGGATATAGTAACCTGGGCTGACATTTGTGTTCTTTTAGTGTCTGTATGATGTCCAGGATCTTCTAACTTTCCTAGTCTCTGTTATAAGTCAGGTATAATTCTGATTGGTCTTCCTTTATATGTTACATGTCCTTTTCCCCTTAGTGCTTTTAGTATTCTTTCTTTGTTTGAACACTTACTGTTTTGATTATTATATAATGGGAAGAGTTTCTGAACTGGTCCAATCTATTTGTGGTTCTGTAGGTTTCTTTTGTGCTCATGGTCATCTCATGATTATGTTGAAGATATTTACTGTGCCTTTTAGTTGATATTCCTCACCTTCTTCTATTCCTCTTATCCTTAAGTTTGGTCCTGGATCTACTGTACATTTTGGGTTAGGAGCTTTCTGGTTTTTGCATCTTCTCTGACTGTTTTGTCTATGTATTTTGTCTCAGCCTCGGAGATTCTCTCTTCCATCTCTTGTGGTCTGTTGGTGATGCTTGCATCTGTGACTCCTGATTTTTTTTTTTTTTTTTTAGGTTTTCTATCTCCAGGGTTTTCTCTTTTGTGTTTTCTTTATTGTTTCTATTTCCATTTTCAATTTTTTCATCTCTTTGGTTGTGTTTTCCTTTAGTTTTTTGAGGGATTTTTGTTTTTCCTCTTTAAAAGTTTCTACTTGTTTATGTGTGTCCTCCTGTGATTGTTTAAGGGAGTCTATTCACATGCTTCTCAAAAATCTCTATCATCACCATGAAGTATGATTTCAAGTCTGAGTCTTTTTTTTCTGGAGTGTTTGTCAATCCACTGCTTGCTGTGGTGGGAGAGCTGGGTTCTGATGTTGCCAGGTGGTTTTGGTTTCCATTGCTTAAGATCTTTTGTTTTCCTCTTGCCATCTTGTTATCTGTGATTATACGTGGTCTTGTTGTCAGTGACTGGCACCTTTCTCTCCTTTAGATCTGAAGGCCCATGGCCTCAGGAAGAAAATTGCTTCTGAGTGTTCAGTTTTTTGTGGGCAAGCAGAGAGTTCTGGCGGCAGTGACTCACTCTGTCTTTGCAGGCTCAGGTGTGGGAGCTCTCATGAGGCTGTTCTAGGTGACCTCTGCCCACAGGTCCTGAGTACTACTGGCAGGTACCTGGCTCTTTCTCTAGGCCAAAACAGACCCTTTTCCAGATAGCACAGTACTCTCTGTTCCCTGAGAATTTTGCTTTCCCTGGGCCTATGTGCCAGGCTTCCCTCTGGTCCAGGTGTAAGAGGGCCTGTAGATCTGATGATCTTCAAGCATTGCCTGTCCTGGGCAGATCCTGATTTCCACTGACAATGGCCTGGGCCTTACTGTGAGCTGGAAAGGAACCTTTTCCACAAGCACTGCCAAGCACTCTCGGTGCTCTAGTTACTCACAGCCTAATCTCACCAGGCCTGTGCCCCCAGGTCTCTGTTGGTCCAGATGGAAAAGAGCCTGTGCGTTTAGTCGGTGAGCACAGGTTTTCCGAGCGGATCCCAAGTCCCCCTGACAGAGGCCCAGCCCTTACTGTGGGCCAGAGGGGCACCTTTTCCGCCAGCACAGCCTAGCCCTCTCTACGCTTTGGTTACTCACAGTGCAATCTCACCAGGTCTGTGTCCCCAGATCTCTGCTGGTCCAGGTGGAAAAGGGCCTGTGCATTTAGTCCTGTCTATGGTTTTTATTTCGTTTTAATATATAGGTTTAATTTCTGTTAAAAAATATGGTAGATTGAAATTAGACATTTCTGTTCTGTCCAAAATACTATGATCATTGGTGTGAAATAATGTAAGATAGTATGAATAAATCAATATATAAAAATGACAGTCAAGTAGGCATAGTAAAGATTGGTAACACAACATACAGATACTGACATCCAAACATTGGACTGAGGTCAGAGACCCCTATGGAAGAGTTAAGGGAAGGATTTAAGGAGCTAAAGGAGATGGTAACCCCATAAGAAAACCAACAGTGTCAACAAACCTGCACGCCTGGGAGCTCCCAGAGACTAAGCCATGAACCAAAGAGTACACACAGTTTTGTCTGAGGTCCCTGGCAACATGTAGTAGAGGACTGCCTTGTTGGTCCTCAGTGGGAGAAGGTGTGCCTAATCCTGTAGAGACTTGATACGCCATTGAATGGGGTGCCTGGAATTGGGGCACCATCTCAGAGGCAAAGGGGTGGGGAGATAGAGAAGAACTCTGGGAAGGGAACCATTATTTGGGATATAAATAAATTCATTTTTAAAATTTAGTTCATCTCCCTGTGCCCCCAACAAAATGTTTCAACTTGCTTTCTCTCTATCAAGAGTCTGGGAATTTATTAATCAATGTAATCAGCATTCATTAGGATTCAGTCAGAAGCTTCCAGGCTGCATTCAAGGATTAACGAGGAAGTGAGATAGCAGGGAGGAGCATGGCAAAACTACATCATAATCTTAGAGGAACAACATCCATGAACATAAAAGGCACACAGAGATCTCAGCCTAATATTATCTCCACCGCACTTAAATTACCTGTATAAATACATGTATTATGAGAACACTGCTGCAGCATTACTCACAGCCAAACAAAAACAACAGGAAAGAAAACCACAGAAAAGTTAAGGAAATAAATCAGTTCCTGTAACAGAAGTGTAAAGTATAAAATTACACCATGACATACATAATCTCAAATATCATTAAGGTACAATAGACAAATATAGCAAAGAACAGACTGTTGATCACATGAACTTTTGCAATGGCAATAAAAGGATCTGTTCCTAGAAGCCACACTTTTACTGGCCAGA
Source organism: Micromys minutus (assembly GCF_963924665.1). Lineage (NCBI taxonomy): Eukaryota > Metazoa > Chordata > Mammalia > Rodentia > Muridae > Micromys > Micromys minutus. The sequence continues at coordinate 47,944,033 of NC_137971.1, forward strand.
TGTACATGGCTGGGTATGTGTGCTTTTAGCCACTGGTGCTACTGGTACTTTAAAAGTCTTCTGCACCACTGGAAAGAACTGAATGTTGCCTTTAGCCTCAGTTTCTTTTTGTGTCCCTTGTTCTCTGTGTTGCTCTTTTTATGGAGTAGCAGTTTCCTTTCTTCCCTCATTTTTCTTTCTTTTCCTATTTTTGTCCTTGCCATTTTCCTATCTCTTGACTTTCTTCTTTGTCCTTCAAGAGACTACCTTTCTGGTATGCATTCCTACATGTAGGCTGTAGCTATGAAATGGAGAACTTCTTACATATAACTTAGCAAAAGACCTGTCTGATTTTTCTTAAACAATTTGCAATGCTATGCTACCCTAGTATATGCTATCTTTCCTATGCTGTCCTCTACTGTGCTCCCCTGACCTGTCCTGTGCTGTCCTCACCTGTCCTGTGCTGTGCTGTCCTGTCCTGTCCTGTGCTGTCCTGTCCTGTCCTGTGCTGTCCTGTGCTGTCCTGTCCTGTCCTGTGTTGTCCTGTGCTGTGCTGTCCTGTTCTGTCCTGTGCTGCCCTATCCTGTCCTGTGCTGTGCTGTGCTGTCCTGTGCTGTCCTGTGCTGTGTTGTCCTGTGCTGTCCTGTGCTGTGCTGTCCAGTGCTGTCCTGTCCTGTCCTGTGCTGTCCTGTGCTGTGCTGTCCTGTCCTGTGCTGTCCTGTGCTGTGCTGTCCTGTGCTGTCCTGTCCTGTGCTGTCCTGTCCTGTCCTGTGCTGTCCTGTCCTGCCCTGTGCTGTCCTGTCCTATGCTGTCCTGTGCTGTCCTGTGCTGTCCTGTGCTGTCCTGTCCTGCCCTGTGCTGTCCTGTGCTGTCCTGTCCTGTCCTGTCCTGTGCTGTCCTGTCCTGTGCTGTCCTGTCCTGTCCTGTGCTGTGCTGTCCTGTCCTGTCCTGTGCTATGCTGTCCTGTCCTGTGCTGTCCTGTCCTGTCCTGTGCTGTCCTGTGCTGGCCTGTCCTGTGCTGTCCTGTGCTGTCCTGTCCTGTCCTGTGCTGTCCTGTCCTGCCCTGTCCTGTGCTGTCCTGTCCTGTGCTGTCCTGTGCTGTCCTGTGCTGGCCTGTCCTGTGCTGTCCTGTGCTGTCCTGTCCTGTCCTGTGCTGTCCTGTCCTGTCCTGTCCTGTGCTGTCCTGTCCTGTGCTGTCCTGTCCTGTCCTGTGCTGTCCTGTGCTGTCCTGTCCTGTGCTGTCCTGTCCTGTGCTGTCCTGTCCTGTCCTGTGCTGTCCTGTGTTGTGCTGTCCTGTGCTGTCCTGTCCTGTCCTGTGCTGTGCTGTCCTGTGTTGTGCTGTGTGTGCTGTGCTGTGTTGGTTCTTCTTATATTCCCATTACCTTTCACTTTGAGAGGTGAAAGTTTATAATGTGGTAATGGTGTGATGACTTCATGATGATCAGAAAATCCATCACTGTCCTGATCTAATGACTTTGTTGTTTCTCTCTGTTGCAGGGGATTTTGATTATGTTGATGATCCTCAGCATTGCTGAACTGTTCATCTCCCTCCTTTCCTCACTTTTGGGATGCTTCTCAGAAGAAAGTGAGGGATGCTGTTGAATAGCACTGTACAAGTAAAAATGCAAAATGATACAACTCAGAGGCCAGTCCTGCTTATGAGACAGAGGCAACACACATACACACTTAAAGTTTACAATTATTTAAAGCAAAATGGGTTGGAGTGATTCATAGGGCACCATTTTGGCTGGTGAAACCCATTCTGCTCCCCAATAGTGGCATTTCTTCCTTCAATAGAATGATTACCTTAGTGTAATCACCCCCTCTTGCTCATTGTAGCATGGCCACTTTATAAGCAAAGATATGAACCAAAGCTCAGGGGTGACCAATGTATATGGCTTTGCTACTCGTGACAGTCTCCTGATGAGTCTTCTAAGAGACTCTATACAAGGGTTCCTGCCCCATGAAGCAGGAAGATGAGTTAGAAAAAAAAATGGGTTGGTCAGCAAATTGTGCTTTGAAGTCACAAGATCATCAAATGTTATGAACCAGACTACAAATGTAACTGTACCCATTACTGGCTAGTTTTTAATCTTTAACTTGACACTAACTAGAGTTTCCTGGGAAGAAGAATTGCCCATAAAAATGGCCTGTGCTCATGTTTTTGGGGCACTGTGATGTTTGGTGTGGGAGGGCCCATGTCACTGTGGGTGGTGTCATCCCCAGGCAGGTTGAGGGGTTGCTATATAAAAAAAATGCTAGCTGGTTATATGGATGCCTTAGTTTGTGTTTCTATTGCTGTGTAGAGTCATCATGACCATGACAACTCATAAAGTGAAGCATTTCATTGAGGCTGTCTCACAGTTCGAGAGGTTTGATCATCCATTATCATGGTGGGAAGCATGGCAGAATGAGCTGAGAGACATACTTCCTCCAAAAAGGCTACACATACTCCCAACAAGGCCCACCTCCTAATAGTGCCATTCTTTATGAACCCTTGGGGGCTATTTTAATTCAAATTACCACAGTGGGTAACAGACCAAGTAAGCAGGTAAACAGCACTCTTTCCTGGTTTTTGTTCCAGATTCCTCCTTTGAGTCTCTGACCTGACTCTCCTTAGGGATGAACTGTTATTTGAAAGTATAAGTCAAATAACTCCTTTTTTCCCCTAAATTTCTTTTTGCTGTAGTATTTACCATAGCAACAGAGAAGCAAACTAAAGTAAAAACTCAAATCAATCATCAATGATGGCAAATATTGGTGGAATCACTATACCTCAGACTTTGTGCTAAACTATACCGCTGCTGCTTATTTGGCCCCACAAAAAATCCTGAGGCTAACTGTATTGTTATATTCAATCAAGAAAGCTGATGTGCAGAAAGGATAAGATCTGTTCAAGGTCGCAGGCTTATAGTGATAGGTCCACAGCAACAGGTAGTTCACAGCCTTCGAGACCTCACTCCTTATCTAGCAATATCTATCTCACAAGCTCTTTTGTGCCTCTGAACTCACCCCTTTACACCCTTCAAACTTAAGAGTCATTACATGTTGACAGAAATGATGTTTCCCCCGCTCCCAAACAACTATATTTTCTAGAGTAGCATGGAGAAGGGCAATGGTTTTATTTCCAAAACCACTTAATGAGACGGATCACAGACTTGGTTGTACATTCACATCATCTGAGGAACTTCCGGAATCCCCAGTGTACCGAGGGCACACATCAATTACATCCAAGTGTGGTGGGAGCAGTGCACTTGATCAGTTTTCAGGGATTCCATTGCATAGGATGTCTGGGAGACACTGCTTTAAGACAGCATCATGGGAAATAGGGGCAAATAGATACTTTGGAGGACTCTCACCTGTAGTTGGTCTGTTATGTCTCATGCTCTGTAACCTGTGGAATGTACCAGTATGATCCAGTGAAAGAGCTAAATAAGATCTTAATGTGGGAGCTGGAAAGATGGCTCAAGATAAGATTATCTCCTGTGTTCCATAGTTTGGTTCACAGCATTCACATTGGACAAAACACACCTACCTCTAATTTCAGTTCCAGGGTCTCTTACACCCTCTTCAGGCTCCCCTGGGCACCTGCATGGTTGTGGTGCACATATGCCCATGCAGCAGGCAGACAAACAGACAGACAGACAGACAGACAGACAGACACACACACACACACACACACACACACACACACAGACACACACACACACACACCAATTTTTTAGGTCCATGTGTTGTATTGAAAACACTTGTGCACTATGGGTCCCAAAAAGGGTCTTGAGGACCTAAGAAGTTTTCCAGTTCTCACTCTGAGAACCACTACATTGCACAGCATTGTGCTGGCTACTGTTAAGCACTGAGGGACTTCCTGTGTCGTTTCAACTGTGTGGCTGGCCACTGAGGGAGGTGTACCTTTGGTCACAGACATGAAAGTGAAACCCAAAGCTTTTCTAAGAGCACAAAGGGCTGTTCTGATTTGCATTTCCCTGATGGCTAAGGATGTCGAACACTTCCTCAGATGTTTCTCGGCCATTCGGTGTTCCTCAACTGAAAACGTTTTGTTTAGCTCTGTACCCCATTTTTGAATAGGGTTATTTGATTCTCTGGTGTCTAGCTTTTTGAGTTCCTTGTACACCTTGGATATTAGGCCTCTATCTGATGTGGAGTTGGTAAAGATCTTTTCCCATTCTGTTGGCTGCCGTTTTGTTTTCTTGACAATGTCTTTAGCCTTACAGAAACTTTGCAATCTCATTAAGTCCCATTTGTTAATCTTTGACCTTAGAGCTTGAGCCATTGGTGTTTTGTTCAGGAAATTTTCTCCTGTGCCTATGTGTTCTAAGTTTTTTCCTACTTTCTCATCTAATAGTTTCAGTGTATCTGGTTTAATGTGGAGATCTTTGATCCACTTACACTTGAGCTTTGTACAAGGAGATAAGAAAGGGTCTATTTTCATTCTTTTGCATGCTGAGTTCCACCTCACACCAGTCAGATTGGCCAAGATCCAAAACTCAGATGACAGCAGATGCTGGCGAGGCTGCGGAGAAAGAGGAACACTTCTCCACTGTTGGTGGGGTTGCAAGCTAATACAACCACTCTGGAAGTCTGTCTGGTGATACCTCAGAAAATTGGATATAGTACTACCTGAAGACCCAGCTATTCCACTTCTGGGCATATACACCAGAGACACTTCAATACACAACAAAGATATATGCACCACAATGTTCATAGTGGCTCTATTTATAATAGCCAGAAGCTGGAAGGAACCCAGATGTCCCTCAGAAGATGAATGGATACAAAAATTGTGGTACATATACACAATGGAATACTACTCAACCACCAGAAACAATGACTTAACCAAATTCTTAAGAAAATGGCTGCATCTAGAGAATATCATCCTGAGTGAGATAACCCAGCCACAAAAGAACAGACATAATATGCAGTCACTGATAGTGGGATGCTAACCCCAGAGGCTTGCACTCTCCCAGAAACATAAAGAAAACAAAACAAAACAAAAAAAATATTTACAAAACAAGAAAACTTTAACTATTTTCATGTTACATTTTGTTTTACATGTACTTTAGCTCATTGTAACTATTAAGTTTTCAAGGCATACAATCAAACCTTGAAAAAAATCAAGTACTGACTAAAAAATATATTCATATAGTTTTATGTAAAAATTATGTTAAAATCTGAAAAAAAAGTACTGACAAAAATGTATAATTTTAAGCAAAAAATGTTTAAAATCTGTACATTTATCCTTGTTTTGTAAAATAAAGTTGTTTTATAAAAAAAAGAGAACATACATTGTTTTTAATATATCATAACTATTTACTTATGGCTCAAACTGATCCCACTTTGTTATTATTATTGTTATTATTATTAATAATAATAATAATAATATATTGCTGAACAACTAATAAAGCTTATGACAAAGCTGTAAAAAAAATACATTCCTAATTCTCCATACATTTATATCTACATGCACTTAGAATGTAATACTCCATGACTTAATATCTTCATGTGCATAGTCCAGTAAGAAAAAGTGTTTTTTATATATTCCATGCAAGACCACAATATACACTTCCTGTTTACTATATGCTGGATGTCACATACTCTACTATATGCCTCTTCGTCCCATAATATGTTAAACCAATGGTGATCTAGCCAATAAATTTTATTTGAATTAATTTTCAAAAAAAAAAAAAGAGCACAAAGGGCAACTCATTTTAAAAAAAGGATTTGAATTAAGATCACCACATGCAAGTCTTACAGTTCTTGCTGCCTTGGGTATAGGCAGAATCATGCACTGTTCAAATGAGGAAACTAACAAGCCTTCCTAGGTTTCTGCTCTAAGCTGGAAGGAGCTGATGTGTGCTCTAAGCTGAAGATGTGTGTACACGTTTTTATTTCCCATGGAGTGAGGTTCTGGTGAAAAAATATTTGGTAACTGAGCGAGTGATATCCAGATACATGAGGCTTTACAAGTATTTAAAACCTGACACATGGCAGTAAGGACTGGTCATTTCAACAGAATATTAAATGTCATTTTATCTTTCAGACACAGTCACATGACTAGAACATATTTCAACACTACAGGTTTGAAATCCCTAGGCTGAAATTCAGTAACACTGACCTAGTTCTGTGAGCAATGAGCCCTTAGCATTTAAAGTCACTAAATAAATAGTATACGGGCTTGTAATCAAGACTGTCTTGCTTTTAAAACATTATTTTGTTGATTTCTAGCAGTGCATTTGGGGACCAGTTTCTCCATTTCCAAAGCATTGGTTTCTCTAATCACAAAAAAATCAGAGCACAAAGAACTAAAATAAAAAGTTAAATATTTAAACTTACAATATAGGTACAACATTGTATCTTTGGGCCTGTAGCCAGATTCTATTATATTCGAAACAGAGCCTCAGTTCTGGGGAACCTGCTTCTCCCTTCCCAATGCACTGAAACAAAATCACACTGGAGGCAGATTGTCCTGGGTCAGGGCTGTGCTGAGGAGTTGGCAACATGCCATCCCTTCACTTCAGAATTCTGAGCTTCCTGCTAGTCATCTGTATGGGAGAAAGAGCCAAGCAGAACTTTTAGGTCACATCACATTGCAGAAAGCACAAGAGCCAGAAAAGCCTAACCTTGCTTTTAGAGAATGTGGAGCCCAAAGGCTGAGTAAAGAGAGACACAAATAATCATGATGTAGAATGTGCTTTTCAGAAGAGGGAAACATGGCACTGAGAGACGGTGTGCGTGATGGGTCTGCAAACACTAACTGGATAAGAGTTGTTACACTTTTGTGGACACTGTCAAACAACTTTTCAAAATTGGAGCCACAGAATAATAAAAAGAATATACTTCAAAGGAAAATGCTAAGTGTATTATAGAATCAACAAAATGTCAAACAGAAAACAGGAAAAGGTGTAGCATCAAAGGCAGTGACAAGTCCTAATTGTGGTGGGCTTTGAGCACACTGAATCCAAATCAGCAAAGACATGTTGACCATATAAACTGAATTCAGGATAATTTGGGATGCATTCACATTGAGCCTAAGTCACCTCACTGGCTAGAAAGACTAGAAGAACAAACAGCCTAAGCCTGCAGGAAAATGGGACTTGGATGTGAAGTTCGGGAAATACATATGGGATCAGGACTCTCAAAGGCCCTGCATTTCCGGGCCTTATCCTGTTCCCACAGGCAGTGCACAAAAGGTTCATATCTCCAGCCCACCCACCATGTCTGCATATGAGTCTCCTCTACAGCCTAGGCCTAGAAAGCTCTGGTTTGAATACTTTCCTAAATAGCTTAGATCAAAAAAGTTAATTCCCAGTGTGACAGGGTTGAAAAGTGGGTCTTAAGATTAGATTAGTTCTAATCATAAAACTAGATCTCAGTATCTTCTTAATATTGATTTTCTTGACTTTGTAAAGTGCTATATTGCTGGCACAACATTAAAATCTGCACAGTGCTCACTCTTTCTCTAACAAAAGCTACTAACTTATTAAGGATGCATGGTCCAAATGTAAGAAGCAAAAGCAAAATTAAGATGACCCACTAATGAGGAGATTAAAGTGGCCATCCCTTGGAGATCTGTTAAACCATCCCTCAAACCATCCTTGTTGTTGTTCTCTGTCTCTTTTCCTTTTGTCTAGTCTTTCTCTCAGCTTACTCAGAGAGTCTTTAATCACTCCTGAATGATCTACGTAAAAGCAACATTCTTTTCCTAAGGCAGCACAAGGCCACCCCTCCTTATGGAACAGTAAGTCTAGTCCCCTTCTGTTTTTGCAAAACTACCTCAGAGAGTGAGGTCAGTGACTCTTCAAACTTAGATATGGATTGTTCTAGGGCTTGAAAATCTTTAACTATTGTGGATCTTAATGAGTGAAAATATCGAGGGGTCTGTATTAGTGCTGCTGTGCCTGTTTCCACACCTGCGGCTACTCCAAGTCCCAACATGACTGCTAACGTCAACGAAATGGGTTCCCTTTGGAACAACTGTCTTGAGTGCCCGTCAAATTCATCTTCAGGGGTACCTGTAGGGTGATAATACACCCGAGGGACTAACTGTACAAGTATACAAGGAGTTAATCCCAAACCATATGCCCACCATTTATCAAGTATGGGTACCAAGAATCTGTTAGTAGATGTCTGTGGGCTCTCAAGGGTCTCATTACAAAGATGTCCATAAGTAGCTGCTGGGTTCCCTATGCAGGTCCCTTTTCCTGAGACCTCTGTAAGGGTTAACTTGTTCTTACTGTTCCAGACACAGGTGTCATGGTTGGTGGTGGTATTAAAGGTCCCAGACACCACAATGCCTTCATAATAAGGGGGTCCTGAGGAGAGGCAAAGCCAACAGGATTCAGTAAACTTTCTAAGCCTCCGCAACATTGAGCGGTGGCCCAGTCTCGGCCATCTCAGGGGCAAATGTAAAATCCTAGTCTCCCCAAGTGGCACCTTGCCTCTAGATTCCCACACCCAAACTTGCCTCTGGGTGAAAATCTTTTAGGGACTTCTAGGGGCATATTCTGAGGATCTGTGTCAGGAATGTCCCAGGAGTCCAGCCCAGCTACCAACTGACAGAAGTCAGGAGTGAGCATATGCCACCACGTGTGTGGTGGGGCCACTTTGGATGAACCATATCACCTCCCCAGTCTGAGGAAACTTGCCAAGTCAGTTTTTGAAGGACATGGGGGTTTTTACCCACTACCAGTGAGACACCTGTGGTGCAGATGCAACTTCAGAGGATCAGCAGTCTTTTCCAATTTCCATTCATCTTGGGATGGTCCCGGGGTGCTCTTTTGACGTAAGATGCATGGATCCAAGCTGAAGTGCCTTCAACCGTAACCAGTGTAAGAGTTGTCAAAAGCACCAGATATGGCCCCTTCCAGAGAGGTTCTAGGTTTCCCACTCAATAAAGTCAGACCAGGACAGTGTCTCCGACCTGGAACTGATGGGGTACGTCTGAACTCCCAGTTTCATAGGCCTCCTTCAGCTGTTTCCAGGTTTCACATCTCACTACCTCTAGAGCTTTTAGGTGGGCAAACAGGGGTTTAGAAAGAACAGCATCAGGATCATGCACTCCTCCCGACTCAGTAAGTGGTGCCCCCCTCACGCACAGAATTTTGTAAGGGGTGAGTTTAAATCGTCCAGGGGTGTTCCAAACTCGGAACAGTTCAAAGGGAAGGAGAGCTGTTCAGTTATTCCTGCCGATCTCTAAGGCCAATTTTGGTCTCTTTTAGGGTTCTATTTATCCTCTCTACCTGACCTGAGCTCTGGGGTCTATAAGCACAATGGAATTTCCAATTGGTCCCCAAGAAACAAGCTAATATCTGACTTACCTGGGCAACACAAGCTGGCCCATTGTCTGATCCAATTACCTTAGGGATGCCAAACCTAGGGAATATCTCTTCTAGAATCTTCTTAGCTATGACCACTGCCACCGTTTCTCCCTTTGTGGGGAGGCTTTCACCCACCCAGAAAAGGTATCTATAAAGACTAACAGATATTTATGTCTATATCTTCCTGGCTTAGTTTCTGTAAAATCCACTTCTCAGTAAACCTAAGGTCAATCTTCTCTCCTCCCAGCCTTCTACATACATTTGCTTTCTGGCATGGCACACAGTTATCTACTCAAATCTGGAACAAAAGAATCTGACCTTAAGACAGTCTTTACAAGTTTGTCTACTTCTAGATGAGTCCATTGATGTGTTTTCTTCAAGCCCAGTACTGCATACCAGGTTCTGAATGTGGCAATGAGCTCAACAGGTTATAGGGGTTAAGTAGCATGAGGTGGAGTTCCGCCATGCATTTGTTTACCTCTCAGAGATCTTGAACTGTCTGGCAGTCATTAGTTCCATGTTTCTGCACCAGTAGGAGAGGCACGCTTCAGGCTGATCGACACTTATGCAGAACCCCAAGTTGAAGTAACTGGACGATGTGTGTCTTGATACCGTCTCATGCCTCCTTTGACATGGGGTACTGAGGTACCACTAACCTGGACTTTCATCTCCATATGGGTGGGGGCTGATTCTTAGCCTCCCCCATTCCTGCACTGTCCGCCCAGGCCTGTGGATATGCCTGCAGCCTCCAGTCCGTCTGATCTGAGGCAGGCTGTTTAGAGTTGGTACTCGTCCTCCAACTGGATGGTTGGCACCTGCACAGGGTCCCCTACTGGCCCTCTAGCCTGTGGTCCATCAGAGTGGAAGTGAATCTGTGCCCCATCTTAGTCAGGAGGTCTCTCCCCACAGGGGACAGGGACAGTCTGGCATTACTGTGAATAAGTGGGATACCCGGTCCACTCCGAGATCTACAGATCTTCGGGTAGTCCATAAATATTCAAAACTTTGGGGCCACAGGTCTGGGGGTCCTGTTGCTGGGGAGTCTCCCTTTTCTTCTTGTTGGGGCAATTCTTGTTCTAGTGACCTTTTTCTTTACAGTAAGCACATTGATCTTTGTCAAGAGGCTCCCTCCTAGTGCCAGACTTGAGTCCTAACTCCCTAGCCCTTCAGTACTGTGGCCAAAATCCTACAAATTCTTTTCTTGTCTACTACCCATTCAATCCTCTCTCCTCTCTTTCCTCTGCCTCCTGCTTCTCTCTTTCTCACTTCTCTTCCTCAGTCTCCCACTTATGAAGCACTTTCTCTGATTCCTTCACCAAATCCTGCAAGGTATAGTTTTGCAACCCCTCTAGGTGTTGTAACTTTTTCTTAATATCTGACGCTGACTCCCCTATAAAGGCCATAGCCACTGCTGCCTGCTGACCCTCACAAGTTGGGTCAAAGGGAGTATACGGCCTGTAAGCCTCCATTAAACATTCAAGAAACACAGACAGCGGTTCAACAGGCCCCTGAAGAGCCTCTCTTACCTTAACCAAATTAGTGGGTTGCCTAGTGGCCCCTCTGAGACCTACCATGAGAGCCCGGCGATAGATTGTCAGCTGCCCCATACCTGCTGCCGTATTGAAGTCCTAATCAGTTCAGTTAAGGGGGAACCTGGAATCTATTTCATTCGGAAGGTTGGTTGGTGCCCCATTTGCTCTAGAGACGTTTTATCGGGCCTCCTATAGGGTCCTCTCTTTTCTTTCCTTAGTGAAGAGGACCTGCAAAGACTACTGATAATCATCCCAGGTGGGTTGGTGGGAAAACATCAAAGACTCCACCGTCAGGCTGGAGGGGTTTTCTGAAAAGGAAGGGTGATGAGTTTTCCAATTATAAAAGTTTGCAGAGAAAAAATGGCCAATACTGAAGGGGCTGAAGAGGCTGAAGATAGCGTGGGTCTACTGGGGGCCCAATGGCACTTAGTGACAGTGCCACAATTGAGTCAGGTCACCCCAACTTTGTGCTGCTCTTTCTCTCTTGGTCCCAGCAGCTAGTCTGCGCACCCACCCTCCGGCGTGGTGGGGGGCTTGGCCAGGAGCCAAAGGCTGGTTCTTGGGCAAACTCTCAGGTTTCAGAGCTTCAGGTTTCCATTTGTGCTCCGACTCAGAGAGCCAGGGCTCCAGGAACCTGGATTCCACTTGCACACCCAGGGCTGGACCCAAGGTGGGGATTCTGAACTAAATCTTGCCGAACAGTAATGTAAGTCAAAGGTGTTCTCTGGAAGCCAAACGTCAGCCACTCTGAGGAGCAAAAAGTCTGCCATAAGAGACTGAGCAACTGGTGGGTGGGAGACCTGGGCTGCCGGGGAGGAGAGAGATCTCTGCGGAGTGCACACTGAAAGTGCACCCCCTGCCTTGCCCTGCCCTGCCTTGCCTGATCCAGCAACCAGAAACAGAACGTTGGAACTTCTGCTCACACCCGACGACTCTGAGGCATAAAATAGGGCTCGGCCCATCTGACACCTGGACCAGTGGAGAACAAGGGACACAGACCAGATACAAGGGAAAGGCAAGAACATATCACTGACAACAAAATGGCAAGAGGAAAGAGAAAGAGTATATCCCAAGGAAACCAAGACAATCAAGCAACACCAGAACCCAGCTCTCCCATAACAGCAAACATCGGAATTCCAAACACTCCAGAAAAAGAAGACACAAACCTGAAATCATACCTCAAGATGCTGATAGAGATACTTAAACAAGAAAGGGAGGAAAAGCAAAAAGATTCAGAAGCTTTTAAAGAAGAAACAAGAAAAACACTCAAAGAACTCAAAGAACTAGAGGAAAACAGAACCAAAGAAATAAAGGAATGGAAGAGGGAAATTAAAACAGAAATTGACACAATAAAGAAAACGCTAAAAGAGATAACCCTAGAGTCAGAACACCAAAAAAAGAAATCAGGAGTCACAGAAGCAAGCATTTCCAATAGATTACAAGAGATCGAAGAGAGAATCTCGGGGGCAGAAGACAACATTGCAAACATAGACAAAACAGCCAGAGAAGATGCAAAAAACAAAAAGCTCCTAACACAAAATGTCCAGGAAATCCAAGACACAATGAGAAGACCAAACCTAAGGATAATAGGAATAGAAGAGGGAAAAGAGTATCAACTAAGAGGCACAGTAAATATCTTCAACAAAATCATAGAAGAAAACTTTCCTACCCTCAAGAATGAGATGACCACGAGCATAAAAGAAGCCTTAAGAACTCCAAATAGGTTGGACCAGAAAAGAAATACCTCCCGACACATAATAGTAAAAACATCAAGTGCCCAAAGTAAAGAAAGAATACTAAAAGCAGTAAGGGGAAAAGGTCAAGTAACATATAAAGACAGACCAATCAGACTCACACCCAATTTCTCAACAGAGACTATGAAAGCTAGAAGAGCCTGGACAGACATCATGCACTCCTTAAGAGAGCACAAGTGCCAGCCCAAGCTGCTATACCCAGCAAAACTATCAATCACCATCAATAGAGAGACAAAGATATTTCAAGACAAATCAAAATTCACACAATATCTGACCACAAACCCAGCACTACAACGAATTATAGGTGAAAAACCCAATACAATGAGGGAAAATACAGCCTAGTAAAAACAAGAAAACTCCTAAACAAGAAAACTAAAAGAAGAAAAAAAAAACACAGACACAACTCAACCCAAAAAAGCAATAATGGCAGGAAACAGAAACAACTATTCCTTGATATCTATTAACATAAATGGTCTCAACTCCCCAATAAAGAGACATAGACTATCAGACTGGACACATAAACAAAATCCAGCCTTTTGCTGCATACAGGAAACTCATCTCAGAGACAAAGACAGACACTATCTCAGAGTAAAAGGGTGGGAAAAAAACTTCCAAGAAAACAGCTCCAAGAAGCAAGCTGGAGTGGCTATTCTAATATCGAATAAAGTAAATTTCCAACCAAAAGTTATCAAAAAAGATAAGTAAGGACACTTTATACTCATTACCGGGGAAATCTGTCAGGAGGAACACTCAATCCTTAACATATATGCTCCAAATAAAAAATCACCCACATTCATAAAAGAAACCCTACTAAAGCTTCAAAAATACATTTCACCCCACACAATAATAGTGGGAGACTTTAACACCCCACTCTCACCAATGTACAGATCAGGGAAACAAAAACTGAACAAGGACACTGCAAAACTAGCAGAGACTTTGAACCAACTAGAATTAATAGATATATACAGAACATACTATCCTAAAGTAAAAGAATACACCTTCTTCTCACCACCCCATGGCACCTTCTCGAAAATTGACCACATAATTGGACACAGAACGAGCCTCCATCGATATAAGAAGATTGAAATACTCCCATGCATCCTCTCAGATCACTATGGGCTACGGCTGGTTTTTAACAACAACAAAGACAACAAAAAGCCCACATAAACATGGAAACGAAACAACGCTCTGTTAAACGATAGAGGGTCAAAGAAGAAATAAAGAAAGAAATTAAGGATTTTTTAGAATTCAACGAAAACGAAAACACAACATACCCAAACCTATGGGATGCAATGAAAGCAGTATTGAGAGGAAAACTCATAGCCCTAAGTGCTTCCAAAAAGAAACGGGAGAGAGCTCACATCAGCAACCTGACAGCACAGCTAAAAGCCCTAGAACAAAAGGAAGCAGATATACCCAAAAATAGTAGACGGCAAAAAATAATCAAAATTAGGGCAGAAATAGACCAAATAGAAACAAAAAGAACCATTGAAAAAAATCAACAAAACCAAGAGTTGGTTCTTTGAGAAAATCAACAAGATTGATAAATCCCTAGCCAGACTAACTAGAGGGCAAAGAGAGAGTATCCAAATTAACAAAATCAGAAAGGAAAGTGGCGACATAACAACTGAAACTGAGCAAATTCAAGAAATCATCAGATCCTACTACAAAAACTTATACTCCAAAAAATTGGAAAATCTGAAGGAAATGGACGAATTCCTAGACAGATACAAGGTCCCAAAGTTAAACCAGGACCAAGTAAACCATCTAAATAATCCCAAAATACCTAAAGAAATAGAAGAAGTCATCAAAAGCATCCCAACCAAAAAAAGCCCAGGTCCAGACGGATTCAGTGCACAATTTTATCAGACATTTATTGGGGATATAACACCAATGCTCGCCAAACTATTCCAAAAGATATAATCAGATGGAATATTACCCAACTCATTTTTTGAGGCTACAATAACCCTCGTACCTAAACCACACAAAGACCCTACAAGGAAAGAGAACTTCAGACCAATCTCACTTATGAACATTGATGCAAAAATACTCAACAAAATCCTTGCAAACCGAATCCCAGAACACATCAAAACGATCATTCATCATGACCAAGTAGGCTTCAACCCTGGGATGCAGGGATGGTTTAACATAAGGAAATCCATCAACGTCATCCACCATATAAACAAACTCAAAGACCAAAATCACATGGTCATCTCACTAGACACTGAGAAAGCATTCGACAAAATCCAACACCCCTTCTTTTTAAAAGTCCTGGAAAGAACAGGAATCCAAGGTCCATACCTAAACATAATAAAAGCAATATACAGCAAACCAACAGCCAACATCAAACTTAATGGCGAGAAACTTGAGGCAATCCCACTAAAATCAGGGACTCGACAAGGCTGCCCACTCTCCCCCTACCTATTTAACATAGTAGTGGAAGTCCTGGCTGGAGCAATTAGACAGCAAAAGGAGATCAAGGGGATACAAATCGGAAAGGAAGAGATAAAAACATCACCCTTTGCCGATGACATGATAGTGTACTTGAGTGACCCCAAAAATTCCACCAGAGAACTCCTACAGCTGATAAACAAGTTCAGCAAAGTGGCTGGATACAAAATTAACTCAAACAAATCAGTAGCCTTCCTATACTCAAAGGACAAACATGTGGAGAAGGAAATTAGAAAAGCGTACCCTTCACAATCGTCACACAAACTATGAAATACCTTGGTGTGACTCTAACTAAGCAAGTGAAGGACCTGTATGACAAGAACTTCAAACCTCTAAAGAAAGAAATTGAGGAGGATCTCAGAAAATGGAAAGATCTCCCATGCTCATGGATTGGAAAAATCAACATCTTAAAAATGGACATCCTACCAAAAGCAATGTACAGATTCAATGCAATCCCCATCAAAATTCCAACCCAGTTCTTCATGCAATTGGAAAGATCAATGTGCAATTTCATATGGAATAACAAAAGACCTAGAATAGCGAAATCCATCCTCAACAACAAAAAAACATCTCCGGGAATCACTATCCCTGACCTCAAGCTATATTACAAGGCAACTGTGCTGAAAACTGCATGGTACTGGTACAGAAATAGGCATGTGGATCAATGGAATAGAATAGAAGATCCAGAAATGAGCCCTCATGTATATGGTCACCTGATTTTTGACAAAGGAGCAGTAAACATTCAATGGAAAAAGTACAGCCTATTCAACAAATGGTGCTGGTCCAACTGGCACTCAGCATGCAAAACAATGAAAATAGACCCTTTCTTATCTCCTTGTACAAAGCTCAAGTGTAAGTGGATCAAAGATCTCCACATTAAACCAGATACACTGAAACTATTAGATGAGAAAGTAGGGAAAACCTTAGAACACATAGGCACAGGAGAAAATTTCCTGAACAAAACACCAATGGCTCAAGCTCTAAGGTCAAAGATTAACAAATGGGACTTAATGAGATTGCAAAGTTTCTGTAAGGCTAAGGACATTGTCAAGAAAACAAAACGGCAACCAACAGAATGGGAAAAGATCTTTACCAACACCACATCAGATAGAGGCCTAATATCCAAGGTGTACAAGGAACTCAAAAAGCTAGACACCAGAGAATCAAATAACCCTATTAAAAAATGGGGTACAGAGCTAAACAAAACGTTTTCAGTTGAGGAACACCGAATGGCCGAAAAACATCTCAGGAAGTGCTCCACATTATTAGCCATCAGGGAAATGCAAATCAAAACAACCCTGAGATTCCACCTCACACCAGTCAGATTGGCCAAGATCCAAAACTCAGATGACAGCAGATGCTGGTGAGGCTGCGAAGAAAGAGGAACATTTCTCCACTGTTGGTGGGGTTGCAAGCTAATACAACCACTCTGGAAATCAGTCTGGCGATACCTCAGAAAATTGGATATAGTACTACCTGAAGACCCAGCTATTCCACTTCTGGGCATATACCCCAGAGACACTTTAATACACAAGAAAGATATATGCACCACAATGTTCATAGCGGCTCTATTTATAATAGCCAGAAGCTGGAAAGAACCCAGATGTCCTTCAGAAGATGAATGGATACAAAAATTGTGGTACATATACACAATGGAATACTACTCAGCCACCAGAAACAATGACTTAACCAAATTCTTAAGAAAATGGCTGCATCTAGAGAATATCATCCTGAGTGAGATAACCCAGTCACAAAAGAACAGACATAATATGCAGTCACTGATAGTGGGATGCTAACCCCAGAGGCTTGCACTCCCCCAGAAACAACTCACAGACTGTATGAAGTCCAAGAAATAAACAAAACAAAACAAAACAAAAAAATATTTACAAAACAAGAAAAATTTAACTATTTTGATGTTACATTTTGTTTTTCATGTACTTTAGCTCATTGTAACTATTAAGTTTTCAAGGCATACAATCAAACCTTGAAAAAAATCAAGTACTGACTAAAAAATATATTCATATAGTTTTATGTAAAAATTATGTTAGAATCTGAAAAAAAAGTACTGACAAAAAATGTATAATTTTAAGCAAAAAATGTTTAAAATCTGTACATTTATCTTTGTTTTGTAAAATAAAGTTGTTTTAAAAAAAAAAAAAAGTCTGCCATAGTCCTTTTTTAATCTAACTGACAAATTGTGTGCTCTATCGTTAACTTCAGTCAAACTCACATGAGTCATCAGTCATCAGTTTTGTAACACAAAACAGAAACCTAAGACACACAGACAAAGACTAACAGATGCCTGTCTCCACCTAGACAGATAAAATCACTCCAGAATGGCCAGGAGGGCATACAGCGTTTCCAATCCAGGAGAACTACTGTACCCTCACTGGAATCCAGACAGGAATCATCCAGGCGTCCCTGGGGTTCCTGTCTAAAAGAACTGCTGGGACAAAACTGGAGAAGAGACAGAGGGAAAAGAAGTTTAGTGACCAGTCCAACTTGAGATCCATCTCAAGGGGCTGCTCAAAAGCCTGACACTATTACTGATGCTATGGTGTGCTTACAGACAGGAACCTAGCATACCTGCCCTCTAAGAGCCCCTAAGCAACTGACTGAAACAGAAGCAGATACTTATATCCAACCAATGAACTAAAGTTGGGGGCCCCTGTGGTTGAATTAAGGAAAAGCTGGAAGAAGCTGAGGAGGAGGGTGACCCAATAGGAAGTCCAGCAGGCTCAGCTAACCCAGACCTCTGAGATCTCTCAGACACTGGGCCACCAACCGGGCTGCATACACCAGCTAGTACAAGATTCCTGACACATATACGGCAGAGGACTGCCTGGTCTGGCCTCAGTGAGAGAAGATTCACCTAACCCTTGAGAGTCTTGAGACCCCAGGAAGTGGGGCAGTCTGGTGAGGGTGGTGGGCGGGGGGAAAACATACTCTGGGAGACAGAGGGGAGAAGGAATGGGATGTTAAACTGTGGGAGGGTGGACTGGGAGGAGGTAATCACTGGACTGTAAAATAATAATAAAAAAAACAGCTTAAACCAAAAAAGAAATTAATAAAAAAAATCTAACATGAGGTTGTATATGAAAGAGAAGATAATAGTCTTGAGAAAAATCTAATTTTTGACTCCCAAATGTTTATAGACTTTCCCCATGTCACCAACCTCTTCCACTTTGCTACTTGCTCAAACACTGAAGTCAGCCACACGACTCCAAGCAATACTGCAAAGAGAGGGAAGAAGGAAGGAGAAGGTGTAAAAGTGCTGTTTCGGTTCATAGCACCTGAAATGGGAGCTGATCTTGCCTTGCGCTTCTGGGTGCATGTTCTGTGGAGACAAATTAGATTTCAGGTCATTTCCGCTAAATTTCACATAAAATTTCCATGGCCCTCTAGAGCTTTGGGTATGAGCAAATGATGGTACTGTTTAAAAGCCAACACAAAACTCCCAAGCAAACCTGATCAAGGATTCTGAATCTTTGCATGGGTACCCCTCCCCCTACTCAGCCCCAAAAGTGAAGCATGAAGGTAAAGTCAGTCCCCAGTAGCCCGACTGTGGAGAATTTCTAGCCCTCTTGCAGCCCTTGGGGACCCACCACCCACACCTGCTTATAGGGTGGGGGCTGCAGAAGTTCTTCTAATTAAGGTAGCATGAAGCACACCAGGCAGTCCCCAGGGTAATTTTTAAGAAGTGAAACCTCCTGGTAAGGCAGAAACTTTTTTGTGTATCCTTCTTATCAAAGCAAAGTGATTGGAGCAAATCTCAAGGTAGCAGAAGCTGCTGATTTCCTGTCACCTGGTGTCAGAGGTACCACTCTAGGCCTGGTCTATCTCACTCATCTTGGAGCACTTGAGTTAGAAGAGGCCAGCTGATCTCAGCAGTGAGTATCTAAATTGGCCCTTGAGCCCTGAAGCCCTGGATACCCAGGTAAGGATTGAGTTTGCTCTGTTTTAATGACTCTAATAAAAAAAGAAAGGCTGATGAAAAGAGGAGTGATTTTAGAGACTAGAGTCAGCTTTCAGTCTGGGGTGTCCCTGGTGAGACTTACAAATGGCAGCATGATTTAAAGTGTGGCAATTCCAAGGCTGCATGTGTTGTCCCCCTCCTAACTGCTCCCCATCTTAAAAATGACTCTGGCCAATGGGTGGTGAGCAGATTCTAACATGGAGATAAAGTCTCTAGAATGGTGTGCTCAACCTGGGGCTCTACCATGTAGGAGATGCATAACCTTGGGTAAGTTACTGAACTTCTCCAGGCCTCAATTTTCTCATCCATAAAAGGAAAGCAATAAATAACCAGGCCCTCTGCATTGTGAAAATTAAACCTAAATACAGAATCTTTTTAGGACTGACTGGGACCAAATTAGAAAATAATACTGGCCACAAGGAACTAACTCCATTCCAACTGCTTCATCTGAGTTTGTCTCCCAAGATAAAACTTCAGTGTAAGCAAACAAAATGGTATCAAACCTTACTAGCTAGCATTTTCTACACAGCATTGGAATACTGAGCCCAAATCCTAGTTTCTGTCTATAATCTGAGAAGTCAAAGGTGAGAGTGGGTGCTGGAGGCAAGACAGAGGGATTGACTTTAACCAGGTTCTAATGTGCTCCTGAAACTAATCAGTAAAATAAAGTGTTTGTGGGGGCTGTGGGGGAGAGGTGGGTAGAAAGAGGCAGAGACAGCAGACAGACACAGAGACAGAGAGACTTTCCCTGTTTTCCTCATAATGGTTTGGTTTGGTTTCACCAATGGCCAGGGGAAGTGCAGGTTATCACTTTGTGAATAGAAAGCATCCTGAGCATTTACCTGCCAGAGGAGGAAGCTGAGCTTCATGGTCTAAATCTAAACTTTCAGCATCACAAGAGGCAGGTTTGCCACATGATCCTGCACAGTTCCCTTGCTGGATCAGCACTATGTTTCA
Organism: Micromys minutus; assembly: GCF_963924665.1. NCBI lineage: Eukaryota > Metazoa > Chordata > Mammalia > Rodentia > Muridae > Micromys > Micromys minutus. The sequence goes on from NC_137971.1 coordinate 47,964,017, forward strand.
GGAGTTACACTAAAATATAGTTGCTATGGAAAAGTAATAAATATGAACATCTGTTGACTTTGAGGAAGTTCCTACCATCGGCCAAGGAATAGCCTGGGGTAACGTGTTGGTTCTTCTATGGGGGTTGACAGAACATGGAGAGAGACCAGGAAGAACTAGCTCAAAGGTTTTGCAGATTCAGCAAAGAGGGCAGGAGACATGTCGAGTATGACTTGGACAGGGGCTCTGAAAGCTGTCCAGAGCTGACTACAATGCGGAGTCAGAAAGGTGTCTCAGGAAAGCAAACAAGAGTTAGAGACAGTGAGGTGGGTAGGTGAACGCGGAGCTCAGGAAGAGCAGGACTTAGAGAAAAGCTATTGAAGGAAAACAGTAACCACAGCATTGCTAACAGTTCTTACATCTATTTGCTTATTTATTATTCAGTATGTTTGCACACATATGCACATATGTGGAAGTCAGAGGACTATCTGCAGAAGTCAGTTCTCGTATCATAAGAGTCCTGGGAATGGAGCGATAGGCCATCTGACTGGCCCAATCTACAAAAACTTTTTTCTTATGCTATATCAGGAAACTAAATCAGAATCGTTGTATAAGTGACACTAGATGCAGGGAAGGGTCCGTGTATAAGGGGAATTACAGAGGTGGAAATGGCATGATTTTGCTATTGCCTGAATATGTAAGGGAGGTGAAGAAGCAGGAGTGAAATCTGCACATACACACACATTCATGCACACACATGTGGAAGACAGGTTAATGTTACATACCTTCTTCAATCACAGAACACCCAACTTGAAACTTACAAATCTGGCTAGGCTGGCTGGCCAGCAAGTCTGTCTGTACTTCCTCAGCACTGAAGTTACAAGTGCAGGCTATCACAGGCCCTATTTTATGAAGATGCTGCAATCCATACTCAGGTCTCATGCTTCAGAAACTCGACCTGAACCATCTCACAACCCCTAGTTGCAACATCTCAAGTCTGAGCAATTGGTAAAATAAAGTGACCTGAGGTACTGTCCCCAGAAAAGGCCACCAGCTACAGCATGACCTTTGTACAGAGAAGTTTCGGTTGAATGGCAGAATGTAGTTTCTGACCTTTCCCCCAGCTTCCTCCTCACTCACACAGTATTAGGGACAGTATTGGGGACTGTGTGAGTGAGGAGGAAGTTGGGGAAAAGGGCAGAAAGCAAAAATTTTAAAAGCTGAAGGGAAGATAGAAGAAACAGGGTAGTGATAGGGGCCGTTGCTTTATTTAAACAAGGAGTTTGGGAACTGGAAAACAAGGTAGCATAGAAAGACCCAGTAGTAATAACTATTCCTTAAATATTTATTATTGTATCAATCAGAGGACACCTATAACTTATCCTAATTTTCAGAGATCATAAATGTAGATGGCTCTTTCCACTATATACTGCCATGTAAGGAGTGAGGGTGGGCCCCAGGAAGAAGGGATTTCTGGAAAGAGTGAAGATGGACTGAAAGAGTTAAGAAGGAAAGAATGTAAGATTCACCCACAGCCAAAAGCATAGGGCAGGAAGAATAAATGCAAAGCTATTTTGAGTGGCAAAGGGGGAAGTTGAGGTTGGGGATGGGGGGGGCCTCAAGTGTTTCAGAAGATGACAAAATTATTGGACCTAAGAGTATTATTTAAGCCCAAACCAGAGAAGATGCTGTGAGATCTTCAGGGGATAGAGGAAAGAAAATGGCCACACGTTTGGAAGTCAAAAGGGTTAGTGGGAGCTGCAGCAGGTGATAAGATGGGATGGTGTGTGTGCAAATTAAATCATTGTCTCAGTGTCAGTATTGATTTTCATATTTGTGAAAATAAAGCCTTTATTGTCATATTTGACCAATGTGGTCAGTACTACTAATCTACCAGTCTTTGCTGTGAGCTGAAGTCGACTGAAGCAGTTTTGTATGACTTTTCTAAATAAGGCCATGATGCAAAGCCTACATTTGTGGGAGTATGTGGACCAGCTCTGGCTTCCTCTGTTTCTGGTAAACGTAATTGTATTGCACCAGCCCTCAGGTGTGTGAGAAAGGAAAGGAGGAGAGGAAGGTAGTTAACATAAGATGACATATAGAGTAATTATTTTGATGATACTATTTTGTAGTAATAGTTATTCAACACTTTGCAGAAATACAGTTGTTTAAAAGATATTCTAACAGAAAGATGTTCTTCTCTATATTGTTACTGCTAAAAGGCCAGCCAGACACCCACACTAGACTCTGTCTAAGTAAAAGGTTTGTCTCTGTAACAACACAGACCCCATACTTAAGGAGCAGCTGGTAACTCTGGCAGAATTATAATAATGGTAGTCTGACCATTTCCTTCACCCTGAACAATTAATGACCTTGCATCTGTAGGTCGCCATCACTAAAATTAGTTCCCTAGAATGGAGTGAAGTGACATCTAGCTCATTCCTGGGAAAGTAACTTATGTGAACCTCTATTGATATATCCACTAAAGGGTGTTGTACTGCCTCCTGAGAGGGAAGTAAGAGAAAAACTAATATCCACGGGACACAGCGCATGCTCAAGTAAACAACTATGCTTTTACAGTCTAGCCTGGGGGTCCACAGAAGGAGGTATTAGGGCTTTGCAAAAGAATGCCTCATATCCAGGGGAAGGTTCATTATCTGTTACATGAGCAAACTGGTTTCTGAGATTTTTCTAGTTCTAGAACAATATTAATTTGCATACTCCTTGGTGGGCTATGTAAATTTTTTTTTTTTTTTTTTTTTTTTTTTTGGTTAGTGGTCTCGTGGGATAGTTTGTGGCATGAAACAGATTCCCCTGGGCCAAGTGACAGCTGTTAATTTAGAACAGGAGGGAAATCAAGTAAGAAATGGTTCCCTACAGCCCATGTTGCAGACAGGTCAAATTCTGTATTGCTTTAAGTCATTAAGAGTCATTTTGAAGGTAAAGGAAGAGAAACTGTTCCCCACAGGAGCCAGAGCAGTGGGTCTGCACTTCAGTTGGCAAGTTAAGGGCTTCTTTCCAGATAATTAGTAACTACATAACTTCAAGTGAGCTACCTAACATGTCTGTCTTTGTCACCCCCTCTGTAAAACAGAGGCAATGATTTATCCCTTGTCTCCTCTGCTGGGCTCAGAAGAGACGTCCCAGGGGAATTTCTTTGTACTTGTAAATTAGGGCAAAGTATAAGAGCCCAGCCCTCCATGTCTTTAGTAAGATTTAGCAACCTGGGTAGACAGTCTTAATTCCACAGCTTACAATTAGCCAGATGTGTGGTTCTACAGAGAGATATCCAGGGTGCAGAAAACAGCAATGAAATTTAAATACATGGTTGATGTAACCAATGGATGGATACTCCCAACACAAGACACATGAAGAAGGCTACATAGCCTTAACCTGTCAGAGGTGGAAAGAGTGTGACTCGGTGGCTCATCACTTCACTACCCTCTTTCCTTGTCCTAGGCATATGTGTCCTCTCATTCCTTATGATCATTCTATGGAAGAACTGTGTTCTCATTTTAGAGATGCATAAAGTAAAAACTATAGCTCATGTGTGTATAACAAGAATTTCAACAAAGCAGCTAATATTTATTCAGATGTGGGTGCTTCACATAAATCTAGCATCCCTTTGATGTTTATCAAGAAACTCAAGCGCATGAGTGTTGTTTTAGATAATGGCCAAGAGGTAACAACATCGTTTGTTTCTGTCGAGAGAGTACTGAAATAAACATGCATATATGGCAATTTACCACAATAATAACTGAAGTGAAGTGACTCAAACAGGATGTGTAGAGGCAGGAAGCATACACAAGAGCATGTGTGATATATTAAGGGTTCAGGGAAGGCCTCTGGGGATAGCTGGTGTTTAAGCTATACCTGGGTGGAAAAAGAAATCCATGCCAACATGAACCATCATCATCTATCTTCTGTAACAAGTTGTGAGACAAGAATTATTACTATTTCCAGTCTAGGGCTGAAGAATCCGAGGCCCAGAGAACTTGACCAACACCTCAGAGTAATTAAAATCACTGTTTAAAACCAGGCAGTTTGATTCGAAGGTTGTGAACTTACATGTGCTATCAGAGAATATTCTCTTTTTTTATTTTTTTAATACATTTTTAAGGTTATAATTAAGTATCTGTGGGTACATATACATACACATATGTAGATATGTAACAATAATATAGGAAAAGAGGCTATTAATTTGAGGGGATAGGAGAGAGACTAGGAGGGGCTGTGGGGAGGAAAGGGGGTATGTGATACAGTTCTATTATAATTAAAATATATTCTTCTTTTTTTGTTGAACTTCACACAGTCTGTGAGTTGTTTCTGGGGTGTTCAGAACTTTCTGGGGTTAGTATCCCATTATCAGTGACTGCATATTATGTCTGTTCTTTTGTGACTGGGTTATCTCACTCAGGATAATATTTTCTAGATGCATCCATTTTCTTAAGAATATTCTTAAAGTGACCTGCTCAAAGTCAGAATTAGAGGAAGAGAGAGGCCTAGACCATCCCTCCTGATTTTAAGGATACTCCTAACCATAATCAAGAAGGACATCTCTGAGCCACTACACTGTTCCGAAACATATGAACAAGCCAATAAAATATGCTTTGTAATATTAAATCATAAGAACACCCACGGAGGGACCAGCTAGACAAATGCATAGAGCAGAGATGAAACTCAGTGGTATTTTCTTAACATTCATAAGGCCTTAGGTCCAAGCGTCAACAGAGAAAAAAAATGCATATGGACATACATTTATAGTATGTTCTAAGAGTATAGCTTACTGGTAGAGTAATCAACTACATTGTGATGATCATTCTAGCTTAGATTCCTGGGCCCACATGCCCTTGCCTGAGATAGCTCCTCTAGATTCTTTCCTATAACATAGTAGTATACCTTTCCTTACATCTGAAAATACTAGGAAAAGAACATGTCTCAGTGGGACCATCAAGAGAATACTAAGTATTATATGGTATCACAGAAGGTAAGATTGCCAACAACTTTGTCTTTGATCTCACTTTACTGTTTTTTCCAGGAGTCTGAAAATAGAATGACAACACCCAGAAATTCAATGAGTGGACCTTTCCCAACAGAGCCTACAAAAGGACCCCTCGCCATGAACCCTGCTCGAAAAGTAAACCTCAGAAGAACATCTTCATTAGTGGGCCCTACACAACGCTTCTTCATGAGGGAGTCAAAGGCTTTGGGGGTAAGACGGTTTTCCTCCACCTCACACTCTGGCATCAGGCTGTATATGGAATACAGTCTGCCTTGTACAGGCTGGTCCATTGTTCAGCTCCAGACATATCTGTTCCTTGAAAATACCCTGTGTAGTGGAATAGATAGATGTGAACAAAAAGGAGGCAAAATCCTGGACAGCATTACCATTCCTTTTAGGAGCTATGCATGGTTTCTATTTGGGTCTCCAGTTTCCCTTGTTGCCTTTGACCCTTAACAGTGAATTCAGTTTACCGCCAGTACCTTTCTTCTCTCCCCAGTCTGTCCAGATCATGAATGGCCTCTTCCATATTTCCCTGGGGGGACTGCTGATGATCCCCACGGGGGTCTTTGCACCCATCTGTTTGAGTGTCTGGTACCCTCTGTGGGGAGGCATTATGGTAAGTTACAATAAACAACAACAATTTTTGAGATGTTGGAGGAAGGGAAAAAAAAACCAAAAGTCACTGTGACCCCACCCCCCCATGAACATTTTCACTAATTACAATGAGAGAGATGGACTGGAGAAGTGGCTTAATGGTTAACACTGGTTGCTCTCCCAGAGGACCCAAGTTCTGTTCCCAGCACCCACATGGCAGCTCACGGCCATCTGTAATACCAGTTCCAGAGGAATTCAACACTTTCTTCTGGCCTCGTTGGCCAGGCATGCTCTTGCATGCAGACAAAGCAGTCACACACATTTAAAACATCATATTGCTATTTAAAAAGAAAAGGGAAAATGTTTTAATTCACACTTTATGTTCTACCTGTGCTTCCTAGTCACCAACCTTAATTGTGTTTTTAAAACTGGAGACAAAGGATAATTGTAGCCTGTACAGATAAAGAATAACTCATGTTATTGGGGTTAATTTCTTATGTTTTTATTTGATGGCATGGGCCCAGAGGGTTCTCGCTGACAAGGAAAAGTGTAAATTCTATCTCTCTTTTCTTATTCTATTCCTAGTTAACAGCCCCAATGGTTGAACAACACAGACTGCATGTATGAGGCTAAATAACAAAGAAATAATTTAATGTGATAAAATTTAATTCATAGTTTAATGAAAGACACACAACAACAACAACAACAACAATGTAGATGTTTCCTTCCCACCCGTTATCAGTGGATAACGGTCACCCTTTCTGTCTCTCCCCTTCTGCCCCTCCCCCTTCTTGCCAATCTCTCTGTTTGTAGTACATTATTTCCGGATCACTCCTGGCAGCCACAGAAGAAAAAGCCTCCAGGAAGACTTTGGTAAGTAATCAAATGTCCTTTCCCACACACAAGACACACAGCCACTTTCTCAGAGACAAGTCCAGGGACCCTAAAAAGAGCTTTGCAGTCACAGATTCTTCTCTGAGCAATGGATCCTATAACATCCTGGTTGTGTTGTGATTTTCTTCAGGAGAAACTCAAAAATGGCAACTGCCTTAAGTCTGTCCATTAGGAGGGAAATCAAAGGCCGGGTCAAAAGACCAGACTTCATACTCTTTCAATGCTAAGTTCCCTGTGGAGATGACAGACCTAGAATATTTTGAAAGAATGTTACTTAGAAAATGGCACACCATTTAGGAAAATGATCCATATACTTGAGTTGGGTTCCAGCCTAATCACAGACTTACAATTAGACTCAGAACCCCAAGCAAGTAGAGGAGTGGCCTAGAGTCCTGCCCCCCACCCCCGGCCCCATGAACAGAAGTGCTAATCTTGACACAAAAATCAATATAAAGATGAGATGGGATATCGTGTGTGATATTGTAGTAGAGTGTAGCCATAATGCCTACAGTGGCTTGTCCATAAAGATTTGTTTATATTCTCTTAAAATAAGCAGCCTATAGAATTCCTGAATCTGAGTGGGTGACCAGAGCTCACCACCAAATTTCTCTCTAGAAAACCCTCTAAAAATACTTATACTTACTAACTGAGCATCACTTTGAGTTAGTTAGTAAAGAACGGAGTGGGTTGCAGTGGTTCTTATTTATAAATTATCTGAAAAAAAAACAATTTAGGGGAATTTACAAATATCAAATACAAGCAGAACTACCAAATTGCCACTAATAAGTCACACAGTCAGGAGTGAAATATGGTAGTGAAACACTCAATAGTGCCTCACCACACGGCATATGATATGTCAAGCTTTTATCACCTACACAGGTCACAGCGGTCACAGCCATGTCCTCTTGACTATTACCAAGAGAAATGCGCCCTTATGAATGCCATCAGTAGGGAGCAGAGTGGTGACTATTATGACCAATGCATTTCACTTGATGATTGTCTCAGTCAGGGTTTCTATTGCTCTGACAGTTCAGCTTATACTTCCATGTTGCTGTTCATCACCAGAGGAAGTCAGAGCAAGAACGCACACAGGGCAGAAACCAGAGGCAGGAGCCAACACAGAGGCCATGAAGGAGTCTGCTTACTGCCTTGCTTCACATGGCTTGCTGAGTCTGCTTCTTATAAAATCAAGTACCATCAGTCCAGGAATGGTTCCACCCACAATGAGCTGGGCCCTCGCCTTTCAATCACTAATTAAGAAAATGCCTTATAGCCAGATCTTATGGAGGCATTTTCTCAATTAGAGTTCCCTCCTTTCTGATAAGTCTAGTTTGTATGTGAAGTTAACACAAGACTAGCCAATACAATGATACAAACCCACAAGGTTCTATCTATATCTACTTCAAGGAAATTTAGCCGTGATGTAAAATCCTTCTTACCCCTCTTCTTATGCAAAGGGGTAGTAATCCAGATACCATTAACCCTCAGTTGCTCAGTAAGTGTTTACCACGTCTGGGAAGTCGGTGGCAATGAGAAAGTTCAGAGATACAAAATGTGGGTAAAGGGTTACTGGAAATTTGGTTTCATATGTGGAATAGATGGCTTAAGACAAGAAGACTGAAAAGAGGGAGAAGAAAGCTAAACACAATGACAAAAAGGCTAAAACACATAGCAAAAACTCTACTAGAACTTAGGTGTGGTGTCTTCATGAGTGAGGGGAATGTCGGCTGCAATCCCCTATCCTACTTTATGTCTTCCAAACAGAAATCAAATCTAATAAACAAATCTACCCTGTTTCAGGTCAAAGCGAATGTGATAATGAACTCTCTAAGTCTCTTTGCTGCCGTTTCTGGAATAATTCTTTCAATCATGGACATACTTAACATTACAGTTTTTCACTTTTTAAAAATGGAGAGACTGATTCTTATTAAAACCTCAAAGCTATATGTGGATATCTACGACTGTGAACCATCTAATTCCTCAGAGAAAAACTCCCCATCTACACAGTACTGTAACAGTATGCAGTCTGTGTTTTTGGTAAGTATGAAAGCAGTGATTCTTCAGAGAAGAAATGTCTATGCTTTATTATGAACATGAACTCCAGATCCAGGTACTCTGTGGCTACTATTTTTTCTGTATGTAGTTTGGACCAGAACCCTTTTCATATACTACCTCCACTAATTTGAGAAACAAATTAGTTGCCATAGGCAATGCACTTGAAGCAGTGCCATTTGTATAAGAGATTCTATTTGTGACTTTATCATTTTTCTGAGGAATGCTCTTGTTGTATAGTCTTGGGTCATCTAATACTGTCATTTAACCTAGACTAGCTTCAATTTCACAATCCTACTTCCTGAATGCTGAGTTTACTGGCATATGCCACCACACCAAGCTTTATGAGTTCATCATTGTTAATATCATTGATGACATTAACAATTACTATTATTAATAAAACACGGGAGAAATTCCTAAAATGTTATTGACATGTTAGTTATCATTGAATTTAGAATGCAGAGTTTAATAGGGAAAGAAAATATATCTCTCAAGTGTTGTGGAGTTTCCTCAATGTGGTGTCACATCCCCCTAAAGATGATAGTATTTCTTTTGAGGCAGAGTTTCATGTCATCCTGGCTGGTCTTCACTGCACTGTGTAGTCAAGGATAACTTTAAACTTCTGATCTTCCTGACTCCTTGTCTCCTAGTACTGGGATTTTATAGGGATTTACTGATATGCCTAGTTTACATAGTGGGACTGAAACCCAAGACTTCAAGTATGCTAAGGGTGTATCCTAACAATTGTGTTGTGGTACTAGGCCAAGCTGAAAGAATTATGAGAGTCTTTGTAAAAAGAAATTGATTATTTTTCAGTTTCCTATTCCAACCTTACTTTCTCACAGCTCAGTTTACTCACCTAAAGAACTGAGCTGACCCTTTGCTCACTGAGTTCCAGTCATTTGCCACTGCTGTGCACTGTGCATGCCCATCTGCTCTTATCTCACCTTTGCCTCCATGCTCTTGGTTTCCAGGGCATTCTGTCAGTGATGCTGATTTCTGCCTTCTTCCAGAAGCTTGTGACAGCTGGCATTGTGGAGAATGAGTGGAAAAGAGTGTGCTCCAGACGCAAGTCTGTAAGTTGGAGTTACCTGTCCACAACAACCTAGAAAACTAATATCTACAAAAAAAAATGTTTACATACAATATGATCTGGTGAGATTTTGGAACTAGGAGTTTCATTGGCAAAAAAATTTTTTGTTGTATTTTTTGGAAGCCAGAAAACAACAATAGTGACAACAAATATTTTGAAGGGTGACTGAGTCTACGGTTAGATGCTACAGTTCCACATGTACACAGTGTACCTGCCAAACAGCCTTTCCCTCTACTTGACTTCAGACTCCCACTTCCACTTTTTCTTACTGTTCTACTGCAGTGCAGTAATGAGACAGTAGAGCCAAGGAGATTTATGCAGGAAAGCATCAGAGGATTCGTTAGAGTCTGTGACCATCATGGGGAGGAGCACGGCAGTGAGCAGGCAACCATGGCTCTGGAGAAGTAGATGAGAGTTTACTTCTTATCCACAAGCTTCAGACAGGAAGAACTAACTAGAAATGGCTTTGACTTTTGAAACCCCAAAGCCTACCGCCAGTGACACATCTCCATCCACAAGGCCACACTTCTGATCATTCCTAAACAGTTCTGCCAACTGCCAAACACATACTGAAAATTTTAAGGCTATGGTAGACATTCTTATTCACAACTTGATTACATGCCCTCTCCCCTGTTAATGTGTAACATAAGATGATGGAAGGATGAAGGCTGAAAAAGTCACTGGTCCTTGGGTTTTCTAGTGTTCCCTTCTCCTACTGCCTTTACCTCATTTCACTTCCAAAGCAATAATGTTTCAAAGAGTTTCCAAAACTGGGAAATATGAATGTTCCAATAGTGCCTCTATTATAAACTTCCTCAAAGTGACAAACTATAAGACTTAGCTTATAACCTGGTAGTCATTACTGATCCCTTCATTACAAATATGAGAAGAAGGTAAAATGAGAACAGTTTCCCTGGGTTATAAAATTAAATCAGTTCTAGAAACTAAACTCTTCTATGTTTGACCTTTTCTTATTTCATGTAGTATGATTATTCCAGAAAAATGGCAAATGCCAGAAGTACTAAAGAATTTACTCATAATTGAGATTTAATAAGTAGGTGATTTGATAAAAATTTGAGCATCCATGTAGCAAATCATGGTATCTGTAGTATATGGTTAACTAAACAAAACACCTGAGAATAATTTGGCATTTGGATATATATAGATTGCTGTTGGAAGTTGTGTCAAGGGTAAAAGTCAAGAGGCATTTGTTTATGTTCTAGAATGTGATCCTGCTGTCAGCTGGAGAAAAAAAAGAGCAGACAGTTAAAGTGAAAGAAGAAATCATTGAGCTAAGTGGAGTATCTTCCCAACCAAAGAATGAAGAGGAAATTGAAATTATTCCAGTGCAGGAGGAAGAAGAAGAAGCAGCAGAAATAAATTTTCCAGCACCTCCCCAAGAGCAGGAATCCTTGCCAATAGAAAATGAGATCTCTCCTTAAGGTCTTTTTTTTATAAGCATTATTGTTTAGAGAGCTTCCAAGACACATAGTTAACCTCATCTCTTGTGACCTTCCACAATCTATTCTCCACATTTCCACAGTTTATCTTTGCATAAAAAAGTCACATCTAGCTCTCCTTCACATTTGAAGAACGCAGTGATTATAAAAGATTGTCATTTTCCTTACTTAGGGAGTCTTACATTGGCAGAAATGCTGAAGAACCCAATTCTCATTCACCTTTTCCTTGGATGAGTATCTCAGTAGTGGTAATGCTTCTTCTCCATTTCCTCCGTCAGCAGTTACAGCAGAGGAAAAAGAAACATGACTGTTCCATTCATCTCTGAACTCTCTGACTCCTACATTTTAACAGAGTTCCTTGTTTTAAGGAAAATAATAATAATAATGAGAAAAGATCCCCACCTATATGCCCATGGGGAAGGCACAATATGTGGCATGTTCTTCAAACTTCTGTATCCCACTTGGGAAGCTATGAAAAGCCTATTTCTAAGCCTGCCTCTGTACAGAAAGCATAGCTTACATATGAGCAAGTATTTGTGTCTTAACTTTGCCCAACTCTGGTTTCTTGGTTTCTGGTCATATCGTTTATGTATTGTAGTCTTTAGTCAAGATAAGAAAGAATAGAGGGAAGGAAATGTCATTAATGGGTACTCAGGTCTCAAATCATAAATAACTTCTGTGCTTACCAGATGCTTTTCAGGTGACAGAGTAGTTTATGAAATAGGTTCGTTTGGTCTGTCATGACCATGAAAGAATCCCTATCACTATTTTGCACTTAAGTTGAAAGTAAGAAGCAAGCCAAGGTATTCTACAATAGTTGTAGGGATTTAAGTCAGACCTAGCTCTTCAAATTCTAGTGATGTTTGAAATAACCAAACTATCTATGCTTATATGTCTGAATAAGCTATATCAAAGTGCATACTCTATGAGCAACATATTGAGTCACAAGATTTAGATTTGGATTTGACACCATGTGAATAAAGACACCCAAAATCTTACATGTGGAAAACTAGTCATGACTTTAATATGCAATTAGCTGGTAAGTTATAAAACATACTATAAATGCATCTTATATTTACTATAAATGACCACAAAAAGAAGACTATGGTTAGAAATAACACAGTTAAAATATCAAATCTCAGACCACCATACGTTCCCACCCGTTTCTGTTCAGGGATACTAGCTAGCACCTGACCTAGAAATACTGTTAGCCTAAGAAGATCTCACCATAACCTCTCATTCAGATACTATGACAAGTCTACTTCTAGGCATGATGGGTATCTGAACAACTGAAGTTACATTCCTTAGAATATTTTTATTTTATTGGGAGCTACTTGTGGGAACTATTTCCTGTAATTACAAAGAAAATGGAAGTAGAACTTTTTCCCTGTGTGGTCTTCAAAACAAGCTCTAAGTAAATAAAACTTTGTATCCATGACTGCAATAGATAACTCCATCTTGGGTATTTCTTTATTCATCATAACATCAAACAATGGAATGCTTCTGTAACATAAAACTAACCTATGCTTCAATAATGACACATCCAGTTATATTAAGGAATTCCCACATACCTGACACATGTTCCCTAGGAGTTTATTTACCATAGGTCATTATTAATTACTGCTCACTCTTATAAGTTGCAGCTTGATTCACCATATCCAGCACATGGAAGGTACCCTAAACCAAAGATCATGGCAGTGTCTGGAGAAGGTGGGGAGGTGGGAAGGGGTGTGTCAAGCTGAAATATTTTTAAAATGCAGTATTCAATTTGAAAATTTTCCCCTCTAAAACTCATTTACTTAATTTTACTTTATCCACTGTTAGATTCTCAAATAATTAGTCCTTATCAATTTCTTATGACTCTTTATGAGATAACTATAGGTTTGTATTAAGGTGATATATGATTGGACACTGGGGAGGTAGGAGAGGAAAAAGGCTGAAGGAGCAGAAGAGAAGGCAAAAGGCAGAGACTGACAGAGGAAGAAATTCTGGAGGCAACATGGAAGCTGATCCTTCCATGTGTCTATTTCTCTCGGCACATCTCTAGCTTGATGAGGTTGTTATTATTTCTAAGGTTGTCTATGGGAAGTTTGTTTCTTTAATTCATATATATAGGAAGTTTATATCTTTGTCCATTGGTTGTAAGTTTGTTGTGTAGAGTGTTTGTGGGTTGAGAATTTAACATATAACCCTGTTTGATAAATTACCGGGATATGGAGTCATGTTTGTACCAGGAAGTGGAGGAAAGGAACACACCAGGGCAGTCGTATCCACCCAGGACAGAAGCAGCAGGGGCAATAGAGTGAACCATGCCTGAGTTCTTAGAGGCAGTGTAGATCACTGTTAGAAATCCCCATAATGCCAGAAGGCCCAGAGACAACCAGCAAAGTGTGGGATAAAAGGATAAGCCACCATTTAACATTTACCACAACAACTTTAGCGCCTATTTAAAAAGAAAAAAAAAAAAATTCTTGTGAGTCTCCCCCAAGAATCCTTGCTCAACGTAGAATATAATCATTATTACCCATGGCAGAGATATTTATCAAAGCAGAGGGCATTTCTCTAGCTTTAAGATAGATTTTTCTCACAATTTTTAATTTTATAAAAACAATTTTGTAATCATAAAGAACAAAAGCTTTTTAAAAATAAGATCAGTTGCACCCATGGACTATACATCAACCAATGTGGAGACTGATCATCTCCTTGGTTTGGGGACCAGTAATAAAACAGAAGAATACCAAGGAAGGAAGTATGTGGTGGGACAAAGCTGTCCACCTTGTGACAGCTCAGGAACAAAAAGACAGATGCAACAGCTTGGGGTCCTTCAAGGTCATTTCAAGCTTTAGCAGTGAGGATATTTAGAGGGTATTTAAGATCCAAATCACAAAATATGATAATTCATGCTGTTTTAAAAAAAGCTATAGAGACAAGACAGAGATCCTCAACTTCAAAAATATTAGTGCCTAGAGATAATAAAAATGTGGTTAAAGAAAATTAGTTGGATGCCAAGAAAGAAATAACCATGTCAACAAATGCTCATGAGACTCATGAAAGACACACAAAAATAAATAAGTAAACTAAAATTTTACCTCACACAGTATCTAAAAAGCTAATGGTTTAGAAGCATAAATGTATAAACTACCATTAGTAAATACCTAAAAGAAATAGAGACTTAAAATTTGTGATCCTGAATTAGAAAAGTTTCTTAAATACGACAGCAAAAAAAAATAATAATAATAAGCAACTAACAAAGATTAACTGTAATCAAAAGTTTAAATTTTTATGATTTTTTAAAAGATTTTTAAAACTATTTTATTTACGTGCAATTATGCGAGCCCGTGTGAGTTTATTTGTACTACATATGTGCTGGAGCCTGCAGCAGCCAGAGGGAGGAGTGTTAAATCCGCTGGACTTAGAGATAAAAGTAGCTTCTGAGCTGCTATATGCTAGAAACTAAACCCAGGTCCTCTGCAAGAACAGTAAACACTCTTAACCACTTAGCCATTTCTCTAGGCCCTGAAAATTTATGACTTAAAAGACACAAATTTTAAAAATGTAAATGCATTTAACATAAGGGGGAACATCAACAAATCCTGAATCTGACACAGGGACCGTCACCAGAATTCAGAGAGAAAGCTTAAATTAATTTGTGGGGGGAGGGCAGTATAAGCTTTTATATCTGCAAATGATTTGAACGTATACATCTCCAAACAAATTGTACAAATGGTCAATAAGAAAATAAATTGTCCATCATCATTATATACTAGGAAAATACAGATAAAATCCTCAGTGAGAGACACGGGGTCACATTCTGAGACTTGCTATTAACAGCAAGAAACAAGAAAGTGTTACTGAGGATCTAGTGGAGTAAAGTGCTCATAGGATACTGATACACACATTTATGGAATCTCTTTGGAAAATTATTTTTAATTAGTAAAAATGTTAAATGTAAAGTTTCTATTTGATCCAGGAAGTTCACTACCAGGCAGATAGATACACAAGTAAGATAGAAAGGTGAACACACAAACTGGAGTACAATTATCCACAGACAAGATAACTAAAATTGGAAACAATTTGAATATCTATCGTCTAATGAATAAGCAGAAAAAAACTATAAAAAAATCACTCATCTATCAGAAGAAGAAACTCCTCATTAACTTAAAAGACAGGATGCAACAAGTAGGCAATTTTTCCCATTTTTTATTAGATACTCTGTATTTATATTTGATATGTTATCCGTTTCCCCCACCTCACTCCCATCCCCTGTCTCCTTTCATTTGCCTTAAAAAAGGTGCACTTCCTCCTAATCACCATCTCCACCCCTTTGCCTTGGCATTCCCCTACATTAGGAAAACATGCCCTCCCTGGACCAAAAGTCTCTTCTCACATTGATGCCAGACAATGCTATCTTCAGCTACATATGCAACTGGATTGATAGGTCTCTCAGTGTGTGCTCAAACGTTGGTGTTTTTGTCCATGGGAGATTTGCAGGATTTGGTTGGCTGATAATGTTGCACTTCCCATGAGGTTGCAGCCCCTTTCAGCTCCTTCAGTCCTTTCTTTAGCACCTGCATTGTGGTCCCAGGGTCCAGTCTGATGGTTAGATGCAGGCATGCTCAGCTGTATCTGTACGAATCTGACAAAGTCCCTGAGGAGGCATTTCTATCTGGTTCCTGCAAGTAAATACTACTTGGCAACAGCTATAGTGCTTGGATTTGGTGGCTGCATATGTGATAGAACCCTGGTGAGGCAGCTTCTAAATAATCTTTTTTTCAATCCCTGTTTCTCTATTTGACCTTGCATTTCCTCAAATGAGTGTTTTGTTATCCCTTCTAAAAAGGACTGAGGCATCCCCATTTTGGCCTTCCTGTTTTTTTTTTTTTTTTTTTTTTTTTTTTTTTTTTTTTTTTTTTTTTTGAGCTTTATAATGTCTGTAAATTGTTTTGTGGGTATTCAGAGCTTTCTGGGACTAGTATCTGTTTATCAGTGAGGGCATACCATGTGTGTTGTTTTGTGACTGGGTTACCCCACTCAGATGATAGTCTCTAGTTCCATCCATTTGCCTACAAATTTCATGAAGTCAATACTCCAATAGCTGAGAAATACTCCATTGTGTAAATGTACCACACTTTCTGTATCCATTCATCTGTTGATGGACATCTGGGTTCTTTCCATCTTCTGGTTACTATAAATAAGGCTGCTATAAACATGATGGAGCATGTATCTTTGTAATACACTAGAGCATTTTTGGGGTATATGCCAAGGAGTGGAATAGCTGGGTTTTCAGGTAGTACTATGCCCAATTTTCTGAAGAACCACCAGACTGATTTCCAGAGTTGTATCATCTTAAAACACCACTAACAGTGGAGGAGTGTTACTCTTTCTACACATCCTCACCAACATCTGCTGTCACCTGAGTTTTTATCTTAGCCATTCTGACTGGTATGAGGTGGAATCTCAGGGATGTTTTGATGTGCATTTTCCTGATGACTAGGGATGTTAAGTATTTCTTTAGGTGCTTCTCAGCCATTTAATGTTCCTCAGTTGGGAAGTCCTTGTTTAGCTTTGTACCCAATTTTTAATAGGATTATTTGATTCTTTATAGTCTAGCTTCCTGAATTCTTTGTATATATTGGATACTAGCCCTCTATCAGATGTAGAATTGGTAAAGATCCTTTCCCAATATGTAGGCAGCTGTTTTGTCTTCTTAACAGTGTCCTTAGCCTTACAGAAGCTTTGCAATTTCATGAGGTCCAATTTGTTGACTCTTGATCTTAGAGAATAAGCCGTTGGTGCTTTGTTCAGAAATGTTTCCCTGTACCTATGTGTTCTAAGCTTTTCCCCAATTTCTCATCTAATAGTTTCTGTGTACCAGGTTTTCTGTGGAGGTCTTTGATCTACTTGGACTTGAGTTTTGTCCAAGAAGATAAAAACGGATCAATTTGCATTCTTCTGCATGCTGACTGCCAGTTGAACCAATACCATTTGTTGAAGAGCCTGTTCTTTTTTCATTGAATGTTTTTAGATCCTTTGTCAAATATCAAATGACCATAGGTGGGTGGGTTCTTTTCTGGGTCCTCAATTCTGTTCCATTAATATACCTGCCTATCTCTGTACCAATATCATGCCATTTTTATCACAACTACTTTTTAATATAGCTTGAGATCAGGGATGGTGATTCCCACAGAAGTGTTTTTATTCTTGAGAATACATTTTGCAATTCTAGGTTTTTTGTTATTCCAGATAAATTTGCAAATTCCTTTTTCCAACTCTATAAAGAATTGAGTTGGAATTTTGATGGGATTGCAATAAATCTGTAGAATACTTTTGGCAAGATGGCCATTTTTACAATGTTGATGCTTCCAATCCATGTACATGGGAGATTTTTCCATCTTCTGAGATCTTCTTCAATTTCCTTCTTTAGAGTATTGAAGTTCTTGTCATACAAATCCTTGACTTGCTTTCTTAGGGTCACCCCAAGGTATTTTGTAGTCTTGGTGACTATTGTGAAGGCTGTCGATTCCATAATTTCTTTCTCGGCCTGTTTATCCATTGTGTGTAGGAAGTTGGTTGCTTCGTTTGAGTTAATTTTATATCCAGTCACTCTGCTGAAGTTGTTTATTAGTTGTAAAAGTTCCCTGGTGGAAATTTTGGGGTCACTTGAATATACTATCATATCATCTGCAAATAGTGATATTTTGACTTCTTCCTTTCTAATGTGAATCCCTTTGATTTCTTTCTGTTGTCTAATTGCTCTCGCTAAGACTTCCAGTACTATATTGAATATGTAAGGGGACAATGGACAGTCTTGTCTAGTCCCTGATTTTAATGGAATTGCTTCAAGTTTCTCTCCATTTAGTTTGATGTTGGCTACTGGTTTGCTTTATATTGCTTTTACTATGTTAAGTTATGGGCCTTGGATTCCTGATCTTTCCAATACTTTTATCATGAAGGTGTGTTGAATTTTGCTAAATGCTTTTTCAGCATTTAGTGAGAGGATGATTTTTTTTCTTTGAGTTCATTTATATGGTGGATTACATTGATGGATTTCTGTATGTTGAACCATTCCTATATCCCTGGGTTATAGCCTACTTGGTCATGGTGGATGACTGTTTTGATGTGTTCTTGGATTCAGTTTGCAAGAATTTTTTTTCTTTTCTTTGGGTGTAGTTTCCTTTCTTTTGTTGGATTTTTCCATATATTATTTTTTGTAAGGGCTAAATTTGTGAGCAGATATTGTGTAAATTTTTTTTGTCCTGGAATATCTTGGTTTCTCCATCTATAGTAATTGAGAGTATGACATCTGTCCAAGATCTTCTAGCTTCCATAGTCTTTGTAAAAAAAAGTCTGGTATAATTCTAATTGGCCTGCCTTTATATGTTACTTGTCCTTTTTCCCTTACAGCTTTTAGAAGTCTTTCTTCATTTTTAACATTTGTTGTTTTGACTATTATTTGTCAGGAGTAGTTTCTTTTCTGGTCCAATCTATTTGGACTTCTGTGGGCTTTTTGTATATTCATGGTCATCTCATTCTTAAGGGTAGGGAAGTTTTCCTCTGTTATTTTGTTGAAAATATTTACTGTGCCTTTTAGTTGGGAGTCTTTGTCCTCTTCTACACCTACTATCATTAAATTCTGTCTTCTCATTGTGTCCTGGATCTCCTAGACATTTTGGATTAGGAGCTTTTTGTTTTTTGCGTTTTCTCTAACTGTTGTGTCAATGTTTTCTATGTTGTCTTCTGCCCCTGAGATCCACTCTTCCATCTCTTGTAGTCTGTTGGTGATGCTTGCATATATGACTCCTGATTTCTTTCTTAGGTTTTCTGTCTCCAGGGTTGTCTCTTTTTGTGATTTCCTTATTATTTCTTTTTTCAATTCCTTCACCTGTTTGGTTGTATTTCCTGTAGTTCTCCCAGTGATTTGTGTGTTTCCTCTTTAAGGGCTTCTATTTATTTATGTGTGTTCTCCTGTAATTGTTTAAGGGAGTTATGGAAACATTTCTCGAAGATCTCCATCAACATAATAAAGTATGATTTCAAGTCTAAGTCTTGTTTTCCTGGTGTATTTGGCAATTCACTAGTTGCTGTGGTGGGAGAGATGGATTCTGATTTTGCCAGGTTGTCTTGGTTTCTATTGCTTAGGTTCTTTAACTTTCATCTTGCCATCTCGTTATCTGTGATTATAGGTGATCTTGTCGTCTCAGATTGGAGCCTGTCTCTTCTGTGGGTCTGAGGGCCTGTGGACTCAGAAAGGAGATTGCTTCTGGGTATTTGGTTCTTTGCAGCCAGTCAGTGAGTTCTGATGGCAGTGACTTAGTTCTGTCTCTGTGAGCTAGGGTGGGAGAGTGCTTGAGAGG
Organism: Micromys minutus; assembly: GCF_963924665.1. Taxonomy (NCBI): domain Eukaryota; kingdom Metazoa; phylum Chordata; class Mammalia; order Rodentia; family Muridae; genus Micromys; species Micromys minutus. The sequence continues at coordinate 47,983,448 of NC_137971.1, forward strand.
CTGTCCTGGGAGCTCAGATATCTGAGGGTAGGTCCTGAGTCCTGATGGTGGTCACCGGCTTTCTCTCTCTCTCTGGGTCAGAAAAATCACAAATAGCCAATCTTAAAAGTTCATATGTTGTATGATTTCATTTATGTGCCATGCCCATAACGGTTTCCTTAGACCAAAGGCAGAGGAAAATCTTGAGTGTATACTAGTTGTTTTAGGAATTATAGAGTGCTGATGTTTCCTCAATCTTCTGAATAAGGTTTTTTAAGTGCCTAAAAGAGTTAATTTTATGGTATTTGAATCTCATGTTACTAAAAGTGCCTTTAAAAAATATCATGGTATAAGCCAGGAATAACTAACAAATTATTGTTTGATGATATGGCATAGGCAGGAACTCAGTGAAGGTGGAATATGATAAGAAAACTTCATGACAGAAAGTATTCTGCTGGGAGGCTAATCCAGCACCCAGTTTCCTGAGGAAGGCAGTGAAAGTGAGCATGTGATGGTTAATGATGGTGATGGGGCTAAAAGCTGCTGGCTTCCAGCAACGTCACTCCTGCTGAATAGCATCAGGGGATTAAGAAGAAAAGCTTAGTTGCCTAGGTTGCTTTCTCTCTGGATATTGGCTAGACAAGAAGCTCAGAGTCATTGATTGTTCATGAGTCAGAGAAAAAGAGAAAAGAAAGAATGTCAGGCACACACACATATTCAGGCCAGATCCGACCACCTGTTTTGTCAGTTTCACAAGTGTACATGCATACTTATATGAACATGTATATAAGTAGGCATGTACATTTGAAATATATATAATTATAAATATATATATATATATGTGTGTGTGTGTATGTGTGTGTGTGTGTGTGTGTGTGTGTGTGTGTGTGTGTGTGTGTATAATTTAGTACCTGGAGCAGAGTCCCAGTTGCCACACTTAATTTTTTCTCTCAGCATTTTTATACCTTCTTAAACAAAAGTTCTTTATAAAATTATCTCATAGAAAAAAAATTTATACAAGAGGGGAGTTACAGAATGATTTCAATGCTACGTTCAAAGCAGTATTTCATTCTATAAGCTCATAATTATAAGTTGAAAGTAACAGTTTCATGTGACCTTGCTTTATTGTGGTGCACCCCTGAGACTTTATCCTTAGGCCTGACCTAGAATGTATGTTTTTCTTTGACCACAAATTTGTCCAAGACTATTCTTTTTTTAGTGTAATTTATGACAGTTCATTGTATTCCTTATTATGACACTTTTATTTACTGTTCTATTAAGAGGGACCACATTGTATTCTTGATTCTAAATTTATTACATTTTCCTGGCAAAACAACTAAAACAATCTCCTTAATCTTATTTCCTAAAATTATCTGAGTCAAATCAGGCATGCTATAAAGTCATCAATTCATCAAAACATTAATTCATGAAAGTTCATCTTCATGGTAATCTTCAGGAAATTTTCCCAATAGAGTAGGCAGATGTCCAGGAATCAGTAGGCTATTTAACAATGACAGAAAAGGCATATCAGCAGTGAGAAGGAATCCTGGGATGAATTCTCTAGGGCTATGCCTCTCCAGAGTACACCCATCACAGTCCAAAATTGTGGACTATTTCCAGGAAACACACATACTGTTCATAGCCTTTCCTAGATTGATTCCATCAGTATTCAGTTCAAATTTGAATTGTATCTTAGCAAATAGGTATAAATATATGGAAAGAGAAAAGGAGAAAAGACTATCATACATAAAAGGAAAATGAAAGTACATGAATTAGTCATGACATGATGGAATGGATGAAAGTCCACCAGTACAGTGATGCTTCATTAGGAACACCTGCATTTTACTGTTAGCAAAAGGGCAGCTTATGAAGGCATGACTGAAGTCACCTAAAAAAGCAAGGCAAGGACTTGGAAGTTTCTTAGTTACTTTTCTGTTAATGATGGTGGATTGAATGTAGGTCAGCAGGAAGCTAGAGTAGCAGGTGATAGCTCACACCTCATCTATAAGCAGGAGGCAGAGAGCATATTGGAAGTAGCTAGGGTCTTTTGTAACTTCAAAGCCTGACCCCATCAAAGCCATGCCTTTTAATCCTTCCTAGTGAGTTTCCAGTATTAAAGAATCCGAGCCTATGGAGATTAGTCTATTCAAACCAGCCCAAGAAGCTGAGGAGAAAAAGCCTGAAGATGCAAAGAAAAATCAGAATACTGCTGCAAAGAAACTGTCAAGATTAAGGGCTGAGCAGAGGTCATTAGATCCAGGGTTAGAGGAAGCAATTTTGGGAAAGCATTAGTAAGAGAAGGCAAAGTACAGTTTGTGGAAAGGAATGCACTATAAAAAAAATTCACACTGAGAACTGGCATTGCCTTTGAGATGTCTTTACTGTAAAGGAGTGATGGGCAATGGTTTGCATAAGAATCTGGGCAAGAAATTGCTCAGAATAGATAGGTACAAGGTCACCTCTTTCAGCAAAATCAATTAAATATATTGCCTGCTAGCACATGGAGTCATTCTGAGGGCAGAGACCAGATGTGAATAGCCATTGCATCTACAGAATTCAGACATGTTAGTCTGCATCTTCCTGATAGTGGTTAAAGCAAGGCACGTAATGCATGCCTGGCACTAAAGATCAGTCATGTCACTCCTGGTTTACCGATAACCCAGAAGCATATTGTTAGTAGTGTGTGGCATTCAGCATGTGCTTAATACTCAGCTTTGACAAGAATAACCTTTATGACTTTATGGTCAAAATAAAATTTCAGGCAGTGGTATCATTAACAAGAACACAACTCCAGAGAGCAGCTGACAGGTGAATGAGTGCAAAAGGTCCAAAAGCTTTTGTCATGGAACAGCTCAGACATCTCATTAGCTCCCACAGTAAGGGGCTACCCACAGCTAGCCAGCAGAGTTCTGCCCTCATCTTTGGAGGAAATGAAACTTGTTAAAAATTGGCTTTTGCATTTTACAGGAAACAGCTGTGGTGATTCTCAGCATATGACAGAAAAAGTATGTGTGCTTCAGTATGTTAGAAAACTTTATTAAAACTTCTTAAACCAACCAACACAGAAAATGTTCTTTAAATAAATTCTATTTTGGTGCTTGTCCAAAATAGTAAGAAAAGCTCACTCTAGGATGCATATGTAGACCCTTCAACACAAAGAACTGCAAGACAGTCATCTGAACATCTTGTTCCTAGATATATTATATTGCACTAATTCCCTACTTTTTCCTCAAACTGTAACATTTAAATTTTTACTATATCATAGATGAAATGTTTCAGTCTTAGTGTTAAACAAAATAATGATATGTCTTAACAAATCTGTATGACTTCCAGTCTCCATCTGTGCCCTAGAACTAAGGCTGTCCCACAGCCCTTTATACCCAAATCCCACCCAGAGAGAGAGGTGGTCTCCCAGTAGTGCTGTTACTCCTAAGCCCACAGGTAAGACACCCAAATTCACTCTAGTAACTGTCCAATGAGGAACCCCCAAAGGGCACAGGAACCATAGAGCAGTCTGGGACTAGATCCCTCCAGTCTCCATCTGAGCCTCACAGCTAAGGCTGTCCCACAGCCCTCTCTTCCCAAATCTTGACCTGAGAAAGCTGGTCTCCCAGGAGTGCTGACACACCTAGTATCACAGGCTCACAGGCCCACAGAAAGGACAACCTCCAGTCAGAGACAGCAAGACCAATTAACACCATACATAACCAGATGGCAAGGAGCAAGATAAAGAACCTAAGCAACAGAAATAAGGCTACTTGGCATCATCAGAACCAATATACATTTAAAAACTCAAGAAGTTAGACTCCAGAGAACCAAATAACCCTATTAAAATGGGGTATAGAGCTAAACAAAAAATTCTCAACTGAGGAATATGGAATGGCTGAGAAGCACCTAAAGAAATGTTCAACATCCCTAGTCATTAGGAAAATACAAATCAAAATAACCCTGAGATTCCACCTCATACCAGTCAGAATAGCTAAGATCAAAAACTCAAATGACAGCAGATGCTGGCAAAGATGTAGAGAAAAAGAAACACTCCTCTACTGTTGGTAGGATTGCAAGCTGGTACAACCACTTTGGAAATTAGTGTGGCAGTTCCTCAGAAAATTGGACATAGTACTACTGAGGACCCAGCTATACCACTCCTGGGCATAAACCCAAAAGATACTCCAACATAAAACAAGAACACATGTTCCACTATATTCATAGAAACCTTGTTTATAATAGCCAGATGCTGGAAAGAACCCAGATGTCCTTCAACAGTTGAATAGATACAGAAAATATGGTACATTTACACAATGAAGTTCTACTCAGCTATTAAAAACAATGACTTCATTAAGTTCTTAGGCAAATGGATGGAACTAGAAAATATCATTCTGAGTGAGGTAACCAAGTTACAAAAGAGCATAAATGGTATGCACTAACCAATAAGTGGAGATTAGCCCCAAAGATCAGAGTAACTAAGATACAATTCACAGATCATATGAAACTCAAGAAGAAGGATGACAAAAATATGGATGCTTTAGTCCTTCTTAGAAAGGGGAACAAAATACTCACAGGTGGTAGAGAGTGGCAGGGACTTGGGAGGAAGAAAGGAAGAGGAAGGGTATAAAAGAGGGTAAGATCAGGTATGGAAGGAGAGGGGGATGATATACAGAGGGTCAGGAATTTGAACAGAAGTGTGTAGCAATGGGGGATGGAGAACTAGGGTTAGCCACCATCAAGTTCCAGATGCCAGGAAAGCAAGAGTCTTTCAGGACCCAACAGAGATAAGATTAGCTGAAATGCGCAACAAAGGGAAGGCTGAACCTGCAGAGACCATATTCAGAAGTTAGGCAAGCCTCCCAATTAAAGAATGAGACCACACACTCATCTCCAATTTCCAGAAGGACTCCTGTCTAAAGGAAATATGCAACAATGTGTACAGCAGAGAATGAAGGAACCGCCATCCAGAGACTGCCCCACCTGGGGAATCCATTCAAACAGCAAACCCAAACACTATTGCAGATACCCAGAAGTGCTTGCTGACAGGAGCCTATTATAGCTGTCTCTTGAGAGGCTCTGCCAGAGCCTGACAAATACAGAGTGAGAGGCTCACAGCCAACCATTGGATGGAGCATGGAGACCTCAAAAGAGGTGTTAGAGAAATGACTGAAGGAGTTCAAGGGGCTTGTAACCCCATAGGAAGAACAATATCAACCAACCAGACCCACCAGAGCTCCCAGGGACTAAACCATCATGAAAGAACCCTTAGCTCCAGCTGCATATGTTGCAGAGGATAGTATTGTCTGGCATCAATAGAATAAGAAGCCCTTGACTCTGTGAAGGCTCAATTTCTCTAGTGTAGGAGAATTCCAGGGCAGTGAGGTGGGAATGTGTGTTGGGAGAGGGATAAGAGATGGGGTTCCAAAGGGGAAACCAGAAAAGGGGGTAATAACATTTGAAACATAAATACATAAAATAAACAAAAAAAAAAGAAAAAGAAAAAAGAAAAAATATGAAAGATTCAATGAAGTATTTAGGTACATGAATAACACTTGGAAAAGGGTGTTAGAAAAGATATTTAAATGATGATATTAATGATAATAATAACTTAGAGCCAGATATTAACATTGCTGAAAGGCCATAATGGAAAAAGTCTCTAAGAAGAGACTGTATCATCTTCCCCTCCTTAGCAAAGAACAATGCATTATAGAGGGAAGTGACAAGGGTGTTTGCTGATGCAGTTCAGGGATGCCCCTGAGTCTAATCCCTCACTTCTATGCTCTGACAGAAAGATAGCTCAATTCCTTTCCTGCCAATCCCAAAGAAGAATGAGAAAAATGAGTACCAGGACTCTGGGATCTCATTCTCTTTAGTAAATGAGGCTCAGAACTGGAGAAAAATCAATGGGTGTGGTGGTTTGAATGAGCATGACCCCCAGAGGTTTAGATACTTGGATGCTTCATTCACAGTTGGTACAACTGTTTGGGAAAGATTAGAAGGTATTGAGTGTTAAGTCTGTATTACACTTTATAAATTGTAAAATGGTAATTACTTATATTCATTTTATAGTTGTGGGGGGGAGCTTTTAACTGGACAAAAGGGGAGAAATGTAGATTGTCCTGAAGCTATTCGTATTTTAATGTTAATTCCACTTCCCCAAGAAGAGCTGCCTAGTTATATACTCATGAGGTGACTTCATCTGAACCTTCCCATTTTAATTAGTGAAATAAAGGAGAGCCAGTGACTGGGTGGGGTAAAGGAGGTGGAGAGAGAGGTCAGAGGATGAGGGAGAAGAGAGAGGTCCCAAAATGGAGGACCAGAAAGACAAGCTAGATCCAGGTGAATTTAATTGCCATTAAATAGCTATGAACATTAAAAAATTATAGGTCTAATATCTCATATAGAAGGGCAGTTTGTATCTTTGTCTATTTGATGTAATCTTGTTGTGTAGAGAGTTTGTGGATTGAAAATTGAATATATAAACCTGTATGAAAAGCTAACAGACTATAAAGTTGTATTTGTGTGGTATTTGGGGGTTCAGAAACACCCCTGCATGGAGGCAATAGGGAAGGCAGAGGAAAACCACCAAAGGAAAGGAGCTGTTCAAACACAGGTGGTGACTCAGACTGGGCAACAGATGCATGCAGGGCTCCATACTAGAATCAGACACTCAGAGTGAGGCACGGGGCAGATAAAGAAATAAACAATTATTATTACTTAATATTTACTGCAACAAGGTATGGCCTTCTTGGAAGAGGTATGTTACTTTGAGGTTTCAAAAGCCCACACTCTTCCAAATCAGCTCTCTGTCTTATGGTTGTGTGTCAGGATGTGAGCTCTCAGCTACTGCTCCAGCGCCATGCCTGCCTGCCTGCTGCCATGCTCCCTACCACGATGGCCACAGACTAATCCTCTAAAACTGTGAGCCCCAAATGTTTCTTCTGTTAGTTGTATTGGTCATGGTATCTTGTTACACAATAGAAACATAACTAAGACAGGCAGAGGGTACAAAGAGGACACTCTTGGCCAAGAGTGTGTGTAACAAAACTAAATTCTGCCTTTGAACTGAGAATTGCTCCTATGCCATAGAGAGTCCAGAGCCTGCATCTCACAATAAGGCCGGAGCCCAAGCAAATTCCAGGCTAACTGGCCCCCAGCCTTCCTGCAGACCCAATATGCTTTTCTGGTGGAGAGCCTAGATTTTAGAACTGTGCACTGTCCTGGAATCTGAGTCACTGCTCTGTTATTGTGAAGAGACACCATGATCAAAGCAACTCTAATAATGAAAAACACTTAATTGGGGCTTTGTTCATAGCGAGGATTAGTCATCACTACCATGGCAGGGAGCATGGTGGCATCTGTTGCACTAGGGCATAGTTGTTGACAGCTACATCCTGATCCACAGGTTGTAGGGTTGTGGTAGCTGGCCTGTTAGGCTTCTGAAACCTTAAGCCCTACCCCCAGTGACACACTTTCTCCAACAAGGCTACACCTCCTAATCCTTTCAGGTAGCACCACTCCCTGATAACTAAGCATTCAAATATAGGAGCCCACAAGAGTCATTCTTATTCAAACCACCATACTTGGATCAGGCTTCCTAATTAGGAAGCAATCTTATTGTGTGATAACCTCAGCCTCCTGAACACCATTCAGCCAATAATCTTCAAATATCTACATCAGATTCTATTCTTCAAGAGCCTGGGGGAATCCCCTCATTATAGTTTTCTTCAGCAACACTAATTCACCAAATTCAAACACAAAGACTATGCAAACTTCCCTAGAAAGGAGAGATATGTGAGGGAATAGTTGTGTTAATGAATTTGACTTAATCTCTCCACAAGGTAAGCATATATAAAAACACTATATTGTATACCATAGCATACACAATTTTTCACTAATCAATTAAAATAACTAATAAATTAATAAAGATACCAATTCTAAGCACATTGAGTATTATTTTTCCTGGGTCAAACATTTTGAGAGGAAAATATTTCAAATAATATTTATGTAAACCTCTTAATCATAAAGCCATATGACCTAAAGCAAACATACAGGCCCCACAGACACACTCCTCACAGCAAGCTGTTTCTCTAACCTCTGTGTCTCCTATGACAAGCCTGTCACTTCTCTGTGATCTCTCACTGTTCTTGTTCCCCATATCCATTTCAGCTAAAGCCTTGAAGGTTGTTGCAGGAAATTTCATCACTGTGAATCGGAGGTTTTGTCATCTACTGGGGAAAAAAAAATGCTTTTCATTGTAGTGTGACTCAGGATTAAATAAAGTAAACCATAACAAGAGACCAGACAAGTGAATAGTTGATAGGAAGTGTACATAGGATTATTAATTTTAAAAGCATAGGGAGTAAGAGGGAGTCAGGAGGAAGGATAAAGTGACCCACAGGATGTAGAAGGGAGAGACACTCAGTTTGAAGAAGGTTTTATGAGACTTTGTTAGATGGGAATTTCTTCTGGAAATGCAGAGCAGAAAGGTCAGCTGAGAGCTTTTTCTGCCTTTCTGAAGTAGCAGGCTTTCACCCAGCTTATGAGATTTCACTGGTAAAAATCAAACAATTAAGATTAGTCTTTAAAAAAAAAAAACAGCAGAAGGTTCTTTTCTTCTGCCTCTAAGACAACAATGGATCATCGTGGCAACCTCTACAGGCAGCAGCACACTGAGTGGGTTATGTACTCACCTCATTTTATTTTCACAGCCACTCTTTGAGGAAGATATTGGTGTTTTTCTATTTCCTAAAGGTTAGCCAGTTGGATCTGGGATGTAAGGAAGTGGAAGAAAAACAGGAATCAGAAACAAAATGTCTGCATTAGATTCCATAATGTTCTTCACTTTCATTCACTTCCTTCTCCTTCCAGTCACTATTTATAATCCTCCCATGTATGACCTTACATCTGTCTAGATTTTTCCATTATTTTGTATTTTATTTTCGAAAATAAATTTAGATTCATGTATTGCAGTTTTAAAACAATACAAGAAGTTCCTGGACACCCCTCTTTAATATCTTCCCGGTGCTAGACACATGATCAATTTAATCCTTAACTGTTGGGATTTATGCTCTTCATCAGGCTCATACTTTCAGGCCAAAATTTTTGTGCCAAAGAGACACACTAGACAAGTATTATTATGGAGTTCTCAATTACCTGTCACATTAAGAAGTTGCATGGTTTCAGAGAGGAAACATTTCCTTGCCTCTTCAAGGTTCCAAGTTAACTTTCCTGATAGAGCAAAAGAAAAGAAATCAATCTAAGTATAACTATCCAAAACAAGTGGGGTTGGGTGGGAGGAGGGATGAAGATTAAGCAGAAAAAACAGTACCTGGCGGTAGAATCACCAATAAAACATTGTTTCTACACATGGCAGGGTCTTTGCACAGAAGAACTCACAACAGCCATGGCTACCTGCAGATGTGTGCAAGACCAAGCCAGCTATAAAGGTCTCAGCATGGATAAGGAAGGGCTCACAAATCCCCATCTCTAGCTAAGGAGTTATAGATAACTGCAAAAAAGGAAGTTTCTCCAGGTATGCAGCCCCTGAGTGGCTTTCCCTTCTCCAATAAATTAATACTGGCAATACTAAGTGGGCTCAGTGGGTTTTGAAAAGGGGTTCCTGGATTTGGAAAGGGACAGCTACTGGAGAGGGGAATGAGCAGGGTAAAATAAAGTAGATTTGAGCAAAATGCATTATATGCATGTACGAAACAGAAAATTGTATTATAGTTTCCTTATTTCACTCAGTTAAGTTATGGACCTTACTAAGAGATGGCCATCCATTTGCTCTTTATTGCTGTAATAAAACACTAATCAAAACAAACTAGCAGAGGAAAGTGCATATTTGGTTTGTAGGTTACAGTCCATTATTGAGGAAAGTCGGGGCAGAAACTCAATGCAGTATCCTATAAGCAAGAAGTAAAGCAGAGACTGTAAAGAAACATTGCTTTCTGGGTTGTTCCCTGGCTCCCTTTCTCTTACAGACCAGGTGCACTTGCCTGGGGATGGTGCTGCCCATAATGGCTTAAGCAATTGCATATCAATTAACAAATCAAGAAAATGCCCCACAGGTTAAGAGCACTGGCTGTTTTTCCAGAGGACATGGGTTTAATTCCCAGCACCCACGATGCAACTCAAAACCATCTGTAAGTCCAGCCCTAGGGGGTACGATGCCCTCTTCTGACCCCTGCAAGCACTCTTGTTCATAATGTTCCAGCACGTGCATACAAAACACCCATACAGCTAAAATTTTAAAACTAAGGGGGAGAAGGAAAGGAAATTTCCATAGACATGTCTAGAGTCCAATCTGATCGAGGTGATTCTCCAGCTGAGGTTCCCTCTTCCCAGGTTACTACAAGTTTGTGTCAAAATACCAAAAGTATGTGCATGCTTACAGGCTAGCTTCTTTTCCACAGAAATTACTCCAGTCAGAAAGCAGCCCATGAAAGGAATGAAAGTACTCATCACATATAAGGAGGAAGTACTCCTGAGACCTTATTCTTCAGCCCTTACTAACTGTAGTCCCCTGAGAAAGTTACCTCCCTGTGACTCACTTCTCTGAAGTAAATCTGTAAGAGTCTCCCAAGAAGTCCTGTCTGCTCCTAGTGACGTTAGCCATGTGGTAGCATTGACACCTGCTAATAACAGCGACAGGACGTTACCGCCAGTGTAATTTTCCAAGTTAGTTAGTGAAACTACTTTAATGCAGGAAAAACATTTCCTAGGACCCTGATTGGCTTAAAGACTGTTTCAGAATTCTGTATGGTGAGCTATGCAACTGTATAAACAAAGTTTTTAGAGGCTCTGAGACTTTTCCAAAACACCCATTTTTTGAGAAAGTAAACAAGGACAGAATTTAATGACTGACAGCCAAAAGGTCTCATAGAAAAGTCCAAATATGCATCATCAACAGCCTAAACCCCTCAATGTTTTTGAGAATGTATAAACAGGTTAAAAAATGTAAAAAAAAAAAAGTTTTAGTGGACAGGTCAGAATGACCAGGCTATGCTGACCAAGCTGAGTTAAGACAAAACAAAAATAACTGCTTTAGGAACAGCTCCCCTACTCCTCCCTGTACTGAATTCCGAGAATTGTCAACAACCTTATTGCCAAAAATTTCTCCCCCCTTTGTCTTGCCTTCCTCTGCCCTTCCTCTCCTCTTTCTGAAAATTATACTGCTGCTTTGCTGACCAATCGTAAAATAGTAGTTCACGCCCCCTCACAAAATTGGTATAAAAGATGTCAACTTTTTGAGTTCGGGGTTGATTCTCCCTGTGAGGCTGAGCAACCCCACATGAGTCAGATCAAAATGGACCTCCTGCCATTGCAGCAATCTATCCTCAGGTTGTGTTCTGTGGGGCAGCGCCTAAGCTGAGAACAGTTTACCAACAACAACAACAACAACAAAAAAAAAAAAAAAAAAAAAAAAAAGGTTTTCTTTGTATGTTTTTACAGAAAGGAAATATACAGTTTATGTCAAAACTTGGTTTGTTGATGCCAGTCACCTTCGTGTGTCACTGTTTTGCACAGATGTTCCTACACTTGGCCGCTGTCTGATGCAGAGACTCCGCCTAGAGGTAAGTCTACAAGGCCATCAAAGTGGGGGACAGGAGACTTAAAGGACATTGCTTATTGTCCACTTTACTCCCTCACTACCCAGCTGATATGAATCAAGCTGACCACAGGTTTCCTTCTCAGACAGCAGCCATGAATTCTTTGTCTTCTAAAAAAATAATCCTATCTCTTGTTCCTTTAATGGTGCCCATCCTTTTAGCAAGACCATTGACTCAAACTGTCACATTCTAAGGTCCTTAACATCACAAACGCTCCAGCATCATGCTGCCTACTTTAGAAAAATACATACATATACGAATCCACAAGAGAAAGGAAACTACCATTAATACACAAAGATAATTAGAAATCAAACACTTTTTTAATGTCCTACCCCCTGCAAGGAAGCTATGCATCCTGCTGGGAGAAGGGAAACATGTTTTCCTCAACAGAGTGGCCCTATGCACATCAACCACACTCCAGGGCAGGACCCATGCTCAGGACCAGTTAACCTACTCAGACTCCACAGTTGCTTGGCTGGTTGTCCGGTTGTCCATTTTTAGAGAGATAAAGAACATGAAGTGATTGGGGAGGTGATGGGGATCTGGGAGGATTTGGGAAAGGGAGAAGAATAAAATATTCTTTTCCATATATATTGTATGAGCATATATTATATGAAATTCTCAAAGAATAAATAAAAACAGTATTTTCAGAAACCAATCTTTCCTAACCATTCATGTGGGTGTGGTGTTGTGTGAGAGTGTGCTTGAGCATGCATGTGTGTGTGTGTGTGTGTGTGTGTGTGTGTGTGTGAAAAGAACTGACACTGACACCACTTGCTCCTTCAACAAACACTCAGTGGATCTCACGACATGTGAAACTTGCCAGCCATGGGGCTTTTGAAGGCAAGAATACACATTGGATCTCTGATCTTAAAACTCTTGTTTGTACCTCTTAGACACAATTGAATGTTAATAGCTAGAATGTCTCCAAAATTATAACATGCGAGTATTAAGAATTTTAATTGATATGTAAAGGTGTTAATGAAACAGTAAGTTTAAACAGTTTATTATAGAAAATCTACGCAATCTGACCTTAATTTAGTGAGTTTTTATAAAACCATGTACATCTGTATGTAAAGTGAATTCTGGCATACGAAAGTTTGCAAATCCTAATGGATTATCCTCAATAGCAGTGTTCAGGTGTCAAGAGCGCAGGCACCTTTGCCCTTCCTCTTTCTGCTCTTCATTGTCTGTGTTTTACAGTTGTACTTGTCTGATTTAAAGGCACTAAAATGTGGTGTGGCACTGCTTTGGTGAGGGTCGGAAATCAAAGGGACTGGAGAAAGGAACAGGAAGTGTCTGGAAGCTTCAGAACACACTTCCCAGCATAATTGAGTCAGAACACATGTCCCAGCATAATATGCAAACAACACATTCTCAAATGTACACATAGGGTGAAAGTGAGCAATGAAAGGACTTTGGAACTATATAAAGATGGGATAGGCTCATGTGAAACAAGGAAGTAAAGGTAATTATAAAATCAAGATAAATATTCAAGACCAGATCAGAAATTGTGGCTGAGAAAGAGAAAGCCCAGAAGTGCTGGAGAAGCTGCATAGGTCCACTGAACCAACCCTGCCTTTCTCAGTGGGTATGAAATGGGGCTGGTCTGTATGGGTGGGTTTACTGCCGCATTCTTCTCTCTGGGTTGAAGAAGTGAAGCCAATTCTTGAATCTGTATTGAGGCAGTTGACAAATGAACGAGAAACCCAGAGAGAAATAAGACAATTCATACAATTACTACTAAAGGCACTTCACTATAGACAAACAGCTATATATGTAAATCTAATGCTAAAAATAGTGGACACAGATCTATGAAATTCTATGACTATTAACCAGCAAGCGGGAACCCTTGGTGATAATGTGGTGACCAAGGAGCCACACGTAAAAAGACATTGAAACACTTGGCTTCCGAATATGATTACTAAAGAGGCCTCTTTGTTGAAAACAAAAAAGGGGAAATCACTTCAGAAGGTCGTAATTTTTAATATTTGCTGAAAGAAAAATGTTTTCAGACATATTTCCTGAACAAGTCTGTTGGAAGTATCTGAGTCACTGTGATGTTTCACTTTATGCTATATAATACATTCTAAACAACTGTTTCATTTTGTTCTGTTAAAACTAGAGATTAAAGGAGGTAAAAAGAAATTACAGACATTTTCCCCATCTTTATTTGAAATTAGCTCATCAGTTGGTTTTTCTCTTATTGCTATAATCCCTATGCTTCATAATTCATCAGAACTTTTGGTGTTTTTATGTGTCCATGTGTTTAAAAATAGTTATGGTAGAGCTCTCTCTCTCTCTCTCTCTCTCTCTCTCTCTCTCTCTCTCTCTCTCTCTCTCTCTCTCTCTCAGAAAAAAAAAACACAACTGTTGTAAATGGCTTATATTTTGCTAAGAGAAAAAAATGTGCTAACTCCTTAAAAACAAAAAGAAAATATAAAAATAGACGCAGCACTGAGTTGACTGTCTTCATTTATGTGGATTCTCATATTGATTGGAGGATCCATTTGAATCTTCATTTTGATTGGAAGATCTTTTTGAATCTTCATTTTTGATTGGAGAATTCATTCAGATCTTCATTTTGATTGGAGGATCAGTAAACCCTATGTCCCTGGCATCACTTTCATGTCTACATACTACTGGGTCATTTGATATGAACCAAAAAATGTAGAACTGACACATTTCTTTTTTTTTTTTTTTTGTTTTTTGTTTTTTTTTAAACGACTTTATTTTACAAAACAAAGATAAATGTACAGATTTTAAACATTTTTGCTTAAAATTATACATTTTTGTCAGTAATGTTTTTTCATACATTGAAATAATTTTTACATAAAACCATGTGAATATATTTTTTTCGTCAGAACTTGATTTTTTTCAAGGGCTTGACAGTATGCATTGAAAACCTGATAGTTACACTAAGCATAAAGTACATGCAAAACAAAACGAAACATGGAAATAGTCAAAGTCTTCTTGTTTTGTAAATATATGTATATTTGTTTTGTTTTCTTTATTTCTTGGACTTCATACAGTCTGTGAGCTGTTTCTGTGGGAGTGCAAGCCTCTGGGGTTAGTTTCCCACTATCAGTGACTGCATATTATGTCTGTTCTTTACTGACTGGGTTATCTCACTCAGGATGATATTCTCTAGGTGCAGCCATTTTCTTAAGAATTTGGTTAAGTCATTGTTTCTGGTGGCTGAGTACTATTCCATTGTGTATATGTACCACAATTTTTGTATCCATTCATCTTCTGAAGGACATCTGGGTTCCTTCCAGCTTCTGGCTATTATAAATAGAGCTGCTATGAACATTGTGGTGCATATATCTTTGTTGTGTATTGAAGTGTCTCTGGTGTATATGCCCAGAAGTGGAATAGCTGGGTCTTCAGGTAGTACTATATCCAATTTTCTGAAGTATCGCCAGACAGACTTCCAGAGTGGTTGTATTAGCTTGCAACCCCACCAACAGTAGAGAAGTGTTCCTCTTTCTCCCCAGCCTCGCCAGCATCTGCTGTCATCTGAGTTTTGGATCTTGGCCAATCTGACTGGTGTGAGGTGGTATCTCAGGGTTGTTTTGATTTGCATTTCCCTGATGGCTAAGGATGTCCAGCACTTCCTCAGGTGATTCTCGGCCATTCGGTGTTCCTCAACTGAAAACGTTTTGTTTAGCTCTGTACCACATTTTTTAATAGGGTTATTTGATTCTCTGGTGTCTAGCTTTTTTAGTTCCTTGTATACCTTGGATATTAGGCCTCTATCTGATGTGGTGTTGGTAAAGATCTTTTCCCATTCTGTTGGTTGCCGTTTTGTTTTCTTGACGATGTCTTTAGCCTTACAGAAACTTTGCAATCTCATTAAGTCCCATTTGTTAATCTTTGATCTTAGAGCTTGAGCCATTGGTGTTTTGTTCAGGAAATGTCCTCCTGTACCTATGTGTTCTAAGATTTTCACTACTTTCTCATCTAATAGTTTCAGTATATCTGGTTTAATGTGGAGATCTTTGATCCACTTACACTTGAGCTTTGTACAAGGAGATAAGAAAGGGTCTATTTTCATTCTTTTGCATGCTGAGTGCCAGTTGGACCAGCACCATTTGTTGAATAGGCTGTACTTTTTCCATTGAATGTTTACTGCTCCTTTGTCAAATATCAGGTGACCATATACATGAGGGCTCATTTCTGGATCTTCTATTCTATTCCATTGATCCACATGCCTATTTCTGTACCAGTACCATGCAGTTTTCAACACAATTGCCTTGTAATATAGCTTGAGGTCAGGGATAGTGATTCCCGCAGATGTTTTTTTGTTGTTAAGGATGGATTTCACTATTCTAGGTCTTTAGTTATTCCATATGAAATTGCACATTGATCTTTCCAATTCCATGAAGAACTGGGTTGGAATTTTGATGGGGATTGCATTGAATCTGTAGATTGCTTTTGGTAGGATGGACATTTTTAAGCTGTTGATTTTTCCAATCCATGAGCATGGGAGATCTTTCCATTTTCTGAGATCCTCCTCAATTTCTTTCTTTAGAGGTTTGAAGTTCTTGTCATACAGGTCCTTCACTTGCTTAGTTAGAGTCACACCAAGGTATTTCATAGTTTTTGTAACGATTGTGAAGGGTACGTTTTCCCTAATTTCTTTCTCCACATGTTTGTCCTTTGAGTACAGGAAGGCTTCTGATTTGTTTGAGTTAATTTTGTATCCAGCCACTTTGCTGAACTTGTTTATCAGCTGTAGGAGTTCTCTGGTGGAATTTTAGGGGTCACTCAAGTACACTATCATGTCATCGGCAAAGAGTGATGTTTTTATTTCTTCCTTTACAATTTGTATCCCCTTGATCTCCTTTTGCTGTCTAATTGCTCCAGCCAGGACTTCCAGTACTATGTTGAATAGGTAGGGGGAGGGTGGGCAGCCTTGTCGAGTCTCTGATTTTAGTGGGATTGCTTCAAGTTTCTCGCCAGTAAGTTTGATGTTAGCTGTTGGTTTGCTGTATATTGCTTTTATTATGTTTAAGTATGGGCCTTGGATTCCTGTTCTTTCCAGGACTTTTAACATGAAGGGGTGTTGTATTTTGTCGAATGCTTTCTCAGCGTCTATTGATATGACAATGTGATTTTGGTCTTTGAGTTTGTTTATATGGTAGATTACGTTGATGGATTTCCTTATGTTAAAACATCCCTGCATCCCAGGGATGAAGCCTACTTGTTTATGATGAATGATCATTTTGATGTGTTCTTGGATTCGGTTTGCGAGGATTTTGTTGAGTATTTTTGCATCAATGTTCATAAGTGAGATTGGTCTGAAGTTCTCGTTCCTTGTAGGGTCTTTGTGTGGTTTAGGTACGAGGGTTATTGTAGCCTCAAAAAATGAGTTGGGTAATATTCCATCTGATTCTATCTTTTAAAATAGTTTGGCGAGTATTGGTGTTATATCCTCAATAAAAGTCTGATAAAATTCTGCACTGAACCCGTCTGGACCTGGGCTTTTTTTGGTTGGGAGGCTTTTGATGACTTCTTCTATTTCTTTAGGTGTTATAGGGTTATTTAGATGGTTTACTTGGTCCTGGTATAACTTTGGGACCTTGTATCTGTCTAGGAATTCATCCATTTCCTCCAGATTTTCCACTTTTGTGGAGTATAAGGTTTTGTAGTAGGATCTGATGATTTCTTTAATTTCCTCAGTTTCAGTTGTATGTCCCCACTTTCCTTTCTGATTCTGTGAATTTGGATACTCTCTCTTTGTCCTCTAGTTAGTCTGGCTAGGGGTTTATCAATCTTGTTGATTTTCTCAAAGAACCAAGTCTTGGTTTTGTTGATTATTTCAATGGTTCTTTTTGTTTCTATTTGGTCTATTTCTGCCCTAATTTTGATTATTTCTTGCCGTCTACTCTTTTTGGGTATATCTGCTTCCTTTTGTTCTAGGGCTTTTAGCTGTGCTGTCAGGTTGCTGATGTGAGCTCTCTCCAGTTTCTTCTTGGAAGCACTTAGGGCTATGAGTTTTCCTCTCAATACTGCTTTCATTGCATTCCATGGGTTTGGATATGTTGTGTTTTCGTTTTCGTTGAATTCTAGAAAATCCTTAATTTCTTTCTTTATTTCTTCTTTGACCCTGCTATCCTTTAACAGAGCATTGTTTACTTTCCATGTGTATGTGGGCTTTTTGTTGTCTTTGTTGTTGTTAAAGACCAGCCGTAGCCCATGGTGATCTGAGAGGATGCATGGGAGTATTTCAATCTTCTTATATCGATGGAGGCTCGTTCTGTGTCCAATTATGTGGTCAATTTTCGAGAAGGTGCCATGGGGTGGTGAGAAGAAGGTGTATTCTTTTACTTTGGGATAGTATGTTCTGTATATATCTATTAATTCTAGTTGGTTCAAAGTCTCTGCTAGTTTTGCAGTATCCTTGTTCAATTTCTGTTTCCCTGATCTGTCCATTGGTGAGAGTGGGGTATTAAAGTCTCCCACTATTATTGTGTGGGGTGAAATGTATTTTTTGAGCTTTAGTAGGGTTTCTTTTATGAATGTGGGTGCTTTTTTATTTGGAGCATATAAGTTAAGGATTGAGAGGTCCTCCTGACAGATTTCCCCGGTAATGAGTAAAAAGTGTCCTTCCTTATCTTTTTTGATAACTTTTGGTTGGAAATTTACCTTATTCGATATTAGAATAGCCGCTCCAGCTTGCTTCTTGGAGCTGTTTGCTTGGAAGTTTATTTCCCACCCTTTTACTCTGAGATAGTGTCTGTCTTTGTCTCTGAGATGAGTTTCCTGTATGCAGCAAAAGGCTGGATTTTGTTTATGTATCCAGTGTGGTAGTCTATGTCTCTTTATTAGGGAGTTGAGACCATTTATGTTAATAGATATCAAGGAATAGTTGTTTCTGTTTTCTGCCATTATTGCTTTTTTGGGTTGAGTTGTGTCTGTGTTTTTCTCTTCTTTTAGTTTTCTTGTTTAGGAGTTTTCTTGTTCTTACTAGGCTGTATTTTCCCTCATTGTATTGGGTTTTCCACCTATAATTCGTTGTAGTGCTGGGTTTGTGGTCAGATATTGTGTGAATTTTGATTTGTCTTGAAATATCTTCATCTCTCCATTGATGGTGATTGATAGTTTTGCTGGGTATAGCAGCTTTGGCTGGCACTTCTGCTCTCTTAAGGAGTGCATGATGTCTGTCCAGACTCTTCTAGCTTTCATAGTCTCTGTTGAGAAATTGGGTGTGAGTCTTATTGGTCTGCCTTTATATGTTACCTGACCTTTTTCCCTTACTGCTTTTAGTATTCTTTCTTTACTTTGGGCGCTTGATGTTTTTACTATTATGTGTCGGGAGGTATTTCTTTTCTGGTCCAACCTTTTTGGAGTTCTGAAGGCTTCTTTTATGCTCGTGGTCATCTCATTCTTGAGGGTAGGGAAGTTTTCTTCTATGATTTTGTTGAAGATATTTACTGTGCCCCTTAGTTGATACTCTTCTCCCTCTTCTATTCCTATTATCCTTAGGTTCGGTCTTCTCATTGTGTCTTAGATTTCCTGGACATTTTGGGTTAGGAGCTTTTTGTTTTTTGCATCTTCTCTGGCTGTTTTGTCTATGTTTGCAATGTTGTCTTCTGCCCCCGAGATTCTCTCTTCGATCTCTTGTAATCTATTGGAAATGCTTGCTTCTGTGACTCCTGATTTCTTTTTTAGTTTTTCTGACTCTAGGGTTATCTCTTTTAGTGTTTTCTTTATTGTGTCAATCTCTGTTTTAATTTCCCTCTTCCATTCCTTTATTTCTTTGGTTCTGTTTTTCTCTCGTTCTTTGAGTTCTTTGAGTGTTTTTCTTGTTTCTTCTTTAAAAGCTTCAGAATCTTTTTGCTTTTCCTCCCTTTCTTGTTTAATTAACTCTATCAGCATCTTGAGGCATGATTTCAGGTCTGTGTCTTCTTTTTCTGGAGTGTTTGGAGTTCCGATGTTTGCTGTTATGGGAGAGCTGGGCTCTGGTGTTGCTAGATTGTCTTGGTTCCCTTGGGATATACTCTTTCTCTTTCCTCTTGCCATTTGGTTGTCAGTGATATGTTCTTACCTTTCCCTTGTATCTGGTCTGTGACCCTGGTTCTCCACTGGTTGAGGTGTCAGATGGGTCGAGCCCTGTTTTATGCCTCAGAGTAGTCAGGTGTGAGCAGAAGTTCCAACGTTCTGTTTCTGTTTGCTAGATCAGGCACGGCCAGGTAGGGCAAGGCAGGGGGTGCACTTTCCTTGTGTACTCCACAGAGATCTTTCTGCTCTCCTGCGGTCTAGGCCTCCCACTCATCAGTTGCTCAGCCTCTATGAGCCGCCGTTCTGCCTGGCAGGTAGGCCAGGCTCCGCTCTGCGTCCGTCGACATTTCTTAATCGTTAACAAAAACTTCAGGAGATTGGACACAAATCTATCCTGAAATGGGTTTTCTTCTATGTTCAGAAACTAGATAGCAGATCTCTCTCTCTCTCTCTCTCTCTCTCTCTCTCTCTCTCTCTCTCTCTCTCTCTCTTTCTCTTTCTGTGAGTGTGTGTGTGTGTGTGTGTGTGTGTGTGTGTGTTCCTTCCTCTCCTTCTCTTCTCATAAGACAACCATTCAATTCCATGCTTTTTAAAGCCCAGAAAAATTTTGTTTTGACTTATTACTATACCCCTATCTCCTGTCTCCTTGCTCTTGGCATTGACCTTTTTAGACTCAACCCATTTTAACAAATGGACAAACATCCTATACTTGGAATAAAATAGAAAAGTTTTGGGTTCTAGTAGCACAATAGTCACTACCATTCACCATTCCCTTGACCTGTGCAGGGAACTTTTAAAATGGCTTTATGAAGATTTTCATCATTCAAACTTTTTTTTAAATGACTTTATTTTATAAAACAAAGATAAATGTACAGATTTTAAACATTTTTGCTTAAAATTATACATTTTTGTCAGTACTGTTTTTTCAGATATTAAAATAATTTTTACATAAAACTCTGTGAATATATTTTTAGTCAGTACTTGATATTTTAAAGGGCTTGACAGTATTCATTGAAAACCTAATAGTTACAATGAGCGTAAAGTACATGCAAAACAAAACACAAAATGGAAATAGTCAAAGTCTTCTTGTTTTGTAAATATATTTTTTTGTTTTCTTTATTTCTTTGACTTCATACAGTCTGTGAGTTGTTTCAGGGGGAGTGCAAGCCTCTGGGGTTAGCATCCCACTATCAGTGACTGCATATTATGTCTGTTCTTTTCTGACTGGGTTATCTCACTCAGGATGATATTCTCTAGATGCAGGCATTTTCTTAAGAATTTGGTTAAGTCATTGTTTCTGGTGGCTGAGTAGTATTCCATTGTGTAAATGTACTACAATTTTTGTATCCATTAATCTTCTGAAGGAAATCTGGGTTCTTTCCAGATTCTAGCTATTATAAATAGAGCTGCTATGAACATTGTGGTGCATATATCTTTGTTGTGTATTAATGTGTCTCTGGGGTATATGCCCAGAAGTGGAATAGCTGGGTCTTCAGGTAGTACTATATCCAATTTTCTGAGGTATCGCCAGACTGATTTCACGAGTGGTTGTATTAGTTTGCAACCCCACCAAGAGTAGAGAAGTGTTCCTCTTTCTCCCCAGCCTCGCCAGCATCTGCTGTCATCTGAGTTTGGGATCTTGGCCAATCTGACTGGTGTGAGGTGGAATCTCAGGGTTGTTTTGATTTGCATTTCCCTGATGGCTAAGGATGTCCGGCACTTCTTCAGATGTTTCTGAGCCATTCGGTGTTCCTCAATTGAGAACGTTTTGTTTAGCTCTGTACCCCATTTTTTAATAGGGTTATTTGATTCTCTGGTGTCTAGCTTTTTGAGTTCTTTGTATACCTTGGATATTAGGCCTCTATCTGATGTGGTGTTGGTAAAAACCTTTTCCCATTCTGTTGGTTGCCTTTTTGTTTTCTTGACAATTTCCTTAGTCTTACAGAAACTTTGCAATCTCATTAAGTCCCATTTGTTAATCTTTGACCTTAGAGCTTAAGCCATTAGTGTTTTGTTCAGGAAATTTTCTTCTGTGCCTATGTATTCTAAAGTTTTCCCTACTTTCTCATCTAATAATTTCAGTGTATCTGTTTTAATGTGGAGATCTTTGATCCACTTACACTTGAGCTTTGTACAAGGAGATAAGAAAGGGTCTATTTTCATTCTTTTGCATGCTGAGTGCCAGTTGGTCCAGCACCATTTGTTGAATAGGCTGTCCTCTTTTCTATTGAATGTCTACGGCTCCTTTGTCAAAAATCAGTTGACCATATACATGAGGGCTCATTTCCGGATCTTCTATTCTATTCCATTGATCCACATGCCTATTTCTGTACCAGTACCATGCAGTTTTCAACACAATTGCCTTGTAATATAGCTTGAAGTCAGGAATATTGATTCCCGCAGATTTTTTTTTGTTGTTGAGGATGGATTTCGATATTCTAGGCCTTTTGTTATTCCATATGAAATTGCACATTGATCTTTCCAATTCCTTAAAGAACTGGGTTGGAATTTTGATGGGGATTGCATTGAATCTGTAGATTGCTTTTGGTAGGATGGCCATTTTTAAGGTGTTGATCTTTCCAATCCATGAGCATGGGAGATCTTTCCATTTTCTGAGATCTTCCTCAATTTCTTTCTTTAGAGGTTTGAAGTTCTTGTCATACAGGTCCTTCACTTGCTTAGTTAGAGTCACACCAAGGTATTTCATAGTTTTTGTGACGATTGTGAAGGGTACCTTTTCCCTAATTTCTTTATCCACATGTTTGTCCTTTGAGTATAGGAAGGCTACTGATTTCTTCGAGTTAATTTTGTATCCAGCAACTTTGCTGAACTTGTTTATCAGCTGTAGTAGTTCTCTTGTGGAATTTTTGGGGTCACTCAAGTACACTATCATGTCATCGGCAAAGAGTGATGTTTTTATTTCTTCCTTTCCGATTTGTATCCCCTTGATCTCCTTTTGCTGTCTAACTGCTCCACCCAGGACTTACAGTACTATGTTGAATAGGTAGGGGGAGAGTGGGCAGCCTTGTCGAGTCCCTGATTTTCGTGGGATTGCTTCAAGTTTCTCGCCATTAAGTTTGATGTTGGCTGTTGGTTTGCTGTATATTGCTTTTATTATGTTTAGGTATGCACCTTGGATTCCTGTTCTTTCCAGGACTTTTAACATGAAGGGGTGTTGGATTTTGTCAAATGCTTTCTCAGCATCTAGTGAGATGACCATGTTATTTTGATCTTTGAGTTTGTTTATATGGTGGATTACATTGATGGGTTTCCTTATATTAAACCATCCCTGCATCCCAGGGATGAAGCCTACTTGGTCATGATGAATGATCGTTTTAATGTGTTCTTGGATTCGGTTTGCAAGGATTTTGTTGAGTATTTTTGCATCAATGTTCATAAGTCAGATTGGTCTGAAGTTCTCTTTCCTTGTAGGGTCTTTGTGTGGTTTAGGTACTAGGGTTATTGTAGCCTCAAAAAATGAGTTAGGTTGTATTCCATCTGATTCTATCTTTTGAAATAGTTTGTAGAGTATTAGTGTTATATCCCCAATAAATGTCTGGTAAAATTCTGCACTGAACCCGTCTGGACATGGGCTTTTTTTGGTTGGGAGAATTTTGATGACTTCTTCTATTTCTTTAGGGTTATTTAGATGGTTTACTTGGTCCTGGTTTAACTTTGGGATCTTGTATCTGTCTACGAATTCATCCATTTCCTCCAGATTTTCCAATTTTGTGGAGTATAAGTTTTTGTAGTAGGATCTGATGATTTCTTGAATTTCCTTAGTTTCAGTTGTTATGTCACCACTTTCCTTTCTGATTTTGTTAATTTGGATACTCTCTCTTTGCCCTTTAGTTAGTCTGGCTAGGGGTTTATCAATCTTGTTGATTTTCTCAAAGAACCAACTCTTTGTTTTGTTGATTTTTTCAATGGTTTTTTTGTTTCTATTTGGTCTTTTCTGCCCTAATTTTGATTATTTCTTGCCGTCTACTCTTTTTGGGTATATCTGCTTCCTTTTGTTCTAGGGCTTTTAGTTGTGCTGTCAGGTTGCTGATGTGAGCTCTCTCCAGTTTCTTCTTGGAAGCACTTAGGGCTATGAGTTTTCCATTCAATACTGCTTTCATTGCATCCCATAGGTTGGGGGATGTTGTGTTATAATTTTCGTTGAATTCTAGAAAGTCCTTAATTTCTTTCTTTATTTCTTCTTTGACCCTGCTATCCTTTAACAGAGCGTTGTTTAGTTTCCATGTGTATGTGGGCTTTTTGTTGTCTTTGTTGTTGTTAAAGACCAGCCGTAGACCATGGTGATCTGAGAAGATGCATGCGAGTATTTCAATCTTCTTATATCAATTGAGGCTCGCTCTGTGTCCAATTATGTGGTCAATTTTCAAGAACGTGCCATGGGGTGGTGAGAAGAAGTTGTATTCTTTTACTTTAGGATAATATGTTCTCAATATATCTATTAATTCTAGTTGGTTCAAAGTCTCTGCTAGTTTTGCAGTGTCCTTGTTCAGTTTCTGTTTCCATGATCTGCCCATTAATGAGAGTGGGGTATTAAAGTCTCCCACTATTATTGTGTGGGGTGAGATGTATTTTTTGAGCTTTAGTAGGATTTCTTTTATGAATGTGGGTGCTTTTTTATTTGGAGCATATATTTTAAGGATTGAGAGTTTCTCCTGACAGATTTCCCCGGTAATGAGTAAAAAGTGTCCTTCCTTATCTTTTTTGATAACTTTTGGTTGGAAATTTACTTTATTCGATATTAGAATAGCCACTCCAGCTTGCTTCTTGGAGCTGTTTGCTTGGAAGTTTTTTCCCCACCCTTTAACTCTGAGATAGTGTCTGTCTTTGTCTCTGAGATGAGTTTCCTGTATGCAGCAGAATGCTGGATTTTGTTTATGCATCCAGTTTGATAGTCTATTTCTCTTTATTGGGGAGTTGAGTCCATTTATGTTAATAGATATCAAGGAATAGTTGTTTCTGTTTCCTGCCATTATTGCTTTTGTGGGTTGAGTTGTGTCTGTGTCTTTTTCTTCTTTTAGTTTTCTTGTTTAGGAGTTTTCTTGTTTTTACTAGGCTGTATTTTCCCTCATTGTATTGGGTTTTCCACCTATAATTCGTTGTAGTGCTGGGTTTGTGGTTAGATATTGTGTAAATTTTGATTTGTCTTGAAATATCTTCATCTCTCCATTGATGGTGATTGATAGTTTTGCTGGGTATAGCAGCTTGGGCTGGCACTTGTGTTCTCTTAGGGTGTGCATGATGTCTGTCCAGGTTCTTCTAGCTTTCATAGTCTCTGTTGAGAAATCCGGTGTGAGTCTTATTGGTCTGCCTTTATATGTTACCTGACCTTTTTCCCTTACTGCTTTTAGTATTCTTTCTTTACTTTGGGCACTTGATGTTTTTACTATTATGTGTCGGGAGGTTTTTCTTTTCTGGCCCAACCTATTTGGAGTTCTGAATGCTTCTTTTATGCTTGTGGTCATCTCATTCTTGAGGGTAGGGAAGTTTTTCTTCTACGATTTTGTTGAAGATATTTACTGTGCCTCTTAGTTGATACTCTTCTCCCTCTTCTATTCCTATTATACTTAGGTTCGGTCTTCTCATTGTTTCCTGGATTTCCTGGACATTTTGGGTTAGGATCTTTTTGTTTTTTGCATCTTCTCTGGCTGTTTTTTCAATGTTTACAATGTTTTCTTCTGCCCCTGAGATTCTCTCTTCCATCTCTTGTAATCTATTGGAAATGCTTGCTTCTGTGATTCCTGATTTCTTTTTTAGGTGTTCTACCTTTAGGGTTATCTCTTTTTGTGTTTTCTTTATTGTGTCAATTTCCGTTTTAAATTCCCTCTTCCATTCCTTCATCTCTTTGATTCTGTTTTTCTCTAGTTCTTTGAATCTTTGAGTGTTTTTCTTGTTTCCTCTTTAAAAGCTTCTGAGTCTTTTTGCTTTTTTTCATGTTCTTGTTTAAGTATCTCTATCAGCGTCTTGAGGTATGATTTCAGGTCTGTGCCTTCCTTTTCTGGAGTGTTTTGTATTCCGATGTTTTCTGTTATGGGAGAGCTGGGTTCTGGTGTTGCCAGGTTGTCTTGGTTTCCTTGGGGTATACTCTTTCGCTTTCCTCTTGCCATTTTGTTGTCAGTGATATGTTCTTGCCTTTCCCTTGTATCTGTTCTGTGTCCCTGGATCTCCACTGGTCCAGGTGGCAGATGGGTCGAGCCCTGTTCTATGCCTCAGAGTCGCCGGGTGGGAACAGAAGTTCTAAAGTTTTGTTCCTGGTCACTGGATCAGACAGGGCGTGGCAGGGCAAGGCAGGGGGTGCACTTTCCGTGTGCACTCCACAGAGATCCCTCTTCTCCCCAGCAGCCTAGGTCTCCCACTCACCTGTTGCTCAACCTCTAAGAGCCACTGTTTCTGGTGGCAGGTGGGCCAGGCTCCGCTCTGCGTCCTGAAGTCGCCTCCGGGTGGAAACAGAAGTTCTTAAGATCTGTCCCCGGTCACAGTTGCTCAGCGTCTATGAGCCGCCGTTCCGGGTGGCAGGTGGGCCAGGCTCCGCTCTGCGTCCTGAAGTCGCCTCCAGGTGGGAACAGAAGTTCCTAAGATCTGTTCCCGGTCACTGGATCGGGCAAGACAGGGCAGGTCAAGGCAGGGGGTGCACTTTTCGTGTGCACTCTGCAGAGATCCCTCTGCTCCCCAACAGCCTAGGTCTCCCACTCACCAGTTGCTCAGCCTCTAAGAGCCACCGTTCCGGGTGGCAGGTGGGCCAGGCTCCACTCTGAGTCCTGAAGTCGCCGTTCCGGGTGGCCCATCATTCAACCTTTATTCTGGCCATTTAGATGGCAGAATAAAGCATCTGTCCTTTTACAGCATGGATACAGAAACGGATGGGAATTTAATTGACAAAGCTATTCAGCTACCACAGTTAGTGAAGTATCAACTCGAAGACTAAAAAGAGCTGGAATAATGCTTAGTCTTAGAAACTAGAGCTACAAAATGCACAGCTCCCTTGGCAGTTGTTTGCATGTTGTGATTGTCAGTCCTCATAGCCACAGAGGAAAGCTACTCTCTTATTGTTTTTAATACTGTATTGCAAACATAATAGCAAAGAAAGTTCAACAAGCTTGCTAAACATATAGCTAGTATCAGAATCATCATTCTAAACCCAAATTGATACTTATAACTAAACACAGTCCACGGCCCCTGTGGTATTTAATGAATGTCACTCTGCAGAGTTTATTTGAAGCCTGCTGAGGGAATGCATCACTAACTATCTCACTGTTAATCTGTTAGAGTGACAAACAGAAAACTATGCTGGTGTTGGTGGTCCAAAATTAAAATTATTTGTTAGGGAAAGCTGCTAGCTCACATATGGCCATTCATGTTAGGTCTCCCTACTTCTATTTAAAATAAATTGTTCTTGAGGATTCTTATTCAGTCAGCATCTCATATCCAATTTGGCCAAGAGAATTTTGTTGAAAGTAAATCTCCATGATTAATTTGGACAAAAATCATTAGTAATCATTTAAGAAGGGGGACAAAAACTCATCACCAAAAACCACTGTGCTCAGTATCCTTAGATTTGCTTTTGAGATCTTTTCTGCAAACCATCTTCTTGTACTTTGCAGTTGTTAAAAATCCCTGGAGCAGGGAGGTCTTCACCCTTCATCTAAAACATGAATTAAACAACCTACTGGTGCATCAGACCATTGGCATTTTAATAGGGGCACTTATCAAACTATGCATTCACAGATTCCTAACATTTCAGTCCCCTTCTGTCTTCTGCTGCCTTACAGAAGCAATGAACTCAGGAAAAAACACACTCACACACACACACACACACACACACACACACAATAAATAAAAAGAACTGAAAACTAAATGTATTCCCACCATTACGAGGTCAAATGACATTATTTCTATTACTTGTCACTAGTCAGTGTCTGCTCAGTTTCTCTCTCCCATTTGCATAAAAAATGATGACAAGATTTCTTTCATTATTCTTAAGAAAATGGATGTATCTAGAGAATATCATCCTAAGTGAGATAACCCAGTCACAAAAGAACACATATAATATGCAGTCACTGATAATTGGATACTAACCCCAGAAAGCTCTGAACACCCCAGAAGCAACTCACAGACTATATGAAGTTCAAGAAAAAAAAAACAAAGACCAAAAAAAAAGAAAAGAAAAAATCATTATTCTTAATCTTTACACACCAAGAAAACTTTGACTATTTCCAGGTTACATCTTGTTTTACATGTAATAATGGTCATTGTAACTAGTAAGATTTTAATGCATACTATCAAACCTTTAAAAAAATCAAGTACCGACAAAAATGTATTCATATACTTTTATGCGAAAAAAGATTTCTTTTGTTTATCTTCCTGATAAATGAGTTACTTCTGTATGTTTTGTACTGCTTAGGGGACATAATGATGTCTTCCCAGACTACCTATCCTGGAATGCATGGCACCATTCCGAATCCTTACCCACCAACAAGTTCCATGGTCCATCATCCTCAACAACCTCTGGGTTTTTTAAATGTAGGAAACCAAGTACATACTGGGCAAGTTTCCTTCATTACATCTCCAGGAATCTTCCCTAACAATCATCTGGGTCAAGAAAATGTGCCAACAGTAAATCCAGCTCCAGGAGCAGCAACAAGCAACGTTAAAGATGCAGCAATAGCACTTGGGGTGAGTGTATTTATCAATAGAATTTTAGTGTTGCATTTGCAAGGTTTTTGTGCATCTGCCAGTTATAAATAGTATATCATCTAGTGAGCAAACACATGTAAGGACTATTCTGTTAACTGTGTCTCTCTCAGAAAGAAATGGTCAAATGTGTATGAGTCAACCTGGGTTCATTTATTTTAAATCAGACACAAGTCTAAGAGTTGACAGAAGGCTCTCCCTAGCAAGACGATTCACGAATCGTAACATGACAGGAGCCCAACTCCTTCTTGCTTGATTTCACTGTTTCTGAAATTTTTTTAGGTAACCTTACTTTTATCTTTGGATTGTTTATTAACCTATAGTTCTATAAAGACAAAATAACTTAAAGCAATCACTGATAACTGTTTTAAAGGGAATGGAAATACTAGCAAACAGTCTGAGGAAAGCAACATGTTAAAAATAAGCCTTGGAAATGTTATGGCTTTGTTGCTTTGCTTTACAAAAGTTGATTTGAGCTGGACACCCATAGTCTTGTTTCTCTAAGCATTGTAAAACCCGCATGACTTATAGTAAAGACTCAACCTGCTTAGACAGAAATGACCATCATTTATTAAGCTTTCCTATGCCTCTTCACACAGTCCCACCAAATTGTGCCATGCTTCTTCCTGTGTAGAGCTCCAAAATCTTGGCTATAGGAGTCAGTAGACAATAGATGCCCATCTTACCAGCTAATGCTTTGGATAGTCTAGTTAAGTCACAGTGTTTCAGGTAAGTGAAAATGAACCCTTCACTCAAACAGCCAATATGCACTGGGAAGGTGGCTCCTTGAATCTTCCCCTTCCAAGTGAAGTACATTTCCTGAAAACTCATAGCTCACAAAGCCAACTTCATACAGTTACTGAAAATATCTTGAAGCACAAGCCAGGCACACCCTCTGCCTGCAGGGAGTCTATGGCCCAGCTATGTACACATAATAAGGATGCAAACTAGAGAGTATGCTGGAAGGTGATACTGACTGAGATGAGCCAGACATAGAAAGGCAAAAATCTTACATTCTCTCTCATATGCACATCCTCCCTTTTACTGTTTGTGTATGTGGGTAGGTGTGAGTGAGTGTGTCTACAGACTATAAAGAGATAGGTATATAGAAAGGAGATCACAAGAACAGAAAAGGATGTTGAAGAGGGGAGGCTTCTGAGAGTGGGAGGGTATGAGGAGGGTACAGGCAAATAAATGAGAGGAAAAGATAAAGAACATGACAATAATTTCATTTGGAAATGTCATAATGAATCCTAGTACTTTATACACTACCTTAAAATCAAATAAATCAGTAAGATACAGAGTGTAGGGGGAAGAAGAAGCAGGCAGTGAAGAGGTAGTGACTTGAAGTTGATCAAGATGGGCATTTCAAATACATGAAGTTCAGAGTGAGCCATACAAATATCAGAACAAGAGAAAATGACCAGTAAAAGGTCTTCAGATGAAATGTGTATGATGTATTTGATAAACAAGAGAAGGTCAATAAAGGGCAGCAGAATGCTTAAAGCAAGGAACAGTGGGACGGTAGCCAGAGGGAGGTGAAAAGCATACCTGGTGAAACCTCTGGAGAAGACCGCTTTGGATTTTACTGTTTAGAATAAGGATGCATTTGGAGCATATGCTATCAAAATATATTTAAAAAAATATAAAGTTCTGCTTTAAAAAAAACATGATTGGCAGAAGCTGGGTCCTCTCTATGAAGATTGTGAAGCTAGATCCCTGGTTGTCACAATACTCCAGGGACCACAGATGATTGGGGTAGAATGTCTGTCCCTTCTACTCAAAGCCACTGTGATAGTCAGCTTTAATTGTCAATCTGGCACAACCTAGAATCACCTGAGAACACATACTTAATGAGGGACTGTATGCCTTATGTTGCTATTTGACGGATTATCTTAATTAAGTTAATTGATATGGGGGGTCCAATCCACCATGGGTGACACCATTCCCTAGGCAGGGAGTTCTGGGCAGTATGCAAGTGGAAAAATCAAGCTGAGCATGAGTGATTAGTTTTTTTGAAGTTTCTGCCTTGACTTCCCCACAGTGATGGACTATATATAATCTGAGATTGTGAGCTGAAAATAAACACTTTACATTCTAAGTTACTCTTTGCCTATGATATTTTATCACAGAAACACAAAGGAAACTGGGGAAGAACTCAGCAGAAACGAAACTGGGACAATCATCAAAAATATAGAACAAGTTGAATGTCCAAGTGGTTGATCAATGAAGTATACAGCCAGGGCTACATGGGTAGAAAAGAAGGGCCAATGGGGATTAAAGCTTAATCTGCTCCTCATCAAGATGTCAGCAAGGATGGGAAATTTATATCAACATTTTGATCATGAAGAACAATTATGTAAACAAATCTGAAGTCAGATATAGGAGTTTCCAATCTGAGATGTAACATTGGCTAAATATTAGTCCATCATGTCTCGGAAGCTGTATATAAAGGATGATGTAATTTGTGGATGTTTTGCACATTTATGTAATTGTTACTTTTCCTTTAATTCAATTTAATTTTATTCAGTGCCTATTCATTGAGGAAATAAACACAGAAGTTTCTGTGGCTGCAATCTTCCTGGGTAGATAAGATATAATCATAAACTTGGGACAAAATGAACTATGGTTATGTTTCTGAGCTTTGAATGGATATAGCAACTGTTGCTTCTCAGAAATCTGTGTGTACTCCACAAATAAAGTTGTGATAAAAGTTACAAAGTAAAAGGTTTATCCCTTAGCATTAGTAAAATACCTCTTACTTGGTATGATAACAGTTGCAGTCCAACATTTAAAGAACAAGCAATACCAGGACTGGAAAGGCTGTGCTGTGGTTAAGAGCATTCACTGATCTTGCAGATGGCAATACCATTTCCAGGACCCACTCTGTGGCTCATAACTGCTTTTATCTCCAGTTTCAGGGTATCTGACCCCTTTGGACAACCTTGAGCACCACCAGGCACACTCGTGATGCACAGACATTCATAAAGACAAAATACCCAACCGCAGGAAATAAAATTATAATAATTTTTGAAATTTAAAAAAGTGAAATATAAAAAGCAAGTAACACCATCGGTTTTACATCTTTAAATGTCAGAGAATTTGACAAAGAAAAGGGCAAATCCATTTGACTAGCATAGCAATCAAGACAACTCAGAATGGGTGGAGCCAACCTAAGCCAGAAAGACAGATTCCAAATGAGTTTTGGAGTCAGTCCGCTGTGGAGCATTCTGGGCAGATGCTCCTTCATACTTCTGTACCCTTGGGCATTCGATTCTTTATGGCTTTGTGTCTCTATCTAGCTGTTGGCACAGTAAAATGAAATAACACATGAAGATGTTTAGAGTGTTATCAGGCATGTGATTAGTATCCTAGGAGTGACTTGATTTCCACTGATTCCTTTCCTTGTGACTAGCATTGCCTGGACAGAGAACTGCTTTACTTATGCAAGACAGTCGCCGTCACCCCACTCACAGCAGACTTTACAAACAAATATCCTCATGGAGGATACTAGGTGCTGCTTAACGAGTCATACTTTCTAAAGGCTTCTTTATGGTTCATTCGAAAATCAAACCAAATTTATTAAAATTTTTAATGTGTGTGTACATGTGTATGTGCATACATGTGTATGTGAGTGTATGTATGTTTGTATGTGCATGCACACATGCATGAAAGTCAGAGGGCAATTTGAAAGACTCAGTTCTGTCAGGAGCCATAACAAGACAAGCTAATAACTAGCAGGTGATCATCCTGAGATGGCCAGCCTCGGATTATTATATCATCTAAAACTGGTTTGCCCTTATTCAGAAAGGCTGTAACTGATTCATTTTAGGAAAGAATCCTGCTATTAATATACCTTTCCTGTTATTATTAAACATATATAACAATTATTAATTTATAGCTCACCCCTTTGGAGCAGATCTATGAAGATGTACTGTCCTGTAGTGATGCTATATAGACAAATAGATGACTTCTTAAGTCTTAATGATGATCCTATAAGAACTCCTAAAATTATAACTGATGGTTAAGCTCTTTTATAGTAAGACTGCCATTAGGTCATTTTTGATAGTCAAACCTGCAGTGAGAACTCTGCCAGTCTCCCAAGTGTCACTCGTTAATTGCTCCTAGATTGTCACCAGACTTTCTCCTTCTCAGAGCACATTCCAAGAGGTTGTAAAACAATTAACCAAAGGTCATAAAAAGGGAACTAATGATTTATTATAGGTGCTAGGACAGAAAATATTGACTGGGTTTATCTATACAAAACTTCACTAATAACTTAGTTATGGTTTTAAATCTTCAGTGAACCTGTGGAGCTGAGACAGGTGATAGATGTTTATCCACATTACTCCTAATGGATATGCACGTAAACATTCTCTGTTTCTATTTCAATTTATGATTTGATTTTTTGTGTGTGAACGTGTGATAAACTTTGTAACATGTGATCATGCATTCTGAAAGATGTGGAAGTACTGAGGACAAAGAAAGGGGGACACTCCATTCCACCCCTTTTTTCCCTTAGAAGAACTTTTTCCCCTTAGGAACCTTGTTTCCCTTTCCCCACTAAGGATCTTTCTGCTTTCCTTTATAGCTTTCATAGGACACATTTTACTACGTAGTAAAAAAAACATTATAATCACTTTTCTAAGTGTCCCTTCTTCCTGTGACTTCTGTCTAGCAGGCTGAAAGTTAGAGTCCCAGAAGTTTCAGCTAAGACAGTACAGTTTTTTACTTAATATTTTGCTGTTTTAAGAAGAGGTGCTAAGTACCAGAGACTCAGTTTCTGGCCTCAGGGGATCACAGAAAGCAGGTCAGCTACAGTAGCACAGTAACTTAGACTTAGATAGCAAACTTTTATTATACAGCAGCCATAAATATCTTGTAAGACAAAGTCTTGTCCTCCGCTGACACTCTTCCCCCTCTGCTGCCTCAAGAAGAACCCACCCCATGCTGGGGCTGGCCCCTGGCACAGTTCTTTCCACCATATGGGTCTGAGTATCACACACTGGTCATCAGACTAGAAATAAATTTTCTTACCCACTTAACCATCTCACTGACCCTTCAAACAAAGGTTTTACCTGAGGCCCTTCCTCCCTCCTACTATTTCAGTATACATCAAAATATTCACTGCTTGAGTGAATTCTCATGTATCCTGGTAAAATGAATGATAAATAAACATGAATGAGTTTGATTGTAACGTTTCACAGGTTATCAATAAAAAGGTTATTTTAAAATGCCTCTTTGCTTTCTTTTTCAGGGAGTACAAATTATAATTGGATTGGTGCACATAGGCTTCGGAGTTGTTCTCGGGTTGCTGAGCACCTCGTACAATATGACTTGGGCATTTTACTCTACTGCTTTTATTGGTGGATATCCATTCTGGGGTGGAGTCTTTGTGAGTAGATTGCTAGAACACCTCTCCCTTTGCAGGATGGGTGTCCCCAGCCTGTACATACCAAGGTTCTTGAAAAGTTCTAATGGCTAGAGAGTTTTATAAATAATGTCTATGATTGAACAGAAGAAAGGGGCCTCTCACTCCCCACTTCAGACTTAACTCTGTTGCAGCTTAAACTCATTCCTAATACAGAACCAATGTGTTGGATGGAAGGTCTTGAAAGGGGATCATCAAAAACACAATGAAGATAGACCATTGACAAGATGAGGTTGAGAATAAGATGACATTGAGCAGGAGGGTAAGTCAAGCAAACTCGAAGTCATCTGTCACCGAGTTCTTTACATGCAAGAAAATGAGGGTGGGGAATTAGAGATGTATCCCCAAGAGGCTATATATATGTATACTGAGCTGTATATGAGGGAAACAAGCAAACATAACTAGACCAACATCTTGTACAAAGAGACATCCCCAGGCACAAACAGAGAACCTACCATTCACAGATTTCTCTATGTCTACAGTTCATTGTTTCTGGCTCGCTTTCCATATCAGCATTCAGGAAGTTCACTCAGTGTCTGGTAAGTTAGAAAATAAAATTCTACTTCTTAAATTCTTTTAGAGATTGGTTTGATTTACTAGCAAGGAAAACCTGAGATGGTAGATTGGAATAGTGTGGATAGAGGAGAGTTCTTTCTCAAAATATCTGCCAGCTGCTGGATAGTGCCTGTGCTG
Source organism: Micromys minutus (assembly GCF_963924665.1). NCBI lineage: Eukaryota > Metazoa > Chordata > Mammalia > Rodentia > Muridae > Micromys > Micromys minutus. The sequence goes on from NC_137971.1 coordinate 48,017,870, forward strand.
GAGCAGAGGAACAGCACTCAGTGTGCTACAGGGAAAGGCAGAGGACCACATTCGGGCTCTTGAAAGCACACGTGTTATTTAAGCTGTCACTTGCTAGCTCCTGAGTTTTGTTGTGTCACATGGCATTCAGGGAAAACCAAGGAAAAATCTAGGAGCCAAAACACCACCACCAAAGAGCCTCTTGAATAACAGAGTCCTGGTGTTCACTGCCATTCCTCAGCTCCATCCTGTAATTTCACTTTTCACTGGCGTGTAACTCCTATTCTTACTCAGACTGTCTCTGTTGTCAGTTCTTTACATCGCCAGGACAGTAACCAGTTCAGAGCATAAGCAGAGCACATGGAAATGACCAGAGCCACAGCATGGCCCTTGTTATAAATTTTTAGTTTAATGGAAAACCAGGAGAAAGATTTTTTTGCATAAACCTAGATCAGAAATGGTCTTAAAATTATAACAGGTTATGCACTCACGCAGTGACTCATGATCTCTATAAATTCTAGGGGAGAGGATTCGATGCTCTCTTCTGGCTTCCTTGGGCACTATGGTGCACAGATATGCGTGCAGGTAAAACACCCAGATAAAAAATAAAATTAAATGAAAGTTTAAGACAAGCCTTAAGTTTGTTCTTTTATTGTTTATACAAAGTAGAGTTGTTATTTTCAATTTTTACTCTAAAGTTTTCATAAAATATATTTTGAGTATTTACTTTTACTTCTGCCAAGTCCTCCCAGATCTTCCCAACCTCCCTACCCACCCAGCTTTGTGTTCTTTCTGTCTTGAGAGAGAGGAGGGGAGATAACAAGATCTTCCCCATAGATCCTGAGACTTGGGAAGAGGTTGATGAAGGTGTTCCACACAGAACTGAGAGCTCCCAAGCCTGTCACTGTCTGCACACTCTCCAGTTGTGGAGTAGAGATGTTATTGTAAACAAAGCTGTTACATGAATGTGTTGGATGGCATTCTGCTTCATATACATTACATTGCTTTTTATATTTCTATTATTTAAAATATCTACAGCTTCTTGGGGGAGCTGACAGCTAGGATACAGTATAATTTTCACAACTACTCAGAAAGGTAGAAGAAAGATATTATATCAACTTTGAATATTGTTTCATGCTGGGAATATAGGTCAGTGGTAAAGCACTTGCAAATAATGCATCAGACCTTGAGTTAAATTCTCAGTAAATCAAAACTAAAACAAGATATCAATGATTAAGAATCATTAACTTGGGTCTGGAGAGGTGGCTCAGCCATTAAAGGCTAGGATAACAGCCAAAAATATAAGAATCATTAACTAGGAAAGACCCTTAAAATTCATTTGTCTTTTATATAAATTATTGTTCTTGTTACCTCTATTAGGTGAAGAGCACCCTGATAATAAACATTTTTAGCATCATCTCTGCCTTTTCTGGAGTGCTTATGTTTCTGTATGATCTGAACAGCAATGGCTACCCTTATCAAAACTACTGGATCGTGGTAAGTTCCTGCCATTGGCCACATGACTGTTGTCTCTTCACTGCCAGATTATATCCATTGCTGTCTCCTATTCATTATATAGTGGCTCTGTTTAGAACGTTCTATTTTTAACTCTATTCCCAGGGATGTGCTTGCTAAGATACAAAGTGGAAAAATTATATTTGCAGATAATTAAAGTCAAAATGGCCAGCCCATTGCCATCCAAGGAGCAATGGACAGAGTTCAGAATTTCCTTTTTCTACACTTGGAAATTCAGCATATATACAATAGCCATGTCTTTAAGTGGCTCATTTACAATGAAAACAGGAAGACTGTCTGCTTGTGTGCAATCGCCTGATTATTTCTCTATTGTCATCAAATTCTTATTTTGGAGCAATACAAACTTCTTTTGAGTTTTCTTCAAAATATCGGAAGACTTGTTCTTTCAGCAAATGGAATATATAGGAATAATGGAATATTAGTGTTTGTCTTTCTTGGCAACAGTCTCCTTGTTGTTGTTCTTTTATTAATGTCACTCACAGAGTGAGATGAACGTTAGCAAGCTAGCAGTTTCAGTGAATCAGGGTGTTTCTGAAGTCTACCCTGAGCCTCTCCTGTTCAGCCTAACGGTCTATGTATTTATGATTTCAGCTTTCTGGGAGAGGAATTGCAGGTGTGCTGGCAATCTTTTCCTTGTTGGAATTTAGCATAGCAGGTGCCATGGTCCACTTCGCAAACCAAACTATCCTCCATGGCAACAGAGTAAGTTGATGCTCTTCTTTGTAAAAATAACCTGAATACATGCTAGAGAAATTTAGACTTAGGTATCTGCCAAACCCCACTGTGAGCTGACTACTGAGCTCTCTGTCCTCCACACTGCTGGGACAGAGGAAAATGATTGGACTGTGTAACAACTCTGCTTGTTTTCTCTTACCCTTCCTAGTCTGGCCTGGTTGCTCCAACTGTGTATGCGGCCAACCCCTTGACGCAAGAGTCTTCCTCAGCTTCTCCTGTATATGACAACGTATATGCCTCTAGGCGATAACAGGCATAAAGAATCACTGGTACAATTTCATGTAGTAAACCTTCTTTGAAAAAAAACTTTTTTCTTACAAAGTTGTTATTTTGCTACCCACAGTGCAAATCTATTTAGTGCCTGCATTTGGAATTTGTTCCTAGGATCATGGCTAACAGTCATTGGGCTTTCAATCAGTGCCTCTTTCTGCTTAACATTACTGCCATACAGAAAGGACATGAGGGCTGAAAACTAACTCTGCAATGTTCTTAGAATGGGAAACCTATTCTCGTTATCTTTTTCACAATAAAATGTCATTGGGAACACAAGCCTCTTTGGATATCTTTTTGAATTTGTTATGGTCTGATATTGGTTGGATGAAATAGATCTGACAGACACTGGCAAGGTTGATATTTCTTAGATGGAAATGTTTACAGTGTCCAATCACTGGAACTCCTGGGTCATCTTCCCCATGGTTTTTTCAGAAACCACAGATCCAATCATGCTTGTTGGGGCCCACATTATTTTATACATAAATATTGTTACCAAACAGTTGACTGATATTTATATATTTTATTAATTTTTATTTTAATTTGCCATACACGGTATTAAGTACCTTAAAAGTAACTTTTATTCACCTATTATAATTGTCATCTCGGAGGCTTACTACTGAATAATTTTGTCTTTTATCGTTCTTTCTAAATTTTAGCTGGCTGGTTCAACTCAGCTCTTCTAGCCCAAACTCCTCTCCAAGCAGACTCATTCAAAATGGCTTCTCTCAGCTTCTGACTAAATTGCTGTGCTTGGCTTCAAACTAACTCTGGCAATCAGTTCTAATCTGCTGGTTTTTTGGTTTGCTTTTTTTTTTCTACCTTTGAAACTGTTCCTGTAAAACTGCCTATGCTGATCTGCATGAAACTGCACTAACTCACAAACTAAACTCCACTGCACTGACTGAATGGAACTCAGCTGTACTCTACTCTGAACTGTACCATACCTAACTGCATTCACTGAACTGCCCCCCCCCTATTTCTTTCTCTCTCCCTCTCTCCGTCCCACCCTCCCACCCTCGTTCCCTCTCTCTGTGCCAGAGCAGCCATGTCTCTGGATTAAAACTCTTCTACAAATATCACTATAGAATTAAGGAAGTTGTTTTTAATTCATCTTTACAATATAATTCCATCCCTTGCCCTTTCCTTACTATAGCCCCTTCTAGGTTCCCTCCATCTAACTTTTCCTATGTCCCCATCCACTCTCAAATAGATAGCCTCTTTTATATTACTTTTGTTACATATATAATGTGTGAGTGTCTCTCTCTCTCTCTCTCTCTCTCTCTCTCTCTGTGTGTGTGTGTGTGTGTGTGTGTGTGTGTGCTTCGTAATCTTATTTGGTTATTTGTGTGTATGTGTTTTCAAGACTGAGCACTTAGTATGGCTAACCAATTATGGGGTTCATGCATGAGAACAGCTAATTCTTTGTCTAGGAGTAGGACTGCATGAGATTTTCTCATTCCATATTAACATGTCGATTAATACTGTTACTGTTCCCATCTTACTTATGGTACCAGAAAACACTGCACAGGATGCTAAGGGAGGGAAAAATTTAATAGTCTACCCAACTGTGACAATTATAAACCACAACAATGGCAAGATATGCACAAAGGTGAAGTAAATGGCACTGAGTGTTGGTTGTAACCCACAGTGCTTGACTCAACTTAGCTGCATTCAACATAGGGGAAATCATGCCTCATATTAGAAACACAGCAAACTTCTCAGGAATAGTGAGGTCAAGGAATAGTGAGGTCATGGATCTTAGAAGAGAATTGATTACTGTCACTTTTCAAGGCCAGCATAATTCTTAGCCATATTCTAAATCATATGCTTATACTCACCAAGTAGCTACCACCCCTCAACCCCTTATCAAAGAAGCTTATTTTTATAGCAAGTGGAGGCCATTACAAAGAACCACACCTGAGCCCAATGCAGAGATTAATGGACCCTGAGTGTTCTCAAACCCAGTGGATACGTTTTTACCACAGCATCTATGGCTCTGGGAACAAGGTAGAGGAGGAGGTAGTAGGATTGTTAAGAGCCACAATACCAGGAAGTCTGCTGTGAAATAGTCTCTCAATGTGGCATTTTTTGACAAAAGGTGTTTTAATACAAACACCTTTTCCCTCCTTTTCTCCTCCTACTACCCTTGACTCCTCCTTTCGAGCACTTCAGTCTGTTTGCCTCTTTATGTCTGTCCCATGTGCCCCTTTGCCTACATCCATCCTGTCTTATCACTTCTCTTATCCCTTTCTTGGACTCTACTGATCTGTACAAATCCTGAGCTTCCCTTACTCTATGCAGATGGAGGTCATAGAAGAGCAAAGGGTGACTTCTTCAACACGGGAAATTCTGAGTCGTTGAATGCCAAGGTGCAGTGGACTAATCTAATTGATCCAGAGACTTATCTCTCTTAGTCCTGAAAAATAATGAAATATGGATCCAAGTGAATGGACTTATAGTAGCAGGCACTCAAGTCAGGGGCTTATAGCTCTGGGTCTCCAGTGTCAGTAGTAACACCATACTCAGTGGCCAACAATCAAAAGCTCTCATCAGACACTAATGTTGACACTAAAAAGCAAAGAACCAGTGTTTTTGCTTTCAGATACAGAGACTCCTAATAATATCTATCATTATAGCTCTTGGACCTTGGAAATAAGAACCTTAGCCTTTTATGGCTTGATGCCTCCCTGGACCTCTTCCAGCAACTGGGGCCAACATCTCTCATAACCTTTAACTTTTCACAACCTTCCATAGTCTTTTTTCTTTCTTCCACAATCCTGTGTCATTCTGGCTGCCTCAGTTCTCTCCTGTTTCTGCCTCTGGTTAGTCCCTTTAACTCTTTAACTGTGTTCTCCAATATGGACCCTCCTCTTTCTGTTATCAACTCAGCATGCTCCGCTCATGATAGAGATCACTAGTGAACAAGAAAAAATGGTTCTAACAGAAACTTCTTGATGGGGTCTACTGATACAAAACAAGGGTATGGCACAAGAGGGTACCCTTGAGCTGACTTGAAAAGTGAACCATCTGCCAACAGGAACAGCAGAGATCCAGGGATGCAGGGCTGGTGAGAAACGAGCAGAGGTTATGAACCAATTGGAATTAATAGACATCTACAGAACATTTCATCCTAAAACAAAAGAATATGCCTTCTTCTCAGCACCTTATGGCACATTCTCCAAAATTGATAATATAATTGGTCACAGAATGAGCCTCAATAGATATAAGAAAATTGAAATACTCCCAAGCATCTTATCAGATCACCATGGTCTAAGACTGGTCTTTAATAACAACAAAAACAACAAAAAGCCCATATACACATGGAAACTAAACAATGCTCTATTACACGATACCATGGTCAATGAAGAAATAAAGAAAGAAATAAAGGATTTTCGAGAATTTAATGAAAATGAAAACACAACATACTCAAACTTATGGGATGCAATGAAGGCAGTACTGAGAGGAAAACACATAGCTCCAAATACTTCCAAAAAGAAACTGGAGAGAGCATACACTAGCAACTTGACAGCACAGTTGAAAGCACTAGAATCAAAGGAAGCAGATACAACCAAGAGGAGTAGATAGCAAGAAATAATCAAACTCAGAGCAGAAATTGACCAAATAGAAAGAAAAAGAACCATTCAAAGAATCAACAAAAGCAAGAGCTGGTTCTTTGAGAAAATTAACAAGACTAATAAACCCTTAGCCAGATTAACTAGAGGGCAAAGAGAGAGTATCCAAATTAACAAAATCAGAAAGGAAAGTGGAAACATAACAACTGAAACTGAGGAAATTCAAGAAATCATCAGATCCTACTACAAAAGCCTATACTCAACAAAGCTAAAAAATCTGGAGGAAATGGATGAATTCCTAGACAGATACCAGATACTAAAGTTAAACCAGGACCAGGTAAACCATCTAAATAATCCCATAAACCTAAAGAAATTGAAGCAGTTATCAAAAGCCGCCTAACCAAAGAAAGAGCCCAGGTCCAGATGGGCTCAGTGCAGAATTCTATCTGACATTTATTGACGACCTAATACCAATACTCTCCAAACTATTCCACAAAATAGAATCAGATGGAACACTACCTAACAAATTTTTCGAGGCCACAATAACCATGGCTCCTGCTCTAAGGTCAAATATCAATAAATGGGACTTAAAGAGATTGCAAAAGTTTCTGTAAGGCTAAGGACACTGTCAAGAAAACAACAGCAGCCAACAGATTGGGAAAAGATCTTTACCAACCCCACATCTGATAGAGGCCTAATATCCAAGGTATACAAAGGACTCAAGACGTTAGACATCAGAGAATCAAACAACCCTATTAAAAAATCGATTACAAATCTAAACAAAAAGTTCTCAATTGAGGAATATCGAATGGCTGAGAAGCATCTAAGAAAGTGCTCGACATTCTTAGCCATCAGGGAAATGCAAATCAAAAGAACCCTGAGATTCCACCTCTCACCAGTCAGAATGACTAAGATCAGAAATTCAGATGACAGCAGATGTCCTTCAGAAGGTGAATGGATACAAAAATTGTGGTACATTTACACAATGGAATACTACTCAGCCACCAGAAACAATGACTTAACCAAATTCTTAAGAAAATGGCTGCATCTAGAGAATATCATCCTGAGTGAGATAACCCAGCCACAAAAGAACAGACATAATATGCAGTCACTGATATTGGGATGCTAACTCCAGAGGCTTGCACTCCCCCAGAAACAACTCACAGACTGTATGAAGTCCAAGAAATAAAGAAAACAAAACAAAAAAATTTACAAAACAAGAAGACTTTGACTATTTCCATGTTGCATTTTGTTTTGCATGTACTTTACGCTCATTGTAACTATTAGGTTTTCAATGCATACTGTCAAGCCTTTGAAAAAATCAAGTACTGACTAAAAAATATACTCATATAGTTTTATGTAAAAATTATTTTAAAATCTGAAAAAACATTACTGACAAAAATGTATAATTTTAAGCAAAATATGTTTAAAATCTGTACATTTATCTTTGTTTTGTAAAATAAAGTTGTTTAAAAAAAAAGAAATTCAGATGACAGCAGATGCTGGCAAGGATGCAGAGAAAGAGCAACACTTCTCCACTGTTGGTGGGGTTGTAAACTGGTACAACCACTCTAGAAATCATTCTGGCGATTCCTCAGAAAATTACACATAACTTGAAGACCCAGTTATTCCACTTCTGGGCATATACCCCAGAGAAGCTCCAAAATACAACAAAGACACATGCACCACAATGTTCATAACAGCCCTATTTATAATAGCCAGAAGCTGGAAAGAACCCGAATGTCCTTCAATAGATGAATGGATACAAAAATTGTGGTATATTTACACAGTGGACTACAACTCAGCTATCAGAAACAATGACTTTATGAAATTCTTAAAAAAATGAATTCATCTAGAGAATATCCTGAGTAAGGTAACCCAGTCACAAAAGAACAGACATAATATGCAGTCACTGATAATTGGATACTAACCCCAGAAAGCTCTGAACACCCCAGAAACAACTCACAGACTATATGAAGTTCAAGAAAAACAAAGGCCAAAAAAAGAGAAAGAAAAATCATTATACTAAAAAAATAAAAGTGAACCAAATATCTTACTATTATATCCAGAAAAGTGGTGTGATATGCAAGTGAAGCAATTTAATTTCCATCAATCACTGTCCAGCTTCCACTTTCACTAGTCACAGGACTGGAGACATCAATTAAGCCCTTCCACCATGTCTAATGAAGAACCACTGCTGGCGGTGCAGAATGATCAGGGTTACCAAAAGGGCACTCTTATCTTTTCTTAAGTGATGCTTGCTTCATGATTGCAGCCAAGGAACAGGGCTTAAATGCAATGTTCTTTGAAGGTAGAGTAGTGTGTCCTCAAAGTGTCATTAGAGCTTTCAAGTACAAGAGGAGTCCCTAAAACATAGGATACTCAAAAGTGAGGCTCTTGATTAACAGCTCTCTACCAGAGGCAGCTGAACACAAGGTCAGACCCTTCGTCAGTTCCAGACCAGCTGAAGCCAGTGACTTCACTTGTTTAAGGAAAAATGTATGCCAGCAGCTGTTTACAAAGACCTGTCACTAAACATCCTTAGCAGTGGTTAGCAGTTATCCTATATAGCCTTAGGGGAGGTAGGGCACTCTGTCTGTCTCACCAGCCTCAAACATGTTGTATAGATCTACAAAAGTTTTCTAGTTTCAAAATATTTTCATAGACATTAAAATGATTTACAATAAAACAGCAGAAAGATAAGCATGGTGAGTAAATTGGGTTTTTTTTTTAATTATTTTGGTTTGGATTTTTTGTTTCTCCTTTGGGGGGAGGGGTTGACACATTTAAAGTCTGTAGTTACAATCCAGGTAAAAGTGAATGGATTTATGAGAGTTTAGACTTTCAGGCCAAAAGCTAAGATGGAAGACATGAGCTAAGCCATGAACGTGGGCAGTCATGTGTGTGTGTATGTGTGTGTGTGTGTGTGTGTGTGTGTGTGTGTGTGTGTGTCAGAGAGAGTGTGTGTGTGTGTCAGAGAGAGAGAGAGAGACAGAAATAGAGACAGAGAGAGCGACAGAGAGAGAGAGAGAATATAGTGTGTTTTAGCCATAATCACTGTCCCTCCCCCAATGCTTCCTAGATCCATACTCCTTCTCTCCTCTTCTCACCCTACCTGAGGCACTTTTGTTCCTGTCCAGGCCAGTTTGTGCTGCCCAAATATTCCTGGATGTGGGGTCATCCACTGAAGCATCAGGGGCTACACTCTTACAAACAAATGACTCTTCCTCTCCCATCAGCTAGGGACTGCCAGTTGCTCATAGATTTAAGCAATCTCTTCAGAGAAGCTTGTTTGCAGTAAATAGTGACTAATATGGAGACCTACAGCTAGCTAACATGCAGAGAATAAGAGACTGCAGAATGTTCAGCCACAAAAGGAGCATATATGCCACACCCCCTCCAAAGGTTCAGGAGTCACTGTGGAAGGGAAGGCAGAAAGAGTGTAGAGCACAGAGGTAGGTTTGTTCTCTACACCTCAGAATGAAAAGATGATGCAGTTGCGTCAGGTAGCCACATGGAGGCAATAAGGAGGCTTCCAATATGACGATTCTGCCATCCTTGTCAGAAAAGTCCAGTCAGCCCCAAGATGGAGGACATGGATAGAACCAGAATGTTGAATTGTTAGAGGGGGTAAGATTTAAATGCCACGAAAATGAAGAATAAATTGGTGTATACATAGTAAGGGATAATTGCCAGGCTCCCTCCACTGAGGGCATATGTGAGGGGAAGAGGTGAGTGTGCAGAGTCACAGTTCAAACAGCTGGCCTTGGATGCCAAGGTGAGGGTACTGAGAATGTTTCTATTGGATGTCATCTACAAATAAGAGTTTCTCTATATAGTATGAGCAAATAGCAGAAGACTCCGCTGGAAGCAAAACATTTATAGAACCCTGTCGGTAATAATAAGCCTATCAACAGCCATCCATGGATGCGAGAGGGGCTCAATGGTCCCTGCCCTCCCTCCTGGGGAATCTCAGTCAATTAAATACTGGTAAGCATACCAGACAGGAGAGTTCCAAACACACAGTCACACAGGTAAAAAGACTCTCAAAACAAAACAGAGACACAGAACATATGGGAAGTGACTTGTGGGAAGGTTATGGGGTTGGTGGAGGTGGAAGAGAGGCAAGGGAGTAAGGAGGCTGCGTAATCAGAATACTGTTGTATACATGTATGAATATGTCAAAAAACAAGTTTAATAATGGATAAATACAAGAAACAAGGACCAAGGAAGCTTAGGGAACTGTCAAAATTACTCAAATGATGTAATGTGGGATCTGAGCTGCTTAAGGATTGAGAGGTGAATTCTGTGAAGAGCAAGTGAGTGTTTGTTAAAAATAGCCAAGCGTTACTCATATTTGGAGTTTAATTTTTTTTTAAAGTCCGATGAGAAAAACACACACACATACATATGAAAATATATGTATGAGAAAAGGACAGACAAAAACGTTAATATAATGGAAGAAGTAGATAAGAAGAGGAATTTAACATCTGGAAAAGAAGATGCATTACATCAGGAAAGACCTGCATGATTCCAAGGCTGGTAGCCTGCCTGGGTGCTAGCCATTTCACAACACAGGTGATCAGGAGTGCTGTGCCCATCATGAAGACATTCAGCAACCCAGTCACAGTGAAAGTGTGTGTCACAGCTTGATGACCTAGTAATTAATTATCTTCACATATCTACAGAATGGTATCTGTCTAGACATATAAAATAACTATAGAAGTAGCACCTCCCTCAAAAAAACAAAATTTTTCAGCAAGACTGACTTTCAAAATAAGCATGTGATACATTTTCTATTTCATGTTTCCTTAGTAGTCATAACAATGATAATAGCAAGCATTTATCTCTCTGTATGCACTGGTCACATTATGAACACATATTTATGTCAGCTTGGTACAGTAACACAGCAGGGTGGGTTCTATAATTAGCATGTTTTTAAGATGGGAGACCTCTGATGAAGAGGTTTACAGCCTTGTCCTAACACATGTAAACAAAAGTTAAAGAGCAAATGAAATAATGTTAGATGGAAATGGTTTAAATATAGGTGAGATTTATCTGTTTTAGAAGTGTTAAAATGTAAAACATCAGCAAATAAACGTAAATGGATATAAATGTAATTATATGTGTGTGCATAGATAAGACTAGGTTAGATTAGATAGGTATAAATGTAGATGAATGATGGATGGATAAAGAGACAGACAAACAGACAGGGTAGAGAAATAAAAGTGATGAAAGAAGGACATGAGTGATTTTGTATCTGGGAAGTGAGATGCATTATTTCAAGGGAGGATTCCTTTGTACCCAGTAGGATTTGAACAAAAGCAGCCTGGCACCCACATACATCCATTTCTCCTGGCCTTTAATTTTTCTTATTTAGAAATAATCAAGGGTTTCTAGCTAGGAAACAAGTAAGTGGGCAAAGACTCTTTCGTTCCCTCTAGCAGGCTTGTAGTAACTTTGGAAAGTCTAGCTCCGGCTCCTTTGGGGTGGTTAGATTGAGTAATACTCTGCTACTTCCGCATTTATTTTCTGAAAGCTACCATCACCTATAAATCACTCCTGAGAGTCTTCAGCTTAGACGGTGGTTCTCAACCTGTGGGTTGTGACCCCTTAGGGATTGAATTACCTTTCATGGAGGTCACCTAAGACTGTCAATAAAAACACAGATATTTACATGATGATTCCTAACAATAAAAAAATTACACTTGAGAAGTAGCAACAAAAATAATTTTTTGGTTGGAGGTCACTACCATATGAGGAACTATATTAAAGGGTTGCAGCATTAGGAAGGTTGAGAACCTAGAATTCTAACTACCTTAGAATGTCAAATGGCGAGGCGGAACAGCGGCTCATAGAGGCTGAGCAACTGGTGAGTGAGAGACCAAGACTGCAGGGGAGCAGAGATCTCGGTGGAGTGCACACGGAAAGTGCACACCATAACTCGCCCTGCCCCGCCCTGCCAGATCCAGCAATTGGGAACAGAAAATTAGAACTTCTGTTTCCACCCAGAGGCGACTTCCGGACGCAGAGCGAAGCCTGGCCTACCTGCCAGGCAGAACGGCGGCTCATAGAGGCTGAGCAACTGTGCCTGATCCAGCAAACAGAAACAGAACGTTGGAACCTCTGCTCACACCCGACGACTCTGAGGCATAAAACAGGGCTTGACCCATCTGACACCTCAACCAGTGGAGAACCAGGGACACGGACCAGATACAAAAGAAAGGTAAGAACATATCACTGACAACAAAATGGCAAGAGGAAAGAGAAAGAGTATATCCCAAGGGAACCAAGACAATCTAGCAACACCAGAGCCCAGCTCTCCCATAACAGCAAACATCTGAACTCCAAACACTCCAGAAAAAGAAGACACAGACCTGAAATCATGCCTCAAGACGCTGATAGAGTTAATTAAACAAAAAAGGGAAGAAAAGCAAAAAAATTCAGAAGCTTTTAAAGAAGAAACAAGAAAAACACTCAAAGAACTCAAAGAACTAGAGGAAAACAGAACCAAAGAAATAAAGGAATGAAAGAGGGAAATTAAAACAGAGATTGACACAATAAAGAAAACACTAAAAGAGATAACCCTAGAGTCATAACACCAAAAAAAGAAATCAGGAGTCACAGAAGCAAGCATTCCCAATAGATTACAAGAGATCGAAGAGAGAATCTCGGGGGCAGAAGACAACATTGCAAACATAGACAAAACAGCCAGAGAAGATGCAAAAAACAAAAAGCTCCTAACCCAAAATGTCCAGGAAATCCAAGACACAATGAGAAGACCGAACCTAAGGATAATAGGAATAGAAGAGGGAGAAGAGTATCAACTAAGGGGCACAGTAAATATCTTCAACAAAATCATAGAAGAAAACTTCCCTACCCTCAAGAATGAAATGACCACGAGCATAAAAGAAGCCTTCAGAACTCCAAATAGGACCAGAAAAGAAATACCTCCCGACACATAATAGTAAAAACATCAAGTGCCCAAAGTAAAGAAAGAATACTAAAAGCAGTAAGGGAAAAAGGTCAGGTAACTTATAAAGGCAGACCAATCAGACTCACACCCGATTTCTCAACAGAGACTATGAAAGCTAGAAGAGTCTGGACAGACATCATGCACTCCTTAAGAGAGCACAAGTGCCAGCCCAAGCTGCTATACCCAGCAAAACTATCAATCACCATCGATGGAGAGACGAAGATATTTCAAGACAAATCAAAATTCACACAATATCTGACCACAAACCCAGCACTACAACAAATTATAGGTGGAAAACACAATACAATGAGGGAAAATACAGCCTAGTAAGAACAAGAAAACTCCTAAACAAGAAAACTAAAAGAAGAAAAAAAACACAGACACAACTCAACCCAAAAAAGCAATAATAGCAGGAAACAGAAACAACTATTCCTTGATATCTATTAACATAAATGGTCTCAACTCCCCAATAAAGAGACATAAACTATCAGACTGGATACAAAAACAAGATCCAGCATTTTGCTGCATACAAGAAACTCATCTCAGAGACAAAGACAGACACTAACTCAGAGTAAAAGGGTGGGAAAAAAACTTCCAAGCAAACAGCTCCAAGAAGCAAGCTGGAGTGGCTATTCTAATATCGAATAAAGTAAATTTCCAACCAAAAGTTATCGAAAAAGATAAGGAAGGACACTTTTTACTCATTACCGGGGAAATCTGTCAGGAGGAACTCTCAATCTTAACATATATGCTCCAAATAAAAAATCACCCACATTCATAAAAGAAACCCTACTAAAGCTCAAAAAATACATTTCACCCCACACAATAATAGTGGGAGACTTTAATACCCCACTCTCACCAGTGGACAGATCAGGAAAACAGAAACTGAACAAGGACACTGCAAAACTAGCAGAGACTTTGAACCAACTAGAATTAATAGATATATACAGAACATACTATCCCAAAGTAAAAGAATACACCTTCTTCTCACCACCCCATGGCACCTTCTCGAATATTGACCACATAATTGGACACAGAATGAGCCTCCATCGATATAAGAAGATTGAAATACTCCCATGCATCCTCTCAGATCACCATGGTCTACGGCTGGTCTTTAACAACAACAAAGACAACAAAAAGCACACATACACATGGAAACTAAACAATGCTCTGTTAAGGGATAGCAGGGTCAAAGAAGAAATAAAGAAAGAAATTAAGGATTTTCTAGAATTCAACGAAAACGAAAACACAACATACCCAAACCTATGGGATGCAATGAAAGTAGTATTGAGAGGAAAACTCATAGCTCTAAGTGCTTCCACAAAGAAACTGGAGAGAGCTCACATCAGCAACCTGACAGCACAGCTAAAAGCCCTAGAACAAAAGGAAGCAGATATACCCAAAAAGAGTAGACGGCAAGAAATAATCAAAATTAGGGCAGAAATAGACCAAATAGAAACAAAAAGAACCATTGAAAAAATCAACAAAACCAAGACTTGGTTCTTTTAGAAAATCAACAAGATTGATAAACCCCTAGCCAGACTAACTAGAGGACAAAGAGAGAGTATCCAAATTAACAGAATCAGAAAGGAAAGTGGGGACATAACAACTGAAACTGAGGAAATTCAAGAAATCAACAGATCCTACTACAAAAACTTATACTCCACAAAATTGGAAAATCTGGAGGAAATGGATGAATTCCTAGACAGATACAAGGTCCCAAAGTTAAACCAGGACCAAATAAACCATCTAAATAACCCTATAACACCTAAAGAAATAGAAGAAGACATCAAAAGCCTCCCAACCAAAAAAAGCCCAGGTCCAGACGGGTTCAGTGCAGAATTTTATCAGACTTTTATTGAGGATATAACACCAATACTGGCCAAAATATTCCAAAAGATAGAATCAGATGGAATATTACCCAACTCACTTTTTGAGGCTACAATAACCCTCGTACCTAAACGACACAAAGACCCTACAAGGAAAGAGAACTTCAGACCAATCTCACTTATGAACATTGATGCAAAAATACTCAACAAAATCCTTGCAAACCGAATCCAAGAACACATCAAAACCATCATTCATCATGACCAAGTAGGCTTCATCCCTGGGATGCAGGGATGGTTTAACATAAGGAAATCCATCAATGTAATCCACCATATAAACAAACTCAAATACCAAAATCACATGGTCATATCACCAGACGCTGAGAAAGCATTCGACAAAATACAACACCCCTTCATGTTAAAAGTCCTGGAAAGAACAGGAATCCAAGGCCCATACTTAAACATAATAAAAGCAATATACAGCAAACCAACAGCCAACATCAAACTTAATGGCGAGAAACTTGAAGCAATCCCACTAAATCAGGGACTCGACAAGGCTGCCCACTCTCTCCCCCTACCTATTCAACATAGTACTGGAAGTCCTGGCTGGAGCAATTAGACAGCAAAAGGAAATCAAGGGGATACAAATCGGAAAGAAAGAGATAAAAACATCACTCTTTGCCGATGACATGATAGTGTACTTGAGTGACCCCAAAAATTCCACCAGAGAACTCCTACAGCTGATAAACAAGTTCAGCAAAGTTGCTGGATACAAAATTAACTCAAACAAATCAGTAGCCTTCCTGTACTCAAAGGACAAACATGTGGAGAAAGAAATTAGGGAAAACGTACCCTTCACAATCGTTACAAAAACTATGAAATACCTTGGTGTGACTCTAACTAAGCAAGGGAAGGACCTGTATGACAAGAACTTCAAACCTCCTAAGAAAGAAATTGAGGAGGATCTCAGAAAATGGAAAGATCTCCCATGCTCATGGATTAGAAAAACCAACATCTTAAAAATGGCCATCCTACCAAAAGCAATCTAGAGATTCAATGCAATCCCCATCAAAATTCCAACCCAGTTCTTCATGGAATTGGAAAGATCAATGTGCAATTTCATATGGGATAACAAAAGACCTAGAATAGCAAAATCCATCCTCAACAACAAAAAAACATCTGCGGGAATCACTATCCCTCACCTCAAGCTATATTACAAGGCAATTGTGCTGAAAACTGCATGGTACTGGTACAGAAATAGGCACGTGGATCAATGGAATAGAATAGAAGATCCAGAAATGAGCCCTCATGTATATGGTCACCTGATTTTTGACAAAGGAGCAGTAAACATTCATTGGAAAAAGGACAGCCTATTCAACAAATGGTGCTGGTCCAACTGGCACTCAGCATGCAAAAGAATGAAAATAGACCCGTTCTTATCTCCTTGTGCAAAGCTCAAGTGTAAGTGGATCAAAGATTTCCACATTAAACCAGATACACTGAAACTATTAGATGAGAAAGTAGGGAAAACCTTAGAACACATAGGTACAGGAGAAAATTTCCTGAACAAAACACCAATGGCTCAAGCTCTAAGGTCAAAGATTAACAAATGGGACTTAATGAGATTGCAAAGTTTCTGTAAGGCTAAAGACATGGTCAAGAAAACAAAACGGCAACCAACAGAATGGGAAAAGATCTTTACCAACACCACATCAGATAGAGGCCTAATATCCAAGGTATACAAGGAACTCAAAAAGCTAGACACCAGAGAATCAAATAACCCTATTAAAAAATGGGGTACAGAGCTAAACAAAACGTTCTCAGTTGAGGAACACCAAATGGCCAAGAAACATCTGAGGAAGTGCTCAACATCCTTAGCCATCAGGGAAATGCAAATCAAAACAACCCTGAGATTCCACCTCACACCAGTCAGATTGGCCAAGATCCAAACTGAGATGACAGCAGATGCTGGCGAGGCTACGAAGAGGAACACTTCTCCACTGTTGGTGGGGTTGCAAGCTAATACAACCACTCTGAAAATCTGTCTGGCGATACCTCAGAAAATTGGATATAGTACTACCTGAAGACCCAGCTATTCCACTTCTGGGCATATACCCCAGAGACACTTTAATACACAACAAAGATATATGCACCACAATGTTCATAGCGGCTCTATTTACAATAGCCAGAAGCTGGAAGGAACCCAGATGTCCTTCAGAAGATGAATGGATACAAAAATTGTGGTACATATACACAATGGAATACTACTCAGCCACCAGAAACAATGACTTAACCAAATTCTTAAGAAAATGGCTGCATCTAGAGAATATCATCCTGAGTGAGATAACCCAGTCACAAAAGAACAGACATACTATGCAGTCACTGATAGTGGGATGCTAACCCCAGAGGCTTGCACTCCCCCAGAAACAACTCACAGACTGTATGAAGTCCAAGAAATAAAGAAAACAAAAAAATGTATACATATATTTACAAACAAGAAGACTTTGACTCTTTCCATGTTTCGTTTTGTTTTGCATGTACTTTACGCTTATTGTAACTATTAGGTTTTCAATGCGTACTGTCGGGCCCTTGAGAAAAATCAAGTACTGACTAAAAAAAAATATATTCACATGGTTTTATGTGAAAAATTATTTTAATGTCTGAAAAAACAGTACTGACAAAAAAGTATAATTTTAAGCAAAAAATGTTTAAAATCTGTACATTTATCTTTGTTTTGTAAAATTAAGTCGTTTTAAAAAAATAAAATAAAATGGAAAAAAAAAAAGAATGTCAAATGGCCTCTCAGTCCTCAACTTACCAACTTCTCTTTGTACTGGCTCACCAAAAGGTCATAATAATGTTGGGTCTCAAACACCTAAGATTTGCATTTGCTGTTTTTCAGAGTAGGTTAAACAAGGCTACCTAGCCTAGCAAATTAAACAGTAGTGGAGGCCAGTGTTCTTATACAGCTTTCACTCAGCGAGTATTTACTGAGCCCCTCCTTTAGAGGACAGTGTTCCTCGTGCTTGAGAAAAACAAACATTACCAATCACTGGAAGCTTGTGACACATAAATGTTATCCTAGCAGTAGAAAAGTAAAAGCAGGCATATTTCAACATACATAGAATGTTTTAAAACAAATAATAGCATTTATATTTTACATAATAGTCTATAAAGCAATATTAAACAAGTATTACATAAATATATTAAACAAAAAAAAATCAGGCAAAACATGTAAATATGTTTAAGCCTTCTAAACTTTTCCCTTCTCATACCTGAGAAGTTGATTGAAAGAGAAATATGTCCCAACATAGAGGTTATGTAGTTGCTGCTACTTTCATTCTGATATATTTAAAGAAAACATTCATTTGTTCATTTAATTGCTTTAAAAATATATTGCACTACCACCTTCTGGCCAAATCCACTACATTAAATTTACATATAAGTATGTATTAAGATTGCTATACATATATGTGTAAATACATATAGGTTAAGTATACTATAGATATATATAGGCATATAAGTGCCTATATATGCATACAGTAATTTGAGTTTTCTTGTCATTTCTGCATCACTTAAACACTATTCTGTAATGAAATACTTACTACTGGCTTACAAATTTTTCTTTGTCTTTTTTGGCATCTACACTCTTAGGGAAATATGTTAAGTACTATATGCTGTTTGTATTTCTGCTGTTTAGTATTCTTGTGATGCACACATCATTAACTTTTTTCATGTTTGAAGATGAGAGATTTGAGAGCCTTCCCTGCACTCATCTAGTTATCCATAGTGGAATTGAGAATATTTATTTATTTATTTATTTATTTATTTAATGTATGTGAGTACACTGCCGCTGTCTTAGACGCACCAGAAGAGGACAGTGGATCCCATTACAGATGGTTGTGAGCCACCATCTGGTTGCTGGAATTTGAACTCAGGACCTCTGGAAGAGTAGTCAGTGCTCTAACCACTAAGTCATCTCTCCAGCAACCCCCCCCCCCAAGTTGCTAACTCCAGCAATCTAACTGGAGCTCTAGAATTCACACTCCCGCCCCTTAGATCCTCCCTGCCCTCCCTTGGAAAGACTCTGGCTTGTGAAGGTCCGGGAATTGTGTAAAGAAAGCTATGGAGAGATCACAAGGCCCAGGGATGGTTCTCTGCACCAGTGTGGCTGTGTCTATTCCACTGTCACAACTCCAGCTTAGCTTTCTCACTTGTGAAAAGAGACTATAACCTAGATGTGGGAGCACGAAGCACTGGATGTGTTTACAAAGTGACACTCGGCGTAAGTCCACATCAGATTCTGAAGAGCTGCTGAATAATTGGAAGAATCAGAGGAATGTGAAAAACCATAGGTCTGGTATCACCTCTGAACACGTATTGTAGCAAATGAGTTTGACTGGAGCATGGCTGAGCCGGTAGAGTTCAATACAAAATAAGAAGAGGAAGAAGAAGAATAAATGAATGAAGCCAGATGGGCTGCAGAGATAGCTCCACAGTTCTTACAAAGTATCTGAGTTGGATTCCAAACACCTACATGGTGGCTCACAACCCTCAACAACTGATTCCAGGGAATAAGACACCCTCTTCTGGTTTCTGTAAGCACTGCACACATATGGCACAATACCCCATCTAGACAGGCTAGTCTCTGCTTTTTAAAGAAGAAACTCCCCATTTTTACACAAATAAAGTATATGTTTTGTCATGTGTATCTGTGAGACAAAATCTCTCATAGCAGGTTGGACAGGTTTTATCAAGGCTGACACTCAACAGGATCCTGGTGGTGGACCCCCCTACACACACTGACAGAAAGGACACCACAGAAGACGTGCTGATTCCAGTACATTCTTTCTTAATGTCTTTTGATCCTGGGAACCAATTTAAGATAAGTTAAAAATATGACTAACATGAAGAAATATTTGAAGTCACAAAGGTTAAAGGTAAGCCATACTTCTGGTCAGACTATGGCTGCCTGGCTCCTTTTCACTAAAGGATATAAACCCAAATGATAAAAATTAAAAAGACATGAGTTACAAATTTCCAAATTGGTGTCAGGCAGAGACATATCAATGTTTTTTTACTGACCTGTGCCATGACCACATGAAGTTAGAAGCACTGGGTAATACTTACTGTTTCTGTTGCTTTAGCTTCTTGCTGACACCAATACTGAATACCCATTTTGGTCCATGTAACTAAATGATCAAATCTAAGTTAATTTCCAGATAGTACTGGCTACACTTTAGACGAAAGGAAAAGAAACACCAATCTTGGCAGTACATGACAAGAAGGGTGCAACTTTTTCAGAACTGACTCTACTTGAGAGTCCTACTAAACCCAAAACTCTCAAGTTGAAGATGCATTCAACTCTGTTGCTTTCTCTAGAGCACAGAGTATGCCTAATACTGTTCATTCTCATACATAAGACATAGAGGAACACTAATGTACTACATTACACAAGGGTACATCCAAACCAGGGCTTATGAGATGGCTCAGCAAGTAAAGACACTTGCCATCAAGCCTAAATTGGCTCCCCCATGGCAAAAGGAGAAACTAACTGGCAAGTGGTCCTCTAAAATACACACACACACACACACACACACACACACACACACATACACACACACACACACACATTGAAATAAAAATGTAAAAACTAATAGTTCTTAATGATATACCAACCAATACACAATTCAAACAGTAGGAGAACCTTGGTATTTTATTTTCTATTATTTGAATGGTCTTCGGAGTTTCAGAGTAAAGAAGATAGCTATAAAGTTAAAAAAAAAAAAAAAAAAAAAAAAAAAAAAAAAAAAAAAAAAACAAAGCTCTTCAATTTCTAGTCTATTTTTTTTGAATCCTATAAAAAGCAAGAAAAAGATTTCAGTAACTTTAAAGCCTCATTGACCCTTTAGCGTACTTACGCTTTAAGAGTGTTAGAAATACTTAGAAATCTTTATAAAAGGATTATCCTTTTATATTTTTATATATAATATACTATATGATATTATATTATACAATACTATACAATATATTCACTTTAAAGCTCCATATAAACATAATGTATACTTATATTTTATATATTATATATTATAAATACATTTGTATTACAAATAATATACTATAACATACATAAACATACATTATACTTAAATATATTTATAATATATATTTATAATTTATATGATTCATATAATTTTATAATTTATAGAAATATATAATTTATAGTAAATGTTTATATATACATATCTATTTTGTGTATACTATATAGTATATAAATATATATTATAAAAAGATTATTCTTTACAAAAGTATTTTCGGCCACTAAATATTTGCAGTGTAAGCCAGAATTTTAAATCTTCCAGGAATAAATGGAAGCTTGCTGTGGTTGAAGGAGCATCTACTGCCCAGGTGTTTAAGCCCTCGGGAAGTCCTCGGTGCTCAGAGCTCAGGTGCCCTGTGCTTACCGGAGAAAACTGGTGTTCCTTACAGTCTCCCCGTTTGCCCTCCAGGATCAGAGTCTTGATTATCTTCTCACAGTTCTTCACAAACGTTGAAGTACTGCCCCACATCAAATACAAAATCACTAAGGTGCCGAGACCATACAAAGTAAAAACGTTCCCAACGGGTGGCTTAAAGAAGTCATTTTGGTCGTTTCCTAGACCGTCTTTTCATTCATTTCTTTAGCCATGTATATTTGGAGGGGGTGGAGGAGGAGTGAACTATTAACTCAGATACTTGCCTTTTACAACTTGAAACTTTCTCAAGCGCGTGGTAAACGAGCAGGTCTCTGCAACCATTCTATCTTGGGAGAAACATCCCTGAAGAGGCAGCGTTTGTGCCAAGTCCAGGGAAGCCATTACTAGAAACTCCAGGAGTTGTGCCAGGGCGTGGCCCGCAGGCCCCAGTGAGTCTGCGCACTGGTTCCCATCCCTTTACCCGGAGGGAAGGCTGTTGCCCTTGACAACCCAGGCGGCTTGAGGAGCTTGACAACCACGGGGGAGCTAGACTGGGAGCTGCAGCCTCTGATGGCTATGCAGCCCTGTCTAGCGCTGAGAGCACCATCCAATGTGAACCTTCTTTTCAGCCTGTTCCTGGGATTGATAGGGTGAAACTGGATCCTTGGGACTTGGGACAGGTGAAATGTGAGGTAACGGTGTGCCTCTTTTCCTTTGCTAAATATCAAAACGGACACGGTCTGGAGAAAGAGAAGGGGGGGGGGGTGGGCACATCTCCATTTTCCATCTTTTATTCCCTGTCGTTTGACCTTAAAAAAAAACTTTATTTTTATTTACTTTTTGAGATGTGGGGTCTCACTATGCTGCTCAGGTTGCTCTTGAATTCCTTGTGTGAGAAATCCTCTGCCTTGGCCTCACGAGTAGCTGCCAGCACCTACTTCTCACCAGTTTCTTCCATCTAGAACTGACTGCCGGTATATGGGTATATCATGAAGTGGGGTGGAAAGTAAAATATTTAACTTTAACATGACTATCACATCAAGATTCCCCTACAGTCACCTTAAGTATTCACTTAGAATATCAGTCAGAAAGGGGGGAGGAAGGGGGAAGCTGAATGCATACGGCCAGGGAATTCAGCAAGACTGGCCAGAAACACGTGGAAATGAACTTTTTAGTTTCTAAAGAGTCAAAGCGATTTGAAGCTAGTCTTGAAAATCAAAAGTTGGGACACACTGTGGCAGGAATTATGGGCAAAATGTTAAGACAAACATTTAGATATCTACCTTGTACATCAAGCAGGCTTTGGGGGAAAAGTTACTGCCGGAGTTGTTAAGCTATAAAATCAGGGTGACCAAGCGATGGGGGGCAAGTGGGCAGGAAACAGTTCATGAAGAAATTTGTGTGTCCTCTGAAGATGTTTTAAAGCATTTTTCTGGGACACCACACACACACACACACACACACACACACACACACACACACACACACACCAAGGATCTGGGAACATTATAGGGTAGAAAGATTTAAAGTCAGAAGTTGTAATAAGGCCTTGCAACTTTGTCCTCTGAATGTAACATGGGGGGATGCACTTGCGAACTCAGTACAGATGTGGTCACCTACCCAAGACTAGAGTCCTCAACTTTTTCATCAGGCTTCACCCCACCCTGAGAGATTATTAATAGTTAATAGTGGCTGAGGGAGGAGGGATCAGTTTCTTCAATGGTATAACCCAGGATCCAGAAATTAACATCCCACCCATGTTCATAAGGGCAACCCTACTAAGAGACTGGAAAGTAATAAAAAAGACTGTTCAGAAGAAAAGGGGTTTTAGCAAAAGAAGATGGGCAGAAAAAAAACAATAGAGGAAGATAAGAACTAAAATTCATTATACATATAAATAAAACTGCCTAAATTAAAAATCAGAAACATTTTTAAAATCATTTTTCAAATACTTTAGCTTTATGTAAAGACAACGATAGATTTTTAATCTCTGCTAAAGATGCTCAGGATAAGTAATATAGACATAGGCTATCTCTGATTGTTCCAAAATATCTGTGAAAGTTTTAGCATGTGACAGTTGGGCTAGTTATAACAATTAAGTGACTTGTCCTTCACCTACTTTTATATTAACAATGGAATCACCAGAAAATAAGAAAAAATAATGATTGTTTATTTATTTGTACAAAATTTGGATCCTTAATTGGATTGCAGAATAGTCATATATAATTGGGTATTTTTTAAAGGAAAAAAATCTGTCCAGGTACTCATTAAAATGCTGTTTTCTTCCAGCAATTAAACTGAGCATCTTAAGCAATTAAGCAATGCAAACAATACTTTTTATGATTAGCATTTTTATGAAATTTTCATTTGGATGACTTTACTGGTAACCTCATAGAGATTATTTATTAATTAAATATTTACTCCCCAGATTAGTAGTGCTTCTACTGGTATGCTACAAATGTGAATAAATCTATTTATAAACACAAAATAATTTAAGTTTCTGTTTTCTGAAAGTGGGATGTTCCTGACGTGGCATTTCATTATTACTCTATACAAGTGTTGTGATCCTGTGAATCTCTAGTTATGGTAGAGAAATTAAACTTAGCTGCCTTTATGTCTCAACTCTTGATTGCTTCTTAGAGACAATGTCTGAAAACACAACACTTAGTTTAGGAACATACTTCCTCTCCTGTTGCAGTAATAGACATTGAGAAAATAAATTTTAAAAACTAAAAATTCATTATAGTAACCAAGTTGTTAGATTTGAACTTAAAATATTATTTTGTCAAAACTCTCTTTTTTCAAAAAAAAAAAAAACAAAGAAAATGTCTTTACATGATTAGTCATGTGTCATGATCTTTGTCACTGACTTTTACTCTTGCATGTGTGTATATATGTGTGTGTGCATACGTACATATCACTATTAATTATAGAAGAGGTCATGAACTAAAGAGCTATGAGAACATAAGAGAAGTGGTAGGGAAAAGGAGATAGAAATTATAAAGTATTCTATAACCATATATGAAGTTCTCAAATTTTAAAAGGAAATGCAAAGTGTGATTAGCATTAAGTTGATTGTAAGTATAATTAAGTCATTGAAGCTTTACTGAGATTCTCTAATACTGTTCTCTTATTATTCCTATTCCTTATCATCTAGAAACACTTAGTAGGAAGTAGGAAGAAATGACATGTACAATATATCAGTACTTCCTGGTCATTGAAAGAGACATTTTTCAATTCTGGAGGTTTAGCTACACAGCACTTAGGGCTGTTGTAAGTATAAGTATAAAAAGAAAAATGCTGTGGCCTCTAAGTTTGTGAAGATTTTTGTCAAACACTAAGAATCAAATTATGAGTTTTTCCCTGAGAAAGAGCATGCATGTGTGTTTTGCATTCTTTTGTAGAAGTTTGATAATAAAGATATCACCGAAGACTAGGAACAAAATCAACCAAAGGAAATTCTGAAAGTATGGGATGTGGAAATTCAAAAATATCTTCAGCAAATATTATTGTTTTAGGGGTAAGTGTTGTGCTTTCTCGTTACTGAGATAAAGTTCCTTCAAAGTAACCAAATGAAAGGGGGTTTGTTTTGGCAGATCATTCTTAAAGGGATTTAGTCCATCATGGTGGGGAGGACATGACAGCAGTGAGGGGAAGCTTGGGCAATAGGAAGAGGAGGCTTTGGACTTACATTACATCTGAATTCAGGAATCAGAGAGCAAACAAGAAGTGGGGGCTGGGCTAGAAAGCCTCAGTCTCCACTTCCAATAGCTAACTTGCTCCAGTGAGTGTCTACCTCTTAAAGATTCAACAACCTTCTCAAGCAGCACCACCAGCCAGGGCAAACATGGGATCAGTCCTATGGAACTCATTCCATACTCAAACCATAGCAGTAAGTTTCCCCCACTGACTAAAATTCAGTGTTTTAAATGATGTCACTTGTAAAAGGGAAATCTAGTAAAATCTAGTATCTAGAAAGGGATGTGTCTGAATATGGTTTTTGTTTTGTTTTCCTTACAACTTTATTTAAAAAACAAAACAGAGATACATGTACTGATTGTTAAAAGCATTTTAGCGTAAATATATAAATATATTTTTGTCAGTACTTGATTTTTTAAAGGTTTGATCGTATGCATTAAAATCTTACTGTTAACAAAGATCATAAAGTATATGTAAAATAAAATGTAACATGGAAATAGTCAAAATTTTCTTGGTGTGTAAAGATTAAACATAATGATTTTTTAACTACCAAAAATTGCCACAAGGCAATCTTTTTAGCTCTTGAGTAATTAACGATTTAAGGTCTAGGTATACCCCACTCTGAGTGGGTGCTATACACTTGTTGTTTTTTATTGTTGATGTTATTGTTGTTTTTGTTTTTTCTAAGAAGGTCTGAAGGTTCCGCTTTTTAGATTTTTTTTTTTTGAGCTTCATATAATCTGTGAGTTGTTTCTTGGGTATTCAGAGTTTTCTGAGTTGCTTTTTTGTTTGTTTGTTTGTTTGTTTTTGTTTTTAAATCATGCTGATTGCATTATATAGCTTTTTCCTGGTCTCCCAGCCCTTCACAAAGAAGCATGTGACAAGAAATGAGCATATCAACTAAATCATCATACCCAAGGAAATCCAGTAATCTGAATGAATTACCAATTTTAAAAGTGTCCATGTATTTGTTAGTTTAAAAGGGGCCTATCATTGATATTTCCTAATCCCTGTACTAATGTAGGATGAATACAATGTTCTGTTAAGTTATAAACCTGAGGTTAAAGTTTTCCTGGTGCTAGTAACAAACACCACAATGTTAGGAAAATCACAAGATTTCATAGCTAGCAGGGAGAAAACTGTCTCACGAATTCCAACTTTTCCTTTGAATTTTTAGACCATGCAGACAAGCTGTTCAAGCTACTGCACAGAAATTCTTAGCTCTGTAGTGACAAACTATCCTGAAAACAGAACAAAATATCTGAATCTTCTCTCCTCATTTCACATGCCTACTGCCATCCTTTGCTAGCTGGTTGGTTGATTTGTTAGCTGGTTGGTTGGTTTGTTAGCTGGTTGGTTGGTTGGTTGGTTGGTTGGTTAGTTGGTTGGTTGGTTGGTTGGTTGGTTGGTTGGTTGGTTGGTTGGTTGGTTGGTTGGTTAGTTGGTTGGTTGGTTGGTTGGTTGGTTGGTTGGTTGGTTGGTTGGTTAGTTGGTTGGTTGGTTGATTGGCTGACTGGCTGGATAGATGACTGGATGGATGGATGGATGGATGGATGGATGGATGGATGGATGGATGGATGGATGGATGGATGGATGGGTAGTTGGTTGGTTGGTTGGCTGGCTGGCTGGCTGGCTGGCTGGTTGGTTGGCTGGTTGGTTGGTTGGCTGGCTGGCTGGCTGGCTGGTTGGTTGGCTGGTTGTTGGTTGGTTGGTGAGTAGGAAGTTATAAGTAAGACTTTCTAGAACCCAGTGACAAGCTCTGAATTAAGAATCGTTTTTTAATAAGAAAATTTGATATTGTCCCTTATACAACAGAAGACTTCTTCTCAAGTCTTGGCTTAGTCTTATGTTTGTTACAACCAATGATAACTCCATAGTTAATGCATGACCAGTGTACATCCATCTTTTATAAACATGTTAAATGCTTCTTATGTTTATTGAAACTGTGCTTTCCATTATATTATTTTAATACTGACAGCTCTCTTTTCTCACAGGTTATCCAGATTATAATTGGTATCTATCATGTGTTCATGTGGTATTTCCTATTGCTGTTGTATATGGGACAAATTAAAGGAGTATTTGGAATTTATGAACCTATAACTTACAAAACAGGAACTTCTTTATGGGGACTTGCTGTGAGTAGAATACATTTGTGTTAGTTTTGTTAATTCACTAAATAATATTGGTTCATATAGTGGATGGTAAGGACTAGTTTCTAAACAAGGTTTTCAGAAGAATCATATAGCTAAATGCCATTTGCTGACCTACTCAAAATCCAGTTTCTTCTTTCAACAAGTATGTATTAAGAACCCATCATCTACAATTATTATCTAAGAAATATAGATAAGAGAATAAATAACAACCACAGTGAAGACTATATCCCTAGTTGTGTCAAAGACAAAGACTCTTAGCCACCATGCCCATTAGCATGGTTAGTTTTCAGGGATGCCATTACTTATACTCTGGTGTGGTTTCTAGGCAGCAACTGAGCAGAAGGAAAACTTGGAGTGTGGGGATCTCTAGAAGTCAAGAGAAAAATATATCACAAGACATAAATAAAGATCAGCTCTATTGTCTTCTGTTTATTTTCCAGTAAGGAAAAGGTTGAAAACTGACTCCCAGTAACCATTATAGATATAACAAGTAATTTCAGTAAAATAATGATGTGAAACCTAATTGGACTTGATTAGGAAAATGAGATGAGAGTTGATGAAATTTTTATATTTACTTTTTCATTTGCTTTTCGATAATTCCACACTTCTGTACAGAGTATTTTGATCATATCTACCTGACTCCCTCCCTCCAACTCCTTTTGGAACTCCTAATACATCTCTCTTCCAACTTCATGTTCTATTTTCTATCATCTCTTTTGCCGATGTGTGTGTTGGGGCAGGGGAATCAGAATTAAAAACAGTAAATGACAGGAGATAATAATAAGGGATATGTTGCAATCACGGATTTATATTGGCAGGAAATAACAAAGTACAGTGGATAAATAGCTATAGTCATATTCTTCAGTGATAGTTCTCAATTAGTATTCATTTTGCTCCCTTAGAAAACATGTCATAGTATTTGGAAATCTTCTTCATTGTCATATCTAGTGAGAAAATGCCTAGGGTGCTACAAAGAACCTTAGGATGCACAGAGCATCAATTTAAAAGAATTATAGCCATTAATGTAAACAGTGCTGAGGCAAGGTAACAAGAGGGTAACAACACATTGGACTCTGGAAGCTTGTGAAAAATTTTCTACAAGTGCTTCAAGTATCTCAATGTATTGGAATCTGAAAGTGAGAGGAATCATATGGACCAGCTATCAGAGGAGAGGAAAGAGTGTGAAGTGACCATCTAGGAAAAGGGAGAGGGTATGTGGCTTATGGAAATGTAATTTGATCTTTACACAGCATTAAGGACTCAAGGTTAAGGAACATGACTCCACAGTGAGAAAAGTCTTTACTCAAGCCCTGTTCATCTACATGGGTGAAGGAGTAAAGCAGGAGTAAACTACATTTCATCGAGATTGTGGTTAAAAAATTTTATTTTATACAAGTTTGTACTCCTACCAGAAATGGATCCACAATCCATTGCTTGATCCACATCCTCATTAGCATGTGCTGTCCCTTGATCTTAGCCATTCTGATAGAATCTCAGGGTCATTTTGACTTGCATTTTCCTTATGACTAAGGACACTGAACATTTTTTTCAGTGCTTCTCAGCCATTCAATACTCCATTGTATTCTCTTTTTAACTCTCTACCACATTTTTAAATTGGGTTATTTGGTTTATTGGTGTCTAACTTCTTGAGTTCTTTATATGTTTGGGTATCAGCCCTCTGTCAGATATAGGGTTAGTAAAGATTTTCCCAATCCATAGGGTGTTCTTTTCTCCTATGACATGTCCTTTGCCTTACAGAAGTTTTTCAGTTTCATGAGGTCCCATTTATTAATAATCAGTCTTAGAGCCTGAGCCATTGGTGTCTTTTTTATTTAAGGAAGTTGTTTCCTGTTCCAATGCATTCAAGGATATTTCCCACTTTCTCTTCTATTAGATTTAGAGTACCCAGTTTTATGTTGAGGTCTTTGATCCATTTGGACTTGAGTTTTGTGCAGGGTGATAACTGTGGGTCTATCTGCATTCTTCTACATAGACACATTCAGTTAGACCAGCACCATTTATTGAAGATGCTTTCTGTTAACCATTGTATGGTTTTGGCTTCTTTGCCAAAGCTCAAGGGACCATAGACATGTGGGTTTATTTCTTGGTCTTTGATTCTATTTTATTGATTAACCTGTCTGTTTCTGTACATACTCATGGTAAGAAGGACACACACATAAATTTCTAAAGATTGAGTAATTTAGGAGAGACCTCAGGTTAAAAATTAAAATCATCATTAAAAGAATGAATGACTAAGCAGTGAATCGGTGACCTCAAGTATAGGGATAGCAGATGGCAGAATCAGAAAGACCTATCTCAAATCTAGGAAAAATAGATAGGTGGAAACAGACAATTTGGGGAAAATGCTTTTCTTGAACAAAGATGGTCTGCTGGCTGTCACAGAAGGTATTGAGAGGTCACTGGAAGAAATAAACAACCTCTAAGATATCTGTATTTATATGTATACTAACTCAGGGTGTTAGAGAACAAAATCTAAGAAAACCATGCTGATAAGCAGTCCACTGCCTCATCAATAAGAAGTGGTATATTTGGCTCATAAATAAAAAGTACATGGTAGAAAGAAAAAAATAAAAAGATAGTAGAGAAACATAATTTTCATACAACTCAGAGAAATGATTTGTTTCTCTTTGTGTTTCAGTTCATACTGTAAAGATAACTTCAGGGGAAAACTAGAGAGGCAGCTTGGTCAGCAGTGTTTGCAGAGTATTTTCTGCACAAGCATGAAAACCTGTGTTTGACCCACAGTATCCTTAAAAACCTAAACATGATGTGCACTTGTGATCTGAGCTCCAGGAAGGCAGAGACAGGAGAATACTGGCACTCACTGATCAGCCAGTCAAGTCTAATCAACAAATCCTAAATCCAGAAAGGAAGAAAGGAATAGAGGGAGGGAGAAAGGGAGGGAGGAAAGGAGGGAAGGAGGGAGGGAGGGAGGGAGGGAGGGAGGGAGGGAGGGAGGAAGGAAGGAAGGAAGGAAGGAAGGAAGGAAGGAAGGAAGGAAGGAAGGAAGGACTGGACTGCTCCTGAGGAATGACACCCAGGTTAATCTCTGGTCTACACACACACACACTCACTCACTCACTCACTCACTCACACATGCATTCACACACAGATACATTCACACACAGTGAACAACTAACATTTTCAGTAAAATATCTAAATTTTTAAAATGTAATTCAATGCATAAATTGTCATTTAGATAATAAACTTTGAAAGACATTTTCTAAAGCAAATGTTTGCTAATAAATTGGAAAACATTCCAATAAAAAGTCCTACAAAGTTACACTCCATTTATGTATAAACTTTTCAAAGAATAAATAAAATATTTTAAAAATAATAATGTAAATTTTAATATTTTTATAAATATTTTAATATATTTCCTGTGTATCTGAATTTTGCCTACATGTCTGCAAACCACATGCATGCAATGCCTGAAGAAGCCAGAAAAAGGCATTGAATTTCCTAGAACTGGAGTTACAGATGGTTGTGAATTTCCATGTGGGTGGGAATCAGGCCAAGGTCATCTGGGAGAGCAACCAGGGCTCCTAACCCTGAATCATCTCTCTAGCCTCCAGTTCAATATTTTAAATAAAACGTAAGATCTAACTTTGGATCTAAAATGATAGAAAGATACTTTCACACTGTGGTCCTGAGACAATTCTTATCCTCAGTGCTCACATCCTTATCAATCTCATCTCTTCTGTCAAGATCAAGAGCAAACTGTACAAGACCAGTTTCCTGGTAGAAGTGTGTGAGCTTCAAAGATTGGCCTTCCCGGATAAAGGGTGGAGCACGAGAGGAACCTCTGCAGAAGAGGCGGTAGAAAGAACAGAGGAGCCAGAAGTGGGTGGCAACTCCAAGGAAACAGCAGCACTAGACACCACAGAGATGCTGCACATGCAAACCCACAGAGACTGTGGCAGCCTGCACAAGACCTGCACAAGCTCAAGCCAGATTTGCCATTCTTGATCCCAGCACTGAGAAGGGGAAGTAGATGCCATTCCCACCCCTGCCAAGAAGTTATTTGTGATTAAGTCCTGCTGAGAAAGAAAATAATCTATTTTCTTCAATAGAGTATATCAGTTACTGGTTATATCAACCACACTCCTGTGAAGGCCTCATACTTGGGAATAGATGAACAACACAAAACAGACTACATTTGTGTGTGTGTGTGTGTGTGTGTGTGTGTGTGTGTGTGTGTGTGTGTGCTTTTATTGTGGTGCTTTTTGGCTTGTTGCTTTGTTTTACTTGCCTTTGTGTTTTATGGTGGTGTTTTTGCTTGTTTGCTTGCTTGCTTGATTGATTGATTGATTGATTGATTTTTTTTCCTTGCGTGTTTGAGGAATAAACAACATCAAATTGGATGGAGAACTGGGAAGGGAAAAGATTATGATTAATATGTTATATAAAAATTTAATGTTAATTTTTTTAAAGTATAGAACACGTCTGCTTCTTTTCAAAAAAGTAGCCTTTGCCAGAATCACTAAAACAGAAAAGATGGAGAGACAGTTCTGTGGCTTAGGGTACTTCCTGCAAACACCCATACCATGGAATTCACAACTTCTTGAGACTTCAGTTCCAGGAAACTTGATACCTACTTCTGACCTCTGGACTGACTAACGACTTCAGGAACTGGTGGCACATACATAGATTCGCATAAACAAAAATAAGTAAAACGTTAAAGATAAAGAATATTTCAGGGAAGTCATATGGCCTGCTTAACACAGCAGTGTTTCATACTTCTTGGAAAATAGAAATCCTGAAAGGAAATAACGGAATGCCTTTCAAAATAATTTTTATAAAAGGTAGCTGGGAAGATGACTCAGTGAATAAGAGTACTTGCCTGGCATGCAATCATGATGGCCTAAGTTCAAATCCCCAGTACCCACATGGCTGCACATACCAGCAACAGCAGCAATGTGGGGTAGAGACAGGCAGATTCCAGGCACTCAGTGCTCCACTGCAACAACAGCCTTCCAGTTCCCTGAGAAGCCCTGTCTCAAGGCAACAAGGTGAGAAGCAAGAAAGACAAAACACTCTGACTTATACATGTGTGATTAAAGGCATGCACCTGCACAACCCTGTGCATGCACCAGATACACACATATGCACAAATGGATAAATAAATAAAGCGAAAATATGGGCACCCTATGGCTGTAATGGTGACTATAGCCTTTCAATGAAGAGGCTATTTTGTACAGTCATGATGTCTGGTGGGTTTACAGGCCACCTTTTCTACACCTGGATGTGTACACAGTCATTGTGGCCCCTGGTTTCTTACTGGGAGTAGAAGTTGGAATAACACCTAAATGAGTTATATAAAAACAATCATAACCAAACTTGACTATGGGTTCAGGAGGGCTTAAGAACCCACTGCCATATACTACACCCTCAATCCTGCTCTCTGTCCCCTGTTGTGACCCTCCTGTTACTTTCAATATCTGTCACCTTTTGAAACCAGTATTACCTCAAAATGGAAGCTCATCCCAACCCCTTCTACTAAAACTTCTTTCTTTGTTACTATTAGAATTCTGAAACTCATTGGGCTGGAAGATAGAGTTGTTTCAAAGTATGTTTAAATTGCTGAACACTCTCAATGAGTATTTACCAGTATGTGTTTTGTGTCTAGTTTGTCATTTCAGGAGCCTTCACAGTAAAAGCAGCAAAATATCGAAGCAAATCTATGGTAAGTTAAAATTGTGGGGATGTCTCTAGTATGCACTTTCAAAAAAACAAGAGTTTTGGATGAAAAGACAGTGCTGGGGCCAAAGAGATGGCTCAACAGCTAAAAGCCCTTACTTCTCTTACAAATGACCTGAGTTCGGTTCTCAGCATCCATGTTGGCTCACAACTTTTAGTGATGCCAATTACAAAAGATGTCTCCCTCTGAAGGCCTCTGAAAGCACTCACATGCACATAAGTACACAGACACACACACATACACACACACACACACACACACACACACACACACACACACACACACACCATTTTGCAATAAAGAAAATAGTCTCTAAACAATAAAGGAATCTAAAATCTCTTTTAAAAAAATGAGAGGAATAAAAACCTGAGATCAGATCACTTAATGTAGATTGGATACTCTAGTTAACAATCACAATGACAATGACCTTCTGCAAGAACATCTAAATTTAAATCATTTTGTTTGAATTTGAATCATTTTGTTTGAATTTCTATTCTTAAACATTGCCTGAATAATATTATTAAATTTGTTTAGGATCTAAAGCCTTTCTTCTATGTGGACATTACTGTGCTTTAATAGTTTATTTTCTGGTCTATCCACGTTGGAAATATGCTTGTACTTTGTATCAAAGTAGGGAATTTTCCAAGAAAAAAAAAATCTGTCCATGCTGTAAATGGAAAATGCTCAGAAATAAAAATATTAGAATTTTAGACCTGAAAGACAGCTTAGAAATCAATTGACCTTATCTTAAAATTTTACACATTAAGAACTCTGGGAATGTCTAGATGGCCCAGGAATTAGGAGGAATAGCCGCTCCTACAGAGGACTTAGGTTCATCCCCCAGCATCAACCTGGTGGCTGGTAGCCATCAGTAACTCAGCTCCGAAGGGATCTGATGCCCTCTTCTGTTCTCCATGAGCACTGCCATGTATGCATGTATGTGATACACTGACAAGCATCCAGGCAAAACATCCACAAACATAAATATAATCTCAAATCTTAAAAAAAAAAAAAATTAAAAAGTTCTGAGGTCTGTCATGTTGACAGATGGTCCGAGCTAATAAAAACTGAGGATTCAAACATACTAACTCCCGTTTGACTTTATTTCTACAAGCAGTTTTACAGGTGACTCACATGATTATAAAATACAACGGTTTTGAGAATTGATGGGATTAGAAAGTTGGCAGCAGCAGATAATGGATCCATGTTCGTATAAGGTTTCCCGTACACCAGAGAAACGACAAGCATAAGCACATGCTGAAAGCCTCACGAACTCCAAACAAGTTTGAACTAGATTCTTTAAAGTAAAAGAAAAACAAATATAAACAAAGAATAACATATATTCAAAGTATTTCTTCTGGATGTTGTATGTTTACTCCATGTCTCCTTTCCAGCTTCTCTGTACCATGTCCCTGAACATACTCTGCATAATCATTACGGTCGTCGCCGCCAGCCTAACAATAGTGGAATTGGCTCATTTCCGTTCTGTGTCATATAGAAATTATGGACAAGCAGTAAGTAATCGATTCTACAGAAACATCTTTCTTTTTACATTTGTAAAACATTTCGTACAATATAGTTTGATCATATTTACGACCCGATTTCCCCAAACTCTATTTAGATTCACCCTCATCTCTCCATTTCAATTTAATTTTTGTATTCTGTTTAGTTCAATAACCCATGGAGACTATTTTGTGCCGCCCTTATGCTTACAGATGTGAGGCCATCCCCTGCAGTGTGATCAACCTCCCTAGAAGCTATGCCCTTAAAGAAAACCGATTCTCCTTGCCCTGAAGCTATCAATTACCAATAGACCCTCAGTTAGGGATGAGACTCCTGAGCTGCCTCTCCCCAACCTCTTCCATGCTAGAATATTAATGGATTTGATCTTGTGTGCATCTTGTTCAGGAAAACACAGGTGCTGTGATTTTTTTTTAGTCCAGCACCCCTAGCCTGTCCAGACAACCCAAACATGCTGGTCCTCTGTGATCTCTGCCTTTTAACTAGCTGTTCATCTCTTCTACCAAGATGTGTGTGTGTGTGTGTGTGTGTGTGTGTGTGTGTGTGTGTGTGTGTGTGACAGAAGAGAGAGAGAGAGAGAGAGAGAGAGAGAGAGAGAGAGAGAGAGAGAGAGAGAGAGGGCCCAGTGAATAACTTCAGGTGTCATTTCTCAGGCACTGTCCATTTTTTATATTTGAGATAGGGCTATTAACCTCAAACTCCCCAAATAGGCTAGGCTATCTGGCTAGTGAGCCACAGTTACTAACCTGCCTCTGCCTCCGAAGAGTATGTGCTCTCATCGCCCCCACGTCTGTCTCTGTCTCTCTCTGTCTCTCTGTATCTCTCTCTGTCTCCCTCTGTGTCTCTCTCTCTCTCTCTCCCTCTCTCTCTCCTCTCTCTCTCTCTCTCTCTCTCTCTCTCTCTCTCTCTCTCTCTCTCTCTCTCTCTCTCTCCTTTCTTCTATGTCTCTCCACTGGTGGTATCGTAATGCAAAAAGAGTGTAAAAGAGTACACTCCTGGACCACTAATCCATTCACCAAACCAGGAAGAGAGCTCTGCTGTTGCCACATGTGTATACACCATGAATTCCTAATCATTTCTGATGACCTTTATATTTGCATGTTATGTGGATTTTGCTTTAGCACCTCACTGCTAAATGTATATCAGTCTTGTTTTTTATTCTCCAGACATAACTACATAGAAATATAATGTATCATAAACAGTAAACGTGAATAGCCTTTTTGATAACACAAGAGATTTATTTGAGTTGGATTGGCTTAAAATTCAGAATCATCAGAAAATGGAAAGATCTCCCATGCTTGTACATCAGTAGGATTCACATAGGCCATTCTACACAAAACAATCTATATATTTAGTTCTATCCCCATCAAAATCCCAACACAATTCTCTGCAGACCTTAAAAGGATAATTCTCAAAGTAGAATAGCTTTGAATGCATTGGCACAGGAGACTGCTGTCTGTACAGAACACTGGCCACTCATTCACGGAGATGAACAGTGAGCCCTTATGAAACTACAAAGCTGTCATATAGCAAAAGACAACATTAATATGACAAAGAGGCAGCCTGCTGAATAGGAAAAGATTTTTACCAAGTCCACATCTGATAGATGTCTAGAGTCCAAAATAAAGAACTCAAGAAATTAAACATCAACAAAGTAATCCAATTTAAAACTGTAGTAAGAATGTAAACAAAGAATTATTAGCAGAGGAAACTCAAATGTCTGAGAAATACTTAAAAAGTTATTCAACATTCTTAGCTATTAAGGAAATAAAAATCAAACCAATGTTGAGCTTTCCTCGTACACTGTCAAAAATAGGTA
Source organism: Micromys minutus (assembly GCF_963924665.1). Lineage (NCBI taxonomy): Eukaryota > Metazoa > Chordata > Mammalia > Rodentia > Muridae > Micromys > Micromys minutus. The sequence continues at coordinate 48,054,136 of NC_137971.1, forward strand.
AGATCAAGAACATCAGTGACAGCTCATGCTACCGAGAATGTGGAGCAAGGGGAACACCCCTTCATTGCTAGTGGGAGTGCAAATTTGTACAGCCGCTATGGAAATCAATATGGCAGTTCCTTAGAAAATTGAAAATCGATTCACCTCAAGACCCAGCTATACCACTCTTGGGCATATACCTAAAGTACATCCCACCCATCACAAGGATACTTGCTCAAGTATTGTGGCTTTATTCATAATAGCCAGAAACTGGAAACAACTCAGATATTCCTCAACCAAAGGATAAATAACGAAAATGTAGTGCATTTACAAAATGGAGTATTACTCAGACTTTTTATTAAATGAGGTATTACTCATCAAGCAAATGGATGCAAATAGAAAAAACATCCTAAGTGAGATAACCCAGACCCAGAAAGACAAATATGGTGTGTGTTTACTTATAAGCGGATATTAGGAGTTAGTAAATGATACTCAAACTATAAACCAGAAAGGTTAGGTAAAGAGGAGAGATCTACTGAGTGGTTGGAGGATACATGGATCTCCCTGAGAAGGGGAAATAAAATAAGTTTTGTGGGTAGGCTGGGAATGAGTGGGGACAGGAGTTAGAGGGATCAGATGGGGAAAGGGGATGGAGGGAGAATGTGTGGGAAGAGACAACTAGAGCTCGGAGCATTCAGGAAGCTATGTGGAAACCTGGTGCAGTGGAAATTTTTTGGAATCTCTGAGGGTGGTTCTAGTGAGGACTCCTATAGTGGAGGATCTGGAGCCTGAACTGGCCAGGCTTCCAGTGTTGGGACTGGGTTGTATTTGGCTGAGTTGTTGGCAGAGATGGTCCCACGAAGATTCCTAAACCACCTACACTGATGCTAGGACAGAGGATCACTACATAAACTGACAGTGGGAAGCCATCGCCAAGGACGACATCCACAAAACTCATTGAACATAGAGAGATAGAGCCGGTCCCTGCATGGAGCCTTCATCCCTAAATTGCAGTCTGTTTGGTGCGAGAAGCTAGGTAATCTACAGATTATGAAAAGAGAAACAGACACCAACACAGCCATAAAACTCTCAACCTACAACCTATCCTGCCTATAAGATGTGCTGGGGCAGTGGTGGCACAAATCTTGTGAGGTCACCAACCAATGTTTGATTTTACTTGAGGTCTGTGCCATGATAGGGATCCCATGCTCAGCACTGCCCCAGTGGCCAGGAAGAGAAGATTGGATAGTCTAAAGACTTAAGACAGAACCAAACACTACTGGCCAAAACCAAAACAAAACATTATGAGTCAATGAAATGATTCCATATTCTGCTATACTCATAGATCAGTGTCTTGTCCAGATGTAATCTGCTAGGTTTCCTCCAGCAGCAGATGGGAGCAGGCGCAGAGACCCATAGCCAGACATTATTCTAATAGAGGCTCCATTGAATCCATAAAGAATGATTGTAGGAGTCAGGGGATGAAGACACCTGGAGAACACAGCTCACTGTATCAACTAATTCCCACTCATGTGGGCACACAGTGACTGAAGCACAACCATGGGGCCTGCATGGGTCTACAACAGGTCCTCTGTGTATTTGGTATGGCTGTTAGCTGGGTGCTTTGTGGTACTAACAGTGGGAGCAGGCTTGTCTTTGACTCTTTCGCTGCTCTTGGGACTCTTTTTTCCTCCTATTCAGTTGCCTTGGCCAGCCTTGATATGAGGGCTTTTGCCTTGTCTTACTTTATCTCATGATTGTTTATTTCTTTTTTTTTTCCTTACCACTTTACTTTTTTAAAAAAAGAGGGATACATTTACAGATTTTTAAAGGCATTTTGGCATAACATTATAAGAGTATTTTTGTCAGTACTTAATTCTTTTAGAGGTTTGATAGCATGCATAGAAATTTCACTAGTTACCATAAGCATGAAGTACATGTCGAACAGAACGTAACATGAAAACAGATTTCTTGTTGGGTATAGATTAAGCATAAAAAATCTGTGAATACCAAAAACTGCCATAAGGCTATTATCTTAGCTCTTGGATTATTAATGATTTGAGGTCCAGGTATACCACACTCTGAGAGGTTGCTAAAAAATTTTGTTCCATAAGAAGGACTGAGGCGTTCTTTTTTTTTTTTTTTTTTTTTTTTTTTTTCTTGGCCTTTGTTTATCTTGAGCTTCATATAGTCTGTGAGTTGTTTCTGAAGTGTTCAGAGCATTCTGGGGTTAGTATCCAATTATCAGTGACTGCGTATTATGTCTGTTCTTTTGTGACTGGGTTACCTCACTCAGGATGATATTCTCTAGATGCATCCATTTTCTTAGGAATTTCATAAAGTCATTGTTTCTGAACCCAGATGTTCTTCAGTAGATGAATGGATACAAAAATTGTGGTATATTTACACAATAGGGTATGTTTGTTTATTTCTCTTGGAGGCATGTTCTCTTTTAAGTGGATATGGAAGTGGGATGGATCTGGGAGAGAGGAGAACTAGAGAGGAGTTGGGAGGAATGGACTGAGGAGAAACTGTGATCAGGATGTATTATTATATAAAAGAATTTATTTTCAATATAAAAAAAATAACCTATTGGCGCTTAGGAAAAATAATTAATAAATCCTAATAAAAGCATTATTTTTAAAAGAAAAGAAGAGGAGGCAACATTCAGTTGCACCCAATTGTCATTATATCTGTCACAGAATTACCATAGCAACCTCTTTCCTCTAGGCTCCTAGTTTCTTTTTCATAACTAACCCCAGTTTGCTTTCTTTATGTTAAATTAGAAAAATGAAAGCCTAAGCAAAACTAATTTTTCATAATGTCCCAGTCCATCTGTGCAGTCTCTCTAAAACCTGCTTCCTCTAGGTTTACAAGCAGCTAATTATTCTTCCTCCCGGCGACTTCCAAGGCTGGTCCTATGTTTAAAACAGAAACTGACTCCCTTTGATAAGGAAGGGAAAGGGTTCCCACAGCTTTCCTGAGACAACATGGAAACCTCTACCTGTGCAAAAGAACTGTGCAATTCAGTATCTGCATGTTCCCCCAGATCCTGAAATATTGTGAACTGGAACATAGGCATATGGTCATTATATGTACCTATTTAATTCCCAAGTTTCTCATTTAGGAATTAATTCAAATGCATTACATATACGCAAATTCAACTATTTTTGAACAGCAGAATGATAATGATGCCCTGGGGTGTATTAGCATACCCACATGGAGCAGACTTCTCCCCTGGGTGCCTTGCCACCTGTTGAACTAATTTGCCCTAGTCCCTAGATACCAGTCAAGGTCCACCTAAGTCAGGGGCAGAGTGACTTAATCTGTTCAGAGTAAGTTGTGAAGTCACAAGATAGAGTCTAATCTCAGGAGAATACCACAGAGAGAAGGCAAGAGCTAAGAGCTAGAACAATGCTTAGCCAGCCAAACACTAGATAGCCTACAACAGCATACCTTGGCAAACAAGGGCCACTGAAATCTAATTAAGTTTCATGGGCCATGGGGAATCTGTACAATGACACAGAAACGGCTCCTTTTTTTCTTACAACTTTATTTTAAAAAGAGAAACATATGTACCGATTGCTAAAAGCATTTTGGCATAAAACTATATGAATATATTTTTGTCAGTACTTGAATCTTTTAGAGGTTTGATAGTATGCATTGAAATCTTACTAGTTACCATAGGGATAAAGTACATGTAGAACAAAATGTAACATGAAAACAGTCAGAGTTTTCTTGGTGTGTATAGATTAAACATAATGATTTTTAAATATCAAAAATTGCCACAAGGCTATATTATTAGCAATTGAATTATTAATGATTTAATGTCTAGGTATACCACACTCTGAGAGAATGATATACACTTTTTTTTTCTAAGAAGGACTGAGGCTTTCACTTTTTGGCCCTTGGGTTTTTTTGTGGGGGGTTGGGAGAGTTGTTTTTTGTTTTGGGTTTTTTTTTTTTTTTTCTTTTTTGAACTTCATATGGCCTGTGAGTTGCTTCTGGGGTATTCAGAGCTTTCTGGGGTTAGTATCCAATTATCGGTGACTGAATATTATGTCTGTTCTTTTGTGACTGGGTTATCTCACTCAGGATGATATTCTCTAGATGCATCTATTTTCTTAAGAATTTCATAAAGTCATTGTTTCTGATAGCTGAGTAGTACTCCATTGTGTAAATGTACCACGATTTTTGTATCCATTAATCTACTGAAGGACATTTGGGTTCTTTCCAGCTTCTGGCTATTATAAATAGGGCTGCTATGAACATGGTGGTGCATGTGTCCTTATTGTATGTTGGAGCATCTCTGGGGTATACGCCCAGAAGTGGAATAACTGGGTCTTCAGAAACAGCTCTTAACTGCACGGTGCTCACTGTGCACACTCTCAAGACTTCAATCCTTTTCTATTTTTTAATTCTGTCTTTTCAAAAATATTTCTGAAGCACAGGTTAGTCCTATTGTTATGGTTCTAAAAGAAGAGAAATCCATTAATTCTTCTCTTAATTTTAAACTATTCACAGAGAAAAACACCTTGTGTTTCCCTTCATCATTCCTTCACTTACTCAGAATCTTCCAAACTGAATGAGGTTAATATTTATAAGTATAGATTGTAGCAAAATGGGTAACAGATAATATAAAGATACACATACCATGAATACATTAATATAAAGGATAAATACATATATACATATAATTAAAACATAGGTATAGGTGATACAAAGGTAAGTATTTATGAAAATAGATGCTGGATTAGATAGATAGATAGATAGATGATAATAGTATATAAAAATGATTGCTCAACAATAGAACGTAGATACATAAAGCATATATATTAATAAATAGATGATAGATACATAGGGAGATGATAAAAAGATGGATACATAAAATCTGATAGGTAGATAGAAGATACATAGATAATACATAGACACAATGTTTACATACACTACAAGTGCTTTCCCCACTGAACCATCTCCCCAGCACAACATAAACTACCCTGAGCTACCTTTATATTGGCTTCTGCCTTTTTTTGAAGTTATCCTTTACTTGTAGAGAAGTCAGTGCACATGTTAACCTATGTACCCAATAAAGCACAGTTTTTATATGCCCTTGACATCTCTCATGTGCACTTCTTAGCAATGATGATACCTAAAGGCCTGTATGGAAACCTGAGGAAAGCCCTGTGGTGGAAATGGAGGGGGCAATTTGGACGTTTCCAGCTACTTGGAAAGAAATAGAAAAGAAAATGAGTGACGAAAATAGAAAATGCAAAACAGCAGTCCAGTACTAGACTATAGAGACTGGTGCAACTGTCGAGTTGAAAAACACCAAGGATAAAAGAAGAGACGTGGGATACTCTTTTCCAATACGAATCTAAATGATGTTTTTACATCCAGTACTGATACATTAAATGTCATTCTACTTCTTTACACCTTAAGAAAGCATTGCTATCATATAATTTAGTGCTTTTTTTGGAATAGAGAATATAAATTAATTAGGTCATGGACACTATACTTTATTATTCTCATAAAATCTAATGAAGTGCCCCTAATTAATTTTTCTAGAAACACTTGTTTATTTGTTGGACACCTTCTATATGATTGCCTCTAGAATGCAAAGGGCCACCAGAAGCTGCCCCATGGAAGAAGGCCTAGGAAAAGCTTAAACTCCTAAGTGGCATCTGAAACCAAGTTCCCTCCTTACTATACTCAGGGAGGAGCCCAGATAATGTAATGTAGGTCTAAAATTGGTAGACCTCTCCATCTCACACAAGTGCAAATATGACAGAGAAATGCAGAAAGGGTTATTCACTCAAAAATGCAGAACATTTTCTAACATAGTACCTACCATGATTAACTGGTGATAAATGATTATCTCAGATTGAGGTTATTTGGTGAGACCAATGGAGTTTGGGCTTTGTTGCCTCCTCAAACAGTCTAGTAAGTAAAACTGGAAGCCCTGAAACTGAGCTGTCTACATTGAAGCCAGTAATATGCAATTCATGAGAGCATTGCCTAAGCAGGCCATGACTTTCTTTCAAGCCTTGGTTTTCTCTTCCAAGCTTTGGTTTCCTCATCATAGCAGCAATGAAGAAATTAGTGCCATTGCCAATGAGCTCAACAATGTCAACGCCCCTGATATACTCTATATTCAATGCATATTCATCATAAATATTACACTGTTCTGTGTTCAGCTAATCATGGAAGGGGTGACAATATTAGATGGCTTACAAGGTGTCCCCGAGAAGGTAACCTAGCACAGATCTGAACATCATGCTGGAGTTGATGAGAAGTGAGCTTTGTAGGAAATGGTACCTAAAAGAGCAGACAAGTGTACAGGAAAACTCAGGCTTCATAGGGCATGAAGTAATAAAGGAGGATAAGAAGATGAATGTAAGGCCCAACAGAGCTGATGCAGCCAGCTGCTGGACATTTTACAACTATCCCTAACTAGAACAAACAGCACTTGTCTCCCAATTGATGGATCTGAGCTGAAGTCAATCCACTCAGTCCTCACTAGAAAAGTAAAAACTCAGACTCACAAATATTAGTGCCTGAAAAGAAAAGATCCCACACTTAAGCCAGCATGTTAGTGCCTGCCTGTCACCAAATGAGACAAAAGATCATGAATTCTGGGTCATCCTGGAATACACAGTAAGTTCCAGGTCAGCTTGGGCTACATGAAATCCTGTCTCAAGAAGAAAAAACATTATCAGTGCTGGAACGAGTGGTAAAGAGTGCTTTCTGCTCTTGCACATGGCTCTCTTTTGGCCTCAGCAGGCACCTGAACATGTGTGTGCATATGCACACATACATATAAATAAAACTAAACATTTTAAAGTATATTTTAATTATAATATAATTACACCATTCACTCCTTCTTTCTCTTGCCAACCCCTGACATTCCCCACCCCCACCCCTCCACATATACATACTTTCTCCCAAATGGATAGACTCTTTTTCTTTATTACTATTACATATAGAAAGAAAGATGAGTAAATATATAATATAACCTGCTGAGTCCATTTTTGCTATTTGTGTGTATATGATTTTATGGCTGTCTACTTTGTAATGAAAAACCAGTGAGAGGCTCATATCTGAGAGAGGCTAATTCTACCTTTCTCAACAGTGATTAGTTGTCTCTAGTTCTTTGTCTAAGGGTGGGAACCTGTGGGACTGCATTCTTCTTACTAACATGTCTGTCATGGCATTGTTTAGGTCTTGCTTAGGCAGCCACTTCTGGCAAACACAATCTCATGCCACACTTCCTGGTCTTCTGGCTCTTAAAATCTTTCCACCCCCTCTTCCTCAGCTTTGGGTGCAGCAGATGTGTTAGAGATGTACCCACTGGTGCTGGATTCCCCATGATCCATTGATCACTGCATTGGATCCAGTTGTGGTTTTCTATGATGGGTTCCATTTGCTTTTTGCTGAGGAATGGTAGCTACTCTTAATGGTGGACATATGGATACAGTTTAGAGCATAGTTATGGATCATGCCAGTCTAGAAAAACAATAATAGCAGGTTCCTGGTTCTCTTGTAAGATCCATGGTCTCACTAGCCCAGGGAAAAGTACCAGGCAGGATTTAACCTTCTGTTGAGTTGGTCTTAAAGCTTACAGCTGTTTGTTACAGCCAACATGTAAGTGCCACAATTGCACCTTTTAAGGATATCTTGCCTTGTTGGTCATCATTGTTGTTCATAGTTATCCCAGCTAGACAGGAAAATTCATGGCTTCCCTCAGAGGACTTCTGATGCTGTGAAAGCTACAGTAGAAGAAAGGCTTTCAGGTTAGCCTAGCTTAAATAACCTGAGTCCTGTGCACTAAATGTGTGGTACCTTCAGCAATGGAGGCTTAACTTTAACCTCTGAGAGGCAACCAGAGCCTGAGGGGTGTGGGGGCAGGGTGAGCTAGGTTAGTGGCAAAGAGCTTGCTGTTCAGGTACCCATACAAGAGTTCAGATTCAGAGGATCCCACACAAATGCCAGGTGGGCCCAGCCCAGCTGTAATTTCAGCCTGGGAAGGCAGAGAAAGCACAAGAGAAAGCTGGATAGAAAGATCACCCACATCAGAGAATTCTGGATTTCATTGAGAGGCCCTACCTCATTTAAGAAGGTGGAAACATAATCAAGGATGATTCCTAACATTGGTTGGTCTTAGGGGCTTCTACAAGCACACACAACCATGGACACATATAACCTCACTTGTGCACGGTTACATACATGTACACATGCATAAAATATACACACAAGAAAATTAAATAGAAACCAATAATAATTTTTTAAACTGGGGAAACTGGATGGCTCAGCAGTAAAAACGCTTGCATGTCCTCACAAACATGATGACCTAAGTTCAATCCTGAAACCCATAATTGAAGCAGGGAAAACAACACCTAGTAGTTGTCCTTAGACCTCCAGATGAGCAGTGTAGCATGAACGTACACACACCATCACCACCACCACTACAACCATCCACCACCATCTTCATCATAACAAGATTAGCTGAAAAGTTTACATAGTGAATACATTTCATGAGCCTAAAATGTTGCAAGAGGTATGACAGAAAAGCTAAGTGGTAACAATGAGGTGAAAAAGCCCCAGATGATGCACTGGGAAGAATAAAATTATGACAAATGAAGCCGAACATAAACAATCAAAAATGCTCAGGAAAATCGAACAGGAAAAGAAGGCTGCCTGCCCCTGTGTTCCTTCCTCTCTTAGAATCTTATTCTAGGGTCCTCTCAGGTGGGCACACATGAAAACTAATGATACATCATGTCTCCATTTCCTGGTTTCAGAAGCTGGGAAGGGAAGTGTCCCGTATTTTGTTGTGCTCCTACCCCCTGGAATTCGGGATCGCCCTCACATACTCCATCTGTTATTGTTTGGTAAGTGTTTCCTCTAGCAATTCAAGGGCTTTTGGTTCCTAGTACCCAAACTTAAGGACATATGTGGCAATTTACAACTGTCTGGAACTAATAACAATGGAATGTATAATGTTTCCTTTGCCTTCTGTTTACTTTTGCCATAAATGTGGGTTTAAAACAGGATGACAAGAGTAATAGAGTAAATTATAAATTTGAACGTTAAAAACACATATATAAAAGGTGAATCTTGCCTTAATATTGTTCTCATTTCCTCTACACATTCAAACAAGACACATACACACAATAAACACACATACACAGAAAGCCACAAAACACATATTCATCCACACTCAGTAAGCAGACAGGTAGATGGTATTCCTCACCTGCCTTGCTTCCTTTTACACAGTCCAGAGTCAGCCCACAGTATGATGGCATCCACATTGGGAGTGGATCTTCCCTTAGCTAACCCTCTGTAAACCCTCATTTACAAAAACTATCCCGTAGAGTATCTCCTCAATGATTCTAAATCCCCTTGTGTCAAATTAGGATTAACCATTGTACCTGATTTCTCCAGGCCTAAATTCAATTGTACAGTAATTTGTTGAGGAAGACTTGGAGAATCAGCAGGCTTTCTGCTTGAGGGAAATGATGTTGTTTGAGATTTTAGCAACTTCCATCCCAAGGCCAGACCCAGCCCAGCTGCATCTGGACAGGCGGCCCACACACGTACAGGACCCTGGGAAATCAGAAGAGTAGCAGGAATGCTTTTTATCCTAAGCAGAAGGATTCACAGGAGGAACAGGTTCCAGTCAGAGACAAGAAGATCACTATAAGCACAGATAACAAGATGGCAAGAGGAAAGCTAAAGAACCTAAGCAATGGAAACCAAGACAACCTGGCAAAATCAGAACCCAGCTCTCCCACCACAGCAAGTATTGGATTGCCAAACACACCAGAAACACAAAACTCAGACTTGAAATCATACTTCATGATGATGATGGAGATCTTAGAGAAGCAGATAAATAACTCCCTTAAACAATTACAGGATAACCAGGAAAAATCAAAGAACTACAGGAAAACACAACCAAGCAAATAAAGGAATTGAAAACAGAAATAGAAAAAATAACAGAACACAAAAAGAGACAACCCTGGAGATGGAAAACCTAAAAAAGAAATCAGGAGTCACAGAGGCAAGCATCACCAAAAGACTACAAAAGATGGAAGAGGGATCTCAGGGGCCGAAGAAAACATAGAAAACATAGACAAACAGTCACAGGAGATGCAAAAACCAAAAAGCTCCTAACCCAAAATGTCTAAGATTTCCAAGATACAATGAGAAGACCAAACCTAAGGATAATAGGAACAGAAGAGGGCGAAGAATATCAACTAAAAGGCACAATAATTTTTTTTTTAAATCATAGGAAAAAACTTTCCTTCCCCTAAAAAAGAAACTACCATAACATACAGGAAGCCTATAGAACTCCAAATAAATTGGACCAGAGAAAAACTCCTCCCGACATAATAGTCAAAACACTGAATATTCTTAAAAAAAAAAAAAAGAAAGAAAGAATCCTAAAAGCTGTAAGGGAAAAAGGACAAGTAACATATGAAAGCAGACCAATCAGAATTACATCAGACTTCTCAACAGAGACTATTAAAACTAGAAGATCCTGGACAAACATCATATAGGCCCTAAGAGAACACAAATGCCAGCCCAGCAAAACTCTCTATCCAACAAAACTCTCAATCACCATAAATGGAGAAACCAAGATATTCCAGGACAAAACCAAATTTACACAATATCTATCCACAAATTTATCCCTACAAAGGATGATAAATGGAAAAATCCAACACAAGAAAGAAAACTACACCCACAGAAAAGCAAAAAAAAAAAAAAAAAAAAAAAAAAAAAAGATCATGCAAGGAAACCAAAAGAAGAAAATCACACAAACATAAGTCTATCTCTAACAACAAAAATAACAGGAAACAATACTCACTATTCCATAATTTCTCTTAGCATCAATGGACTCAACTCCCTAATATAAAAACATAGACTATCAGACTGGATACATAAACAGGATCCAGAATTTTGCTGCATACAGGAAACTCACCTCAGAGACAAAGACAGACACTACCTCAGAGTAAAAGGCTGGGAATAAATCTTCCAAGCAAATGGGCCCAGGAAACAAGCTGGAGTAGCTATTATAATATCAAATAAAATAGATTTTCAACCAAAAGTTATCAAAAAAGATAAGAAGGGACACTTTTTACTCAACACAGGAAATACATATGAAGATGAACTCTCAATCTTAAATATCTATGCTCTAAAAACAAGTGCACCCACATTTTTTATTGAAGAACTTTATTTTTAAAAAAAAAACAAAGATAAATGTACAAATTTTTAAGCATTTTTTTAAGGTTTGATACTCTGCATTAAGATCTTACTAGTTACAATGAGCAAAAAGTACATGCAAAACAGGATGTAACCCGGAAGTAGTCGACGTTTTTTTAGTGTGTATGCACCCACATTTTTAAGAGAAGTCTTACTAAAGTTCAAAGCATATATTACACAACACACAATAATAGTGTGAGACTTCAACACCCCATTTTATCAATGGACAAATCACAGAGACAGAAACTGAACAGACACAGAACAAAACTAGCAGAGGTTATGAACCAACTGGACTTAACAGACATCTACAGGACATTTCATCCAAAAACATAAGAATATAATTCTCACTACCTCACAGTACCTCCTCCAAAACTGACAATATTGTCGGTCACAAAACAGGCCTCAACAGATACAAGAAGATTGAAATACTCCCATGCATCCTATCAGATCACCATGGACTAAGGCTAGTCTTTAAAAACTACAAAAACACAAAAAGCCCACATACATATGGAAGCTGAACAATGCTCTGCTCAATGATACCTTGGTCAGGAAAGAATAAAGAAAGAAATCAAGGATGCAATGAAAACAGTACTGAGAGAAAAACTCATAGCTCTGAGTGCCTCCAAAAGAAACTAGAGAGAGCATACACTAGCAACCTGACAGCACAGCTCAAAGCTCTAGAATATAAAGAAGCAGATATACCCAAGAGGAGTAGAAAGCAGGAAATAATCAAACTCAGATCAAAAATCAACCAAATTGAGACAAAAAGAACCCTACAAAGAATCAACAAAACCAAGAGCTGTTTTGTTTTTTTTGTTGTTGTTGTTGTTATTGTTTTGCAAAAATCAACAAGATTAATAAGCCCTTAGCCAGACTAACTAGAGGGGGAAAAGAGAGTATCCAAATTAACAAAATCAGAAACGAAGGGGAGACATAACAACAGAAACTAGGAAAATTCAATAAATTTTCAGGTCCTATTACAAAAGTCTATACTCAACAAAACTAAAAAATCTGGAGGAAATAAAAAAAAATTCTAAACAGATACCAGATACCAAAGTTAAATGAGGATCAGATAAACCATCTAAAGAGTCCCATAAACCTAAAGAAATAGAAGCAGTCATCAAAAGCCTCCCAACCAAAAAAAGCCCAGGACAAGGTGGGTTCAGTGCAGAATTCTATTAGACTTTTATAGAAGAACTAATACCTATACTCTCCAAAATATTCCACAAAATAGAAGCAGAAGGAACACTACCCAACTCATTCTTCAAAACCACAATTATGCTCGTACCTAAACCACACAAAGACATTACAAAGAGAACTTCAAACCAATTTCTCTCACGAACATAGATGCAAAACTACTCAATAAAATTCTTGCAAACCAAATCCAAGAACACATCAAAACAATCATCCATGTTGACAAAGTAGGCTTTATTCCATGGATTCAGGGACGGTTTAACATTCAGAAATCCATTAATGTAATACATTATATAAACAAACTCAAAGAAAAAAACTGCATGATCTTCTCATTAGATGCTGAGAAAGCATTCAACAAACTTCAACACCCCTTCATGATAAAAGTCTTGGAAAGATCAGGAATCCAAGGTCCATACCTTAATATAGTAAACACAATATACAGCAAACCAGTAGCCAACATCAAACTAAATGGAGAGAAACTTGAAGCAATCCCATTAAAATCAGGGAATAAACAAAGCTGCCCACTGCTTCCCTATCTATTCAATATAGTAGTGGAAATCCTTGCCAGAATAATTAGACAACAAAAAGAAATCAAAGGGATTCACATTGGAAAGGAAGAAGTCAAAATATCACTATTTGCAGATAATTATAGTTTATTTAAGTGACCCCAAAGATTCCACCAGAGAACTATTACAACTAGGAAACAACTTCAGCAAAGTGGCTGGGTATAAAATTAACTCAAATAAATCAACTGCCTTCCTCTCCACAACAGATAGACAGGCTGGAAGTCCTGGCCAGTGAAATTAGATAGCAAAAGGAAATCAAAGGGATACAAAATGGAAAGGAAGAAGTAAAAACATCACTGTTGCAGATGACATGATAGTGTATGTAAGTGACCCCAAAAATTCCACCAGAGAACTTCTACAGCTGATAAACAAGTGGCTGAATTTAAAATTAACTCAAACAAATCAGTAACCTTCCTCTACTCAAAGGACAAACATGCTGAGAAAGAAATTAGGGAAAAGATACCCTTCACAATAGTCACAAACAATATGATATACCTTGGTGTGACTCTAACTAAGCAAGTGAAAAACCTGTATGACAAGAACTTCAAATCTCTAAAGAAGGAAATTGAAGAATATCTCAGAAGATGGGAAAATCTCCCATGCTCAAGAATTGGAAGGATCAACATTGTAAAAATGGTCATCTTACCAAAAGCAATCTACAGATTCAATGCAATCTTCATCAAAATTCCAACTCAATTCTTCATAAAGTTGGAAAGAGCAATTTGCAAAATGATCTGGAATAACAAAAAACCTAGAATAGCAAAATCTATTCTCAAGAATAAAAACACTTCTGGGGGAATCACCATTTCTGATCTCAAGCTATAGTATCAAATAATTGTGATAAAAATGGAATGATATTGGTACAGAGGTAAGCAGGTAGATCAATGGAACAGAACTGAAGACCCAAAAATGAACCCACACGCCTAAGGTCACTTGATATTTGACAAAGGAGCTAAAAATATTCAATGGAAAAAGGACAGCCTCATCAACAAATGGTGTTGGTTCAACTGGCAGTCAGCATGCAGAAGAAAGCAAATTCATACTTTCCAATCTCCTTGTACAAAGCTCAAGTCCAAGTGGATCAAAGATCTTCACATAAAACCAGGTACACTGAAATTTTAGAAAAGAAAGTGGGGAAGATCTTAGAACACAGGCACAGGAGAAAATTTCCTGAACAGAACACCAATGGCTTATACTCTAAGATCAAGAATAGACAAATGAGACCTCATGAAATTGCAAAGCTTCTGTAAGGCTAAGGACACTGTTAAGAAGACAAAATGGCATCCTACAGATTGGGAAACGATCTTTACTAATTCTACATCTGATAGAGGGCAAGTATCCAATATAAACAAAGAACTCAGAAAGCTACTCTATAGAGAATTAAATAATCCTATTTTAAAAACAGGGTACAGAACTAAACAAAGAATTCTCAGATGAGGAACATCGAATGGTTGGGCAGCACCTAAAGAAATGCTCAGCATCCCTTGTCATCAAGGAAATGCAAATCAAAACAACCCTGAGATTCCACCTCACACAAGTCAGAATGGCTAAGATCAAAAAATCAGGTGACAGCAGATGGTGGTGAGGATTCGGAGAAAGAAGAACACTTCTCCACTGTTGGTGGGGTTGTAACCTAGTACAACCACTCTAGAAATCAATTTGGCAAGTCCTCAAAAAATTGAACATAGTACTACCTGAAAAGTCAGGTATTCCACTCCTGGGAATACACTGCAAAGATGCTCAAACATATAACAAGGACACATGCTCTACCATGTTCATAGCAGCCCTATTTATAATAGCCAGAAGCTGGAAAGAACCCAGATATCCATCAACAGATGAATGGATACAGAAAGTGGTACATTTACACAATGGAGTACTACTCAGTTATTATAAACAATAACTTCATGAAATTTGTAGGCAAATGGATGGTACTAGAAACTATCATCCTGAGTGAGGTAACCCAGTCAGAAAAGAACACACATGGTATGCATTCACTGATAAGCAGTTACTTGCCCCAGAAAGCTCTGAATATCCAATACCCAAGAAACAATTCACAGACATTATGAAGCTCAAAAAGAAGAAAGGCCAAAATGTGGAGGCCTCAGTCCTTCTTAAAAACGAGAACAAAACTCTCATGGGAGAAAATTCAAGGTCAAATAGAGGAGCAGGGATTGAAGAAAAGATCACTCAGAAGCCTCCTCACCTGGGGATCCACCACATATGCAGTCACCAAATCTAAGCACTATAGCTGGTCCCAAAAAGTACTTGCTGGCAGGAACCAGACAGAGATCCCCCCCCCCCAGAGATTATGTTAGAGTCACATAGACGTACCTGAGCATGCTTGCAGCTAACCATCAGTCTGAACTCAGGGATCCCAATGAGGTTGCTAAAGAAAGGACCTAAGGAGCTGAAAGGGTTTGCAACCTCATGGTAATATAACATTATCAACCAACTAAACCCTCCAAAATTCCAATGCAGTAAAAGACCAACCTTTATGCACACTTTGAGGGACCTATTGATCCAGTTGTGTATGTAGCTGAAGATAGCAGTGTCTAGCATCAATGTGTGAAGAGGCTTTTGTTCCAGAGAGGACAGGTT
The DNA here is from genome assembly GCF_963924665.1 of Micromys minutus. NCBI lineage: Eukaryota > Metazoa > Chordata > Mammalia > Rodentia > Muridae > Micromys > Micromys minutus. The sequence goes on from NC_137971.1 coordinate 48,069,732, forward strand.
TTCTCAATGTAAGGGAATAATAAGGCAGTGGGGTGGAGAAGGGGGTCAGAAGGGAGTGCACCTTTGCAAAGGCAACTGGAGGGGAGGGGGAGGGGAAAGAGGCAAGGTAAAGGGATAACATCTCAAATGTAAATACAGAGTATCTAATTTTAAAAAAGAAAGTTCTTTGTGGGGGTGGGGTCGGGATGGGAGGTTGTTACTGAATTGACAGAGAGTTCAGTGCCAAACTGGCCGGTAAGACCAAGACAGTCCAGCTGTGATCACAGGAGATAATATTACTGCTGGGACAAAAAGCTGTCAGAAACTCAACAGAGACACTCAGAGAAGACAGTCACCACTATGGACTGTACTGATAGCTAGTCATCCCTATGTGTGAGAAAAATAAATAAACATGCTCATAGCTCTGTATGCATGAAGGAAACTAGAGACAGTGCTACTGAGCTTCCCACCTTGGCTCATAAAAAGGCTCCAAACGAATAAGGGACCAAAAAAGAAAGAACAATAAGTGGAAGCCTCAGTCCTTCTTAGAAACGAAACAGTAAGCACCCTCTCAGAGTGGGGTACACCTAAACCTTAAATCATTAATAACTCAAGGGCTAAGAAGATAGTCTTGTGGCAATTTTGGTATTTAAAAATCATTATGTTTAATCTTTCCACACCAAGAAGACTTTGACTATTTCCATGTTATGTTCCTTTTTCCTATAGGGGCATACCTATACTGAGTTCTTTTTCCTATAGGAGCATACCTATACTGAGTTCTTTTTCCTATAGGGGCATACCTATACTGAGTTCTTTTTCCTATAGGGGCATACCTATACTGAGTTCTTTTTCCTATAGGGGCATACCTATACTGAGTTCTTTTTCCTATAGGGGCATACCTATACTGAGTTCTTTTTCCTATAGGGGCATACCCTGTATGACCCCCTATCTTATAAACTACATTTTCAGAAAGCTCTGAGTACAATGTGGAAGGAGGCCTCTGATCTGATGCCAGTTCTCCTGGCCAGTTGGAGCTTGCCACTCAGTTCTAGTGATCTGATTGTTCTGTTTCTGAGTTTGCTTACGAGCAGATATACCAAAAAGATCCCGGAGTCATGGCCTTATAATGAAATGTCTAGTGTCTTTGTGTTTATTACAATCTTTAAAGCACAAAGAAGACTTCCAACCAGAGAAAATAAGGTTATTTCCCTGAAAGCAGAAGCAGTAGTATGTTTAGGACTGTCCTAAAGAGATTAAGACATAATTTTCTCAAGGAGAGTCATAAAATGAATCATAATGCAGAAAGCTTCCTAAGACGGCAACAAGAATAGACCAAAACCCAAAGTGAGAGGCATTTGCAGTGTTTGGCTCAGCTTTGCAGGAACTGTGTCAAACAGCTATGCTTGCTTCATGACTCTCAATGTTTCCAGTGGATATGGCAGTGCCAAGAAAATGTTCCAAGAGATGAAGGACATAGTATAAAGGGTGACAATGATTCAGTAAATAAAATGAATGGACAAAAACAGAATTTAGATTACAGGAAGTTGGATCCTAGGGCTTAAGTGTAAGCTCACTATATCAGAAATATAGATAAATACAGTGTTCAAAATATTCTGTACAAAAAGTATCTGTCCAAAATGTCAGAATTTATTCAATACCAATTAATTTACAAAAAATGGTAATTTCATTAACAACAATTTGCCAAATAGTCTCAAATAGTTTCAAATACTTTGCTTGATATCCAACCAAGGCAAACACAAGTTCATTTGATCCGAACATAGCAATCTATGTCTTGAAGATGGTACCAGACAGGTGGCAATGTTTATGTTCCCACTATGGTTCAGACACTCCCAAAATGCATACCCTTTAATTTATTCATATGAAGCTTCAAACCAACAAAAACTAAAATATTTATAAATATTTCTGGATGCGAGCTTAGTTAGAAAAACCAGAAAGAAAAAAAAAAGAATTGATTGCCTCCAAGTCAGAATAACTCTGAAAAGGAAAATAATGGACAATCATTGGGAAATGCCATATAAAGGTAGGATTAATCTGGAAGTGGTTGTGTGTGTACTGAGTTCCAAAAAGTCCATGAATTATTTAAAAATAAGGAAGGAGATTGATTTGGTGGTTAAGAGCACTGGTTACTTTTGCAGAGTACCTAGGTTCAGGTTCAGTTTCTGACACCCACTGGGCAGCCTAAAACAATCTGTAACTCCTGTTCCAAGGACCTAATACCCACTTCTAGCCTCCTCAGGTATCAGGCATGCAAATGGCATCCACACATGCAGGCAAAACAGCCAAACACATATAAATATCAGAAACTATATCACAAGTTGTGCAGTAGAGACTTAAAAGTAAGATAGATTGGATTAAGGATAAAACCAGAAGAGAGCTGTGGTTCTATGGATCGTATTCCATCAAGTACCCTGTGGCCTGTATCCTTTTGAACTCTCCATTACTCGGATGATTTGAAACACTGGGTGCCATCCATAAGTGACTGCTTTTTCTTTTTCAGGATGAAAAACCAGAGGAACATTTTGAAAGTGTCACTGAAGTAGTGGAGGGCAACCCCTGAAAGCTGAGGACGTGAGCAGCTTTCACGGCTGTTGACACCTGATGGAGGTGCCCACAATATTCCCATATAACCAGGCTGCTGCACACCCCATACATTTTGTACAAAAACTAAATTCACAACAAAGTGAAAGTTACCCTCTTGGTATTTAAGGAGTGTCTACCCACATATATTCTACGTTCCAGAGGCAAAAGCTTTTCCTGTGTAAGGATAAGACCATCGGAAGAAAGCACTGCTAGCTAGCCACCCTGAAGAGCTGTCAGTTCTCCCCAGCAGACCATCTGCAGTTGATCAGAAAAACCACTTGTACCCTGTAGAACGCAGGCTGTGAGATTTGGAGCACAATATGTAATTCGGAGGAAAACTTTAATTTCTTTCCCTGTGAGTGGAAGGCACATTCCATGTTCTGCATTCTTCTGCCCGAGCTAGCTTCTACCTCCACAAAGCAAGGCTCAAAAGGTCACCGATTTAGTGCCTTTATTGTCCCAAGGTTTTTCCTGTCCTCATTAAAGTTTCTTTCTGCCCTGCATGTCTCTGCTGCCTTTTTCTCCCTCTTGTTCCCCTGCTTTCTACTTCTGGCTGAGTTGCTGTTCACTCCAGATGGAAAGCAAACGGCTTTCCCCCACCAGGAAGCTGTTCTGCATGCAGCTTGCCTGCTCTTCTAACGTGGAATGTGATGTCAGAGAAGTTTCCTCAGTAATGTCAGCAAAGCTAAGGAACACTGATCTATGAATTTACATCCACCATGGACTGTTTGTCTTTTCTGTCCCTCAAGAGACACCGTAAGGTGGTTGTTGTTTTAGGAGTGGGACAAGTAGTTAAGAAATCACAACTGCAAGTGACTCATGTATTAAGAGGCATATAAAAAACAGGAATATCCCAGAAGAGAGGATGCTCTTTCTGATGTAAAGATGACAATATTCTGTGAAAACTCCAAACAGATTAGAAGTTTTGGGACTTGAAAGGTGGGAGGGCATTTCAAATGAAAAAAATGGGGTGGCTATTCCTCTACAGAGGAAGAGGAAAGGAGATAAAAAGGAAAAGGGATAAAGAAGGAGATGGAAAAGAAGCAAATAAAGGAAGGTGAGGAGGAGGAAGAAAGGGAGGAAAGAAGAAAGAAGAGGAGGAAGAGGAGGGTAAGACAAAGAGGAGGAAAAGAAGAGAATGAGAGTTGAGAATGTCATGCACAAGTACAGTACACCTCAATTGTATTGCCTCTTGCTAGTTTCTGACTCCAAGGTTCTTTCCTTACATCTTTCTCTCAAATTCATATCTTCTGATGTATAACCTACTAAGTTCAGTTAGTGTTACCCAGATGTGCCTGAGTGTAGGGCTAAACACTAGAACCTGAGCAAGTTCCAGTGGCCCCAATCTCTTAATAAAATTGTCATTCTGTCCACAAATATGTATTTAAAAGCCACTATTTTTTCAACAATCCTCCTGGTTCTCTCTCATAATCTTTCAACACCCACCCCCCTCTTCCACAATGTTCCTTTGGGGGATTGGAAGTGTGTTGCATATCCCATTAGGGGATGGGTAGTTCAGTTTTTCTATTCTGATTCTCTGAAATAACATCCATTCACTAAAGTTTTTCTGATGAGGACTGAGACAACATTAACTCATCGTGATTTTTTATAAATATAGAAAAGCATTTAAAAGAAACCATTAAAGAAAACTTCAACTAATCAAAATGCAGAGTTATGGATCCCAATCATAGTGGATACACCTACAAAACAACCCCCACATCTAATGTTCAGGGAACACTGTAGAAGAGGGAACAGAAACATTGTAAGCCAGATGAGGAAGTTTGCTGTGAGATTCTGTCTTCTAATGATGTCAGAAGCTACACCCATAAAGTCTCACGAACATGATTACCCAAACAGGAACTGAATAAGGATGATACCAATGGGCCATTGTATCAAAGCGTGCCAAAGTGGACAAGAGAAAGCCCAGGAGACCTCAGCCCTACACAGAGAACTACAGGCAACTAAGGAAATGCAGAGAATGAAGAGAAATAATCTTCTCCAGTGAAAAGCACACCAACTGGTTGTCCAATACTGAAGGATCAGCCATGAAAACATACATACAAGTAACAGAGTACACACCGAGCAGGGTATATTTAGGAGGAACACACACACACACACACACACACACATATATATATACACACACACATACATATACATGTGTAACAACAAAAGAGACTGAATTTTAAAGACAGCAAGGAAGTTTTGAGCAAAAAAAAGGGGGGGAACTAAATAATTAAAAAATAAAATAAAATGAAGAAATTAAGGACAAAAATTTCAAGAGGTGAGAATCCTGAAGGAAGAAGTGATTTCCAAGCCTGTGAAAAATACAGAAAAGCATTATCTACTGGTGATGGAAGAACAACATGGTTGCTTTTAAGCTGCAAAACCATAAAGGTAGTAGATAGAAACATATGTGTTTAATTTTGACAAAATAGTTAATGTGTCAAAAAACATCTAAATGATGCAGGTAAAAATTATTATTGATATACGTTGTAACCTATGAAGTCAGGTGGTCTACTGATCATGTGGTGTCTTTAGAATTGTGTATTTTATACCTAAAACATGTGTCACCTTAAGCTAACCAAGTGACTAAAGCTCTGTAGCCACCTGTAGCTCCTCGCTAAGTTGTGTAGAACTAGAAGCTTCCACAGAATTCACAGAACATATACCCTACATTCCCATTTCCAAGAGCTCCTGTGTGCAGAGGGTGAGCAAGCCAGCGAAGGAGTCCCCCAGATGCAATCTGGGTGATAGGCCAAGAAGGTGAAGTGCCCAGTGAGAAAGTTGAGGCTCCTGAGGTCTGTGCATGACAGAAGGCAGATTCTAGAGATCACAGTCCATGTCTCACTGTGTCACTGCTGTCTCAACTGGCTTTGGCTTCCCATCCCTTCACAGACACCAGCATTGACTCACAGTATTAACGTCATCATAAGCAACGCTCCTGTTCTAATTCCTCTGCACACAACTACCTTTCCTTTCTTAAAGTCAGAGCTCCAGGGGTGAGTGCGTATTATCTCCACATGATTACTTCTGGTTTTCCCTTTGACTCTATTCTAGGTTGAGTCTGACCTCCATCTGACTACTGAGGCCACTTTTTTCAGTGACAGCAGTCACTGTCACATTGCAAAAATCCAGCAACCAAATGCACAATCCTCAAGAGATTTAGGCATTGTTGGACAATTTTTCTAGAGCTCAGGGTTCTGCAAGGGCATCCTTACCTTTCTGTCTGCTCCTTACCACCTAAGCTGCATTTGAATTTTGTTTGTTTGTCTCACCTCCTAACACTAAAGTGGATCATCTCTCATCCCACCTTTCCCACAAGGTAAACTCTAGGGTAAAGGATACTCTGTAGTTTTCCATTTCTTACTCCTAATACTTAAACAATGTCATCCATATGTATCCTCAACAAGACATATAGATATTAGAGAATTCTAATTCCTATAGGATTAGATATTCAGTGAATTATATAACACATGGAATACCTGGTACTGAAAGGCTCAACAAATTGCCTGTGAGCTACACCCGATTAGTTAGCAGCCAACCATTTGAGATTCAATATAATCTGAGTCCGTTGGAGCAGATAAACTTCTGTTTGTTTTTTTCACTTCTTCCAGGTGACTGATAAACCCTTACACTTTAGTGGATTTACATAGAGCAGTAGCCTTTTGTCATGGTTAATTTATTTGTTGATTATTAGTTTGAAAGTTTAATGTGTTCATATAATGAATTTTAGTTGTCTTTCACCCCCACGACTCCTCTCATCTTCCTCTGGATTCCTTCTCAAATCCACCTCCATAGTGGGTGTACTGCCCACTATGTTTAGTTAGAGTTTCTTGTCCCAGGGTGAATGGTTTCTTCGTGCAATCTAATTTCTGAAAATGGAAAGTACACAGAACAAGTGTGGCCTCGATTTGGCAGAAAGATGACAGAAGAAGATACATCTTGCCCAAACACCACCAGACTCAGTGTTCCAACAACATTCATCCTTCTAGAGTTTAGAACTTTGATTTTCGAGGAGACTCACAAAAGAAAGACTTGCTTCTACCTGTCTACTGGAAACCAGTGGGTGATATTTGCTTGGTGGGGGATTCTATGAGGCAGAAAATCGGCCATAGTTGGGCACAGAGACTCTGCAAACTAATAGCTATAGTATGTCCAACACTGGTCAGTAAATGTGTCCACACGGGAGCTCCTCCTGCTGGCCCCATCCCTAACCGCGTCTGCATCTCGCGGGAATGGGGTCTGGATGGAACCTCCAAGGGCCGGTGGAAATAGCTTCTGCTTCTGCGTGGCCCGCCTCACGCGGCGCCCTTCACCACAGTTGCTCTGAGACACAACCGCAGCTGTGCTGCGTTGGATCCACAAGAGGTTATGAGGGACAAAAGGAGGTGGCAGCTGCCTACCTGCAGGAATACCAGAGTAGGAAGATCTGTACCTAAAAGCAACCCCTTCAAGATTGCCCTATTTTAACCTTGGATCCATGACCCTTTGAACAGACGACATTAAAGACAGGCATTGGACACTACTTTCTGGGGAGCTTCAATTGTATCCTAGCTTCGTTTTTCTCCCCAGTATAACCCTACAAGTGATTCTTGTCACTAAGAAGAGTCTTTGAAGGAGTGTATTATACTTTTGTTAAGTATCCTCATAGCCGGTAAGTTTTTAATTCAAGAATCTTCTAAAGTGCTTTTCCCTGTGCCTTTGTGTATTTTCTCCTTATCAAATATCATGGCAACTGAAACCTTCAAAGTTCGTGGCTTATATGACAATATCCTGAATTTTAAATAAAACTATATATAGAGATTGGAGGGAAATGGAAAAGATTAGTGAGACAGTAGAGACTGGGCAGGATTGGGGGGCCGTTTGTGGAGGATGGGGGTGGAGATTGTCAAAGCCAAATTTAACTAAAATGCCACTCAAAATAAATTATTAACCTTTGACTGAAAAAACAAAAATTATCTCTTATTTGTTTTAGTAAAATTAATATATATAATTAAAATATATATGAGTATTTACATAATGTATAGAAAGTCAAGCTTCCAAAAAAATGGAACTAAGAAGTTGAAAGTTGTCACAAGGTGACAAATTCTGTTCTTTGTCTGTCTCTGATTTTCTCTGGGTGCCCTTCATCCCCACACACATACACACACAGTTTCATGCACTATGGTTCCGTACTTTAGAACAGATAGAACCTAATAATATCATAACTTCTAGCTTTTACTTCTTCTGCAGCCTCACCAAATGGTTTGGATAGCCACCTTTGCTCAGACCAGCTAGAATAAAGAACAGTTTTCATGAGCATTAAATATAGAAGCTGGGGGGTTATTACTGATACAAAATAGGAACCATCACCCTCTCTGTCAATGCTAGAAACAATGAGTTACCCTCGTCTTGCCTACTAAACGTCCCCTCTGATTATCTTGTTCCCTAACTTGAGAAGTCTGCCTATACTCTATAGTACTCTATTTCCCAGCCTCCTCTGCATCTAATGTAAGCATCTGACACAGATCCTTCTAGTCAGGCACCCACCAAACAGACTTGGACTTAGACATCACTGACAATGGGTCCCAGGCTAAATCAAATCTACCAAGGATCTAAATTTCCTGATGCAGGTGCTCAAGGAAGTAATATGATTGGAGCAGCTATCACTTAGTACTGAGCATAGTCTACCTGTAGTCTGATCTGTGAGCAAAACTTTTTGGAGAGGTAAATATTAGTTTTGTCAAAATACTGCTAGTCTCTGGTACAAAAGAACCTGTCAGGGGGCAATCAAGTATCTTTTTAAACAATGAACAACTGTAGAGTAGGAAACCCCTAACAATAATCACTAACTGACCTCATCTATGCTGATTTTCCTCCCCATTTTTCACAGGATTCCTCACATTCCTCTGTTACATCTTGATGAATATGCCACAGAACCGTCTGTGGATAAAAAAGGAACTGAGATTGCTGGGGGTAAGAACAAAATGCTGCTCAAGTAGGTTCACAGAGAGAGGGTTGACACTCTTTAACACACGAAGTAGGAGATGTGAACCACCTCTGTTTCCATTATCAATCCCTCAAATGAGGTCAATCGATTACAGCGACTTGTAATGGTGACATGGCATCAAAATATATACAGAGCCAGCATATATACAGAAATGGGGGGGGGGGAATAGCCTCTTCTTTACTATCCATCATAGTCTTCAACCCTAAGATGATGACATGTCCTAAAAGAGGTGAGCACATTGTCAGTACATCCAGTAGAATTTGCAGACTCCAGAGCTCGCTGAGCAGTAGTTGGCTCCTATCACAGACACACTACTGTTTGCCCTGGAAATTCATCCACCACACCCTTGGGGTGTATGATTTTTGCATCATCTACTCACACTGCTGAATGATAGGGCCAGATTAAGAGTTAAACACAAAAGATTAAAAATTAGGTAAGAAAAATTCTAACAAACAAACACACACAAACACACACACACTCACACTCACACACATGCACATAAACACAGGGTACCTAGAAATAAGTAAGTTAAGCAAAGTCACAAGAACTGTGTTTCTATAAGATAATAATGAACATGAAGATGTCAATTCCTAAAGAAAAAAATACATGTATTGAAGAAATCATACATAGTACTTGTAGTTTGAAAATGACTAAATACAAATGAAAATTTTTAATTATGTTACATCAATAAAAAGACATGTTTATAGATTGCAAAGCTCAACATAGTAAAAATGTTAGAGCTCTTTACATTGGTTTCTGGGTTTGACAAAATTCCTATTAAAATTCTAGCAATATCTTGTATATAGCTATAAATCACCAAAGATTGTGTGGGAAGGAAAAGAAACAAAAAGTTATGTCAAAGTGGGACAAAGCACACCAGTTGTTTTTTAAGATACTGTCTGCATACAGTCATCAAGATTATGTGACATTGTTTAAATAAGAAAAACACATGCTCTACCATGCTCTCAGCAGCCTTGTTTGTGATGGCCAGAGGCTAAAAAGAACCCAGATATCCTTCAACAGAGAAATGGATGCAGAAAGTGTGGTACATTTACACAATGGATTACTATTCAGCTATTAGAAACAATGACTATGGAATTCCTAGGCAAATGGATGGAAATAGAGAATATCATCCTGAGTAAGGTAGCCTAGACACAAAAGAACACACATGGTATGCACTTGATGATAATTGGATACTAGCCCCAGAAAGCTCTGAATACCCAATACCCAAGAAACAACTCACAGACCTTATGAAGCTCAAAAGAAATAAGGCCAAAATGTAGATGCCTCAGTCCTTCTTAGGAAAAAAACATGTATTCATCATATATTATTATGTAATAAATTTTGTGAGCTATAATAATATTTTGTAAAATAGTCCTCAGTGACCCACTGAGGTTGGGCCACTCCTCTTTTTTTTTTTTTTTTTTTTTTTTTTTTTTTTTTTTTTTTGATTTATTTACTTATATGAGTACACTGTCACTTTCTTCAAACACACCAGAAGAGGGCATCAGATCCCATTACAGATGGTTGTGAGCCACCATGTGGTTGCTGGGAATCGAACCCAGGACCTCTGGAAAAGCAGTCAGTGCTCTTAACCACTGAGCCATCTTACCAGCCCCATATTTTATAAAATAAATAAATTTTTAAAAAAAGAAAACCACAGACAAATAGAGAAAAACACACAGTCCAGAACTAGACTCCACAGATACTGCCAACTGATTTGGGGAATAGAAATTGTGGTTTTCACTCTGGAAATCAGTCTGGCGATACCTCAGAAAATTGGATATAGTACTACCTGAAGACCCAGCTATTTCACTTCTGGGCATATACCCCAGAGACACTTTAATACACAACAAAGATATATGCACCACAATGTTCATAGCGGCTCTATTTATAATATCCAGAAGCTGGAAGGAACCCAGATGTCCTTCAGAAGATGAATGGATACAAAAATTGTGGTACATATACACAATGGAATACTACTCAGCCACCAGAAACAATGACTTAACCAAATTCTTAAGAAAATGGCTGCATCTAGAGAATATCATCCTGAGTGAGATAACCCAGTCACAAAAGAACAGACATAATATGCAGTCACTGATAGTGGGATGCTAACCCCAGAGGCTTGCACTCCCCCAGAAACAACTCACAGACTGTATGAAGTCCAAGAAATAAAGAAAACAAAACAAAACAAAAAAAATATTTACAAAACAAGAAAACTTTAACTATTTCCATGTTACATTTTGTTTTACATGTACTTTAGCTCATTGTAACTATTAAGTTTTCAAGGCATACAATCAAACCTTGAAAAAAATCAAGTACTGACTAAAAAATATATTCATATAGTTTTTTTGTAAAAATTATGTTAAAATCTGAAAAAAAGTACTGACAAAAAATGTATAATTTTAAGCAAAAAATGTTTAAAATCTGTACATTTATCTTTGTTCTGTAAAATAAAGTTGTTTAAAAAAAAAGAAAGAAAGAAATTGTGGTTTTGAGAAGGAATCTGTGCAGCCCAGGGAGGCCACATACTACAAATCTTGCTTCTTTGGTCCACCAAGGACCATTGTGGGTATGAACATTTTTTGTTCCGTCAGTTGATTTTTTTTAATAAAAAGAGCTCAATGAATGGTTTCCCATAGGAATAACAAATAGAAACCAAGTATAAATAAAAACAATACACCTTAATAGACTCTCAGCCTTTTTGAAAAATTAGATGGATGTTTAAGAAGCTATTGCTCCCCCATCAGAAAATAATGCCCGAATGAAAATGAAGGCAGAATGAACAACAGTGACTCAGGACAGGCAGAAGCAAGTTGTAACATGTTGCTGAGAAAGAAAAGTCCCAGAGCAAGTGAATCTCTCCATGGAGTAGAGCAGGCAATGCTTCCCACTTGCCTGAACTGAAGAGGCTTGGCCTAGCTTTATCTCTGTGCTGTTCTAAAATGTCCTGGGGAAAAAAATGACAAGGGATATGGGATTTATTTGGCTAACAATTCTAGGCCACAGCTAAGGCAGGAACTTGAAATGACTAATCACATCCCCAGTGAAGAGCAGAAAAAAAATAAATGCATGCGTGTCCAACTCTTCTACATCAGGGTGTGAGTGCTATCCACATCAACTAATGTAATGAAAACAGTCTCCCACAAACATGCTCACAAACCAGCCTGATCTACACAGTCCCCTTGCGGCTCTCTCCCCAGATGATTCCAGGTTGTGTCATGTTGACAAAACTAACACAAGGCAAGTGTAAATGTGACCATGTTGCCAAGGCCAAGATGTGTCATAATACATGATTAAAAGCCATTTCTCATTGTTTCCAATGTCAGCAAAAAATATAAAGAGAGACTTCACTGAATAAGACAGATGGCAAACAAGCATATAGAAAGATACCTGACATCATTAGCAGTTGTCCCTGGAGACTGAGGGCGGGATTGTGAGCTAATACTCTGCATCTACTAAGAACAAACAATGGCAGAGTGATGGTGATCAAATGCTGGTGATGATGCTGATACTCTGATCATCCCTTGACATTGATGGCATGAATATCTTTTTTTTAAAATGGCACTGACATCGTGGATTGCATTCTAACAACCTCTTAATAAAAAACAAAAAACAAAAACAAAAAAATTTAGCTACAATTAAACCAAAAGAAAAAAAAAAAACTATGCTCCTGGACATTTTATTCATAGTCAGCATTTCCAAATGGCAATTAGGTGAATATTTGAGCCAGCTAGGATCACAGATACCATATACTGCTATAAAAAAGAAGAATAAATCACACAAAAATACTACAGCTTGTTGAGTCTTCATACTGCTGCCGTGAAAATGCCAGCCTTAAAGGGTATATTTGAAACCATGTCCTTTGTCACTCTGGAAATGGTGAAAGTATGAGAAACAGATGAGAGATTATCAAGAGTTAGGAATGTCAGTGGGAAAGTTACAAGAAAACATAGAACTTGGGACATCTCTATAGTGACAGATTTACCTGGATTGTGCTTGATAAAGCATAACAAAATGGCCTAGGACTATACTGAGCATTATATCCCAGCCGATGCCTTTATCTTAAGTTCTGTAAGCTATCAATACTATGGTAGAGCATCACCTTTCTTCCTCATTCCAGTGTTTGCCTTGAAGTGTGTTCCTTTTTAAGAGTTAGCTAGAACTACAACAAAGAACGGTGTCTTTTCCTTTCAGGCCATACAACTAATGACAAGCCTGATTGTACAGAGCCTGGGATACTTCTGGACATACCTGTTTGTCTCACAAACTATTGTATTTGGACTGGGAAATAGATATGCTCCTATCATAGGAACTTCGGGATACTCAATTTGGGCTTCCTTGCTTGTGAGTAACTTCATCTCTGATAGTGACTACTATGTGTATTCCTTACATTTCATAGATTTTTGATCCAAGGAATGTGCCAGAGAGAGTACACAATCTTTGTTCCCTAGGAAACCATTCCTACATCTACCTGAAAAAGAACAATAGTACGGTGTTTATTTTAAAATCTTAGTTTATTACTTACAATGTTCTTTCATAATAATATTCTATATTTGTTGTCTATCTAGCCAATCTGTACAGATTTTGTCTGCTGGACCTGGAATCTGAAGGCCTGAAAGAATGAGATGGACTGCAGCAAGATGCTGTAGACAACTTTACTTTGGTTTCAGTACACTCTCATATACAAGTAAATCAAAGAAAGCAATGATCCCTAGGAAGGTTGAGTAAATAAACATCAGTAAGCACATACTAAATATTAATAAAGCAACCCTTTTCCAGAACTTTCTCAGGGCAGACCAATTTAAATGCAATTACCTGGCTTGAACTATAGATTATTTTTGAGAAGGCATGAACACAAGGAAAAAGCCACATCCAGGTTTATGGTACACAGACCAGATTAGGTTCTATAGCTATGTTCTGACATTCAACAAGAATAAACATGTCTTGCAAATTGAATGTGACTATTTGTCAGCACAAAGTTATGTCCAAACAATCCAGGAAATAAAATGCATGTGAGGTAAAAAGCCCTGTTCCTTTTTTTCAGGATCCTTTCTCACCGCTACCCATGGCATTGTTCTCCATGTACTGTTCTTTGGAAAGAGTTCCAACATATCCCTCCTTTTATTTTTTAAATTTTAGGGGATTGCTTTTTGGTTGGGGTCATCAATACCCCAAGACAAGCACAAAAGATATAATTACAGCACTGGGACCCAGGTCATGCCCAGGATGTTTTGCCACCAGAACTAAGGATCCATGCTTTGTACAGAATCAGCAGTCCCTTGTCCTGAAATTCCAGGCACCTACTTAGAAAATGTCTGAAATGTTTCACCCTGGTAGCCAGTGGTCTATTTCTGTATATAAAATTGGACAGGATAATGGCCACGTGTAGGGCCAAGCATCCTGAAAATTCTGGAAGCTCGAGTAATATGTTCCATCATTATGGTAAATTTAAAAACTTTTAAATAAATACGATAATAGTGAGAGTATCTTGGGGAGTAGTTCCCCCATTTTTTCATTATTTTTTAAGTTGTTTCTTAAGAGTGGAATGTGTACATTCTACAGCTGTTTGACCTGGTGAGTTATAAGGGATTTGAGTGTTGAATTTGCCATGCATTACAGAATTTTTGAAAATTTCTACTACTAAAAAGCAGGACCATTGTGATTTTTAACTTTGTGGGAATAACAGCAAATTCTGCAATAAGGTGGACATAAGAGCTTTGGAGGGGTAATTTATCTAACTTTTAATGTTGAATGGTCAATATTTTAACATGTTTTACACTTTGACCATGCGTGCTTAAATTGTTATGTGATCATCCTTGCTTGGGAAACTGATTAGTAACAGGGGTTCCCAAGGTCTCAGAGTCATTTACATACACAGGAATGTTATTCTTTTCCCAGTTAATAAAACGAAGCACGGGAGGATCAGTATAGGGCAGCACCAGCAGCAGAGGCAGTGGAAGCGGTTTCCCTCGCTGTCCGAGGCCCCTTCCCTTCTTCTCAACTCCACCTCTGCCACTTGGGCAGGGCTGAGTAAGCCTGAGAAAAAAAATTCCGATATGGCTTATCAGGATCTTGTCTAATTTTAGAAAGTTCCTGTCTTTTATCCGGAATCTGATAACTTACATCAAGTGTCCTCAGTACCAGAAACAAAGGCACCCCTCTTGGAAATGGCAGCAATTTCCCTTTCCCTAGTTGTTTCGACCATAGTCACAGTCCTCAGGTACAAAAGGATGTAATATTTCAGGCGGGGCAGCAGACAGCCAGGAGCACTCATCCTCAATGGAAGCTGACATTTTTATTTCAATTTTGTTCCACTTGGTCCTTTCTGACCTTGCACTAGAACCTTTGTAGCTTGTAAAATGATTCTTGAGTCTCATTATTTAGCTCATACTCATCAAAGTAACATCACAGCCTTTTCTAAATCCTTTGGCTCATCACCATTTACCGTTTGTACAATGCAGACCAATAACCAAGTCACCCAGAATTACATTGGAATACTCACTCCTTGTCTATAAGAATTTCCCTATATTTTCTCTTTAATTTGACCCCATACTCTAGAATCCAGAGTGCCCTTTCCAGAAAACCAAGAATTATGTTGTTATGAAATCCCAACATTCTTGTAGCTGGGCTTGAAACATTATATCCCTATTCCTTTTTCTTTAAAAAAAGAAAAAGAAAAAGAAACATTAAAAAATGATGTCACGACTCAATAAATGGTGCTGATTTACCTACTTTTAGCCCCATGTTAAGCCCTGCATAACCTGTCCTGCAGTGTTCCTGTGTCCTCCCATAACTTTTCACTCAGGTCTTCCTCAGGCACTGCTTACAAACTTTGTGGCCAACCTGTGCAACTCCTGTCTGCTTGACTTGGCATCTGAGGACATGAAAAAAAAAAAAATGGAGCAACTATAATCTACAATGTTAAAGGAACATTTGATACTGTATTTTTTCTACCCATAATATTGTTTCATAATAAGAGTTTACACTGTAAAGGGTATATTTGATACATTTTCAGCCATGTAAGAAACACAAGGAGAATTTATGGAGGACAAACTCTGTCTTCTGAAAGTGAGATGCTGAAGTCATTTCAAGGTGACCCTGCATTCCATAATACTACAATTGTAGCAGTGTCTAGAACCTTCATAGCTTTGATTTTTATAAATATAAATTTTGAATTGCTTTTTGGGTTGCTTTTTTAGTAGTCTCACCAAAGAACTAAGGTAATATTCTTCTTGTTATAGCATTCTAAAATTATCTTGAATTTATGTATAGACATACTGACTGGGCAATAACAAATGTGGTCTTTGCTTCCAGTTTAGCCTGTCAGGAAGTTTTTCAGTAATACTACAGAGGTGGCCTTCAAATCATTTGGTAAGTCAGAAGACTTAGAGCATCTCTGCAAAGTTTTATCAGGGAAAAATGAAATTTTCAAAGAATAAATAATTTAAAAAAAAAAAAAGAAAAGTCAGTTAGGAATTAGTATGGCCTCTGAGTCACTAGATGGCTTCCCAGAAACCACTGGGTAGGGAGTATTTAAAGTATGAGAAGCATAAGAGAGATAAGGTGATTGTGTCGTCTCAGACAATGAAAGGACAGAAACAGCCCTACTACTGCCATATATGAATATTCAAACAAGTTTCATGACAATAAAGACCACGACCACTTCTTTAATAACAACAATTTACTTTAATTCTTAGAACAAAGCACCGTCTAGTAGGGCTGCCTTCTCTGGCCACAGTGAGAAAGGAAGACTACTATTTCTTAAGGCTTTATAAACCTAATCTTCAAACTGTAAGAAACAAAGGCCACGGATAAAACTTACTTTCTGTGCAAGCAAAAAAAAAAAAAATAACCTGAATTCAGATCCCCACATCTGTGGTGCATTGTCTTGATTACTAACTCGTGTAAAAGGATCCAGCCTGCTGTGGGGTGGTGCCCCATGTCTAGGCAAGTGTGTCTGGGCTATATACGAAAGCTAGCTGAGAAAGAGTGGGCAAGCCAGTAAGCAGTGTTCATCCATGGTTCCTGCCTCAATGTTTCTGCTTTGAGGTCCTATCTTGAGTTTCCTCTATAAGGGACTATAAGATGAAATTACCCCTTTCTTTCCCTAAACCGCTTTTGGTCATGGTATGTATCATAGCAACAGAGAGCAAACTGGAACAGTCAGTAACGGTGTACATGTGGACTACACCAAAAATTTCATTTAACAGGACAGCAAGTTGTTACATAAAGTGTTGGGTCAAGGGGGAAAAAGATACAAAGAGCTTTGAAATTAGAGAGTCAGACTATGTGATTCGTCCGTAGACATCAGAAACATGCTAAGACATTCTACAACATCCAAAGAAGTCTAGATCTATCCAAAAAATCTAGAATAAATTAGTAAGATAATTTATCGGTGTTACAGAATATGTTACCTGCAGGGAAAACAATCAACTGGGTGTCTGTATAATTTGTTACACTTGCCTATTAAGGGAAATCACATTGTTATAAAAACAGAATCCCTTCAAATAAAGCTGCTATGAATAATTACCAATAAGCCTTGATACAGACATATTCCTTTTTTCACTTATATGTGGATACTTACCTTTTTCTGAAGGAACTACCCAACTGTTTTGCAAAGTCTTTTTTTGCCTGTTGAATTTCAGTATCACCCCCATCCCCACCAGACTAGAAGCCAAACAAGTGTTTTTATTTGTTGTATTCAGATAACTCTGCCCAGCAAAACTTGTTTTGTAAACACCCCTTCTCCAAGTGGCCTACAATTGCTGGCTAAAGCTCTTTATTTTGTTGTTTTAATAAAAATGATGATCCTGAAACCATCACATTTCCATGTAACTTAAGCTTCAGCAAGTGTTTCAGCTTCTTACAAAGAACCATACAATAATATTGGGCTTTTAGGGCATAAAAATAATGAATGTTTTAATTTGGTTGTCTTTTCTTTGGTCTAGAGATTTTTTTATTTATGATTTGAAACTTTCACACACATGTACAGTATATTTTTATCATATCTATCCCCTCTGACTCCTTCTGGGACACCCCTTTTATTCCATCTCTCTGCCAAATCCATGTTGTTTGTTTATTTGTTGTTGTTGTTTTTTACCCTGAATCCAATTAGTGCTGACTATGTGCATATAGGTGTGTAGTCATCCACTGGCAACCTGCCAGAAGCCACATCCCCAAAGAAAAGTGTCTCTCATTCTCTCTGCATCCTCCTCAGAGAGAGGTAAAGCCTTGGGATTCCTACCCAAGTTCTGGAATTTTGACTGGCTTCATCTACAGGCAACCATTGCTATGAGTTGATAAACTCAACATCCATGTCATATCTAGAAGGCAACAGTTCTCATCTCTCCTTACCCTCTAACTCTTACATTCTTTCTGTCCTCCTTTTCAAAATGTCTCTTATGTGCCCTAAGTAGGAAGAGGTTGGTAGAGGTAACCTATCAATGGCTGAGAACTCAAAGTCATTTACTCTCAACATATTTACTTTTGAGTCTCTGCATTAAACATTACTCATGACAAAAAGCTTCTCTGACCAAGACTGCAATCAGCCCTAATTTATGTGTATAAACATAAATAGTTAAAAGACAACTTGACAACTATTTAATAAAAAAAAAAAAAAACAATAGATTCCTCTCTATGGTCAATGATATCCCCAGATGTGAGTTTCTGATGAGGCTTACAATACACGATGTGGAATCCATCATGTGGAATGGGTCTTAGAACCAATCAGAAATCAGCTGGCTATCCTCTTAACAGTCATACCACTATTGTACCAGTGAGCATAACTTACCTGGTGGGTTAATATTAAAACACACAAAATTCGGTGCTGGGTAAGACCACTGATAGCTTTAATCCATTAATGCACATAGACTATAACACCATCGAGCACTGTGAAAGCTAGCCTATACAAAGACAATTTCCTGGGCAGTTTGAGATAGAATTCTTCACAACCTTCACTGGTTGTCTTCCTATAATAGAGACTTTTTCAAAAGAATAAAAGAAATGATATCAGTGAACACCATATAACAGTTTACATTAAGATGGTTTGTTCTTTGAGATTGGTTTCAGAATCTAGTGATTTAAGTCAACATACTTGTTTTCCAACTTATTAACTAGAAAGAGAATACTTTGAATATGGTCAGTGAAATAAGTATAAATGTTCTTCTCAATAGTGGTACTAAATGACAAATCACCTCTCTAGCATCCTCAGTGGACAAAGTGCAAGTGCTCAGCGATGCTATAAAGCAGGTATTGTCTGGAGTACGCAGCCTGACAAGCACACGGGCTGGAGAATGACCTCCACATCATCACCAAATCTAACTAGACAGCACTTCTATCCCCAAGAAAATTCCCTGAATCTTGTCTTCCTGCTGTCTAACAACCCTAGAAACTTACTGGAACATTAGCTCTGTGGTAATATAATGCTGAATAACATGGTAGATTTCTCCATATCATGGATGCATTTTATCTTATATTTGCATTTTAACATGCATTCCACTTTTTCCAATAGTCTAAAAAATATCTAATGCAAAGACCATTTCTTTTCTGTCTCTTTATCTACTAACTCAGCACAAAATAGGCATTCAATCAGTTTCCTGTAGAAAGAAAAATACATACATGTCATAGCAAAAGTCTTGTTATCTCCGCACCTCCCACCTCCAAAATGTTTGGTCCTACTAGGAGCCTCTCTACTTTGCAGTTTTGACAACCTTTTAGTGATCTCACTAATCCAGAAAGATTACAATTTCTATAATCCTACAAAAATATACTTGCCAGGAATAAATATGGAATAGTTTCAATTACTGAACAATACTATTTACTCTGTTCTAGCTGTTATGGACCATGACAATGAACATCCTAAGTGTCTTTGCAACACTAATTGGTGTGTTTTTAATAACAGTCGAACTGATGTTGACTTCAAGTTTAGAATCTTCCCTGTGGCAATATGTAAGTATGGGGTTTCTGAGAGAATTTCATCATGATTTTAGAATCATGCCTTTAGTTCCTCTGTGAGTATCAAGGTATTCAAGTATTAATCAAACCAGCAAGATTCTTATCAGTTCTATGCGACATTTCTACCAACTATCAGTGTGCTGTAAGCTCCATGCTATATTCCAAAGTCGGCTAATCAAGTCTTACAACTATCAATACAGATATCTTTGCAGTTTTATTGGATATTTTATGTATTTACATTTCAAATGCTATTCCCTTTCCTGGTTCCCCCCAATTTGCTCTCCACTGCTTTTATGAGGATGCTCCCTGTCCCACTCACCCACTCCCATCTCACCACTTTGGCATTCCCCTCCACTGAAGAAATGAGCCAAGGGCTTCTCCTTCTATTGATGCTAGACAAAGCCATTCTCTGCTACATGTGCGGCTGGAGCCATGTGTTCCTCCATGTGTCCTCTTTGGTTGGGACACCAATGAAGGAGTTAGAGAAAAGACTGAAGGAGCTAAAGGGGTGTGCAACCCCAGAGGAAAAACAGCCATATCAACTAACCAGAACTGCCAGGGCTCCAAGGATATAAATAATATATATAATAAATAAATAAATATATTTATATATTTATACTAATCCACCAACCAATACAGATATTTTATTAAAAGCATTATAGTCAGACCTGGCTACTCCTTGTTGCTATGATGTTTTTATGACTGACAGTGCATTTCTTTCTAGGCATCTACATCGCTAAGACCAGTTTTCCCAAAGCTTTAAAAGATCAAATTTGCTAGAGTAAGACTTTGCTCTTCCACAAATGAAATAGCATCAACATGGACTTATATTAGCTATAGACTTATGGTCAATGCAAGTGCTATACTCTACATAGTGAAGCTTATCTTTGCAATAGATGTAATTTGGAAGGATCATATACTCAGTTCCACATGCACAAGCCATGTGGACATTTTTGTGCTTCTGCGCTCATTTTTTAGAAGGTCCATGCAGAGCTGTTTAAGGTTGTATGTGTTTGTGTGTCTGTTTTCCTGTACAGATGGGAATATGAACAGAGGCACACTTGGCCACTTAGGTTTGTTGGTGTGAAAAAGAAAGAATGATGAGAACTAAGTAAAGTAAGGGATGCTGAACAAAGTATGTAGCAATTTGAAGCCATGGTATTGAAGTCTAGTCTATGGACTGTTTTTCTTCTATTCTATGTCTTTACAGAGGCCAAAACATCTGGACTTTTGACCAAGACCTAGACACTACATTTTTTAAGTTGATGCCATTAAATGCTGGTTGTGTCTAATTTGCTAACTTAATAAGAAAACTCTCCTAACTTAAACATATAAGAGTTGTGGTTAATGAACTAGTTCCAAAATATATTAGTTTGTAATTCACCATGACATTTTTTTTAATTTCTATGTATCTTGAGATAAATGTCACAATAAATAAATGTGGAAATAAACACAAATCTGTTTATTTCTCACTCAATAAAGAAGCAAACTTTAAATGTTTAGCTACTAAGCTTAAGGTCATGGGTCTAGTCACCTGAAGAGCATTTATGCTGATCAAGGTTAAATTCCAAGTCATCTCTTACCACACTGAATAGAGCCTTAACAAAAATCAATACTGAGACACATAAAATGACCATTTTGGCTTTGTAAATGAAGAGTTTCCTTTTATTATCACTTAATAAATAACTAGGGAAAATATCATTGCATATACTTCCCCATTACGTAAGCCCAATTATGTCAAACTTCAAAATAAAATGTACTTCAATTCTATCTTAACAAAAGTTTCCTTATCCTTGAGAAGCTATGCTGGTTCTAACCACAACAAAGAAGAAAATATAATTATTCTCATTATACTTTTGTCAAAAATACATTAATTCACCATCCCCAATAACTATTAATTATATGATCAAATATATGCATGAATTTTCAGCTATTGAGAGTATGGGATACAATAAACATTTTATTTTTTTTCTTTTTCCCTGCATTGTAATTTCTCTGTAATGTTTATTGTTAAAAAGTAAGTTTAGAAAATGTTCTAGTTTACTTTCTGTTGCTGTAATAAAACACTAACCAAAAATAATTTATGAGAAAAGGGGGTTTATTTCAACTTTAACTTCCAAGTCACAGTTCATTACTGAGGGAAGATAGGAAAGAAACTCAAGCAGGACCTGATACAGAAGCTTCTGGGGCACTGATTACTGGCTTACTTTCAGTAATTTCAGTCCTGATTTTAGCTATTTCTATCTACGATACTGAAATTTGCTTTGCTCCTGTTTCTGCCAAGGAACTAAGATGCATCATTGATTTATTAAATTGTGATAACTTTTTGATGTGGGCAACAAGTACTATAAACTTTCCCCTTTAGATTGTCTTCATTGTGTCCCACCTGTTTTGGAATGTAATGTTTTTAGTTTTGTTCAATTGTAGAAATTGTTGTTTTCTTCTTTTTTTATTTCTTCAATGATGCAATTATTCAACAGTATGTGGTTTAATCTCAATGAGTTGTTATACTTCCTGTAGTTTTTTAACTTATAATTTAATTTTTATTGGTTATTTTATTTATGTACATTTCAAATGTACTTTTCC
Organism: Micromys minutus; assembly: GCF_963924665.1. Classification (NCBI taxonomy): domain Eukaryota; kingdom Metazoa; phylum Chordata; class Mammalia; order Rodentia; family Muridae; genus Micromys; species Micromys minutus. The sequence continues at coordinate 48,091,846 of NC_137971.1, forward strand.
CAGATTCTCCTCCACAAACCCTGTATCCCAATTAGATACTTTTTCCTCACTGTCTTAGCATCCCCTACACTGGGGCACTGAGCCTCCCTAGGACCAAGGACCTCCCCTCCCATTGATGCCAGAGAAAGCAGTCCTCTGCTATATATTCAAATGAAGCCATGGCTACTCGTTGGTTGGTGGTTTAGTCCCTGAGAGCTCTGGGGGGTCCAGTTAGTTTATCTTGTTGGTTTTGTTTTTTTATCTGTTGACGTCTATCTTTATTCCATTGTTGTCAGATGGATACAGAATTTTATTTCAAATTTCCTTTTCTTTGAGTCTTAATATGTGTTCTATGAGCCTGCTTAGAAGAAAAATACCTATTATTTAGTGGTTTAATGAACAGTTTTGTAGATGTTAGGTCCATTTGACATCTCTATGAACCTTACCAAAAAACATTGCAGAAAAATCAGAAAGAATATAAAAACTGAAGGATGGGGAGGAACACTGTGAAATGCTGCCTTCTAGACATGATTTGGCTATCATCATAAAGAACTCAAAGCATCTGTGGTTACATGCACAAGATCTATACAAGATCAAGCCAACTAAAATTCTGGCAGAGGCAGGGTAGATGAACACCAGGCCCTAAGCCTTTCTAGTGAGCTACTGGAAGCAAATTATTGCTAAGCAAAGAAGAATCATACTTTTGTAATAATACAGCCACTAGTCCAGTGGATGACCCCATATATATGCATATATGGGCAGTACTAGTTGGACTTAGTGGGCTGCCAAAAAAAAATGAAATTGGGAGGGGAAATTTCGGATTGACACGAGAAGAGGTAGAGGGAGAAATGGGACTATGTATTGTTATATTTCATTATATACATATGAGAATCTCTCAAAAATAAGGAAAATGTTAAGTAAAGACTTTTTTTTTCTTTTTGAATACAGAAAGTCGGTAGGTTGCTTACGGAATATATGTTCCTATTCACCATGTTAGAGTTGTTCATGGCATCCATAGTAACTGAGTGGACCTATAGAGCAAGACAAACAGGAGAATAAAACAGTGAGTCTATCATTCTTCCTTCAGCGAACAGAAGCTACTAGTTTCTGTGCTGTACCCTGTTCAGATAAGTTAGAATTAATCATCAATAGTGTCGTCTCTAAACTGTGACTAGAGGTAAGTGGAAACATTTTGTAATGCTGTTCTTGTACTAAACAGCTCTTTGTATAACTGAAGCTAAAGAAGTCTCCTTATATGAAGTGAGTTGAGGCTGAGGATGTAGCTTAGCAATAGAGGACTTATGTTTCTAAGTTTGATAACCAGAAGAAGCACATAAGAAGTTGTGGGATGGGGTGTGGTGACAGGTTTTAGACTCAACACTACTTGACTGGCCTAGTTCCCACTACCCACCTCCACAAATACTATGCCCCAGTTTCACCACTTGTCCTTTCCTCCAGAGATACACCTTGTTTAGTTTACCACCTTAATTCATAGATGAGATTCCTTAAGTCACCTCTGTCTGTAATTAATGTGATAAAAATCAAGAAGGGAGAAGACATTGTCAAATGAAAACTTTCCTTGCCTCAGTGGTTGCCTCTGCATTTGTAAAGCAAACTTCATTTTTTTAACAACATGTGGGTGACGTGTACCGCACCAGAGGAATGAAGGTACTTATATCTAGTTTACTGTTTGCCTTTCAATAAATTTTCTTTAGCTGAAGTAATGAAATGGGGAGTTGAAATTTATGTAAAAGCCTAACACTGATAAACTTCAAACATACACAGCTGGGACTAAAGAGATGGTTCTATGGTTAATATCACTTGTTGCTCTTCTGAAGGACCCAAGTTTGAGTCCCAGAACCTACACAATAGCTCACAACTACCCATAACTCCAGTTCCAGGGAATTTAAAAACTCTTCTATGGTTTCTATAGGCACCAGGAACATGCATGGGGCATAGAAATGTATGCAAGCAAAACACTCATGCACATATATAAGTCTCTTTTAAAGTGTGCATGTCTCTACTGAAACACAAAGCCAAAGCACTCATAATCTAAACAAAGGAGCAAGAAAAAGAACATCAGTGGAAATGTTTTTTTACAATTAAAACATAAATGGTGATGAGCAGAATAGGAGAGGAAAAGAGATTACAGGCAAATGGGAGGAAAATAAATAGCAAAAGAAAGGGAGAAAATTACTTAAAACAACATGAAAAAAAACAAGGCATGGTTTGGTCTGGGACGTATATCTCAGATGAAGCCCTTGCTAGCTTGAATAAGGCCAAGAGTTCCAGGACCAACACAAAAGAACAAAAGCAGCTCATGATTTTATTTAAGACTCTTAATAATAAGACTATTCTTGTTCTTGTTAGATTTATTTTTAAATGCTACTAAAATTATATAGTTCTTTATCTTAGATCACATTAATAAGCAATTTCCTATCATCTACCTTACCCTCAGGTTGACCATTATCATCGATAATGCCCTTTTCCTGCGTGTTAAGAGAAGTATCTCAGAATAAGTCAAGGAGGAAAGTCTGATGATGGGTGAAGAACTTTGTTTATTCCAGAGACACATAGGAAAGTCAGATTTGATTGTCTTCCTCAGCATTTTCTCCCCTTCATTTCATTAATAAAAGCTGATAAAAATTAATGTTTTTCCATGTGGGAAATTTATCATGAATTTATCTCATTGTCATAAATTAATCTGAGGCTGAGTCTGGCCAGCCTAAGTTAAAGGGTTCTTCTGAGCCCAAGAGTCACATGAATGGACACAGATTTTTCTAACATGGACACTACGCCTAATGTTGATGAGGTGAAGTAATGCTGCCTCGAAATGATTTCATATTGAAAAGTAAAACAAACCACCTTGTCATCAATGAGACTGACTTGCTCTGGACATTAGGCATCTTCTGCATAAATCATCTGTAGTGTGGAATGTATCGCTAGATGTATCTTTATGCAACTGAGACTACATAAAGGAATACCCATAGAACTCTCTTACTAGAGAGTCCATCTTCCGCAACAGGTTACCCTTTTTCCCACCATCTTTTTCTGTTACTCATTATATCTTGTATTTTATAAATTTTAGCTAAACTATCCAGCAGTGTTCTGTTGGATTAGTAAAGACCTTTTGTGTTGGTCATCTTTCCATTTCTGTGACAAAATGTGTGAGATAAACAACTTCTACAAAGGACATTCCTTTGGGCTCCCAGTTTCGGAGGCTGAAGGCCACATTCGATCTACATCTATTCCTTTTGGAGATTGTCGCTACCATCCCTGACCAGCAGAAAAGAAGTGATGACACAGCGTTCTTCTCAACGCGGTTTATTCAGGAACCTTACAGCATGCAAGTGAAAATCTCTCTGTCTCTCTCTACCCCCAAGTGTAGTACCTTTTATCCTCTCTCAACTCCACCTCCTCAGTCCTTGTTGTGTGGCTGCAGTTTATAGGTCCAAGTCATCTGTCCTGATGCTGTGTCACAGGTGCGCCAGCTCAGCTTAAAGGAATGATGTGGCTGTATTCGGGAGAGGAAGGAAGGCAGGGGCCAGTCACAAGACTTGGCCCGAGTCCCAAGCGCCATCTTGCGCCAAATCGCCATACCTTCTCTCCACAGGAGAGGTGATCAAACAGAGCACTATGAGGAGGAGGAGGAGGAAGAGGAAGCCTACTTACCTCACAGAAGCCAAGGAGAGATAAGAGGGAGAAAACATGTAGACTGAGAAAGGGAGGAAAGGGAGGAGCAAGGGAGAGAGGGAGAGGAAGAAAGAAAACTACACAACAACCATGGCATCACCACCTCACAATCTCTACAGCAAGGAACCAAGCCATTAGCATATAGATTATTGGCAAACACTTAAAACCTAAACCAAAACCCCCTTCTCTCCTCTTTTTTCAAATTCCAAATCTTATTCTCACTTCCCTGTCTTCATAAATAACTAACCCATGGTGTGAAACATACATATTTTCTATGGGAGTGCCCCAGAAAAGGTCTGTGGCATTCTATTGTAGTCATAGCTGTAATTCATGTAGATCATACATGCACATGCACATATACCATTCTCTTCCCAGTAGAACAATTTTTTGATTCATTCATGCTGCTATTCATATATAAGATGACTTTAAATGCTGCCTTGTAATCTGTAGCATCTACATCAGCACATTTATACATCCATTCTTTCAATAATTTCCTTGGGTCATGCATTCTTCAGCAAAATATCTGACACATATGTATACATCACACACACACACACACACACACACACACACACACATCATTTGCTTTGCTTAAGGAAAACAGGAAATCCCACCATTCCTTTGTTGCAGGCTACATGATGTTACATACTCTTCTCTACAGCGTATTCTGTATTCACTTAGTCTTGAAAAGTCACAGATTTTGATATGCAGCAGTGTATCCAGTGTGACAAGAAAGTTTTTGTTATTTTTTAGAACTGGAGTTCACACAAGCAGTAAGTAGCACCTACACTGTGTTCCTTGGGAACTGGAAACCACAGTTTTGAGAGAGGGGATACACAGATATAGCAAGAGGAAATCCAGAATAAAGAACAAGATCTGAACATGTGGATAATAAAGTAATTATAGATAAAATAAAGTTCATAACCCACAGAAGAAAATGAGATTGATAACAGAAATGCAGACACTTGAAAACAGAACAATTCATTCTTAGCAAGCAAAGAAGTAAATGACATCTGGCTACATACACTGGGAAGAGATGATGGAAGAGTATGAAGGCCTTTTATTTGTCTGTCAACAAATATAAGGCCATCTAAAAATAGGGGTTTCTAGGCTGATAAGACAGTTGAGTAAATACGGTACTTGCTGAGTAAGCACAGTTTGAATACCCAGAACCCATGACAATTCAGACATGGTAGCACCACATCTGTCATCCCAGCTCTCCTACAAGCTGATTGGGTAACAGAACCAAAAGCACCTCTAGAACCTACCTGCTACTCACTTATTTCCATTTGAGGCTCTATTGTGTTCTGAATGTAAAATGTCCCCCATGGGCTTTTATGTCTGAGTGCTGCATTCCAAGTGGTGGCACTGTTTGAGGTGTCAGATCTGTAGGAGTCAGTGCCTTGCTAGAGGGAGTATGTCCCTGGGGGTGAATTTTGAGATGTTATAGCCTGGCCACCTTTCTTGCTTTCCTTTTGCTTCCTTGCTTCCAGACCAACCTCAGGATCCTGTTACTATGCCTACTTAACCAAAAAGGTCTCTATCCCTCTAGGATAATAAACCAAAATAAACCTTTTCTCTCCTAAGTTACTTGTTGTCTGGGTGCTTTTTCTAGCAAACAAAAAGACACTAAAAGAGGCTGTATTAAATAATGTGACTATATTTATGAGCAAGTTATTAATGGGGTTATGATTTAAAATTTATGTGGATATATGCAAAAAAGAATAATCACCAAAGATCCCCATGTGAGGCAGCCTCTGAATGATCTTTTCTTCAATACCTGCTCCTCTATTTGGCCTTGTATTTCCCACCTTGAATGTTTTATTCTCCCTTCTAAGAAGGACTGAGGCATCCACCTTCTGGCCTTCCTTCTTTTTGAGCTTCGATGTGCTGACCTCCAGTTGAACCACCACAATTTTTGGAAAATTCTGTCTTTTTTTTCCACTGTATGGTTTTAAACTCTTTGTCACAGATCAAGTGACTATAGGAATGTCGGTTCATTTCTGGGTCTTCAATTCTACTCCATTGATCTACCTGTCTCTGTACCAATATTATACCATTTTTATCACTAGTACTCTTTAATAGAGCTTGAGGTCAGGTACTGTGAATCTTCCAGCAGTTCTTTTATGGTTGAGAACAGCTATTGCTATCCTGAATTTTTTATTCTAAATTAATTTGTAAATTGCTCTTTCTAGCTCTATAAAAAATGGTGTCGGAATTTTGATGAGGATTGCATTGAACCTGTGGATTGCTTTTGATATGATGGCCATTTTTACTATATTAATCCGTCCAAGCCATGAGCATGGGAGGTCTGTCAATCTTCTGAGATCTTAGATTTATTTCTTAGGAGACTTGAAGATCTTGTCATACAAATCTTTCCCTTCCTTAGTTAGAGTCACACCAAGGTACTCTATATTCTATGACTATTGTGAAGGGTGTCTTCTCTAATTTATTTCTCAGCATGTTTGTCCTTTTAGTAGAGGAAGGCTACTGAATTTCTTAATTAATTTTATACCCAACCACGTTGCTGAAGTTGCTTATGAGGTTTTGGAGTTCCCTGTGAAATTTTGGGGGTCACTTGAGTATACTATCATACCATCTGCAAATAGTGATATTTTAACTTCTTCCTTTCCAATTAGTATCCTTTTGACCTTTTTTTGTTGTCTAATTGTTCTGCCTAGGATTTCAAGTACTGAATGGGTAGGGAGAGAGTGGGAAGTGCCTGATTTTAGTAGGGTTGCTTTAAGTTTCTCTCAATTTAGTTTGATGTTGGCTACTGGTTGGCTGTATATTTCTTTTATTGTGTTAAGGTATGGGCCTTGAATTCCTGGTCTTTCCAAGACTTTTAACATGAAGGGGCGTTGAATTCTTTTAATGATTTTTCAGCATCTAATGAGAAGATCATGTTTTTTTTCTTTAAGTTTGTTTATACAGTAGATTATGTTGAAGGATTTCCATATCTTGAATCATTTCTGCATCCATGAGATGAAACCTACTGAATCATGATGGATAATTGTTTTGATGCGTTCTTGGATTTAGTTTGTGAGAATTTTATTGAGTATTTTCCTGTCAATGTTCATATGAGAGATTGGCCTGAAATTCTCTCTCTTTCTTGGGTCTTTGTGTGATTTAGATATAAGTGTAATTGTGACTTCATAAAACAAATAAATGGTGTTCCTTCTGTTTCTGTTTTGTGGAATAGTTAAAAGAGTATAGATCATCTGCCACCCGAACCAGCAGTTCCTAAAGTTTTAAAGACTGGTGAGTAGGAGATCTGGGCAGCCAGTGAGCAGAGAGATCTCTGTGGAGTAAGCATGGAAAGTGCGCCCCAGCTCTGCCTGATCCAGCGACCAGGGACACAGCATTGGAACCTCTGTTTCCATGCGGCAACTTTGGGGTGCAGAACAGGGCTTGGCCCATCTGCCACCTGGACCAGTGGAGATCCAGGGACACAGACCAGATACAAGGGAAAGGCAAGAATAAATCACTGAAAACAAGATGGCAAGAGGAAAGCGAAAGAGTATATCCCAAGGAAACCAAGACAACCTGGCAACACCAGAACCCAGCTCTCCCATAACAGAAAACATTGGAATGCCAAACACTCCAGAAAAAGAAGATGCAGACCTGAAATCATACCTCAAGGCGCTGATAGAGATACTTAAACAAGAACGGGAGGAAAAGCAAAAAGAATCAGAAGCTTTTAAAGAGGAAACAAGAAAAACACTCAAAGAACTCAAAGAACTAGAGGAAAACAGAACCAAAGAGATGAAGGAATGGAAGAGGAAATTTAAAACAAAAATTGGCACAATAAAGAAAACACTAAAAGAGCTAACCCTAGAGGTAGAACACCTAAAAAAAGAAATCAGGAGTCACAGAAGCAAGCATTTCCAATAGACTACAAGAGATGGAAGAGAGAATCTCGGGGGCAGAAGACAACATTGTAAACATAGACAAAACAGCCAGAGAAGATGCAAAAAACAAAAAGCTCCTAACCCAAAATGTCCAGGAGATCCAGGACACAATGAGAAGACCGAACCTAAGAATAATAGGAATAAAAGAAGGAGAAGAGTATCAACTAAGAGGCACAGTAAATATCTTCAACAAAATCATAGAAGAAAACTTCCCTACCCATAAGAATGAGATGACCACGAGCATAAAAGAAGCCTTCAAAACTCTAAATAGGTTGGACCAGAAAAGAAATACCTCCTGACACATAATAGTCAAAACACCAAGTGCCCAAAGCAAAGAAAGAATACTAAAAGCAGTAAGGGGAAAAGGTCAGGTAACATATAAAGGCAGACCAATCAGAATCACACCCGATTTCTCAATACAGACTATGAAAGCTAGAAGAGCCTGGACAGACATCATACACACCCTAAGAGAGCACAAGTGCCAGCCCAAGCTGCTATACCCAGCAAAACTATCAATCACCATGGATGGAGAGATGAAGATATTTCAAAACAAATCTAAATTTACACAATATCTGACCACAAACCCAGCACTATAACGAATTATAGGTGGAAAACCCAATACAATGAGGGGAAATACATCCTAATAAAAAGAAGAAAACTCCTATGCAAGAAAACCAAGAGAAGAAAAAGACACAGACACAACTCAAGCCACAAAAGCAATAATATCAGGAAACAGAAAACACTATTCCTTGATATCTCTTAACATAAATGGACTCAACTCCCCAATAAAGAGACATTGGCTATCAGAGTGGATACATAAACAAAATCCAGCCTTTTGCTGCATACAGGAAACTCATCTTAGAGACAAAGACAGACACTATCTCAGAGTAAAAGGGTGGGAAAAAAACTTCCAAGCAAACAGCCACAAGAAGCAAGCTGGAGTGGCTATTCTAATGTCGAATAAAGTAAATTTCCAACCAAAAGTTATCAAAAAAGATAAAGAAGGACACTTTTTACTCATTACCTGGGAAATCTGTCAGGAGGAATTCTCAATACTTAACATATATGCTCCAAATACAAAAGCACCCACATTCACAAAAGAAACCCTACTAACGCTCAAAAATACATTTCACCCCACACAATAATAGTGGGAAACTTTAATACCCCACTCTCTCCAATGGACAGAATATGGAAACAGAAACTGAAGAAGGACACTGTAAAACAAGCAGAGACTTTGAACCAACTGGAATTAATAGATATCTACAGAGCATGTTCATCCTAATGTAAAAGAATACACCTTCTTCTTATCAGCCCATGGCACCTTCTCGAAAATTGACCACATAATTGGACACAGAACGAGCCTCAATCGATATAAGAAGATTGAAATTCTCCCATGCATCCTCTCAGATCACCATGGTCTACTGCTGGTCTTTCAAAACAAAAAAGACAACAAAAATCCCACATACACATGGAAACTGGACAACGCTCTGTTAAATGATAGCAGGGTCAAAGAAGAAATAAAGAAATTAAGGATTTTCTAGAATTCAATGAAAACGAAAACACAAAATACCCAAACCTATGGGATACAATGAAAGCAGTACTGAGAGGAAAACTCATAGCCCTAAGTGCTTCCAAAAAAAAAAAAACTAGAGAGAGCTCACATCAGCAACCTGACAGCAAAGTTGAAAGCCCGAGAACAAATGGAAGCAGATACACCCAAGAACAGTAGACGGCAAGAAATAATCAAAATTAAGGCAGAAATAGACAAAATAGAAACAAAAAGAACCATTGAAAAAATCAACAAAACCAAGAGCTGGTTCTTTGAGAAAATCAACTAGATTGATAAACCCCTAGCCAGACTAACTAGAGGGCAAAGAGAGAGTATACAAATTAACAAAATCAGAAAGTAAAGTGGAGACATAACAACTGAAACTGAGGAAATTTAAGAAATCATCATATCCTACTACAAAAACCTATACTCCACAAAGTTGGAATTTCTGGAGGAAATGGACGAATTCCTAGACAGATACAAGATCCTAAAGTTAAACCAGGACCAAGTAAACTATCTAAATAACCCCATAACACCTAAAGAAATAGAGGAAGTCATCAAAAGCATCCCAACCAAAAAAAGCCCAGTTCCAGACAGGTTCACTGCAGAATTTTATCAGACATTTATTGCGGATATAACACCAATACTCTCCAAACTATTCCACAAGATAGAATCAGATGGAATAAAACCTAACTCATTTTTTGAGGCTACAATAACTATCGTTCCTAAACCACACAAAGACCCTACAAGGAAAGAGAACTTCAGACCAATCTCACTTATGAACATTGATGCAAAAATACTCAACAAAATCCTTGCAAACCGAATCCAAGAACACATCAAAACGATCATTCACGATGACCAAGTAGGCTTCATCCCGGGGATGCAGGGATGGTTTAATATAAGGAAATCCATCAATGTAATCCACAATATAAACAAACTCAAAGAACAAAATCACATGGTCATCTCACTAGATGCTGAGAAAGCATTTGACAAAATTCGACACTCTTTCATATTAAAAGTACTGGGAAGAACAGGAATCCAAGGTCCATACCTAAACATAATAAAAGCAATATACAGCAAACCAACAGTCAACATCAAACTTAACGGTGGGAAACTTGAAGCAATCCCACTAAAATCAGGGACTCGACAAGGCTGCCCACTCTCCCCCTACCTATTCAACATAGTACTGGAAGTCCTCTCTGGAGCAATTAGACAGCAAAAGGAGATCAAGGGGTACAAATTGGAAAAGAAGAGGTAAAAACATCACTCTTTGCAGATGACAGGATACTGTACTTTAGTGACCCCACAAATTTCACCAGAGAACTCTTACAGCTGATAAACAAGTTCAGCAAAGTGGCTGGATACAAAATTAACACAAACAAATCAGTAGCCTTTCTATACTCAAAGGACAAACATGTGGAGAAAGAAACTAGGGAAAAGGTACCCTTCAAATAGTCACAAACAATATGAAATACCTTGGTGTGACTCTAAGCAAGTGAAGGACCTGTATGACAAGAACTTCAAACCTCTAAAGAAGGAAATCAAGGAAGATCTCAGAAAATGGAAAGATCTCCCATGCTCATGGATTGGAAGGATCAACATTTTAAAAATGGCCATCCTACCAAAAGCAATCTACAGATTCAATGCAATCCCCATCAAAATTCCAACCCAGTTTCATTGAGTTGGAAAGACCAATGTGCAATTTCATATGGAACAACAAAAGACCTAGAATAGTGAAATCCATTTTCAACAACAAGAAAACATCTGTGGGAATCACTATCCCTGACCTCAAGCTATATTACAAGGCAATTGTGCTGAAAACTACATGGTACTGGTACAGAAATAGGCATGTGGATCAATGGAAAAGAATAGAAGATCCAGAAATGAGCCCTCACGTATATTGTCACCTGATTTTTGACAAAGGAGCAGTAAACATTCAATGGAAAAAGGACAGCCTATTCAACAAATGGTGCTGATCCAACTGGCACTCAGCATGCAAAAGAATGAAAATAGACCCTTTCTTATCTCCTTGTACAAAGCTCAAGTGTAAGTGGATCAAAGATCTCCACATTGAACCAGATACACTGAAACTATTAGATGAGAAAGTAGGGAAAACCTTAGAACACATAGGCACAGGAGAAAATTTTCTGAACAAAACACCAATGGCTCAAGCTCTAAGGTAAAAGATTCACAAATGGGACTTAATGAGATTGCAAAGTTTCTGTAAGGCTAAGGATATTGTCAAGAAACAAAACGGCAGCCAACAGAATGGGAAAAGATCTTTACCAACTCCACATCAGATAGAGGCCTAATATCCAAGGTATACAAAGAACTCAAAAAGCTAGACACCAGAGAATCAAACAACCCTGTTAAAAAATGGGGTTCAGAGCTAAACAAAACATTCTCAATTGAGGAATATCGAATGGCTGAGAAATACCTGAGGAAGTGCTCAACATCCTTAGTCATTTTTTCTGGTGGCTGAGTAGTATTTCATTGTGTATATGTACCACAATTTTTGTATCCATTCATCTTCTGAAGGACATCTGGGTTCCTTCCAGCTTCTGGCTATTATAAATAGAGCCGCTATGAACATTGTGACTTAACCAAATTCTTAAGAAAATGGCTGCATCTAGAGAATATCATCCTGAGTGAGATAACCCAGTCACAAGAGAGCAGACATAATATGCATTCACTGATAGTGGGATGCTAACCCCAGAGGCTCGCACTGCCCCAGAAACAACTCACAAACTGTGTGAAGTCCAAGAAAAAAAGAAAACAAAACAAAACAACAAAAAAAAAAGTTTATCTCAATCTTTACCCACCAAGAACACATTGACAAATTCCGGGTTACACCCTGTATTACATGTACTGTTTGCTCATTGTAAAAAAAAAAAAAAAAAAAAATCTTTACACACCAAGAAAACTTTGACTATTTCCAGGTTACATCTTGTTTTACATGTACTTTATGCTCATTGTAACTAGTAAGATCTTAATCACACTATCAAACCTTAAAAAAAAAAAAAAACAAGTACTGACAGAAATGTATTATATACTTTTATGCAAAAAATGCTTAAAATCTGTACATTTATCTTTGTTTTTTCAAATAAAGTTGTAAAAAAAAAAAAGAGTATTGGTATTAGGTCTTCTTTGAAAGTCTGATAGAATTCTGCACTAAACCCATCTGGTCCTGGGCTTTTTTGTTTGGAAGGCTTTTGATGACTGCTTCTATTTCTTTAGGGGTTATGTTATCATTTAGATGATTTATCTGATCCTTTTTTAACTTTGGTATCTGGTATCTGTCTAGAAAATTGTCAATTTGCTTCATATTTTTCAGTTTTGTTGGGTATAGGTTTTTGTAGTAGGGTCTGATAATTTTTTTTTAATTTTCTCTGTTTCTGTTGTTGTGTCTCCCCTTTCATTTCTGATTTTGTTAACTCGGATACTGTCTCTGTGCCCTCTGGTTAGTCTGGTTAAAGGTTTTTCTATCTTGTTGATTTTCTCAAAAAAAAAAAAAAAAGACCTCCTGGTTTAGTTGATTCTTTTTATAGTTCTTTTGTTTCTACTTGATTGAGTTTAGCTCTGAATTTGATTATTTTTTGCCCTCTACTCCTCTTGGGTGTATCTGCTTCTTTTTTTTTCTAGAGCTTTCAGGTGTGCTGTCAAGCTGCTAGTGTGTGCTCTCTCCATTTTCTTTATGGAGGCACTCAGAGCTGTAAGTTTTCCTCTTAGCACTGCTTTCATTGTGTACCAGAAGTTTGGGTATATTGTACCTTCATTATCATTAAATTTTAAAAAGTCTTTAATTTTTTTCTTTATTTCTTCTTTGACCAAGTTATCATTGAGTAGAGCATTGTTCAGTTTCCATGTTTTTGTGAACTTCCTGTTGTTTTTGTTGTTGTTGAAGACCAGCCTTAGTTCATGGTGATCTGATAGGATGCATAGGATTATTTCAATCTTCTTGCATTTCTTGATGCCTCTTTTGTGATGGATTACATGGTGAATTTTAAAGAAGGTACCATGAGTTGCTGACAAGAAAATATATATTCTTTTGTTTTAGGATGAAATGTCCTATAGGTATCTGTCAAATCCATTTGCTTCATAACTTCTGTCAGTTTCACTGTGTCTCTGTTCAGGTTCTGTTTCCATGATCTGTTTGTTGAAGAAAGTGGTGTGTTGAAGTCTCCACTGTTGTGTGTAGTACAATGTATGAGCTTTAGTAAAGTTTCTTTTATGAATGTGGATGTCCTTGCATTTGGAGCATAGATGTTCAGAATTAAGAGTTTTTCTTAGTAGATTTTTCCTGTGCTGAGTAAAAGTTCTCTTTCTTATATTTTTTGATAACTTTTGGTTGAAAGTCAATTTTATTCTATATTACAATGGCTACTCCCGCTTGTTCATTGGGAACTTTTGCTTGGAAAAATGTTTTCCAACCTTTCACTCTGAGGTAGTGTCTGTCTTTGTCACTGAGATGAGTTTCTTGTATGCAGCAAAATTCTTCGTCCTATTTATGTATCTAGTCTGTTAGGCTATGTCTTTTTTTATTGGGGAATCTAATCCATTGATGTTAAGAGATATTAAGGTATAGTGTTATTATTTGTTATTTTTGTTGTTAGAGGTAGAATTATGTTTGTTTGGGCATCTTTTGGGAGATAGGTTTGTTACAAGAAGATTACTTTCTTACTTTTCCTAGGGTTTATTTTCTCTCTTTGTGTTTGAGTTTTTTCATCTATTATCCTTTGTAGGGCTGGATTTGTAGAAAGATTGTGTAAATTTATTTTTGTCATGGACTATCTTGGTTTCTCCATCTATGGTAATTGAGAGTTTTGCTGGGTATAGTTGTCTGGGCTGGCATTTGTGTTCTCTTGGGGTCTGAATAATATCTGTCCAGAATCTTCTACCTTTCATGGTCTCTGTTGAAAAGTTTGGTGTAATTCTGATTTGTCTGCCTTCATATGTTACTTGACCTATTTCCCTTAACACTTTTAATATTTTTCCTTTGTGTTGTGCATTTGGTCTTTTGACTGTTATGTGATGGGTGGAATTTTTTTCTGGTCCAATCTATTTAGAGTTCTGTGGACTTCTTGTATGTTCATGGTCATCTCTTTATTTAGGTTAGGAAAGTTTTCTTCTCTAATTTTATTAAAAATATTTACTGGTCATTTAAGTTGGGATTTTTCACTCTCCTTTTATATATTATTCTTAGGTTTGATCTTCTTATTGTGTCCTAGTATTCTTGAATATTTGGGGTTAGAAGCTTTTTTAACTTGACATTTTCTTTGACTGTTGTATCAATGTATTCTATGGAATCTTCTGCCTCTGAAATTCTCTTCTATTTCTTGTATTCTGTTGATGATGCTTGCATTTATAATTTCTAGTCTCTTTCCTAGGCTTTTTATCTCCAGGTCTTTCTCCCTTTGTGATTTCTTTATTGTTTCTGTTTCCATTTTTTTGATCCTGGATGTTTTTGTTCAATTTCCTCTCCCATTTGATAGTGTTCTCCTGTATTTCTTCAAGAGAGTTATTCATGCCCTTCCTCAAGTTCTCTATTATCATCATGAGATATGATTTTAAACCTGAATCTTACTTTTCAGGTGTGATCCAGTACTAGCTGTAAGGGGAAAACTGGGTTCTGATGATTCTAACTAACCTTGGTTTCTGTTACTTACGTTTTTTTTTTTTTTTTTTTTTTTTTTTTTTTTTTTTTTTTTTTGCATGCCTCCTGCCATCTGATTATTTCTATTGCTACCTACCCTAACTGTCTCTGACTGGATCCCGTCCTTCTTGAGATCCTGATCATGTCATAACTCCTCAGAGTTCAGGTATCTTTGTGATCCTGTGATTCTGGAAACCTGGGATCCTGGGATCTTGAGTGTGTCAGAGCTCCTGGGAATCAAGCTGCCTCTGTGATACTGAAGTCCCGGTGTGACCAAGCTCCTGATGTCCTTTACTGTGTCAAAGCTCCATGCTCCTGAGTATGTCCAATCTCCTGGAAATCAAGCTTCTTGTGATCCTGTGATCCTGTGTTACTGTGATATTGGGCATGTTAAAGCACATAGGTGACAGGCTTCCTCTGGGTGTTGTGGGATTGGGTGTGGAATCAGTGCCCAGAGTCTGCTCAGGGCTCAAGTTTAGACCAGAAGGGACCCATGGCACTAACTAGGCGGAGGTTTCTGTATCCCTAGATCCTGGGGGACCCAGTTACTCCAAGTATTGAGACAGATGTTGTGTCCTCAACACCTGTGATCCAGGGTGTGTTAGAGCACCTGTGTGATGGGCTTCCTCTGGGTGTTGTGCCTTAGGCAATCCTTGAAAGAATGTTGTCTACTATTTCAAGTCCACATATTCAAAAGTATCTGCACAATTTATTAACAAAGTTTATGAGTTCCAAGAGCTCAGTATATTCACCAACACTTGTTATTGTATGTCTTACCACATTATGCTCACCACAGTGGGCATGAAGTGGTATCTTGATGTGGTGTACTAGTATGGCTTGGGTTTTCACTTATCTAATCAGTAATGGAGTTCAGCATCTCTTCATGTGTTTATTGACAGTTGTAAATATCTGGAAAAATAGACTCTTTTGTCAATGTTTAATAAGATTACATTACTATCCTCATTACAGACTGACTGTAAAGGGTATTTATATATCCTCAACTGAAATCCCTTCTGAAAGATATGTGGAGACTCTGTGGAATTTCAGTCCCAATTCTTGCAAACATTTGCTTCCATTCTAAGAGTCATCATTTCACTTTTTAACATTTTATTAATTTTAATATACAAAATAATGGGTTTTACTATATAACACTTTCATACATGTATTTCATTGTGGTTTTTATTTTCATGATCATTGTTGAATTACCCTCCCTTAGAACAAAATGCTCATGGGAGAAAATAAAGGAACAAATGGAGGAGTAGGGATTGGATAAAAGATCATGAAGAGACTGATTCACCTGGGGATCCACCCCATATGCAGCCACTAAACCCAAGCACTATTGCTGATGCCAAATAGTGCTTACTGGCAAGAACTTGATATGGATGCCTCCTCAGAGGCTCTGCCAGAGCCACACTGATACAGAGGAGGATGCTTGCAGCTAACCACCAGACTGAATACAATGACTCTAATGAAGGAGCTAGAGAAAGGAGTGAAGGAGCTGAAAGGGTCTGCGATCCCATGGGAAGAATAAAATTATCAACCAAACAAACCTTCCGGGGCTCCCAGGGACTAATACAACAACCAATGAGTTCACATGGAGAGACCTATGGCCTCAGGTGAGTATACAGCAGAAAACAGCATTTTCTGGCATCAGTGGTGCCCTGACCTGCAGGGCTGTCAGCGGGAATCCAGGATCACCTAGGAGAGAATGGGAGACAAGAGGCACAAAGAAGGACAGCAAGTCAAGTGGTCTGATCAAGCTAACAAATTTTTATTTTTTCACGTGCTAGTTTTATATAGGTAGAAAAAGAAAATAAGGCATGGGAAAGTAAGGCATGGAACTAAGGAAACTTTCCAGCTAAAGGACTTTTCACAATACCCTTTGTAGAGAATTACATTGGGGAGGGGAACGACCCAGATGCAGGAGAGAATGTTCTGCCAAGCAGGATCTGTTTCCTGGTGACTGTTCTACTCGGCTAGCTACCTGACCAAAGTGAGATGACCTAATTCTGAGAAAAGGCCTTTACTGTGGGAAACAGAAACCTAGGCCAAGATCTATGTAAAATGTTGTAACTCGGGCTTAGAGAATTTCTTAATTTTGTCAGCTCCCAGCACAATGGGAAGACAGGCCTTTGGTCCAGCAAAGGCTCGTTTTCCCAGTGTAGGGAAATACCAAGGTGCTGAGGTGGGAGAGGGTGGTTAGGAGAGGGAGCACCTTCATGGAGGCAATGGGGGGAATGGGATTGGTGGAAGTGGATAATATCTGAAATGTAAATACAGAGAATATCCAATAAAAAGGGGGATTACCCTCCTTTTTTTAGTACAGAATAAAGTTTAGTTAGGTCGTGGGGGAGTTAAGAGAATAGCAGAGGCAGAGAGAGAAAGAAGAGAGGAATAGAGAAGTAAAGGAGTAGAGGCAAGGTATGAGCACGTGGAGGGAGAGGGGGAAAGGAAAGGGGAAGAGGAGGGGAAAGGGGGTAGAGAGCAAGAGAGAGAGAGCAAGAGTGCAAGAGGGCTACCCTCCCTTAAAATGTCATTGAAGTCAGCTTGTATGCTTTCAATTTTAAACATTGCCTCTATGCTTATTCAAGAAGTAAGTTTATCATTTGGGGGCTCTAATTGGAATCTATATGTTTGGTTTGCAGCAGGAAGGAACTTGCAGCAATTTTTCTGCTTTAGCCTCCTAAGTGCTGGGATTACTAGTGTGAGTTACTACATCCAGTTCTCACCTTTGTTATCAAGGGAATAACCTTCTAGACTAGTTTAATAGTACTTTCTGAAACAGTAGGATGGATGAAAACTGTCTCCAACTGAGTTTTCTTTCCCTTTTCCAAGAACAGAGTGGGCAGATAATAAGGGAGAAACATAAGTAATAAGAGAAACAAAAAGACAAAATTCCAAGACCCTCAGTGGCAAGAGATACTAACCAAGAGGCAGTTTTCCAGCTCTAAGTGCACAGTAGGCTTGTGGTGGGAGCTTGCATGTGTTACAGATCTATGATTTTCAAGAGGTTTGAGGTGCAGCCTAGAGCAATCTCTTATATACCAAGTCTGCAAGAACTTCCTGCCCTGGGCAGAAGGATCTGGCATGAGAAACCGTTGAGTCCATCTCCTATTTCCATATTTCTCAAGTCTTAAGCATCCAGTGTAAGATCCACAACCAAAGGCAACATCTTGCAGCTGAAGTCTGGTGTCTTCCTTCTCCATCAAGTTCCATGACTAATATGTGTCTTGAAGCCTTGAGCATTCCAGAACCTACTGAGAAACCACTTGGGTTTTAATTGGATGAATGTGGACACAGAAGCAAGGTAAGATTTGGGACTTTTCAGGGAAAAGCTAATAAAACTCTTAGATGTTCCCAGTGGTTACAGTACATCTTTGGCAGCTTCTGCCAGCTCTTTCTGGCTTGTTCAGACTTTAGACTCTGGCTGTTAATTCTGAGCTTTCATGTGGCAGGGATTTGTGTCTTTTGCAGCTGCTGTTATTACACTGGCAGCTGTCCACTCTCGATGCTTGGGCTTGTGTTTCTTGTCAGAGAGACCTGCAAGCATATGAGAATCTCCGCACTAGGGCCCTTCCTATCTTTAATCTCTTCTTAGTTGTTGTTTTCCTTTATTAGTTATTTGAGAACCTTATATGATGTGTGTTGATTATTTTTATCCCATTCAACAGCTCCTCCCAATTTATTCCACTTTCTTACCCATTCAACTTCATGTTCTTTTTCTTCTTAATCTTTGTGTAGTCTTAGATGTGTAGTCTTCTGCTGGAGAATGGTCAATGTATCAAGGGCCGTACTCTTAGAGAAAACCATCTTCCCCTCTTCCAGCAGCTAACAATTGCCAATACCTCCATGACTAGAGGTGGGGTGCTGTCTCTGCATGCTGGGATTTGGTCTGGCTTGGGCTTGCACAATTTCCACACATTCTGTAACAAATGTTGTGAGTTCATATGTGCAGCTACTCTGGCATGTCCAGAAGATAATGTGTCTTTGTGGCCACCCCATCTCTCCTGGTTTTTATACTTTGCATTTCCCCCATTCTCAATGATCTTTTCTCTTACCGGTTACAACACATGTAAAAGGATGTGCTGCCTGGTCCAAAAAAAAAGAGAATAAGGAGATTTGATGAAACAAAATTTCAAATTATAATGTGGAGGTTCAGAGATGGCTACACATGATCCATCATATATGTTTCTGTTCAATCGCAACATCTCAGCAAAGTCAAATGCTAACAAGACTTCAAAATTACCTCATCATTCCCCTGGCTCTTTTCATGGACCTCCTTCTGGAATAGCTTGGAAGACTGGCCTCCTGCCACATGAGATACCTTCCTTCTGCTTGCCCTGGGTATCCTCAAGATTCTCTCCTTCAGCTTTTTTATGCCTCTAGTCACACATCCTCTTTTTGGTGAGGCCTTTGTGTACACCTCCCATTCCCCCTACTAAACTTTAGTTTCTTATTTTATTTATTCTTAGCTTTTACAAATTCTAACATAAAGCTTTCTTGTGGGTCTTATTTATTACCAATTCCACTCTAATACAAGTTCCTAAAAGAGGTATTCCCCCTGTGTTTCCTCACTGTTTTTAGAAACCAGTGCCTGACACATACAGGTCCCCAATGAAAATGTGCTGAATTGTTGGTCCTGAAATAATCATGTTGTCAAGCTGCCTTCTATATATTTCTATTTATACCCATAGGTCTTCTCTCAACCTTGGTCAGAGAAGCTTCTTTTGCAGTAAAAAGAGGTTAATACAGAGATTCATAACTGATTAAAGTAGAAGAATCAGGGGCTGTGATTGCCCAGATAGATATGGTTCATCCGTATCCACCTCCTCTATCCAAGGCTCAGCAAACATAACAGAAAAAAAGGATATGAAAAATGTTAAGATCCAGAGGATAGGGGTAAAAACTTCAAAATATTACCTTCTAGACATAACAGGGCTGTTAAACATGAGCTCAGAGCAGCTGCAGTTGCCTACCTGTATGAGATGAAGCCAGCATGGACTGGGAAGCTCTCCCAGGGCCCTGCCCCTAGGTAAGGAGATATTGGCAGTTGACAGTGGTTGGAAAAAAAGACAGTCACTTTCCTTTGGGGTTGCGGACACTGGCTCATGGCCTAGTGAGTAGCCCTATACTTAAGAGCATAGACTGATTGGACTCTGTAAATCATACCAGAGGAGGGGAAATGAAACTTGAAGGAAGACAGGTTGAGGACTCTCAAATGGGTTGGACAGAGTAGAAAGAATGAATACAATCAAGATACATTGTATACAAGAATGAATTTCTCAAATAGTATTACTCAAAAATTCATTGAATGTATCAACTGCCCAAAGCATTATTCCCAACTACTATTCATAATTCATCATCTGTTAGAAATAAGAACCATTTTTTACTACTAAACGGCACTAAACACTAGACATGAAGCTACCCATGAGGGACATAGCATGGTGATGAGTTTTTAAAATAATTTTGATCTTCAAATTGCTGTAGCACAAATTTTGGAGTACCTACCCTGCCAAAGAAGCTGCTTAGCAAAAAGCTAAGTAGAGAACAGTTGAAGGTGGTCTTCACCACATCCACAAGATCCTTTGGTGTCCGGTGGCTTTCTGAAATTGTCTTTACTTAAATCAAATATAACTACATGATTTCTCTATTTCATGTTCTTTCCACTCCCACCCACCCCCAAAAAACCCTTCCATATAAATGAATGTACATATAAATAGGCCTGCTGAGTTTCTTCAGAGTTGTTTACATGTATATAGCTCTGGGGCTAATAACTTGGTGTTGGATAACCAGTCAGGGGCTCATCCCTGGGAAAGACTAATCCCCCAGTCTTGGCAGTTATTAATTGCTTGCATGTTTTTCTCTCCCTGTGCTTCTTTTTCTTTCTGATTTTTTAAATTTTCCTACACTATTTTGATCACATCCTATCCACTCTCTCCAAGTCCTACCAGGTCTTCCCCACCTCGCTACCCACCCAACTTGATGTTTTTTCTCACTCTCAAAAGAAAAGGCAAAAACCACTAACCCATAACAACACACACACACACACACACACACACACACACACACACACACACACACACACACCAGAAAATGCAGAGTCCATTTGCTACCAATCAATTTAAGCATGCACAAATTCAAGTCAGACAAAATCCCAGCACAGAAGAGGGGAAGTGGGCACAAAATCCTACCCCTAACCAAGAAGCTATTTACAATCGATCCCTGCAGAAAACGGGAAATCCGTTTTCTCCCGTGTAGAAACAAGGTGTGTGCTCCTTCTAAAAGGTGGGTCTCAGACTGACACTGGGCCATCACCACTCAGTAGAAGAGGCTAACACAGCTGCTCCCCAACCCCATATTAATTGTGCACTAGACAAAGACAAAATAAGATGTTCACACTGCCAGGAAAGCTGTGCATCTAACAGCTGCTCCTTTTATCTTCAGATGAATTGTGGGATCGGCAGGGCTGCAGCATAACCATTATCTCCAGTGCCCGCGCGGCCTCTCGTGCAGTGCCCTTGGTAACCACGTTCTTGACCATAACCGCAGTTTTAGATCCTCCCGGGTAGGGAATGAAGGGGTACCACTCAGGAGGCAGCGCCCACCGGGCTCCGCTGGCTGCCAGGTTGCCCACCAGACTACATCACTCTGGCCCTGGGCTCAGGGCATGATGTGAGCCTTGGCCTGGTTGCCATTAAGACTCAGACCGGGTCACACTAAGGGCAAGGGTCACCAGACCCGGGCCGCAGGACTCTCTTCACATCCTGAGCTCTCCCATCACTAGGAATGTTTTTCTGGCAACTGTAGCTGAATTGAGACATCCAAGGTCATCTATGCATTTGGACGAGATTGCATCTAGGCGGCTTGCCCAGCTTTACCTGGGAGAATCTTCTAAGTAAGTAAACACCAGTGGAAAGACTGTTCATATTGGATGCACATCACCAACTAAGACCTGCAGGTTATGTGATCCACCAGATTTGAGTTCTGGGAAGAAAATGTTGTTTATCCTTATACCTAATACTTTGAACTACCCTAGAGTGTCCTTTTGAACCTGAAAGTCTACATTACCAGGGTCCCTTAAATAGTAAATCTCTCTCTCTCTTCTCTCTGTCTTGTCTTCTGTCTCTGCTCCCTTCCTCTCCCCTCTCTATGTCTCTGTCTCTGTGTGATTCTGTCTCTCTCTGTCTCTCTGTCCCCCCCACCTCTAATACACATATTTATACAACCTAGACTTTTAAAATCACCTTTCAACACATACCATCTGAATTTGATGAAAGTTACTGTCCCAGTTTGTTCTTAGAGACAGTAACAAGCAACACAGTGTTTGCTATCTAACCCACTGTCCCTCTAATTCCTCTCTGTTAATATTAGACCTATAAATGACATGAGACCCTATTATAACACCTGTCATCTCAGATACCCTGAACAAAAAGCCAGTTTTCCTGGGTTGTTAAAAACACCAGGAGTCCACAGGAGCTTAAATGCCATCTGTCATTGAGCTCCAGGGATGTGTCACACGAAATGTATTAAAATTCTCCAGTGTTGAGAGTGAATATGACACAAGACATAAAAAATATGATATCTCAGTAGGCCAGATACTGATCAGAAACAGCTAGAGTATGATCTAACAATTGTATAAGCTATTATTTCTATTTAACCTTCTTTCTTAGAAGTACGTTTACTGCACTTGGAAATGATTCATTTTCTCTGTCATTTGTCTTGAAATACCTTTTTTAGCTTTTAAAAATTGTTATTTATTAATTTAGCATAGAATTATAATAATTTAAGTTTCCTTGTTTTAGTGAGGATCTCAAGTTCCATCTGCTAGTGGCTGGTGGCACTGTTGTCAGCTTAATTTCAATACTAATTTTCCTTATTTTGCTGTGTTTTACTTATTTCTCCATTAATTTATTTATTCATTTTATATCCTGATTGATTCCCCCATGCCCCCTCAAAAGGTGCCTCCCTCAACCCACCTTCACTTTTCCTCTGATAGGGTGTCCCCCAACCACATATCATCCCCCCACCCCCACCCTCAACCATGGCCCATCAAGTCTCTGCAAGGTTAGTCGAATCCTCTCCCACTGCGGCCAGACAAGGCAGCCCAGTTGTTGACCACAGACAAATAACAGCTTTAGGGACAGCCCTGGGTCCAGTTGTTGGAGAACCCACATGGGGACTGAGATGTACATCTGCTACATACGAACCAGGGGCCTCATTCAGCCCATGTATGGTCTTTGGTTGTTGACTCAGTCTCTGTGAGGCCCTAAAAGTCCAGGTTAGTTTAAACTGTTGGTCTACCAGTTTGTATTCCCCTTCAGGGACTTCAATTGTTCCTTCTACTCTTCCATAAGAGTCTCTGAGCTCTGTTCAATGACTTTAGGTATCTACATTGTTTCGGTCAGCTGATTAGTGAAGCCTCTCTAATCAAGATAGCCATGCTAGATTCCTGCCTGCAAGCATAACAGAGTATCATTAATAGTGTCAGGGATTCGTGCTTACCCATCTGATAGGTCTCAAGTTGGGCCCACTATTGGCTGGCCATTCCCTCAGACCCTGCTCCATCTTTGTTTCTGCATTTCTTTTAAATAGAAAATATTGAGGGTCTAAAGTTTTATGATTGGGTTGGTGTCCTTATCCCTCCACTGGGGGTCCTGCCTGGCTACAGGAACCTCTTCAGGATCCATAACCCCACTGATATGTGTCTCACCTAATATCACCCAGATTGACTCCTGAGAGCCTTCTCCATCCCAGTCTCTGGCATTTCCTAGAGATTCCTTCTCACCCCTCACCTAACCCCTCATCCCCAGCAACTGCAGATTTTGATCCATTCTCCTGGCCCTCTGGCCCTCTTTTCTATCTCTCCCTACACCTGACCCCCACTATTCCCCTTCCCATCACCTGTCACAACCAATTCCCACTCTCCCTCCTCTTCCAGTGACTATTTTATTTCCCCTTCTAAGTGAGAGTCAAGCATTCTTGCTTGGGCCTTCCTTCTTGTTTAGCTTTTTTGGGTCTGTTGGGTGTACTTTGTGGCTAATATGCATTTATCAATGAGTATACATCATACATTTTCTTTGGGTCTAAGTTACCTCACTTGGGTTATTTTCTAGTTCCATCCATTTGCCTGCAGAATTCATGATGTCCTCATTTTTAATAGCTGAATAATATTCCATTGTGTAAATGAACCACATTTTCTGTATCCATTCTTCAGTTGAGGGACATCTGGGTTTTCTGAAGTTTCTGGCTGTTACAAATAATGCTACTGCTATGAACATAGTGGAGCACCTGTCCTTGTTGTATGGTAGAGTACCTTTTGGGTATATGCCAAGGAGCAGTATAACTAAGGTCTTCGGGTAGAACTGTTTCCAATTTTTTGAATAACTTCCAGATTGATTTCCAAAGTGGTTGCACAAGTTTGCAATGCCAACAGCAACAGAGGAGTGTTCACCTTTCTCTGCATCCTTACCAGCATGTGCTGTCACTTGAGTTTTTTACCTTAGTCATTCTGATGGGTGTAAGACAAAAATCTCAGAATTCTTTTGATTTTCATTCTCCTGATGATTAAGAATGTTGAACATTTCTTTAACTGCTTTTCGACCATTCAAGATTCTTCTGTAGTAAAATATCTGTTTAGTTCTGTTCCCTGTTTTAATTGGGTTTGTTGGAGTCGAACTTATTGAGTTCTTTATATATTTTGGATATTAGCCTTTTGTCATATGTAGGGTTGGTGAAGATCTTTTCCCAGTCTGTAGGTTGCTGATTTGTACTATTGATGGTGTCCTTACCTTACAGAAGCTTTTCAGTTTCATGGGGTTCCACTTATCAATTGTTGATCTTAGAGCCTGAGCCATTCTGGTGATGAAACTATCTCCTGTAGCAATGTGTTCAAGGCACTTTCCCACTTCTGTTTCTATTAGATTTAGTGTATCTTCTTTCATGTTGAGATCTTTGATTCACTTGGACTTGAGTTGTGTGCACAGTGATAAATCTGACTCTATTTTCATTCTCCTACATACAGATATCCAGTTAGACCAGCACCATTTGTTAAAGATGCTTTCATTTTTCCATTGTATGGTTTTGGCTTCTTTGTCAAAAATCAAGTGTCTAAAGTTCTGTGTGTTTATTTCTGGGTCTTTGATTCAATGCCATTGATCAACTTGTTGGTTTCTATGCCAATACCATACATTTTTTATAATTATTGATCTGTAGTACAGCTTGATCAGGGATGGTGATTCCTCAAGAAGTTCTTTTATTGTTCAGGATTGTTTTCATTATCCTGTGTTTTTTTGTTTTTCTATATGAAGTAGACAATTGCTTTTTCAAGATCTGTAAAAACTTGGAATTTGATGAGAATTCCATGGAATTTGTATGTTGCTTTTGGTAAGATGGCCATTTTCTCTGTATTAAACCCACTGATCCATGAACATGGAGATCTTCCCATCTTTTGATACCTTCTTCAGTTTCTTTATTCATGGACTTGAAGTTGTTGTCTTACATGTCTTTCACTTGCTTCATTAGAGTTACACCAAGATATTTTATATTACTTATAGCTATTGTGAAGGGTGTTGTTTCTACAATTTATTTCTCAGCCTGTTTATCATTTGTATAAAGGGGAGCTACTGATTTCTTTAATTTTGTATCCAGCCACTTTGCTGAAAGTGTTTATCAGCTGTAGGAATTCTCTGGTTATAATATTGGGGGCCACTTGTGTATACTATTACATCATCTGAAAATGGCAATATTTTGACTTCTTTCTTTCCAACTTTTCCCCTGGATCTTCTTTTACCCCCTATTGCTCTAGCTAGAACTTCAAGTACTATACTGAAGAGATAGAGAGTAGGCAGCATTTTCTTATCCCTGATTTTATTGGGATTACTTTAAGTTTCTCTTCATTTAATTTGATATTGTCTTTTGACTTGCTGTGTATCACTTTTATTATGTTTAAGATTTATCCCTTTATCAGATATGTAGTTGGTTTAAAAAATCTTTTTCCATTTTGTAGACTGCAACTATGTCTAAATGATGATATGTTTTACCATGCAGAAGCTTTTCGGTGTGATGAGGTCCCGTTTTATTAATTGTTGATCATAGTCCCTCTGCTGTTGCTATTCTGTTCAGAAAGCCTTCTCCTGTGCCAATGAGTTCGAGTATTTTTTACAGTTCCATCAGGTTCAGTGTATCTTGTTTTATGTTGTCTTTGATCTATTTGAAATTGAGTTTTGTTCAGGGTGCTATGCAGCCATATAGTATTACCAGAACCATTTGTTGAAAATGCTGTCTTTTTTCCAATGTGTATTTCTGGCTTCTTTATGAAAAAATATTTAGAGTTCATAGCTGCATGAACTTGTTTTGGGGGTCTTCAACTCTAGTTCACTGATTAACGTGTCTGTTTTTATGTTTTAATTACTATAGTTCTATAGCACAATTTGAGATTGGAGATGGTGATACTTCCAGATGATGATGATGATGATGATGATGATGGTGGTGGTGGTGGTGGTGGTGGTGGTGGTGGTGGTGGTGGTGGAGGAGGAGGAGGAGGAGGAGGAGGAGGAGATGATGGTGATGATGGTGATTATGGTAATGTTGACTCAGCACTGTTTTAGCTGGGTGTTTTGTGTTTCCATATGAAGTTGAAAATTGCCTTTTCAAGTTCTGTGAAGAATTGCCTTGAATTTTGATGGGAATATGTATATAGCTTTTGGTAGAGTGGACATTTTTACTATATTAATTCTACCAATCCATGAGCATGGAATATCTTTCTATAATCTGATATCTTCGTCCAGTTTTTTTCTTCAGTGTCTTACATTTTTATTATACAAGTCTTTCACTTGATTTGTTAGAGTTAACCAGAGATATTTTAAATTGGTTGAATATATTTCATTATTTTTATTACTTATTCATTATTAAGTATTATTTCTGTTATTTGAGTATTAATTCAGCACTGTGAATGGTGCTGTTTCCCTGATGTCTTTCTCAGTTCATCTACTATTTGCTATAGAAGGCAACTGTTTTTTTATGTGAGTGAGCTACTTTTGTCTCCACCTAGGTTGCTGAAATTCTTTATCAACTATAAGAATTTCCCAGTGGAATGTTTAAACTCAAATATGTATACTATCATATCATCTGCAAATGAGAATCCTGGACTTCTTCCTTTCCAATTTGCATCCCCTGGATCTCTTTCAGTTGCCGTATTGTCCTAGCTAAGACTTCGAGTACTATATTAAATAAGTATATGAAAGTGGACAACTTTGTTTTGTTCCTGATTTTAGTAGAACTGCTTTGAGTTTCTCATCATTTAACTTGATGTTGGCTATGGCCTTGTTGTAACTCCTTTTATTAGAATAAGGTATGTCCCTTGCATCCCTAATCTCTACAGGACATTTACCATAAAATGTAGGGATTCCTGCAAGTTCTACTACCAGCAGAGAAACAAACATGAGAGGCAAGAAGGAAACCTGGTTCAGCATAACCTAATTATCAGGGCTAGTTCAAAATTCTAGAGTCTGACTCCAAGGAGGTGTTTTGTTTGTTTGTTTGTTACATATTTAAATACATGCAAATTTAAGGAAAAGTTTCCTCCTAACAATTATCATAATAAAGCTATATCAAAATTCTTTTGAAAAGTGCATCTTTTATGCAAAGCACCTATGACCTTTTCCATAAGAATGGGTTCTGTTGACTGAGAAACAATTCTTGGGATAAGGGATGAGGGAGAGAGGGTTTTTAGTAGACATAATATCAAACTATTTTGCAAAGTACATTGGACCTCTTTTATAAGAATGGGTTCTATTGACTAAGAAACAATGCTCAGAAGTCTGGGGAGAGGAGTTCAGGTGAAGGCTGGCTCCACAGAATAGCAAAGATTACCAGGTTATTAACTTATCCAAGCCTTCTGGATGGAAAATAAGTGGGCACATCCCTTCTGTTGAACAGAAAATCCCACGTGTTTAACCATTCTGATTTGTCTATTGCTATCTGTAAGCACATGGACCTCATGCCCTCTACAGTGAACAGGTATTGGATTTTATCAAAGGACTTTTCTATAACTAATGAAATTATCATGTAGATTTTTTATTTTTAGTTTGTTTATATGATGGACTACATTTATTGATTTATGTATATTTAACCATTCCTGCATCTCAGCAATGAAGTATACTTGATCGTTATCTTTTTTTAAACTTTTGGTTGATTCTTTGTGAGTTTCACATTATGAACTCCAGTCCAACTCATCTCCTCGTTCCCTCATATCTGCCCTCCCCTCTTGCAACCTCCCCCCAAGATAACATGCACATGCACGCACGCACACACATACGCACACACACAGTATAGAAAAGCATCTCATCCTGGAAGCTGTAGTATTCACAGTGTGTCCCTCAGTTTATCCCTCTGTCTACACATCTTCACTTGCAAATATTTATTGCAATGAGTCATTGGTCTAGTTTGAGATCTTTGACTTCTGTGACACCATCAATATGAGATCTTCACTAGGACTCCTCTCCATAATCCTACTGTTGCCCTGAGTCACAGAAATCCTGCAACCTTGGATCTTGGCTTTAATGAATCTCAATCATTCACAGATTATATAGATTTTTGGATGAGCCAGTTCAGTGTCTGGGATCTGGCCTGAGTTGTAGCTGAGCTGGGCAGACTGCCAGCTTTCTCTTATCAACACCACCATGGGCAAGTTTTCTTGCTCTGCTCCAGCTTGGAAGGCAGGGTCAGCGCCCCAGTTCTCATGCCCTCAGGCCAGCCCATCTATACCCCTGCCACCAGGGTCACCTTTGCTGTGCTGCCCAGGTGAGGTATAGGGCCCATTCTCCCAAGTGCTGCAACTGGTGAGGGGCAGGGCGAGCTCTACTGTGCTTATGACCCTCTGACTGCCAGAGTCAGCTTTCCCACATTCATGCCCTCAGATGGTTGACCCACACCTCTGCCACTGGGGCCAGCTTTATTGTGCTACCTAGGTGAGGTACAAGGTACACTCTACTAAGTGCTGTCACTAGTGAGAAGTGGGACCAGCTGTCTTGCATGCCCCAGCCAGTGAGGGGTAGAGCCAGTTATGCACAGCACCGAGACATTATGGATGATCTTGTTTTCAATGTGTTCTAGGATTTGGTTTGCAGGCACCTTATTGAGAAATTTTACATATATGTTCATAAAGAAACTAGTCTCCTGGTTTGTTTTTTCCTTTTATGGGTCTTTATATGGTTGGAGTATTAAGGTAGCTGTGGCCTTGTAAAATGAATTGGGCAGTGTTCCTTTAGTTTCTATTTTGTAGAATAATTTAAGGGGTATTGGTGTTAATTCTTCTTTGAAAGTCTGGTAGAATTCTGTGCTAAAAACCATTTTTTAGGTCTATTGACATTGCTTATTTCATTTTGATTTAACTTTGGTAAGTGGTACCTATCAAGACAATTAGTTATTCTTTTAGATTTTTCAATCTAGTGGAATAAATGCTTCTAAAGTACATCCTTATAATGCTCTGGATTTTCTGGGTATCTGTTATTCTATTAGTCTTCACTTCTAATTTTGTAATTTTGATTTTTTTCTTTCCACCTTCCAATTTGAATAAAGACTTGTCATTCTAATTGATAACAAAATTATTGTTTTCATGGATTTTGCATTTTTTGGTGTTGTTGTTTTTATTTTGTTTACTTTGAGTCTTAGTTTATTTCCTGCTGCCTATTAATTGGAGGCATAATTTTTAATGTTTTGTTGTTGTTCTAAAGCTTTAGTGTATGCTGTTAAGTTGCTAGTAAAAGATATCTCCAGTTTTATTTTGTGTCTATTGTTGTTGATAACCTACTTTAATCAACAGTGGTCAGAAGGATGTAGGATGTTATTTCTATTTTCTTATACTTGTTGAGATTTGCTTTGTGTCTAAGTATGTGGTCAATATAATACCAGACCAGCAAATCAAAATAGAAAAACCCACACATAAGTACAACAACATAAACATGAACACAACAAGAACAACAATCAAACAGTGTTTCTTGATATCCCTCTATATCACTGGTCTCAATTCCCTAATAAAAGAACACAAACTAACAGAATGGACATGAAAACAGAATCAATCTTTTTATTGCATCCAAGAAACACACCCTTGGCATCAAGGATAAAAATCACCTAGAGATAAAAATAAAAATATATTCTAAACAAGTGGACCCAAGTAGCAAGCTGGTGTAGCCATTTTAAAATCTGACAAAATAGACTTTGAAACAAAGCTAATCAGAATAGGGAAAACACTATATATTACATCCTTATAAAAGGAAAAAAACTGCCAACAGTACATTGCAATTCTTAACATGTATGCATCAAACACATATGTACCCAAGTATGTCAAAGAAACCCTACCACAACTTAAATCATATACTGACCCTCAGATGCTGCTAGTGGGAGACTTCAATATCCCATTTTTGCCAATAGGCAGGCCATCCAGACAAAAACTAAATAGAGAAATGCTGGAGCTAACTAATGCTATAAACCAAATCAACCTAACAAATATTTACAGAATCGTTCAACCATCATAAAAGAGTATACCTCCTTCTCAGCAGCTAATGAAACTTTCTCCAAAATTTTCCATGTGCTCAGTCTATTGTTTCTAACTTGCCTTCAGTGCCTGAGGTTTTCTCTTTCATCTCTTGTATCCTACTGGTAAGGTTCTCCCAGGTAGTGGGTTTTCTATTTTTGCATTATTTAAAGAAACCCCTGCTTTCTAAGTGATAATCGTCTGTTTTCCACATTCTCCTAACAATGTGTTTCCCCTTATGTCCTTCTTCGATAAAGCCTAGAATGTTAGTACCAAAGTGTTAGTCAGTGTTGCTATTTCAGTGTCAGAAAAACAATCATTTCTTGTCCTATTTGCTGGAGTTATACTCAATACTACTGGTAGACTAGGGACTGTCTCCCTATTTCCTGTTTTTGGTATCCACATTTAAAAAAGGAAAATTCCAAAATGTAACATCCTCACAGCAAAGATACATGAGATAAACAGATAACAGAAACTTCCAACGTTGTAAAAAAGCTTTGGCTCAAGAATAATGTGTCATTCTTGTCAAAGCATATCACACAATCCACACATTGTTAGTAAGGAGAAATATGCTCCTCCCATGTAGTGAAGAGATGTTCTACAAGTCACATGGTTTAAAGTCCTCTGGTGTGGCTAGCTGGGTATAATAATGAAGTTGTTTACAGCCACCCACTGAACCATCACCTACTAATAAGCTCTTCAAAAGCTACTAGTCTTATCTTTAACAATACCATTAATGCAAATACAACACACTGCCAACCTTTTGCTCTTCTTTCATAAGGCAGCATGGCAGTTCTGCCACTTCTTGTTCAAGAATAAGTCAATAAAGTGTTATCTTCATGCTTAATACAGTTGACTGCACATAGAACACCCACTGGCTTAATTAGAATTGGCTGTCTGTTTATTGTATGGTAGTCAAGGCATATTTTCAAGAGAGTGAAAAAAAAATCAGTCAAGAACCAAGATTCCCAGTAGATTTATGAAAGCAGGCAATGCCTAGAAAAATAAAGACAATGAGAGCAGAATAACTATACTAAAAATATCTAGAATTGGCTGGCAGATGGTTAAGTAGGTAAGAACATTTGCTACTCTTAGGTAAAACCTAATTTTAGTTCTCAACACCCACATCCAGGATTTCTGACATCCTATTCTCACCTCTGAAGTCAAACACACACACACACACACACACACACACATACATACATACACACACTTTTTGTTTCCTTAATTTTCAAAATATCTACTCTACCTCAGTAAAGGCCACAGTGAAGGAATGATCTGAAAGGTAGCTCTCAGGGGTTTTTTTCAGAAAACATAATAGAAATCAATGTCATTTGATTTATGTTTTAAAAAATACATCTATTTTCAAGTAATTATGTGGTAGTCAAACAGGACTTTCAATTTGAAATGTCTTCCTCACAAATAATTAGTATTACTTTTTCCCTGTATCTCTTTTCAGAAAAGGAGCCCATTCATCCTTTATTATTTTGATCCCATATCTAAGTCAAAATGCCAAAAAAGAAAGAAACAACTTATAGATTAAAGGAAGAGACAAATGCAATGGCGGTAAGCACTAAGGATTATATTGATTAATAAATAATGTTACTTTTTACTAATAAAAATGTAGAAGCATTCATGGTATTTTCAATGAGCTCCTTGGAGATCAAACTACGGATAAATGTGTTTGAAGTGAAGAAAATTAGACAAGACTAAATTGGTCACACAGAACATGTACTTACATGTAATTCCTGGATTCACCAACATTGTCCCAGTCTACCCTGGTCTTAGGAAACATACTCTGAAACTAGAGGTGTTGATATTTTGTTTTCTGCCTTTGCTGGTAATTCTTGTTTGAAATGGTTTGAAGCAATATTCATAGATAATAAAAGAAGAAGGAAGGTGGTGATCTCAAATAAAAGCCAAAAGAGGCTATTCAAACTCTGAGGTCTCATGTTGTCAATGTGTCCCCTACACTCACCCCTGGGTGAATCATATAACATACCAAGGCTGTCCCTCTCACCTCTCTTCAAATTTAGAATGCTATACTTATACATAATACCCATCCATATTTATGGCTCCTTGAAAAATATTTTAGTCTAAGCCAACAGCATTAAAATTTAACAATATCGGAGTGCAGAACAGGTACTCAGACCATCTGCCACCAGGAACAGAAGAGACCCAGAGACAGAGGTATGGTGAGAAGGAGTTCCGACTAGCCAGGGGGCAGAGAGATCTCTGCCGAACACATGGAAAGTATGCCCCTACCCTGCTTGATCCAGGTACCAGGAACCCAGCATTGGGCCCTCTGTACCCAGCTGGCAGCTTTTGGGTGCAGAACAGGCGCTAGGACCATCTGCCACCAGGAACAGCGGAGATCCAGGGACACAAGCCAGGTACAAGGGAAAGGTGAGAACATATCACTGACAACAAGATGGCAAGAGGAAAGCGAAAGAACGTACCCCAGGGAAACCAAGACAACCTGGCAACACTAGAACCCAGCTCTCCCATCAAAACAAACAGTGGAATGCCAAACACTCCAGAAAAAGAAGACTCAGACCCGAAATCCTACCTCAAGATGATGATAGAGATCTTTAAACAAGAACAGGAGGAAAAGCATAACGAATTAGAAGCTTTTAAAAAAGAAACAAGAAAAACACTCAAAGAACTAGAAGAAAACAGAAACAAAGAAATGAAGGAATGGAAGAAGAAATTTAAAACAGAAATGAACACAATAAAGAAAACACTAAAAGAGACAACCCTAAAAGGTAGTAATCCTAAAAAAGAAATCAGGAGTCACAGAAGCAAGCATTTCCAATAGATTACAAGAGATGGAAGAGAGAATCTCAGGGGCAGAAGAAAACATTGAAAACATAGACAAAACAGTCAGAGAAGATGCAAAAAACAAAAAGCTCCTAACCCAAAATGTCCAGGAGATCCAGGACACAATGAGAAGACTAAAATAATAATAATAGGAATAGAAGAGGGTGAAGAATATCAACTAAGAGGCACAGTAAATATCTTCAACAAAATTGCAGAAGAAAACTTCCCTACCCTTAAGAATGAGATGACCACAAGCATAAAAGAAGCCTTCAGAACTCCAAATAGGTTGGACCAGAAAAGAAATACCTCCCGACACATAATAGTAAAAACATCAAGTGCCCAAAGCAAAGAAAGAATACTAAAAGCAGTAAGGGAAAAAAAACAGGTAACATATAAAGGCAGACCAATCAGAATCACACCTGATTTCTCAACAGAGACTATGAAAGCTAGAAGAGCCTGGACAGACATCATGCAGACCCTAAGAGAACACAAGTGCCAGCCCAAGCTGCTATACTCAGCAAAACTATCAATCACCATAGATGGAGAGACTAAGATATCCCAAGACAAAACTAAATTCACACAATATCTGACTACAAACCCAGCACTACAACGAATTATAGGTGTAAAACCCAATAAAATGAGGGGAACTACATCCTAGTAAAAACAAAAAGACTCCTAAGCAAGAAAACCAAAAGAAGAAAGACACACAGGCACAATTCAACCTACAAGGACAATAATAGCAGGAAACAGCAACCACTATTCCTTGATATCTATTAACATAAATGGATTCAACTCCCCAATAAAAAGATATAGGCTATCAGACTGGATATATAAACAAAACACAGAATTTTGCTACATGCATGAAACTCATCTCAGAAACAAAGATAGACACAATCTCAGAGTAAAAGGTTGAGGGAAAAACCTTCCAAGCAAACGGCCCCAAGAAGCAAGCTGGAGTGGCTATTCTAATATCGAATAAAGTAAATTTCCGAACAAAAGTTATCAAAAAAGATAAGTAAGGACACTTTTTACACATTACATGGGAAATGTGTCAGGGGGAACTCTCAATCCTTAATATATATGCTCCAAATACAAAAGCACCCATATTCATAAAAGAAACCCTACTAAAGCTCAAAAAATACATTTTACCCCACACAATAATAGTGGAAGACTTTAATACCCCACTCTCACCAATGGACCAATCATGGAAACAGAAACTGAACAAAGACTCTGTAAAACTAGCAGAGACTAAGAACCAACTGGAATTAATAGATGTCTACAGAACATATCATCCTAAAACAAAAGAATACACTGTCTTCTCAGCACCTCACGGCACCTTCTTGAAAATTGACCACATAATTGGACACAGAATGAGCCGCAATCGATATAAGAAGATTGAAATACTCCCATGCATCCTTTCAGATCATCATGGTCTAAAACTGGCCTTTAATAACAACAAAGACAACAAAAAGCCCATATACACATGGAAACTAAACAATGCTCTATCAAACGATAGCAGGGTCAAAGAAGAAATAAAGAAAGAAATTAAGGATTTTCTAGAATTCAATGAAAATAAAAAAACTACATACCCAAACCTATGGGATGCAATGAGAGCAGTACTGAGAGGAAAACACATAGCTCTGAGTGCTTCCAAAAAGAAACTGGAGAGAGCATACACTAGCAACCTGACAGCACAGTTGAAAGCTCTAGAACAAAAGGAAGCAGATACACCCAAGAAGAGTAGACGGCAAGAAATAATCAAACTTAGGGCAGAAAAAGACCAAATAGAAACAAAAAGAACCATTCAAAGAATCAACAAAACCAAGAGCTGACTCTTGGAGAAAATTAACAAGATTGATAAACCCTTAGCCAGACTAACTAGAGGGCAAAGAGAGAGTATCCAAATTAACAAAATCAGAAAGGAAAGTGGAGAAATAATGACTGAAACTGAGGAAATTCAAGAAATCATCAGATCCTACTACAAAAGCCTATACTCAACAAAGCTGGAAAATCTGGAGGAAATGGATGAATTCCTAGACAGATGCAAGATACTAAAGTTAAACCAGGATCAGGTAAACCATCTAAATAATCCCATAAAACCTAAAGAAATAGAAGCAGTCATCAAAAGTCTCCCAACCAAAAAAGGCTTTTTTTCAATAAAAAAAAAAAAGAAAGAAAACTATTAATTGGAAAAAAAAAAAAGAATTTTGTAGAGTCATTTTTTCTGGTAGCTGAATAGTACTCCATTGTGTAAATGTACCACAATTTTTGTATCAATTCATCTACTTAAGGACCTACCAAAAGAAATCTACAGATTCAATGCAATCCCCATCAAAATACCAACCCAGTTCTTCATAGAGCTGGAAAGAGCAATGTGCAATTTCATCTGGAATAAAAAAAGACCTAGAATAGCTAAATTCATCCTCAACAACAAGAAAACATCTACAGGAATCACTATCCCTGTCCTCAAGCTATATTACAAGGCAATTGTACTAAAAACTGCATGGTACTGGTACAGAAATAGGCACGTGGATATTGGAATAGAATAGAAGATCCAGAAATGAGCCCTCACATATATGGTCACCTGATTTTTGACAAAGGAGCCGTAAACATTCAATGGAAAAAGGACAGCCTATTCAACAAATGGTGTTGGTCCAACTGGCACTCAACATGCAGAAGAATGAAAATAGACCCTTTCTTATCTCCTTGTACAAAGCTCAAGTGTAAGTGGATCAAAGATCTCCACATTAAACCAGATACACTGAAACTACTGGATAAGAAAGTAAGGAAAACCTTAGAACACATAGGCACAGGAGAAAATTTCCTGAACAGAACACCAATGGCTCATGCTCTAAGATCAAAGATTCACAAATGGGACTTAATGAGATTGCAAAGTTTCTGTAAGGCTAAGGACACTGTCAAGAAAACAAAACGGCAACCAACAGAGTGGAAAAAGGTCTTTACCAACCCCACAACTGATAGAGGCCTAATATCCAAAGTATACAAAGAACTCAAGAAGCTGGACACCAGCGAACCAAACAACCCTATTAAAAAATGGGGTACAGAGCTAAACAAAAAGTTCTTAATTGGGGAATATATAATGGCTGAGAAGCATCTAAGGAAGTGCTCAACATAATTAGCCATCATGAAAATGCAAATCAAAACAACCCTGAGATTCAACCTCACACCAGTCAGATTGGCCAAGATCAAAAATTCAGATGACAGCAAATGCTGGCGAGGATGTGGAGAAAAAGGAACATTTCTCCACTGTTGGTGAGGTTATAAACTGATATAACCACTCTGGAAATCAGTCTGGCTGTTCCTCAGAAAAATGGACATAGTACTACCTGAAGACCCAGTTATTCAACTTCTGGGCTTATACCCTGAGAAGCTCCAACATACAACAAAGACACATGTACCACAATATTCATAGCATCTCTATTTATAATAGCCAGAAGCTGAAACGAACACAAAAATAATCTTTTAAAAAATAATGTTATTGAAAGTTTATGTATTTATATTTAAAGTGTTATTCTCTTTTTTCCCTCTTCCATCCTTCTCCCTTCTCCCCTTGCTTCCATAAAGATGCTCCCATTCCCAACTACTCACTCCCATATCATCACCCTGGTATTCCCCTACACTGGGGAAATGAGCATTCACAGGACCAAAGGCTTCTCTTTCTATTCATGCCAGACAATGCCATCCTCTGCTCCATGTGAGGCTGGAGCCATGGGTCTCTCTATGTATACTCATTGGTTGGTGTTTTAGCTCCTGGGAGCTCTGGGCTGGGGTTGGTTTGTTGACACTGTTGTTCTTTCCATGAACTCGAAAACCCTTTCAGCTCCTTCAGTCCTTTCTTCTTTAAAAGCTTCTAATTCTTTATGCTTTTCCTCCCGTTCTTGTTTAAGGATCTCTATCATCATCTTGAGGTAGGATTTCGGGTCTGAGTCTTCTTTTTCTGGAGTGTTTGGCATTCCGCTGTTTGTTGTGATGGGAGAGCTGGGTTCTAGTGTTGCCAGGTTGTCTTGGTTTCCCTGGGATAAGATCTTTCGCTTTCCTCTTGTCATCTTGTTGTCAGTGACTGGTTCTAGCCTTTCTCTAGTACCTGGCCTGTGTCCCTGGATCTCCACTGTTCCTGGTGGCGGATGGTTCAATCGCCTGTTGTGCACCCTGGAAGCCGCTGGCTGGGAGGGCCCAATGCTGGGTTCCTGGGTCCCTGGATCAAACCGGGCAGGCGCGCACTTTCCGAGTGCTCTGCTGAGATTTCTCTGCCCCCTGGCTAGTCAGAACCCGTTCTCACCCCGTTCTCACCAGTCCTGTGTCTCTGGGTCTCTGCTCTTCCTGGTGTAGGATGGTCTGAGCACCTGTTGTGCACCCCCAGAAGGCACGAGCTGGGAACATAGAGTCTGATGCTGGGTTCCTGGGTCCCTGGATCAAGCCGGGCAGGCATGCACTTTCCATGTGCTCCGCTGAGATCTCTCTGCCCCCTTGCTAACTGGAACCCTTTTTCACCCCGTTCTCGCCAGTCCTGTGTGTCTGGGTCTCTGCTCTTCCTCGACTCTACGAAATTCTTAAGAAAAATACATCTAGTGAATATCATCCTGAGTGAGATAACCCAGTCACAAAAGAACAGACATAATATGCAGTCACTGATAATTGGATACTAACCCCAGAAAGCTCTGAACATTCCAGAAACAACTCACAGACTATATGAAATTCAAGAAAAAAAAGGAAGAAAAGAGAAAACCATTATGCTTAATCCTTACACACCAAGGAAACTTTTACTAATTCCAGGTTACATCCTATTTTACATGTACTTTATGCTCATTGTAACAAGTAAGATTTTAATGCACACTATCAAACCTTTAAAAAAAACAAGCACTGACAAAAATATATTCATATACTTTTATGCAAAATGCTTAAAATGTGTACATTTCTCTTTTTTAAAAATAAAATGGTTTAAAAACAAAAAAAAATATGATTTTGAAAGTAAAACAATGACTTATTCTTTTAGATAAGAGGATGTGATCCTGGCAATTCAGCTTTTCTAAACAAGCTCAAAGACGATCTAATATGATTGACAATATCCTCTGGCATGTTAGACAAAATTTATGTTTAGTTGCACTAAAAAATGATTTTTTTGTTTATATGAAAACATCCTTATGATTCTTCTAGATTATATCTGTAAAGGCAAAGAAATTTCTAAAAAAACAAAAAGCCGTTCTCACTCTTTTAGCAATCAAGTGAATAGGATGTGCACTCAAGCTGTGCACACCTGCCTTTGTTTTCTACCTTTCTATACCATTGCTGTAGGGGGAAATTTCATAATAAAAAGAAACATTTGGGGAAGAAAGAGTTTGTTTGGCGTGTAGACTACAGTTCATCAACAGTAGAAGACAAGGGAGGGAGACTTGAGGCAGGAACTGAAGCAAAGGCCATAGAGGAATGCTGCTTGCTAGCTTGTTCTTCACAGCTTACTCAACCTACGTCTTTATATACCCCCAGGTCAATTTCTCAGAGATGGTACCTCCACATCAATGACAAATGAAGAAAATGCCCCACAAACTGCCACACATGCCAATGTGTTGGGAGCATTTTTCCAGCTGAGGTATCTCTTCTCAGATAACTTCAGCTTCTATCAAGTTGACAAAAAAAAACTAACCAGCGTAATAACCAATCCACCTCTTCCTCTATTTTTGTCACAATCAATAGGTCCTTAGCTAAGTTTTGGGCTTCACAAATACTATTTTTTCTTTTAAATGAGAGGTAAACTTGTTCATTCTCCAGTGGCAAAGATCAACACTGGATTCAGTAACAAGTAAAAACTGAAGTTCAAGTCCCAGATAAAAGGGAAAGAAGGAAAAGTCAAAAGTTCCTAGTTGGTTTTATCAGTGAAGAACAAAAGATAAGTGTTCTGACTACAGTCTGCCCTTAAAAATATCCATAGAAAGGATAACAAGTCTCAGAAAGACACTTCCAAGTCCCCATGGCATCTTTCTAAGACAGAGCAATAGGCCTCTGCTATTTAATTAACTATAAGCACTTACAAAATCAAAATAATTGTTCCTCAAGGCTGTTGTTAAATAATAATATTCTTGTTTAAACAAAGAAGACCCAAACTACTCTGCCACATCTGCCCCAACCTTGGTTCCTCCTTGGCATGTAAGTCTTTCAATACTCAGAGATAGTGAACACTCACCATCCTGAAGGAAAAGGTTTGGCAGGAGAGTGGAATCGGTTGCAATGTTGTCTAGAGTCTCCATGATTAAATCAATATCCTGAAGAGACTATATCTAGCACCTTGTTTATTGTTGCTTATTCTTTTCTGGTGAGCCTTGATGAATACACTAATGTACAGAACAAACTGAATATGTTCAAGACTTCTCAGACACCTAGACAGAAACCATCTTTAGTAGAGTCACCTTGAATAATAACACTGGTTCTCTCTTCTCACAGGCTGCACAAATAATGCTTGGCCTAATTAACAACGCACTGGGGAGTCTCTGGCTCTCTTTGTACAATCAAGAAGAAAAGAAACATAGTATCGGTTCTAGACTCATGTTAACAAGCATCGTTTACCTGTTTGTGTCTGGATCATTCGTGAGTGAACTATGGCATTACTGACTTCTATTTATTTAATTCTAATTGATGAAACAGAGTATTCTGTGGTCAACAGTTTGCTAGAGTCAATCACTGACTTCCAGTATTCATTTGAGCATTTTTTATTACCTGTTTTGATAAGAACCTCAGGAGCCTGAGATATATGGGTAGAAAAGATGTCAAAGGAGTAGTGCTAAGCAGACCTTTAAAGAGCGCGGGTCTGTCTACAACCACTATAAAGCCTTCCTTTTCAGAGTGAAACTCAAGAGCAAGAGTTTAGTGTCTAGAGAAATAGAGGCAATTTTTAGAGCAATTACATAAAGGAAAAGAAAAAACCTCTGGGCCAGAGTGGTGGGGAGCCAAGAGGAATGTGGAGAAATTAAACAGATTTCTAAAGTAGGTATTCTAATGGGTATGTTTATCGGTGACCACCAGGAGCATGCCCAATTGAAAGTAATGCTTGAGGAAGCCCAAAGCCATGACTTCCCCCTAACTAGTCTAACTAACAGATGCACTCAACCCAAAAGAAATTTGTTAATCAGGGGTCATTTATGTGACCTGGGACACAGCTGACTTCCCTTTGATAGCAAGTCTTGAGAAGCAGAAAGCTTAATATAAGGATGAATTTCTTTGCAGAGGACACGTTTCAACAAATACTCTTCCACTTTCTTGCTCTTCTCTACCAAGATGGAGCTTTCAAAGAGTAGAGGTCTAAGTGGAGCCCAGTCCCTGAGCTTTGTGGAAACGCTTCTGAGACACAGTCGTAATTACACTAAGCCAGTGGTCTGCCATTCATGTCTTTGATTGACAGGCAGAGGATTTACCTCTGAAGGCATTGCAAAACTGACAACTTTCTGGGAAAAGCTGTGTGTATTAAGAGCAATTACTTAAACTGGAATGATACAAGGAGTCTCCAGTTGCAAAGTGTCTAGGAAGATCTGTAAGCCCAAGACATAAACAGGAGGCTTGTGGAAGAAATTAGCCATGGATCCTGTTCAATGGTGTGTTCCTCCCTGCATCACACATATCCCAGTGGTACGTTAAGCTCATTTTAGCTTATCCACACAGTGTTGCCAGGTGGATCAAATGCAGTAATTCTTCACTCCCTTCTTTACAAATGTCTGCTGAGTTTAAGTAACTCTGGCAGAATGCCCCCACAATAAATCAGCAGGGTTCTCTTTAAGCCACGGTAAGGTGCCTCTGCTTTCATAGAGGACTGCATCCTCCTGGACTGAGAGATTTTTTGATCTCCTTCTTAGGATGTTTAGGTCATCTTCTGGGAGTTCTGCAGGCAAATGGAAGACATATGACAGGAAGAAAAGTTAATGCAAAATAACCACAAATAATCACGCTTTTGGGTAGCTCCAGAAGGTCACAGACATCACAATGATTGAGAAAACAGCCATAAATAAATCAAATAAATTATAAATAAAGCAATTTGATTTTCAGATAAACTGCTTTCTGAAACTATTTGTAGTGACCTTTTTTTCCCTAGAATATTTTAACTAGAAAAAGGATTTCTGTGGGTGGGAGCTGCCACACTAGCCATCTTGATCTTTAATGCTTCAGGTCATTGACTTGCTAACTGGACATGAAAGCATGGCCAAGGATACACTATTTGTCTCTCACAAACTTATTGAGAAATTCCTGAGTCCTGCCACCTACATGTTGAGTGCATAAATGATCAACAACTTTTAAAAGTCTTTTCATCTCTCTATCAAAAAAAAAAAAAAAAGTAGAACCACTTGTTTTAGGGAATCCCTTAGAACCAAGATAGGTGATTTTTTTCCATTTCAATGCTACCTTCTTCCTAAAACTCAGGGATAGTCTAGACATTAGAAGGACACAAGCATTAGGAAGAGAATATATTGAGGAGATGGATCAAACAGTATGGCTATTTCAATATAAATTTCTTCCCACAGTTCATCAACTCAGGATGCAGCAGTATA
Organism: Micromys minutus; assembly: GCF_963924665.1. Taxonomy (NCBI): domain Eukaryota; kingdom Metazoa; phylum Chordata; class Mammalia; order Rodentia; family Muridae; genus Micromys; species Micromys minutus. The sequence continues at coordinate 48,133,532 of NC_137971.1, forward strand.
ACCCAGGGTGGTTCTTCAATATACCAGGTACGTGGGAAAGCTGGACATAACCCGAAAGACAGAAATATTTTATTACACGAAAAGGAAGAGCTATTGGTGATTCTGAGACTTTGATAGGAGAAAACTTCTTCCAAATGCGCAGATGAAAAAATATCACTGAATTATTCTTAAACACACACACACACACACGCTTGTTTGTGTGAGCATGAAAATGGGAGAAGAAATGAACTGATGAAGTCTTTAAACTAGGAAGAAGACTTTCTGTTGAACAAGTTAAATTTCCTGTGTCCCCTTAAGTCCTTTGCTTTGGTTTGCTGTTGTTAAGTCACTCCCTCTTCCCATTACCACAAGCACATCCTCCTTGATAGCATGCAACTCTCTCACACACATGTGTACAAAATACATGAACACTTTCAGCTTCTCCTCAATGGTACACCTTCCTTCATAGCTCATTCAATGTTTTTCAAGCCACTTAAAAGAGTTTGGTGGCTGTTTCAAAGGAAGTTGGGAACCACCAAAAGGATTTAAATACTGAAGTAACACACATAAGCCTGACAATTCCTGAACTTGAAACCTGTTGGTATCATGACAGTTATTCAATTTCATTACATAACAATCAGAATATTTCTCCCCTATTGTCATTACTCTAGGCTTCTCCTTTGTCATTTTATTTTGTGTGTATGAAGGTGTTTTGTTTGCATGTATGTCTATGCATTATGTGTGTACAGTGTCCTTAGAAGAGGGCACCAGATCCTCCAGCACTGGAGTTACAGACAGTTCTGAGCTGTTGTGTGGGTGCTTAAAATTGATCTTGGGTCCTCTGTGAGAGCAGCCAATGCTTTTAACTGCTGAATGATCTATCCAATCCCTGTTGTAACCTTCAGATATTTAGCACATTGCAGACACTGTATTGGGATGTCCCGAGGAGTGCACATGCTGTGAAATGTGTTGTAAAATAAAAACTTCATGCTACTAACTTCTAGACAAGTTTGGAAGCCTTGATGGCAACCACTCTTAATACACTTGTAAAAAGTCAGATTTTACGATTTTTCGGACAAGAGAGGTGGGGAGATGGCTAAGTGGGTAGAATTGTCATTGCACACACATGAAGACCTGAACTGAAGTTCCCAGAACTAATGCAAGCCAGACACAGTACCACACCTGCAGTGCCACTATGTCTATGGTGAGATGAAGAACAGAGAATCCCCATGTGTACACACACAGACACTAGTGCTCTAACTCTGTTTATCCTATCCATGACTTCTTTTTTTGAACTATTGCAGCGTGTGTTAGCAGTTACAGCAAACGCCTCAAGTATCTTCATGGCTCTATTTGGTATATTGTTATTTGGATATGAATTTCCAATTTTTGAATCAATAGGAACTGAATACATTTGGTCAAATGTAAGTACCAAGTTTAATAATAACAATAATAGTGTTAGATAGAACTGAAATTTTATTTTGAATGGCACACCATGAAATTGTTCTAAAATACATATGGATAGAAGATTACTAGTTTGGACATTGCCACAAAATCCTAAAAGTCATTTAGTTGTTAGGAAGGGCCAGAGAGATTGCTGAAGTAGATATCAAAAGTTAGTATGGTATTATAATAAAATTACAAAATATTTACACAAAGAAAAATTCACCAGCTACTAGCAGAATTAAGATAGAGGAAACCTGATGGACATATCCAGACCCCCCACACACACACCCATACAATTAGTTTTTGAGAATTTGATACACAAGTACAGTTTCCTTACCTCATTCTATTCCCACCTCTTATAGCCCCTCTCTTCCGCCCCCTTCTCCTAGCTTCATGACCTTTTTTCCTGCGGTCACTATTGTTTATAAACTATTGAGTCCATTCAGTGTTGCTCGTGCATATATGTGTTTGGGTGTCCTAGGCTATGTCCCAGAGAAACTAATTTTCCTTCCCTCAGCAGCCATTGGTCACTTGCTGGGAGCTGGACTTGTGAACTTGTCCTCATCTGCACTGGCATGGCAGCTGGCATTTTGCTGGTCTGTTTAGGCAACTGTGTTGAGACTTCATGGGTGCAACTTCCCTGTCATTTTTAGGAGACAGTGTCTCACAGCAGGGCTCTGCTCCTTTGGTTCCTACAACATATTTATAAGATGAAGTCATATTAGTCAGTTTGTGGAAAATGAAACTTATCAATAAAATACTATCAACTCAATGGTATATCTATTTCAAAGAAAATTTAAATCATCACATATTCTTGTTATGTGGAAAAGTAAGTCAGTAATAAATGCATAAGCATAAAATTATGAAGACCACCATTTAAAAGTTACATAGTAACAACATAAAGAAAGAAAACTAGGAAACAAAGAGAAGGAAACTTACACATTTTGAGTTGTAAAATGTTTTTATTTTTGATGCAGTGTAAGCTGTGATAACAACAGTGTCTCAGGGCTAGGAGGGCGGAGCCACTGTACCAGAGAGCTAGGAGGGCGGAGCCACTGTCCCAGAGAGCTAGGAGGGCAGAGTCATTGTCCCAGAGGGCAAAGAAATTTCCCAGAGACTGAGGAGGATATTTTTCAGGTCTTTAAATCTACCAAAATGTAGCTCCACTGGACTGTGTAAATAGGCCCTAGGAGCTTTTCCTCCTTTTTAATTTCCCACTTTGGGAGTGTATCCTCTGCTGCATCTTGAGTCTTGGCCGTGAATTACTTTTCTCTGGCTTCATGAGTCCATGGGGACAGAGAACTTTTGGTCTTTGCTAAACCATTGTTTAAGTCTTTCCTACAGTTGATTTCAAGAAGGATTTAGAGCTTCTTGACTGCATGGTATTTAGGGATATTTTGTACTTAGAAATGATGCTTTAATAATTTAAAATTGGAGAAGGTGTTGAGATGAGAATATGTTTTGCACATGGGAAGGACATTAATTTGGAGGGGCTAGAAGCAAACTTATAGGTTGAATTGTGTTTTTAAATATGTGCAAATGTGACTTTTTATTAATGGGGTCATTACAAATATATTTAGTTAAGTTAAACTAAGGTCACTCTGGAGAAGGGCAGACCACATTACTGGCATTCTTATAAGAAGGATACTTGGTGTCTGAGGAAGATGGCCATGTGAATATACAGACACATTGGAATATAGCCACTGTAATTCAAGGTGCTTCCCAAATCTGAAGAAGAAAGTCTCTTCTTCAGAGAAACTAGAAGGAGGATTGTCCCACCAACACATTGATTTGTAATTATGAGACAGTTGATTTCTGTTTCAGAAATCATTCATGTTATGGTATTTTATCACAATGTCCTTGGGGAACAAGTAGAGGAGGCCAGTGAATTTCTATCTGCTTCTCCGGTGTTTTATTCCAATTGAGATTAGACACAAGAATGAAAACAACTGAGAAAACACACACACACACACACACACACACACACACAACACACACACACATATGTATACAGGGCTGTCAGCTTTGAGATTGATTATCACCTTTGAAATCACCATGTTAATGAGTTTGGTAACACTGACTGTCAGGGTTAGTATGGTTGTAATGAAATACCATGGCCAAAGCAACTAGGGAAGAAAAGGGTTTATCTGGCTTTTCTACATCACAGTTCATCATCAAAGGAAGTCAGAACAAGAACTCAATCATGGCAGGAACCTAGAAACAGAAGCTGATGCAGAGACCATGAAGGAGTGCTGCTTATTGGCTTGTTCCCCATGGCTTACTCAGACTGCTTTCTTACAGAACCCAGGACCACCTGCCCAAGGATGACACACCCACAATGGGCGGAACCCTCTCACACCAATCACTAGTTAAGAACTAGTCATACAGACTTGCCTATAGCCTGATCTTATAGAAGTATTTTCTCAATTGAGGCATCCTTATCTCTAATAATTTGAGCTTTTATCAAGTTGACCTAAACTAGCCAGAACACTGATATTTATGGATTAAGTCCATCTACCTATTTAAAATATACAATAAACTAAATGCTTCCCTATTAGAAACCAGACAAGTATTAGCTATTGGGAAAAAAAAAAATTGAATGTTCTAAGCACAATTCATTCTAGGAGAAATAAAAGGAGAGAACCCAAAAGAATCTGACTGTCTCTGTCAGAATGATCCATTCCACTGGTAAGGGTGTATTCTTCCCATCAGCCCTTTTAAAAGAGACTGAGAATTATAGATGGGCATCTAATCCAGTTGTTATCAGAGAGGTTTCACCCAGCAACTGATGAAGACAGATAACAAGACCCACAGCCAAACATTAATCAGAGTTTGGGAAATTCCTTGAAAGAAGGGAAGACTGAATTGTAAGAGTCAGAGAAGTAAAGGACAGCTAATCTGAGCCCATAGGGGCTCACAGAGGCTGATCTAACAATCAGAGATCCTGCATGCCTTCTCAACACATGTTGCAGTTGTGTAGCTTGGTCTTATGAGACTCCTAATTGTAGGAGCAGAGGCTGTCTCTAACTCTGTTGACTGACTCTGGAACCCTTTCCCCCTACTGGGCTGCATAGTCCAACCTTAATAGAAAAGGATGCACCTAGTCTTACTACACCTTGATATGACAGGACTGGTTGATATCCATAGAGGCAAGCCCTTTTCTGAAGAGAAGTAAAGGAGTGATTAAAAAGGGTAAGGGACTGGGGGAAAGGGGACTTGGGAGTAGAGGAAGGAAAAAACTGCAGTCAGGATGTAAAATAAATAATTTTAAATGTTTATAAAAGGGAGTGCTGAGAAAAATGAGGCAAACTATACTGCTTTGCTTTTTCTCCTTTCTAACCCCATCATGTGTAAAACAGAAATAAAAGTTGGGAAGCTGTTAAGAGAATTAAAGTGTTTAGCAAGAGATCCACTTCATAAACAGGAAACAACTGTCTTGAAATAATCATAGTTGTTTGGAACTGTAAAGGATAAATGGAGCATTTTGACCTTGAAACACGTTCTTTGCACAGTTTTCACATGACTTGTCCCACATGCAGAATATTTCTTTTCTCATTCAGATGGCTGGCGTAATGCTTCTACAAATTTCCGTCATATGTACCATCTCAGAGTTGGTTGTTGCCGTCATAGTCCTCAACTGGTTCGTAACATCACGTAAGAATAAAGAACCCACAGAAGAAAGTGAGTAACGGAGACCAGGGAGATGAATTAGAGGGCAAGGCACCTGCTACACAAACATGGTGACCTAAATTCCAGTCCCAACACAAATGTGGAAAGAGGTAGATAGCAGGTATCTGTGACCCTTCCTGGGGGACAGAGAAATAGCTAGTCAGTCTAACAGAACATCAACTTCAATAAGAAACACTGTAAAAAATAAATAGACCAATAAAGTGTAAAACAATACCCCAACATCAACCTCTGGCCACAACAGGAGCCTGAAGAGAAACAAAACTCCTCAAAAAAGGCTAGAGATTTTATTAGAGCAAGACAATTAAGAAAATCTATACCCAATCAACACTTTGCCATATTGTCTTAAATATGGAGCTTTGAGACAAAACATTCAGAGATGTGTAAATGAATAGCAAAGCATGTGCTTCACAAATGGAGAAAAATAAGTCAACTAATTTTTTCTAAGTAAGTCTAGACCCTTAACTTAAATGGGAAATGCTTTATTGAGCTAAAATAAGTAGGTGTTAAAGCAGATTGATTCTCAACTTGTTTGAAGAACTATCATATTGAATTTTGTAGTGGCTGTATGAGTTTGCAGTCCCACTAGAAGTGGAGGAGTATTCCCCTTGCTCTACATCCTCACTAGCATCAGCTGTCACTGAGGGTGTATCTTGGTTTTCTTGGGAACTCCTAACAATTAGAGCAGAGGCTGTCTCTGACTCTGTTGACTGACTCTGGGATCCTTTCCTTCTACTGGGCTGCCTTGTCCAACCTTAAATGAGAGGATGTGCCTAGTCTTACTACACCTTGATATACCAAGGCTGGTTGATATCTAAGATATCTTGAAGAACTACTGTTTTCTGAAGAGAAATGGAGAAGCAGTGGATCTGGGAGAGAAATAGGGGGCTAGGAGGAGTGGAAGGAAGAGAAACTCTTATTGAAGTGTATTGTGTACAAGAAAAGTATATTTTGTACTTAAAACCAAAAGCAAAAATAAGTTTATTTTAAAAAATCTAAAAATATAGCAGCACCTAACCTAAATTTTTTTAAAAACTGAAACTCTTTAAAAAATTAGAATCCCAAAGCAGAAAACTACAACAGCAAAATAGAAAATTATAATGCAATAATTTAAAAGAATATGTGAGCTGGAAAAAGAAACACCAAATTGAAGATCAATCAGATTCAGTTACCATCAGTAGCACAGAGTAAGAACAAATCCAGAAAGTGAACAGTGTATTACACACCTGGGAAACACCAGGGGGAGGGACAAACTCTGCATTATGGTGGCCACAGGAGGAGTAAGAAAGGAAAGAAAAAGGAAAGGGGAAAGAACAAATTTTAAAGAACTTTTAGAACATTTCTAGCTGTAAATAGTATATGTTTTAAGTCTCAAATCAAAAACTCAACTTTCTGCTGTTGAAAAAACTATAAAATGACTTTTAAAACTAAGTTTAAAGTGAAAATGAAAATAATAGCCTGAAGTAAAAATAAATGCATATGCCCTATACAATCAGTGCATATCAGTAATAAAAAGAGAACAAAGAAAAGAAAAAGTGTGTTCTCTTTTCAAAAAAAATAATAAACCAGCATTCCTTTAGCTATATGGACAAAAAAAAAAGAAATACTGAATTTAGTTTGCAATTACGAATAAACAGACAATAGTAAAGAAATAAAAATACTGAAATGGCTATTAAACAAACAACATGCCAACAAACAAGATAACTGTTCTCGTCTGTTTTCTGGTGCTGTAATAAAACACTGACCAATTTGATGACTAATTAATCTTTTCAAATGGTACTGGGACAACTAAAGAATAAAACTAATAAACCACAAACCTATATTTCATCCTAAAACAAAATAATATACCTTCTTCTCAGCACTTTACAGCACCTTCTCCAAAATTAACCATATAGTTGGTCACAAAACAGGCCTCAACAGATACAACAATAACAAAATAATCCCATGCATCCCGTCAGATCACCATAGACTAAGGCAAGTCTTCAATAACAAAACAAAAACAAAAATCCCACATACACATGGAAGCTGAAGAATGTTCTACTTAATAATAACTTGGTCAAGAAAGAAATAAATCAAAGACTTTTTAGAATTTAACAAAAATGAAGGTACAACATACCCAAACATAAGGGATACAATGAAAGCAGTACTAAGAGGAAAACTCATAACGCTGAGTGCCTCTAAAAAGCAACTAGAGAGAGTATACACTAACAGCTTAACAGCACACCTGAAAGCTCTAGAAAAAAAAAAAAAGAAGAAGAAGAAGAAGCAGATGCACCCAAGAGGAGTACACAACTGGAAATAATCAAATTCAGAGCTGAACTCAACTAAATAGAAACAAAAAATACTATACAAAGAATAAACAAAACCAAGAGCTGGATCTTTGAGAAAATCAGCAAGATCGAAAAACCCTTATCCAGGTTAACTAGGGGGCACAGAGAGAGTATCCAAATTAACAAAATTAGAAATGAAAGGGGAGACATGACAACAGAAACTGAAGAAAATCAAGAAATCATCAGATCCTACTAAAAAAGCCTATAATCAACAAAACTGGAAAATTTAGAGGAAATGGACAATTTTTTATACAAATATCAGGAACCAAAGTTAAATCGGGATCAGATAAACCATCAAAAAAGCTTCATAACACCTAAAGAAATAGAAGCAGTCATCAAAAGCCTTCCATCCAAAATAAAGCCCAGGACTTAATGGGCTTAGTGTAGAATTCTTTTAGACCTTCATAGAAGACCTAATACCAATGCTCTTCAAACTATTTCACAAAATAGAAACAGAAGGAACATACACAATTCATTCCTCAAAGCCACAATTACGTTCATTGCTAAACCACACAAAGACTCAACAAGTAAGAGAATTTTAAACCAATTTTCCTCATAAACATTAATGCAAAAATACTCAATAAAATTCTTGCAAATGAAATCCAAGGACATATCAAAATGATCATTCACCATGATCAAATAGACTTCATCCCAGGGATGCAGGGATGGTTTAATATGCAAAAATTTATCAATGTCATCTACTATATGAACAAACTCAAAGAATAAAAAAACACAAGATCGTCTCACTAGATACTGGGACAGCATTTGAGAAAATTCAACACCCCTTCATGTTAAAAGTCTTGGAAAGGCTAGGAATTCAAGGCCCATACCTAAACACAGTAAAATCAATATACAGCAAACAAGTAGCCACCAACAAACTGGTGAGAAACTTGAAGCAATCCCACTAAAAACAGGGACTAGACAAGACTGTCCACTCTCTCCTAACCTATTCAATATAGTACTAGAAGTATTAGCCAGAGCAATCAGACAGCAAAAAGAGGTCAAAGGGATACAAACTGAAAAGAAAGAAGTCCAAATATTTGCTGATGATATGATAATATACTTAAGTGACTCCAAAAATTCCACCAGAGAACTCCTATAGTTGACAAACAACTTCAGCAAAGTGTCTGGATATAAAGTTAACTCAAACAAATCAGTAGCCTTCCACTAGTCGAAAGACAGACAGGCTGAGAAAGAAATTAAAGAATCAACACCCTTTACAATAGTCACAATGACTATAAAATACCTTGGGGTGACCCTAACCAATCAAGTGAAGGATCTTTATGACAAGAATTTTAAGTCTCTAAAGAAAGACATTGAAGAAGGCCTCAGAAGATAAAAAGATCTCCCATGCTCATGAACTGGAAAGATCAACATAGTAAAAATGGCCATCTTGCCTAAGGCAATCTACAGATTCATTGCAATCCCCATCAAAATTCCAACTCAATTCTTCATAAAGATCAATCTGCAAATTCATTTGGAATAATAAAAAACCCAGGATAGCAAAAACTATTCTCAACAATAAAAAAAAAAAAACTTCCAGGGGAATCACTATCTCTGACCTCAGGCTGTATTACAGATCACTTGTGATAAAAACTGCATGGTCATGGTACAGAGACAGGCAGGTAGATCAATGGAAAAGAACTGAGGACCCAAAAATGAACCCACACCTATGGTCACTTGATCTTTGACAAAGGAGCTAAAAAACATTCAACGGAAAAAAGACAGCCTCTTCAACAAATGATGTTGGTTCAACTGGCAGTCAAGATGCAGAAGAATGAAAATTGATTCTTTCTTATCTCCTTGTACAAAGCTCAATTCCAAACAGATCTAAGACCACCACATAAATCCAGGTACACTGAAACTAATAGAACAGAAAGTGTGAAAGAGCTTAGGCACAAGGAAAATTTTCCTGAGCAAAACACCAATGGACTTTAAGAGCAAGAATCGACAAATGGGACCTCATGAAACTGCAAAGCTTCTATAAGGCAAAGAACACTGTCAACAGGACAAAACAGCAACCAACAGATTGAGAAAAGATCTTTATGAGTCCTACATCTGATAGAGGGATATCCAATATATACAAAGAACTCAAAAAATTAGACTCTAGAGACTCAAATAATCCTATTAAAAATGGGATATGGAGTTAAAAAATTCTCAACTGAGGAATATTGAATAGCTGAGAAGCATCTAAAGAAATGTTCAACATCCCTAATCATCAGGAAAATGCAAATCAAAACAATATTGATATTTCACCTCACACCAACCAGGATGGCTAAGATCAAAAACTCAGGTGACAGCAGATGCTGAAGAGGATGTGGAGAAAGAAGAACACTCCTACACTGTTGGTGGGACTGTAAACTGGTACAGATACTCTGGAAATCAGTCTGGAGGTTTCTCAGTAAATTGGACATAGTACTACCTGAGGACCCAGCTATAACACTCCTGGGCATATACCACAAAGATGCCCCAATATCAAACAAAGACACATGCACAACCATGTTTATAGCAGTCTTATTATAATAGACAGAAGCTGGAAAGAACCCAGATGTCCTTCAATTTAGGAATGGATACAGAAATTCTGGTACATATACACAATGGAGTATTACTCAACTAGCAAAAAAATGACTTAATGAAATTTCTAGGCAAATGAATAGAACTTGAAGCTTTCATCCTGAGTAAGGTAACCCAGTCACAAAAGAACACTCATGGTATGTACTCACTTATAAGTGGATACTAGCCCAAAAAGCTCATATTACCCAAGAAACCATTCACAGAACTTTTGAAGGTCAGAGAAGGAGAGGGTCAGAGGGTAGATGCCTCTGTCTTTCTTGGACAGAAGAGTAGAACATTCATGGGAAGAAATAGAGGGACAAATAGAGGAGCAGGGATTGGAGAAAGGATCATCCAGAGACTGCCTCACCTGGGGATAACACCCCACTAGCACCCAATAATCCCAAGTACTATTGCTGATGCCAAATAGTGCTTACTGGCAGGAACCTGATATGGATGCCTCCTCAGAGTCTCTGTCAGAGCCATAATAATACAGAGTAGGATGCTTGTAGCTAACCATCAGACTGAATACAAGGACCCTAATGGAGAAGCTGAAGAGGGGACTGAAGAAGCTGAAAGGGTCTGCAACCCCATGGGAAGAACAAAATTGTCAACTAAGTCCACCACTGTTTCCTGAGACTAAAACACCAACCAGGGACTAAAATACCAACCAATAAGTTTGCATGGACCCATAACCCAAGGTTTTAAGAAGCTTTTGCACATTTTTCTGGACCTTTCAACATGTTTACTCTCAGAAGACAGAGAATAACTCTGAGAATTCCAAGACCAGCATCTAACTGAGATTGTGCAACTTGGGCTGTTATTCTTTGGAAGTTCAAGACATGAAATGGTCTTTTCATTTCAGACTGTTTGGATCCTGTTAATGATGTAGCCAGTGTTTCTTCATTAGAGAGAGGAATAACTCAGGATCTCAGTTTTACCAACCAATCTTGTGGGTGAGCTACCAGGGAAATTCGTCCACGTTAGTAGTTAGTTGACAGCAGTCCCTGTCAACCACTGACTACATATCTAAGAGAGACAGTATGAGAATTGTCCAGTGAACTCAGAAATTACATATTGCAAAAAGAAAGAAAATGTTTACCCCAGTAGTATTGGCATGTTTCTTAACCAACAGCAGAAAGTCCAGCCTAGACTTGTCTGAAAGTTTCAGTGTAACCACGAGATGTTGAATACCGAATCCTCTTGCCTCTACATCCTTAATGCTAAGATTACAGGAAGCCTAAAGAAGTCTGTGATCTGGGTCCTAACTAACTTGGAATTAATCTCTTGAAAACTTCACTTGAACAGTTTGCCACACTTCAAAGATCGAAATTGTTTTCCTATTTACTTTTGTCTCTAGGCTCTCATACATGCATTTCTTTTGTATAAGCATCTCCTTTTCTCTTCTCTCTCACTCCAACAAGATTACTTATATTTTCCTATATTGTCATTGTGCCATGGAAGCCCTCTTAAAATATTTATCTCATTAAGGCTCCCGTGCTGTAATAATATGCCACAATTTTTATTCTAAATGTTAAATTAATTTTCTCTAGAAAAAAAAGAAAAAAGAAAAACCACTACCCTACACAAGCTCCACAAGTTAATTCAAAATGCAAAAGGACCTGAGCTTAAGAGTTATCATTGTGAAACTCTTAGAAGAAACTCTAAGCATAATTCTTTGTAATGTAAGCTAGGTAATGATGTATTAGATATTACATCAAACACACAAAAAACATTTTGTGCATAAGTTGATGATTGGCCAAGGAAAGAATACAAAAGAGAAATCTAGTGAATATAGTTGCAAGAACCCTCACTACCAGCAACAAAAATATCAACCAAAGCAGAAGCTGAAGGGATGGTTCAGCAGTTAGGAGCAGTCACTTATGAAGACCCGGTTTACTTCCCACTGGCTACATACAGCAGCTTCCAACCACCTGCAACTCTCCAACATCCTATTCTGGTTCCTCTGAGCAATGTATGCACATGGTGCACATACGTCAAGCAGCCACACACACATACATGCAAATAAAAATAAATTAAAATTTTAAATTCTTTAGTTATCCAATCAAATATAGTAACTTTTTAAAAGTTTATACACTGACTAAATAGGCGTTATCCTGAGAACTCAAAGTTAGCTCATAAATATTAATCAGCAGAACACTACATTACTAGATAAAGAAACATAATCACTAAAAAAATGATAGATTATGTACATAGGTTGCAATAGTGATAGTTTTAACATATGTTACCTAAAATTTTCCAAAATAAGTAGCTGTTTTCTTGTATCAGCCTAAAATTCTTCCTGGGAACAGTGGGATAACAGTTCCTAGGATTCTTCTGGATACTATATGAAAACAAACTTCTGAGATGAAGCTAAGCTATAAATGGAGACGAGGTCTTGAGAGCAGTTAACTACATTATTGAAGAATGTTTACTTTATACTATGGGTATCAGAGGGCCCTTGAAGTATTCTAACAGTAGTGTATCTCAGTCAAACTTTGTTTCTATTACAACTGTATTTGTTAGAATATTTTCTATAGCAAATGATAGGTACCCACCCCTAACTCAATAATTACTCAACCAATCAGCATCTGTTAGAACAACAGTTCCAAAGTTAGGAAGACCTTAGGCATGATGGGTGCAGGACTTCCTTCTGTCCTCCAACTCTCTATCTTCATCTGTATCCTAAGACTGCTTCAGTTCATGATCCCAAGGTGGCTCGGGCAACATAACTCCTGGTCACATGCCTCAGAAATTGGTTCTTCATCCTCTGAAGGAACAGGAAACCCCTCTCTCCTTCTCACAGACGCAACTGCTTTCAGCTCTGGAGTAAATAACAGCAAATGTGTTGTCATAAGACAAGTTATGGTTGCAGGGTAGTTTTGAGGGAACCTACCTGCATCCAGGCCATTCCAGAAGAAGAGAAAACGGAAAAGAAAACAAGGCATTAGACAAGGAACAGTAATTGGGTAATCAAAGTGATGCATATCTAAACTTAAACAATGCAGAAGACTGAAAGGAAAAGAAGTTTGAAAATCAAAAAGTTTATATACATTGTGTGTATTAGTTTTATATTCAGTTTTTTTTTTCAAGCAACAGGACTATAGGTGGCTCAGCCTTTCTTTACAGTTCCCATATCACTCAAGAGTTATTAAACTGAGTTTTGAATACTTAACCTTAATTCCAGGGGATTAAGAGATGGTTTCCTAAGTACTCATCTTTTCAGGAGTGTTTTGTGTGTTCTTAATTAGCAAAATATTCTTTGATACGTTTAAAGGACATATGAAAAAAAAGCTTTAAAGTGTTGCTCAGGAAAACAATAATACCATGTCATTTAGGATGTATTCTAGTCTCAGTTTCTGTTTCTTAAAAAAAAAAAAAATCCGTGCCCCAAAGAAACTTAAGGAAGAAAGGGTGTTTACTTGTCTTATAATTACTGAATACAGTCCATTATTGTGGGCATAAACTTAAAGCACCATGTTCACAGTGAAAAACAGAGAGAAAATAAAAACCTGGACCCTTGTGTTCTTGCTGATCTCAGCTAGTTTGCTTGACTCTAAACAGTCCAAGGCCTGGCCCATGAAATGGTGCGACCACACTTATGGTGGGTAGTCCCACCACAACTAGTAATCAATATAATAACCCATAGACATGCCCACAAACCAATCAGATCTAGTTAATTTTTCAACTGAAAGTCTCTTCCAGGTGAGGCTAGGTTGTGTCAACTTAAGAGTTAAGACTAGCCAACATAGGATGCCTTCCTGCAAGGCATTCAAGGCCCCTGCATCTGACGGAACCACAAGAATATAGCAGAAGGTTAAAGTCCTTTGGAAAAGTGTAATACTTGAGGGTAGTGTGTTTGCTGCTAGTCATAGAAATCTGTGGGATAGATATGATGCATACATGTATGCACTCCCAGCACTCAGGAGGCTAAGGCAGAAGAATCATCCATTCCAGGGCAACTTGAAATACATAGTGAGATTCTATCCAAAAACAAACCAACCAAATAAGTAATTAAACAATACCTCTTAGGTCATAGATCCAAGGGTCTGACCTCAGGACATAGTAAGTGCTGTCTTTCCAGAGTTTCAACTCATGCATGCTCTGGGCTTTTACATTTAAGTGGTTCTTATTTAGTCTAGTTTTGACTTGATGACTTAAGGTGAGCCTTTTTTCTCAAGATGATACTAATGATCAATTTGCTATCTCTCAACTTTTTCTAGGGGTACCCCATCGAGAACCAGAACCACCACCTTCAAAATCAGCATCTCAACATGAGATGGAAACCATCTGTGAAGACTTCGAAAACAAAGACTTGGAAAACGAAGACTTGGAAAACGAAGACTTGGAAAACAAAGACTTGGAAAACAAAGACTTGGAAAACAATGAAAATAAAACCTAACTGCAGAACCCAGCAGGGTTTGTTGGTTTGTTTTTTGTTTAATTTTTTTTTTTACAAGACTCCTCACCAGAAATGTACTCCAATGATGTCCTTGCCAGTTCTCACTTTCTCCTAGTTCAGTAATAAAGGATGCAATTTAATCAAAAATTGGCTCTTCTCTCACTATCTTAGTCAACGTTCCATTGCTGTAAAAAAACACCATGACCACAGCAACTCTTGTAAAGAAAAGCATTTCACTGGGGCTGGCTTACAGTTCCAAAGGGTTCATTCATTGTCATCATAGAAGGACACATGGCAGTGTGCAGACAAAGTGTTAGTGAAGGAGCTAAAGATTATATATTCAGAGACACAGACAGAAGGAAGAGAGTCAGCAAGGCCTTGCTTGGGCTTTTGAAAGATCAAAGCCCACCACTGAGTTACACACCTCTTCCAACAAGAACACAAATCCCAATCCTTTCAAAAAGTGCTGCTCCCTAAGATTCTAAATATATGAGCCTATGGGAGCCATTTTTTAACTTTTATTATTAGATACCCTGTATGTGCATTTGAGATGTTATCCCTTTACCCCGCCCCGCTCCCATCCCCCCTCCCCCTCAAGTTGCCTTCACAAAGGTGCACTCTGTCCTGATCCTCCTCTCCACACCACTGCCTAGTCATTCCCCTACACTGGAAAAACATCCCCTCTCTGGAACAAAAGCCTCTTCTCACATTGATGCCAGACACTGCCATCTTCAACTAAATACACAACTGGATCAATAGGTCTCTCAAAGTGCACACAAAGGTTGGTGTTTTACTCCATGGGAGTTTTGGATAATTTGGTTGGTTGATAATGTTATCTTCCCATGAGTTGCAACCCTTTCAGCTCCTTAGGTCCTTTCTTTAGCAAGCACATTGGGATCCCTGAGTTCAGACCGATAGTTAGCTGCAAGCATGCTCAGCTGTATCTATATGACTCTAGCATAAGTCTCTTAGCATGTTCATAAGGGGGCATATCTGTCTGGTTCCTGCCAGTAAGTACTTTTTTGGGATCAGCTATAGTGCTTGTATTTCATGACTGCATATGTGCTGGATCCCCAGGTGAGGTGGCTTCTGGGTGATCTTTTCTTCAATCCCTGATCCTCTATTTGACCTTGCATTTTCTCCCATGAGAGTTTTGTTCTCGTTTTTAAGAAGGACTGAGGCCTCCACATTTTGGGCTTCCTTCTTTTTGAGCTTCATAATGTCTGTGAATTGTTTCTTGGGTATTGGGTATTCAGAGTTTTCTGGGGCTAGTATCCATTTATCAGTGAATGCATACCATGTGTGTTCTTTTGTGGTTGGGTGATCTAACTCAGGATGATATTTTCTAGTTCCATCTATTTGCCTAATTTTATAAAGTCATTGCCTCTAATAGCTGAGTAGCACTCCATTGTGTAAATGTGCCACAATTTCTGTATCCAGTCATCTGTTGATAGACATCTGGGTTCTTTGCAGCTTCTGGCTATTATAAATGAGGCTGCTATAAAGATGGTGGAGCATGTGTCCTTGGTATCTATTGGAGTATCTTTGGGATATATATCCAGGAGTGGAATAGCTGGGTTTTCAAGTAGTACTATGCCCAACTTTCTGAGGAATTATCAGACTGATTTCCAGAGTGGTTGTACCAGTTTACAACCCCACCAGCAGTAGAGAAGTGTTCCTCTTTCTCCACATCCTCCTCAGCATCTGCTGTCATCTGAATTTTTATTTTAGCCATTCTGGTTGGTGTGAGGTGGAATCTCAGTGTTGTTTTGATTTGTATTTCCCTGATGGCTAATGATGTCGGTCCAGCTGGCACTTATCATGCAGAAGAATGAAAATAGACCCTTTCTTATCTCCTTGTACAAAGCTCAAGTGCAAGTGGATCAAAAACCTCCACATTAAACCAGGTACACTGAAACTATTAGAAGAGAAAGTAGGGAAAACCTTAGAACATATAGTCACAGGAGAAAATTTCCTGAACAGTCTATGTCTCATTATTGGAGAATTGAGTCCATTTATGATAATAGATATTAAGGAATCTATTGCTGTTTCCTACTATTTTTGCTGTTAGAGGTATAATTATGTCTGTGTGTCTTTCTTCTTTTGGTTTTCTTGCTTAGTTACTTTCTTGCTTTTTCTAGGATGTAGTTTCCCTCTTTGTGTTGGGTTTTCCATCTATTATTCTTTGTAGGGCTGAGTTTGTGGTCAAATATTGTGTAAATTTAGTTTTGCCTTGGAATATCTTGCTCTCTCCATATATGGTGATTGAGAGTTTTGCTGGTTATAGCAGCTTGGGCTGACACTTGTGCTCTCTTAGTGTCTGTATGATGTCTATCCAGAATCTTCTAGCTTTCACAATCTCTATTGAGAAGCCAAGTGTAATTCTGATTGGTCTGCCTTTATATTTTACTTGTCCTTTTTCCCTTACTGATTTTAGTATTCTGTCTTTGTTTTGAACACTTGATGTTTTGACTATTATGTGTTGGGAAGAATTTCTTTTCTGGTCCAATCTATTTGGGGTTCTGTAGGCTTCTTTTATGTTCATGGTCATCTCATTCTTAAGGGTATGGAAGTTTTCTTCTATGATGTTGTTGAAGATATTTACTGTGCCTGTCAGTTGCTATTCTTCACCCTCTTCTATTCCTATTATCCTTAGGTTGGTCTTCTCCTGTGTCCAGGATCTCCTAAACATATTGGGTTAGGAGCTTTTTGGGTTTTGCATATAATCTGACTGTTTTGTCTATGTTTTCTATGTTGGCTTTGGCCCCTGAGATTCTCTGTTTCGTCTCTTGTAGTCTGTTGGTAATGTTTGCATCTGTGACTCCTGATTTTTTTTAGGTTTTCTACCTCTAGAGTTGTCTCTTTTTGTGTTTATTGTGTCAATGATACTCTGCATTAAGGTCTTACTAGTTACAATGAGCAAAAAGTACATGTAAAACAGGATGTAACCCGGAATTAGTCAACATGTTCTTGGAGTGTAAAGATTGAGCATGACTTTTTTTTTTTTTTTTTTTTGTTTTCTTTTGTTTTCTTTTTTTCTTGAACTTCACACAGTCTGTGAGTTTTTTCTGGGGCAGTCCGAGCCTGTGAGGTTAGCATCCCAATATCAGTGACTGCATATTATGTCTGTTCTTTTGTGACTAGGTTATCTCACTCAGGATGATATTCTCTAGATGCAACCATTTTGTTAAGAATTTGGTTAAGTCATTGTTTATATTAGCTGAGTAGTACTCCATTGTGTAAATGTACCACAATTTTTGTATCCATTCATCTACTGAAGGACATCTGGGTTCTTTCCAGCTTCTGGCTATTATAAATAGAGCTGCTATGAACATTGTGGTACATGTACTTTGTTGTATATTGGAGTGTCTCTGGGGTATATGCCCAGAAGTGGAATAGCTGGATCTTCAGGTAGTATTTTCTGAGAGATCGCCAGACTGATTTCCAAAGTGGTTGTATCAGTTTACAACCCCACCAGCAGTGGAGAAGTGTTCCTCTTTCTCCACAACCTCGCCAGCATCTGCTGTCATCTGAGTTTTGGATCTTGGCCAATCTGACTGGTGTGAGGTGGAATCTCAGGGTTGTTTTGATTTGCATTTCCCTGATGGCTAAGAATGTTGAGCACTTCCTCAGATGTTTCTCAGCCATTTGATACTCCTCAATTGAGAACATTTTGTTTAGCTCTGTACCCCATTTTTAATAGGGTTGTTTGATTCTCTGGTGTCTAGCTTTTAGAGTTCTTTGTGTACCTTGGATATTAGGCCTCTATCTGATGTGGAGTTGGTAAAGATCTTTTCCCATTCTGTTGGCTGCCTTTTGTTTTCTTGAAGATGTCCTTAGCCTTACAGAAACTTTGCAATCTCATTAAGTCCCATTTGTGAATCTTTGACCTTAGAGCTTGAACAATTGGTGTTCTGTTCGGAAAATTTTCTCCTGTGCCTATGTGTTCTAAGGTTTTCCCTAATTTCTCATCTAATAGTTTCAGTGTATCTGGTTTAATGTGGAGATCTTTGATCCACTTACACTTGAGCTTTGTACAAGGAGATAAGAAAGGGTCTATTTTCATTCTTTTGCATGCTGAGTGCCAGTTGGACCAACACCATTTGTTGAATAGGCTGTCCTTTTTCCATTGAATGTTTACGGCTCCTTTGTCAAAAATCAGGTGACCATATATGTGAGGGCTCATTTCTGGATCTCCTATTCTATTCCAATATCCACGTGCCTATTTCTGTACCAGTACCATGCAGTTTTCAGCACAATTGCCTTGTAATATAGCTTGAGGTCAGGGATAGTGATTCCCACAGATGTTTTCTTGTTGTTGAGGATGAATTTAGCTATTCTAGGTCTTATGTTATTCCATATGAAATTGCACATTGATCTTTCCAACTCAATGAAGAACTGGGTTGGAATTTTGATGGGGATTGCATTGAATCTGCAGATTGCTTTTGGTAAGATGGACATTTTTACAATGTTGATCCTTCCAATCTATGAGCATGGGAGATCTTTCCATTTTCTGAGGTTGTTCTCGATTTCCTTCTTCAGAGTTTTGAAGTTCCTGTCATACAGGTCCTTCACTTGTTTAGTTAGAGTCACACCAAGGTATTTCATATTGTTTGTGACTATTGTGAAGGGTATCTTTTCCCTAATTTCTTTCTCTGCATGGTTTTTTTTTTTTTTTTTTTTTTTTTTGAGTAGAGGAAGGCTACTGATTTGTTTGAGTTAATTTTATATCCAGCCACTTTGCTGAACTTGTTTATCAGCTGTAGGAGTTCTCTGGTGGAATTTGTGGGCTCACTTAAGTACACTATCATGTCATCTTCAAAGAGTGATGTTTTTACTTCTTCCTTTCCGATTTGTATCCCTTTGATTTCCTTTTGTTGTCTAATTGCTCCAGCCAGGACTTCCAGTACTAGTTGAATAGGTAGTGGGTATTAAACATATTTATTGTTCACTAAAAGTAAAAGACAGAGACATGAAAAAGAAGGGCCTTATTGGTAAAAGGAAAGATATCAATAGGAGTGAGAGGAATACAAAAATAACGAGGGGTGACTGTGAACAAAAACAATGTATAAATGTATAAAATGTTAGAGTGACATTCATCATTACTTACAACTAATACATGCTAAGTGTAACTTTTTGACAAATGAAAAATAAGGCAGAGTATATAGTATGTAATTGTATAAAATATCAGAGTGATGCTCAACATCACATACAACTAATACATGCTAAATGTAACTTTTTTAAAAATGAAAAAATAAGGCAGAAAAATATGACATAGACCTCTGACCTATAGACAGACAGACAGACAGACAGACAGACACACACACACACACACACACACACACACACACACTCCACCTGGACATGCACACACAATAAAACAATACCAAATTTGAAGAAATTATTCACGAGATCTAATAAAAAGCTGGCTTTAAAATCTTAGGAGCAAATCTGAAGAGGGTATTGTCAAGGTTTGACTGCATCAGAACTTTTTCACCTTTTTGCTTTCAATGTCCTTTGTGTGTGCCTAACTAAAACTTTTCCTGTGCTTTCTTCTCTTCTTGGCATTGTCCCATTGGATGGCCTCTGCCTGTAATGTTCTTCCAACTGGTGAACTTGCAAAGTTCCAGCCATCCTCTCATCTCAGTGTGCCCAGTCAGGAAGTCTATTGAGTGTCTTTCATGTGCCAGCTGGAATTTTTTACAAGTCAATATTTTACATCTGATTTCAAAGACGTCAGTGCTCTGCTACAACAGTTCTTATACATGATACTTATTTTTCATGTGAGATAAAAATAAATGGAAGGGAATAGAAAGATGGCTCTGTGGTTAAGAGCAATCTTCTCTTCCAGATGACCCAAGTTCTATTCTCAGCAACTACATGGTGGTTCACAAACATCTGTGATAGCAGTCACTGCACACATAAAGCAAACAAGCTTATGTAGTGGCAAAATAGTCACACACATAAAATAAAAGTAAATAAATATTTACATCTGTGGATGAGAGTTGAATGTAACTTTCATTTTACCCATTGGTTTCATCTTTTTACATTGAAGTTCAATGATTTCAAATATCCAAGCACTTCAGCTCCATTTTTTCTCTCTGTGTTCTCCTGAAGTCACTTATTTCTTTGCTGTGAAGCTGAGTCAACCTGTCCTCTATTTCATCTCAGTACATCCAGCCCCAAATGTCGAGGTCATTCTTTTGTCTCCTAGAACACCCAGAACAACTTCATCTCTCCATTCAGGCACCTTGAAACCCTGAATAAATTGAACTGTATTTAATTGGTTCAGTGACTAAAACAGGAAGCAAATGTGGGTGTGGAAGCTTTGAGCAGCTGCTGACCCTGGCCTCACCCAGGAAAGAAGTGGAGAGGACTTTGGATCATTCTAAATGGATCGCCCAACTGCACAGGGTGCAGTCACTTTCTTGGGAAGTAAGTTTTCTACAGCAGAGAGTTGGAGACAGGAGCAAGAGAGACTTACTTGGCAACCGGGCACAGCAAGGTGAGTGTACATGACCAAGTGTTTGTATGAATTGCTGAGGAATGGTTTGTGTCGAATGAGACATGAGGAATGTAAGTGAATGAAAGACGGTGGAAAGGTGTATTGGGTGAGAAATGTTGGAAGAGTATATTGTGTCTGTTCCAAAAGCAATGGAAGGAGAAGAGAAACTTTTAAAGGCATACCAACTCACTGGGTAAGGGTTAATGCTTGACCCACAGGATGGAAAAATAAAATCAACTCCCACCAGCTATCCTCTGACCTCCAAGTGTGTGACATGAAAGACACACACATTTATTTATTTACTTATAATTAATAAAATGGTCCTATAAAATTGAGCAGGACCACACACACACACACACACACACACACACACACACACACACTACACTGACAATAGACTTCTCTTAAGCACAATGACCTCCATTTTTCTAATGTGTGTATGACACTGGAGAAGTCAACACTACTCTCACACTGTTTTCTTTTCCAAACTCTAAGAGAATTGAATGGTCCCCAAGAGTCTTTCCACTTATTGAACTCTGGAATCAGATAATTGCAATGTATACAAAACAGGATCAAAACAGTAGGAGACATGAAAAGAAGAAAAAGGCACAGCACCTAACATCTCTGCACTTTACTTTTTTCATCCATGGGACAAGTTAAAACTGAAAGATACCCAACAGAGGTGGCCACACCTTTAATACCAGCATTGGGAGACAGAGATAGGTGGATCTCTGTGAGTCTACAGAGTGAGTTCTAGGACAGCAAGGGCTACACAGAGAGACCCTGTCTCTGAAAGAAAACAACTCAACACTAAAGTTGAAAGAGAGGCATTTGTAAATCATTGGTCGCCTGGCCTTATCAACAAGCCCTATAATGGAAGTTTAACATTGTCTCTAAGGTGGGATTAACAAGTATATGGGGTTGAATTGCTCAGGCAAAAATCATTCTTGTGTTTAATGTCCTATATTTGTGCATGTGCATACATGTGATCAAGTATGTGTGTGCACATGTATATGGAGACCACAGATCTATATTGGGTGTCTTCTTCACTCCTAGAGAGTCCATCTCTCCTGCCCCACAGGTCCACTTGGCCAGAAAGACAAAAACAATAAACTTGTTATTATTTTATTGATTATTGTTAATGTATTTTATTTACTTACTGTATATGGCTACCCAAGTGCCACTAAATGTTCTTAGATATTAGAGAACAAATTATGGGAGTCAGTTCTCTCTTTCTACAATGTGAATCTTAGGGTCCAAACTCAGGTTGCCAGGCAGAAGCGACTTTACCTGCTGAGCCGTCTCGCTGGCTCTATACTTGGCCTTTTACAAAAGGTGCTGGGGATTCAAACTCTTAAGCTAATGTTTGTTGAGCAAGTGGCTACTGACTGAGTTATCGCCCCAGCTTCTTGAAGTCTTTTTAAAATGTAAACACAAATATGTAAATAATGAGTGACTCCATTGTATTTTGTCTCATCAGCATGAACACAGTTACTTCACCAGGCCCCATGGCCAATACTGTATATGTGGTGGCACCCCCCAACAGTTATCCTATGGTCCCAGGAACAGTGCCTCAGGTGCCTCTTTATCCCAGCAACCAGCCTCAAGTCCACCTGATTTCTGGCAATCTACCTGGTTTGGTGCCAGCCGTGACTGAACTGCCTGCCCAGAGAGTCTTGAAAAAGGGCCAAGTCCTAGGGGTAAGTAAGAGTCCACTGTGTGACCCAGAGACCACATGCTACAGACAGAGGAAAGCAGAGACTTGAGATGGACTAATAGAAATTCCAAATAGGGAGCCTGGGGATAGGATAGTTCAGTTAGTAAAGTGTGTAGTGCAGTGCCAGCAAGCTGAGTGCCATCCCCAGAACCCACCTTATACAAGCTGTGGAAATGGACACTCATAATTCCAGAACCAGGAAGTCAAATACAGGAAGATATCTGCAGCTCTCTGCCTAGCCAGCCTAGATTGCTTGGCGAGTTCCAGGCTAGTGAGAGACCCTAACTCAAAATAAAAAAAAGTAAAGAGTTCCTGGGAAATGATAACCAAGGTAGATGTTGGCCTCATCTCATACACACAAACCCACACCATCAAAAGATACATGGTGCCTAAGGAAACACACACTCATACCTATGCATGAACATACACACATAAAAACATATGCATGTACACATATATACATGCATACATACGTACATACATACAAAAAGAAAGAAAGAAACTTCAAATAAAACAGGTGAGGCTGGCTTAGTCAAACCCAGGTCTGTTGGAAATCTCTTCAGCACAAGGAGCCTCAGTGTATGGCATTATAGTTTCTGATTTGGGCATTTAGGAACAAAGAATTAAAAAAAAAAAAAAAAAAACAGCCAAAAAGCAGTGTTCTTGGATTCAGAACCTTGACTTTAAGCATTTGCTCCCTATATCTTAGAAAGATAGGCAAACAAAGACGAAGTTTCCCAAAGGTGTAACAAAGTCCAGGGTTGCTGAATCAAAGCAAAAAGGAAGAAAGCAGGCTGAACAATCCACAATGCCTGAAAAGCTGACCTGAATATCACAAAGGGGCATATTTTGTTTCATAGCCCATCAATGACAAGCCATGATTCTGATCCAGACTGCCCATGTTGTCATGCTCTAACCTTGCTTGGGGGAGTCTATAAATGTGTGTGTGTGTGTGTGTGTGTGTGTGTGTGCGCGCGCGCGCGCGCACCCAATGTTTTTTTCTGAGACTTTATCCTCCAAATATACCAATATGCACAAGAAATGTGCACATACATTGTATTTGTTGCAGCATGGCTTGTAGAGACGGAAGGGCCAAAGCAACTGAACCATCTATTCAAGTTTGTTTCTGTTGCTGTGCTAAAATACTCTGACAAAAAGCAACAGGTGGGAGGAAGAAGTTGGTTTGGCTTAGGTCCAGGTTAGCAAGGAAGTCGAAACAAAATTTTGAAGCAGGTTACATCACAGTCAAGAGCAAAGGAAAACAAATACATATGCATGGTCTTTTTGCTCTCATCTGGCTTTCTTCTATCCTATATAGTTTGGGACTGCTGTCTAAGAAATAGTGGTGCCCACAATGGACTGGGTCTTCCTACATGAATCAGCAATGGAAACAATCCCCCTCAGACACTCCCACAGTCTAACCTAATCCAGAAAGTTCCTCATTAATACTGTCTTCCCACATGATTATAGGTTGTGACAAATGACAGTTAAAATAACCAGCACACTATATGTCAGTTTAACATTGGCCAAGTCATCGTGTTGAGCTTATAAAAAGCAAAATGTTTTAGAAATGGTTGTAAGATGATTGGGTCTTACTCCAAGGTGTGTTAATATACTATTAAAATGAACTTAAGGAAACAATATACGTGTTTTATACCATGTCTGCAGGAAACACACACACACACACACACACACACACACAGAGCTGTATCTGTATTAGCTTTGTGTGGCCTCTATATCAGTTTCATAAACTGATGGCCAAGAGCAACAAAAACGCATGGTCTCTCAGTTATGGATAACAGATGACTAAGTGTGTCAAGGTCACACTCCCTCTGAAGACGTGGAGAAACCATCTCTTCCAGATACCTCTCTCAGTTTCTAGTAGTGCCTTGGCCTCCTGTATTAACACTCAAGTTCTGAGACAGCTGTTATGTTTTACGTTGGTTTTTAGGTAGACCTTAGATTCAGAATCCTGGGTTTTCAAGACATTTTTTTAAAATAATGACACTGGTAATATTGAATTGTGGATCACTCTAACCTAACACGGTATGAGTCATCTTGACTCACGACACCAGCAATATACCTATATTCATATAAGGTCATATTCAGAGAGACTAGAACATTAATACATGAATTTTGTAAAAATTGAATCATAAAACAAGAAAACAATGCTGGCAAATTATTACACACAAGGATGCTGAACACAAGGCTGTGTATAATATAAAAAACTAGAGGTCACCTTACCTGTCCAATATCGGTGTTATAACTTTCCCCAGAGACTATAGGAGATCCTTAAAAAAATATTTTAAAAGGCATCCGGTGAGTAGGGAAGTTGTTAGGGTAGCAAAAGTACTTGCCATGTTAATTTAAGGACCTGAATTCAGATCCCAGGTAATCATGAAAAAGCCAGGAACAACAGCATGAGCCTATAATACCTGAAGAGGCAGAGACAAGAGGATCCTTAAAAATTGATGGCCAATCATATTAGTCAATTGGTAAAGTCCAGGTCTGGTGAGAGTGCCTGTCTCAGAAAAAAATAAGATACCTAATATCTCTCTCTCTCTCTCTCTCTCTCTCTCTCTCTCTCTCTCTCTCTCTGTCTCTCTCTCTCTCTCTCTCTCTCTCTCTCTCTCTCTCTCTCTCTTTATCTAGCTAGCTAGCTATCTCTATCTATCTCTATCTCTCTATCTATCTCTATCTCTCTATCTCTCTATCTCTATCTCTCTCTCCTCCCTCCCTCCCTCTCCCTCCTTCCCTCCCTCTCCCCCCCTCTCACGCGCACACACACAATTTAACAACCCAAGAACATACTAAAGTGCAGAAACACCAGTTCTATGTTACCAAGATACATGTTTGAAGAATAATAATAAAAGGTTATGCCAAAATGTAAGTGCTTGCTTTCTGGGCGGGGAGGTTAACTATAGTTTTAATTTTATTATGTTTCTCACATTATTTTTTAGACAGGGAAACCAAATGGGTATTAGAATATAAAGGAAGTACAAAGAAAAGGCAACATCGGGGCTTAGAGGCAAAGGTTTCAGCTTGTGGCTCTCCTGACAGGCCATCCAGATCCTGATTGGCCTGGTGCACATCGGCCTGGGCTCCATCATGATCACCAACCTCTTCAGCCACTATGTACCTGTCTCCCTCTACGGAGGTTTCCCATTCTGGGGAGGCATCTGGGTGAGTATCTCCAGTCTGATGCTTAGGGAAGCCTTGCCGAGCTGTTTGGGAATCTGGAGGTGCTTGTCCAAATGGCTTAGTTGGAGAGGGGTTTGGGATAACAAAGTGCTACAGGCTAGACAGCTCCACCTGTGGAAATGTGCTATCTTCCAGTTCTTAATGCCAGCAATCCAAGCCCACCAGAGTAACTGCTAGTCACCACTGAGGTCTCTCTTACCTCTCAGCTAGTCATCTTCCCCTGGTATCTCTTCCCTTTGTATTTGTGCCTACCTTATGTCTCAGTCTGGCTATTGTAGTTGTTGTTGTTGTTGACTTAAATTTGCATACAGAGTAATGGGTTTATTGCTACACTTTCAGTTTTGCTCTGATTCGCCTTCTCTCTGGCACTCCCCTCCCTTGTTCTCCAGCTTCCCTCTCATTTTGATCCCTTCCTTCTCTCAGTGCTTCACTGTTTTAGTTTCATCTCTATTGCTGTAATAAAATACTCTGACAAAGCAACAAAGGAGATGTGTTTTGGTTTACAATTCCAGGCTACTGCCCTTTATTGCAGAGAAGTCAAGGTGGTAGGAACTTGAAATGGCTAGTCACTGCCACAGCCATAGTCAAGAGCAGAGAGAAATGAATGCATGTGTGCTCACTTTACCTACTTGCTTGTGCCCAACTCAATTTCTCAGTTCTTACAGTCAGGATCCCTTGTGCAAGGAATGGTGCTGCCCACAATGACTTTTTGCTCCCCGTATCAGTAAACTTAGTTAAGATAATCCTCCCCAAGACATGTCCACAGGACAAACAAATGTAGATAATCCCTCACTGAGACTGTCTTCCCACACAGTCTAGGTAATGTCAGGTTGACAATTTATCACACCCCTTCTGCTTTCATGACTCGTGTATTCTGCCACTCTCATTTGCCATCAAACTTATGATCTCTTCATGACTCACAACACACACACACACACACACACACACACTCCACAATCTGCCTATGAGAGAAATCTTGTGGTATTCATCTTTTAGATTTTGAGTTACTTCATTTAACATAATTATTTCTAGTCAAGCTATGCTTATTGCTAACCTCCACTCATAAGGATACTAATTATGGGGCATAATAGAACACTAATTTCAGTACTCTGGAAGCAGAAGCAGGAAGACCTCTATGAGTTCAAGACCAGTCTGTTCTATATAGTGATCTCCAGGCTAACCAGGGCTATATAATAAAACCTTGTCATACTCTGAGGTTCTGTGGTTAGGTCTTTAAAAATATGAGACTGATGATCACAGATCAAGTCCTACAAGACTAAAGCCAGGGTATTTCTTATAGAATATTAACCCAGAAACATTTCACTAACAAAATGGTGGCTCTAGTTTAATTTTAGTGCACCAGAGGCAGAAGTAGGTAGATCTCTATGAGTTTGAGGCCAGCCTGGTCTACAGAGCCAGTTCCAGGACAGAGCTACAAAGAAAAATCCTAACTCAATAGTCAATAGAGTCTGTGACCACTGAGTGAGAGGCCATTTTGGTGGAATATCTCCCATGGTAGCTATGCATTATTTTTCTGGAAAGGTCTGTGGCCTTTCATTAGATTCTCAAGGTGACCTGTGACTCTATAGAAATCCTACAGTTCTTCCTCCATGCTGGACTCTCATCCTTTTCCTGGTATCTCCCCTCATACCTGCTACTCACTAGTTCACTTTGTCATGTTTCCCTTAGTGTTTGCTGGAACCAGGACGTGGCCCAAAATCCCAAGTGCTCTGGGGGCCTTCAGTTCAAACCGTTTTCACTTGGTCTTCAGGAGTGCTGTGGGTTTTGTTTGCTGTTGTTCTTTGTCACTTTCTTAACTCCATCCCCATCTTTTCATTTCCTATCTATTACTAATGCCCTCCTCCAGAGCATCTTTGACAGCTCCAGGGAACTAACAGAAAAACATGGAAAGTCAACTTTCTTCCCTCCCTTTCTTCCTAAGACATCTCTATAAGGGAAAAAAATCTATGCAGTTGAAACTTGTTTCTCCACTAACAGAAAACAAAAAAATAAATAAATAAGACATTTTCCTTGGAAGGGAAGCAACTCAAATAAGTGCACATTGTAGATAACTATCCATCTGCCCCAAGGGGAAGGACAGGAAGGCTAAGACATTGAGTGTGAAGCTTGATCCTGAGCTTCCATACTTTCTTAGTGATCTTGAGTGAATTATTTAAAATCCATAAGCCTCATCCTGCCCATATCTTAAGTTATTTGATTCTTTTTTAATTTTTTATACATATTATGATCATATTTACCCCCATTACCCTGTTTTTCTCTTTCCACTCCTCATGGCTCCCTTTCACCCAGAACTTCATCTCCTACTTTCATGGTGTTTTATCCTTTGACCCACTCACTGAGTTTAATTATGGTTTCTTGTATGAGGCATATTTCTTGTGAGGGAGTATTTGCTGGAGCACGGCATCTTACTAGGGGCTGCATGGCTGAAGAAAATGACATACACACAGATTTTCTCCTTCTTCATAAAGGAAACAATAGTATTATTAGGTGGACTATTACTCAAGGTTTAACAAAATACTACTTGTAGATGGGGGATAGAAAATTACTACCGGAGATAGGATGATGAAAATGTTCTCAACTGGTTTGGCTGTTAAAAGGTAGGAAAATGTTCTCAATTTAGATTGTACAACTCTATAAGTATACTGAAAATACTAGGATTGTGTGCTTTAAATCAATAAATGATAAGCAAATGAATGAGTTTTTCCCCCAACAGAGCCATTTCTTAAAACACCTCAAGCAAAACCCTATATCTTATCTGATGCTCTCTCAGACCACCAGTGCTAAGACACTGGGCAAACAAGGGCAAGTGATTCCTCAGACACATTGCCTACAGATCACCAGTATTGACAAAAAGTTCTCCTCTCGTAATAATGCTCAGCATCAGAGACTCAGGTTTATTATCTACGTGATTGAGCAGAACCCATTCAGTCATGCAACAGGAAAGGACCAATGCTGAGCTCATGTCTGAACACAGCAATGGACTCAGCACTCTTTCCCTCTTCCCTCCTGAGTCCCACACCTCACAAATCCTGAGATAAAACCGGGAGAGCAACAGATGGTGAACATGTGTAAACAAACAGCAGGATATGGGCTAATGTCAATTGACAAGTATGGACAAGACCCAGTAAATGTGAGGCATAAGTTTTAACAATGATATCTAAAAAGATACAAAAGTTCACTTTTTTCATCTGAGAAGATACAGCCCAGACAAGTTAATAACTCACCAAAGATCACTTATGTTTCAAACCAAAATTTAAAACCTGTTCTGGGGAATTCTAAAATCCTCATTATCCCATCCCTGCCCTGTCCCTTAGCAAATCAGCACACACATTCTGCCATTGTAGATCTGGGGTCTCCATATGTCACTGTATGGGAGAGAATAAATGCACTCTCAGAAGCAGATTCCTAAGGAAGGGTACCCTGATGCCTAACCCTTGGTAAGTCCCCAATCTTGTGTACAAGTTTATCATTTCAGGATCTTTCTCAGTGGTGGCAGAAACTCAGCCCAATTCACCTTGCCTGGTAAGTCACATTCTGAAGCTGTCTGTCCAGCTGGGGACCTATAGTGTCACAGTGGGGAAAAAGACTGAGAAACAATCCTCTTACTCTTGCACTATTAACACCTTGGGCACTCTCGTGCATGCTAACTCTTGCATACAACACACACACACACACACACACACACACACACACACACACACACACACCATATAGGGAAGGAACAATGCTGCCACCACTCTTAAGGTGACAGAAAAAGAAGACAGAGAGAGAGAGGAGTGACTAGCTTGCACAGGACGTCCTCACAGGAGCAGATACAAAGCTCTGAAGAGCCCAGGACACACTACACAGAACAAGGAACTGAGTATGTCCCTAGCTTGTAGAGCAATTGGACTTCCAACCTTTCCTGCGGGGACAGTAAAGGCCCCAGCACCTGCTTCCCTAAGAAGTCCAGAATCTGAACTCTGAAGACCAACAAAGACAGAGGGGTTTTTTGTTTTGTTTTTTGTTTGTTTGTTTGTTTGTTTTTATTCTTTCGTAGTTATGTACCATTAGGCTCTGCTTTCTTGATGAGCAGGTTGCTCACAGTTTACTGTCTCCTAGTGATCAAGGCTCCTACAATTAGATGAGCTCTATTGGAAAGCACCCAGAATGGGAAGATTAATATATCTTGACATACCTCTCTGTACATGAAGCATAAAGTGTTTCATACCACTAAACTCTGACTTTTATAAATGGTTGCAATAATAAAGACTATGTAGAGTCTATTTTAACACAGACTCCACTCATCTTCCCCTCCCACCCTGACCCTGTATGTCTTCTCCAGCTGAATGGCAGTGTGGGCTTGAACATCTTCAGTGCCATCTGTTCTGCAGTGGGCATCATGCTCTTCATCACAGACATTAGTATCACAGGAAGCTATGGCTACCCGAGCTACTACCCTCACCAGGACAACTTGGGTGTGGTGAGTGTCCTTGAACAAAGGTCTCTGCTTTATTTCCCTATATTCAGACCATGACAGTAAGAGCCTGGCAACCAAGCCTTCTCACTGAGCACTAGAAGAAAAGAAAGTGCTCTTGGGCCAGGATGGGGTTTAAAGTCCGCAGCTGTATCCTTTTTTTAGCTTTAACTGCCTTTGTAAGATAGTCATGTGCCTTGTAACACTGGAAAAATCAAACATGATGATGCAGAAATACCAGCTGCCAACTCATTAGCAGCCATCCACCATCTCAGCCTTCCTGCCAGCTACGTAGACCAGGGCTCAAAGACCACTTTTTCCCTCCTTTGAAAACTCTCTTGCCTATAGTTTTAAGTCACTATACAAAGTTTCATCATGACATATACCTGTCATCCACTGTCCCCAGCTGCTCCCTTCCCACCTCCACCTTCACCTCCACCTCCACCTTCACCTCCAGTTGCTTCCCTTCCTCCCCACCAAATTAGTCCCAGCTTCTGTTTGCTTTCAAATGTTCTTTAATTATTAATGATTTGTTTATTTTATTCTATGCATACATGTATTTTGTGTATGTGTACATATGTGTATGCCACACATGTGCCTGATCCTTATGGAGGTCAGAGAGACCCTTGGATGCCCTGGAACTGGAGTTACAGATAGTTATGAGCCACGACATGGGTGCTGGGAACTGAACCCAGGCCTTCAGCAAAAGCAGCCAGTGAATATCAACCACAGAAACATCTCTCTATCCCCACCTCTTTTATGACCTTTTCCTCCTTTCTCATGATTCCCCTTTTAGTGACTTACAAAACATACACACACACACTAAAATCTAGGTTCCACATATGAAAGAAAGCATGCACCATTCACCTTTCTGAATTCTGCATGTTTCTCTCAACATGATAGCTTCAAGTTGCATCCATTTTCTTGCAAATGTCAGGATGTCCAGGAGATCGGGCTCTGCAACAGCCCCTCAACAGGGGGAGCCTGGGATTTCCAGACTCTAACAAACTTTTTCTGCAGAGCCAGATGGGCTTTTAGGCTTCACCGAATATACAATTCCTATCACACACAGCAGGTCTTGAACATCCATGGAAAACAGTAACTGAATGGGCAAAGCTAGACAGCTCCAACAGCTGTCACCTGCTCATCTGTGCTGCAACCAGCACCATGTAGCAGAAATAAAACATGAGAGACCTATTGATCCAGTTGCATATGTAGCTGAAGATACCAGTGTCTGGCATCAGTGTGAGAAGAGGCTTTTTGGTCCAGGGAGGACGGTTTCCCAATGTAGGGGAATGCCAAGGCAATGGGGTGAAGAGGGTGATTAGGAGGGAGTGCACCTTTGTGAAGGCAACTGGAGGAGAAGGGAGATGGGAGGAGAAGGAGAAAGGGATATCATCTCAAATGTAAATACAGTGTATCTAATAAAAAAAATATGAAAAAAAAGGGCTAATAGTTTTACCCAGGGATGCTGCAAAGCTGATGTCTGATCTTCTGGCTCCTGGACCAGTGCCCTTACCATTGTGCAGCCCTGGCTGTCAGCAAGAGAAAGACCTTTCGGTCAGTCAGCTGAGCACATGAACACCTAGGTTATCCAGAGCAAGGCACTAATGATGGATCCAAGGTGTACATACTTTTTTTCTTTGTAACTCTACAATGATTATCTTAATCGTTTTCTTTGTAAACTACTTAATTAAATAATATTTAATGATCAATTCATAAATTTTCTTGGAAAAATTTGGGTAAAATTATATTCAGTATTGTGTTGATGATCAGTGTAAATTTTTTTGAAATATCTTTGTTACAATTGTCAGAAGGTTGTTGTTTTAGTTGCTCTTTTATATAAATAACATAGGGAATTTTTGCTGTGCTTCCTGAATAACTATATATATACAAATATACATATATACCCAATGAGGTATGGTTTACACAGTGCATTTATTTAAAAGGTCTGTGTACTGATCAAAAAGGTATTTCATTTGCCAAAAATAGAGAAAATGGAAACATGAACAGATCTAGAATGAATAAATATTTAAAATTAAACAAAATAGAACATGAAATGCATATAGGCATTCATATTCACCTCTTACCGCATTGAAAACATGCAACTAATTTTTTATTTTAATGTTTTAATTGGCATACACTATTAGAAGAAGTGATGGCTGAGGAGGGGAGAGAAGTCAGTTTCTATAGAGACAGGCTCCGCAGTAGGTCCTTTGTTCACTCCAACCACCACAGTGGAGATCAGCTCCAGGTCTCAGGGGATGCAGGCATCTAGGAAGAGTGATACTGCAAAGACAGACAGACAGACATACAGACAGCAGCATGATAGAGACTTTGGACAGAGTTGGGGCTCATGTAGCAGACTAGACAGCAGGTCTTAAGGTTTTGGAGGGAGGGAAGAGGCTGTAAGCCACTGCATAGCCTGTGACAAAAGAAGAAAGGACTGTACATTGCCAGCAAGAGAGGAAGGATTCTTGGTAATGTGGGACTTAGAAGATGTGAGAGAGATGAGGGGCAGAGCCATACTTAGTTTGGGCGTGGTAAGGGTTGTGAATATTTTCATTTTGAGCAGTGATTCTTTGTCATCCATGTGTGTTTTACACTAACAAAGCAACAGTTTGGGCCTCCGCACTAATTTTGTACTGATCAGCTACAGTGAACTGGGATAAATAGGCAGCTTTGAATATGTTCTCTTAACTGCCCATGGACCACAGCCCCACCTAACAGACCAAGTTCTCCTCCTTTTCTTCACCTGCCCCCAGCCTGTCAGCCTGGCCTCTTCAAAGCTTTCTTCATCATGACATCCAGCCTGATCCCTTTGCTATGCAAGGCCAAGTGTATTCTCTACACAACCCATTTTACTAAAAAATTAGCCCTGAAACAACCATTTTCTTTAACCTGTGAACATCCTTCCCATAAAGCCTATTGCAATGGATGATAAAATAATCGTTTTTTCCACCCATACTTTAGTCTCACGAAAACCTGGGAGACATTTTTCCCATAAGGTTCAGGGAGGGAGACTTTGCCAAGGCCACATAGATGTTCCATTTGCAGTCTCCTCAAACTCCTGGCCCGACACTGATGTCCTCCACGTTTCTTCTGATTCCAGGGTACAGGTGTGGCCATTTCTGCTGTACTGCTCATCTTCTGCCTCCTGGAGCTCAGCGTTGCAAGTGTGTGCTCCCACTTTGGCTGCCAGGTGGCCTGCTGTCGATACAACAATGTGAGTCCGGGGCTCCTCTGTGGGTAGAAAGATACTCCAAGTTGATAGAAAACTAACAGGTCTCTGTGGATCTCATTCTAGCTAAACAGGAGGAAATGGGAAAATATCTACGGATTTCAGTACTTGTCTTCAATGAGTCGTTATTACTGGGGTACCTTGGTCTACTTTCTGTCATTATCAAGAGGCTGGAAAACTTATAAAATAAAGAGGTTTGCTTGCCTTTCAGCTCCAGTGACTGGAGTATCTTAACATTACATTGCCCTGGGGTTCTGAGCAGTAGCTTTTTCTGCCTGATTTTTAACATAGAAGAGAAGAAAAAGAAGAGTGCTCTGCTTTAAAACGGTTCAGGCATGTGAGGTGGCCTTGCTTTGTTACAACATCCTCCTTTAAAAACTAGCATAAATCTGTTGATGAAAGTGGAGCCCCCAGCATGATTAGCATCCACCAGACCTCACCTCCTACAGGTTCCATCACCTCAGCAGCACCATACTGGAGTGTAGGCTTCCAGCAACCAACACCTAGAGGACTTCTCTATCCTTAGTGTAGTGTGTACCTGCTGTGTGCTTTTGTTTTTCAGGCAGGTGTGGTCATTCCAAATGTCTATGCAACAAACCCAGTGGTCATCCCAGAACCACCAACCCCAATACCAAGTTATTCCGATGTAGTTCAAGACTCCAGATAAGTGAAGCTGAAGATTTTAGAAGAATCCTTCACTGAGACAAAGTGTCATCCTCTCCTACATAGACTCCTGTAAGCCAGGTTCTTCCTTTCCTGACAAACTTGGGGAAATGTCTTTCTTATGGCCTAAATTGTGGACTCTTGCTTCAACTCACCCTGGAAAATCTCTATTAAGAGAATGGGAGATTGAAATTAGTTCAACAAAGATGTCCCACCAGGACACATGTATCTGTATGGTGTTAGGCATCTCTACGCAAGCCTTAATGTACAAACATTCATGTACATTCCCAGCCTACAGGAGTTTTGGGACAGAGAAATAGCTATTTTGTCATCCAAACTTCCCTGTCAGTCATTCAGTTACTTAATAAATGCATACTGAGCATCAGGAGTGCCCCAGGCTCTATTTGTGGCATATATGAACATGACATAGCTCTTGAGCTCACGGATAAGCAAACTGCTGGCCTCAGAGGAGGAGAAGGAGGAGGAGGAAGAAAGACCTTTGTTTTTGCTAATTCAGGATGGAAAGCAGAGGAAGAAAACACAGAAGAAACACAAAGATGGATGTGATTGATTCTGTCAGTAACACAGTAAGAAGTGATAAAGGCAATGCATGGGATTAGCTGAGGTGGCAGCATTTGAGTAGTGAAAGGGCAGTGGGGGTTTGCAGCTATAGGGAGAAAGCATAGAATTTGGGAGATCCTAGAGAAGGTCAACCCTAAAATTGCTGATATCTTTTTTCAGTGGCACCATTGAGTTTGGTAAGCTGAGTTTTAGTATATGACTTTTAGGAACACATAAATATTCAGCCTATAAAACAGACTATGTAAAGTCTACTGACATGATTTTAGATGTCATGTATAAGAAATCAAATGTAAGTTGGTGGTTTTCAACAAGGGGGAGTAAATCAGCAATATTGAGAGATCTGTTTGTCAAAATTTCTAGTGGAACTGTTTTCCCAACATCACCCCCTCCCTGTCTCCATACCCTCTGACCTACGACTCCAGCAGAAACCTACTGCTCTACTGGAGACTATGCTAGTATTTGAAATCTCATAAAAGACCCCAACCATAGCCCAACATTCCTTAGAGCCCATCCAGTTTCCCCTCATCTCCATGCCCTAGTCCATAACTCTGGAAGAAGTCCACTGCTCTATGGGAGACCATTCTAGTACCCAGAATCTCATAATCCATATGGCTGCCTGGAACCCCAGAGGCCACACTGGTATCCAGAACCCCAGAAGCCACACTAGTACCCAGAATCTCAGAAACCTTCTGCCCTACCAGAGGCCATGCCAGTACCTGGAATGCCATAGGTCACATTACTTCTCAAAATCCCAGAACCCCACTGCAATACCAAAATCTCAGAGATCATGCGGGCCATCAAAACCCCAGTGGAGACACCCTACTGGACCTGAGGACTTGCCAGTCACCAAAACCACAGTTGTGTCAGGCAAGAAGACCAGAAAGAAAACAGAAACCAAGAGAAAAAACATCCATCTAACAAAGATAAACTCAGAAATTGGCAGGGAAGGGGAGGGATTTGGGGAGTTTTACAGGAAAAAATGGGAAGGAGTAACATTTAAATGTAAATAAATAAAATAATCAATTAAAAATATGGAAAAGAGAAATCCAGAAAAACATTAACAAACATTAGAAGATGAATAATACCTTTAAAATAAAGCCAAAAGAGTCAAGAAAAATAAACAAACAGATGAAGGAAGTGAACAAAACTGTTCAAGATATGAAAATAAAAATAAAAGCAATACAGAAAATACAAATTTAGAAAATCCTGAAGATGGAAAAATCTAGATAAGCAAACAAAAACAGATGCAACATCATCAACAAAATACAAGCAATGGAAGAGAGAATCTCAGTAGCATGAAAGATACAATAGAAGAAACTGACACATCTGTCAAAAAAAAAAAGCTTAGATCTAAAAGATTCCTGACACAAAACATTCAGAAAATAAGAGTCCTGCAAAAAAAAAAAAAAAAAAAAAAAAAAAACCAAACCTAAGAATAATGGGAGGAGTAGGAGAGGTGGGGAGGAGAAAGATTCCCAGCTCAAGGACCCAAAATAATATTTTTTAAAAAAATCATAGAAGAAAATTTACCTAACCTTAAAAAATACATGTCTATAAATGTACAAGAAACTTACAAAACACCAAAAATATTGGACCAGAAAAAAGTCCCCTGTCACATAATCATCAAAACATTTAAACATACAAAACAAAGAAAGAATATTAAAAGCTACAAAGAAGAAAGAACTAATAACATATAAAGGCAGACCTATTAGAATTACACCTAACTTCTCAATAGAAACTCTAAAAGCCATAGGGGTCTTGCAGAATCTAAGAGACCACTGATGCCAGCCAAGACCTTTTAATTACCCAGCAAACCTTTTAATTACCATAGATGGAGAAAACACAGTATTCCATGACAAAATCAAATTTAAACAATATCTATTTAAAAATCCAGCCCAACAGAAAACACTAGAAGGAAAATACCATCTTGAGAAGCCTAATTGTACCCAAGAAAACACATGAAATAAATAATATCACACCAAAAAAAAAGAGAGAGGAAGCCTCAATGCATGTGTAGGTGCACACACAGGCACATGCTCACACACACACACACACACAAAAGCACACATAAAACCTCCACCACCACTAATAACAGCAAAATAATGAGAATTCACAATCATTGATCATTAATATCTCTCACTGTCAATGAACTCAATTCCTCAATAAAAAGATACAGAATGGATGTGAAAACAAAAGTTATACCTGAAAATCACAGACAGGCATTACCTTATATTGATGTGTTAGAAAAACTTTTCAGAACAAAAGATGGACCAAGAAGCAAGCTAGTATAGCCATTCTTTTTTTTTTTTTCCCCCGCGTGAGTTTTTAAATAATTTTATTTCTTTTGCTTTAAAAACGGAAAAATTAAAGACGCAAAAAAAAATGACGAAATCTACGAATTTCCTGACACAAAACCTTCCGGAATCTTCCATTTCACAGGAAAACACAAAGAAAACATCACAACGTGCAGGCGTCACACTCGTCACTCCGACATCACCCCGTGAACAGTGACATCATCAATTACCTTTAATACGTTTCCGGAACTTTCCATCCGAATTAACATGAATTTTAATAATAATTGAATAATAATTAATATTTACACTAATGCCTTTCCGAAACTTTCCATCTGCCTCGTGATCCTTCATAGAGTCTCACGCGTGTGTAAATCTGACATCTGTGTAAATCTCACGCGTGTGTAAATCTCATGCGTGTGTAAATCTCATGCGTGTGTAAATCTCCCGTGTGTGTAACCTCCGATCTCCACGACTTTAATCACGTCGCCGCTGGACCCGGATCCATGGTGAAAATTCACAATTCGATCCGGTTTTCCCGTCACTTGGATCCCACGGAAACGACAATTCGTTTCCGAACAACACGTGTCAGGGTCGCGGACGACACGTCGCTTTCGACGTCACTTTTGGCGTCACACGTGTGTGAATCTCACATGTGTAAATTATTAACCGCGGGTGACACGGGGAAGAAACTCACACGTGTTCGTTCACGAAAATAATCACTTTCCTGCCATAACTGCGCATTTTATATAAAAACAAACCAATTTTCATAATGAACAGATTAACACACGTGACACACGTGCAGTCGATAAACACATGAGACACACGCGTGCAGTGGAGATTCACTGCGAACTTGCTCCTTACTGTCCGTGGGACGGGGAACCATTTCCGTGACGTAAACTCATCACACATGTGCAAAACGCAGCCTGTCATTGAACTTCTGAGGACCGTGTGACGGTGGACATCACGTGTTTACACATTTATATACAATCACCTGTTTACACATTTACATCACGTGTTTACACACTGATCTAAATCAGTGCGTGCGTGTGTGTGACACGTGTTTGCGTGTGCTCAGGCGGGGCCTCAGCGCTCCTCCCCGTCGTCCTTGGGGCTCAGGCAGTGCAGCGTGGCGCCCCCGAACGCGAACACGGTCGCCCCCCAGGCCAGGCCGTAGCCCCAGTTGAACTCGTGGTAAATCCTCAGGGTCGCGGTTTCGATGAACTTCACGGGATACAGGACGAGGCCGCAGACCTGCAGAACGACCGCCGCGAGCAGCAGGACGGCCGCGGGTCGGTGGACGCGCCTCCGGGACCCGGTGCACACGGAGCTCAGGCCGAGCACAAACGCCAGGACCGTGATGGCCGCGCCGCCCAGGAGCAGGGCCAGCGTCGCGATCTGCCAGTCTGCGGGGAGACACGCGTGTGACGCGGCGTCACGTGACCTGACGTCACATATGACGCGTCACATGACGTCACGCGATTTAACATGTTTTCTGAATCATTATCATTATTTGTTAGTATTTTCCGGGGACCAAACTCTCAGCACAAAATCCTTGTTAAGTTTTAATTTACAAAAAAAAAAAAAAAAAAAAAAAAAAAAAAAAAAATCAGTAAAATTGTCTGTGACCCGAAACTTCCGAATTTAAAAAATTAAAAAGTTAAAAAGTTTTAATTAAAAAAATCAGTTTTAATTTTTAAAAAAATCAGTTTTAATTTTAACAAAATCAATATAATTAAAATAAACCAGTTTTAATTAAAACAAATCAATAAACGGGAACCAAACAGCCGAGGCGCTGCTTCACCCCGAAGGCGGGACCGGAAGCGCCGCGGGACTCACCCGAGCCGAGCGCGGTGTCGCAGCGCCAGGCGTCCCCCTCGCCGCGCTTTCGGCAGGCCTCCCACAGCGACAGGCGAAAGCGCCGCTCGGCCGTGACCCAGGCCGGGCTCAGGACGGCGCCCAGGTCCAGGCCCAGCGCCAGGAGGACGCACGCGAGTCCCGCGAGCCTCAGCGGCGGCTGCGCGCGGGCCCCGTCCGCGGACGACGCCATGACGGACACGCGGACGCACGGACACGCGCGGCGGAAACGCGCGGCGGACACAGCTGATGGACGGCGGCGGCGCGACCCGGATGATGGCGGCGGCGGAAACGGAAATCTAGTGTAGCCGTTCTAATATCAAAAAATATACACTTCACATGAACATTAATCAAAATGGAGAGGAAGATAGAAAAGAAATTTTCAAAAGAAAAATCCTCCAAGATGAAGTC
Organism: Micromys minutus; assembly: GCF_963924665.1. Taxonomy (NCBI): domain Eukaryota; kingdom Metazoa; phylum Chordata; class Mammalia; order Rodentia; family Muridae; genus Micromys; species Micromys minutus. The sequence continues at coordinate 48,172,874 of NC_137971.1, forward strand.
TCAATTCTGATTACCTATGTCCCAAATTTAAGAGAACTCACATTTATAAAAGGAATATTACTCAAGCTTAAATTTCAATCAAACCCCACACATTAAAAGTAGGAGGCTTTAATTGCCCGCCCCTACCAATGAACATAACATCGAGACAAAAACTAAACAGAGAAGTAATGAAGCTAACAGACATTATGACTCAAATGGTCCTAAAAGATATCTACAGAACATTTCACCTAACACAAAAGAGTATCTCTTTTCAGCACCTCACAGACCTTTCTTTCTCCAAAATTGACACATACTGGGTCACAAAGAAAATCTCAACAGATACAAGAAGATCAAAAGAACCTCTGTATCTTATCAGACCACCACAGATTAAAGCTGGATTTTACAACAGAAAACTTACAAACTCATGGAAACTGACAACTTTCTACTGAATGACTCCTATATCAAGGCAGAAATTAGAAAAGTAAAGACTTCCTAGAATCCAATGAAAATGAAGGCCAGCATACCCAAACTTACAGGTGATAGCACTGCTAAGAGGAAAGCTCATAGCACTAAAGAAATCATAAAGAAAATAGAAAGATCTTGTGATAGCACTTTAATGTCACACCTGAAATCCCTAGAACAAAAAGAAATCAGCACATCCAAGAAGAGTAGATGGCAGGAAATAATCAAAAAGAATCAATGAAACAAAAAGCTGGTTCTTTAAGAATATCAACAAGACAGAAAAACCCTTATCCAAACTAACTAAAAGGCAGGGAGAGAATATTCAAATTAGCAAAACCAGAAATGAAAAGAGGAACAGAACAACACACACCAAAGAGCTCCAAAGAATCATTAGGTCATACTTCAAAAACATGTACTCCACAAAATTGGAAATTTTGAAAGAAATGTGTAATTTTCTTGATAGATACCGCTTGTCAGAATTAAATCAAGATCAGACAAACAATATTTAAATAGACCTTTAATCCCTAAGGAGATCAAAGCAGTCATTAAAATTCTCGCAACCCCTCCCAAATTTAAAAAAAGAGAGAGAAACATGTCATGCAAGTCTCCTGTCTGTAATAACACCATAGCAACAGTAATAGTATCTTGGAGCCTCCCCTTAAGATGGATCCCACTTTGTGCCTGTCACTGGACCTCCTTTTCCTCAGTTTCTTCTCCAGTTTTGTCCCTGCAGTTCTTTTAGACATGAACAATTCTGGGCCAGAGTTTTTGATTGTGAGATGGTAACCCTATCCCTCCACTTGATGCCCTGCCTTTCTACTGGAGGTGACCTCTACAAGTTTCCTCTCCCCACTGTTGGACATTTTATCTAAAGTCCCTCCCTCCGAATCCTGAATTTCTTTCACCTCACAGGTCTCTGGAACACTCTAGAGGGTCCCCCCACCTCCCACCTCCCAAGACTGAATATTTCCATTTATTCTGCTGTCCCTTGGTGCTTCACTCCCATTACTCCTCTGCCCCATAATTCCTAATTATGTTCCCCTTTCCCCCTCCCACTCCCCTCTCCCACCCAGGTCCCTACCTCCCTCTGCTCCCCATGATTGCTTTCTTCTGGCTCCCAAGTAGAATTGAAGCATTCTCACTTGGGCCCTTCTGCTTAAGAACTTGAAGGCTTTAAATAAAAATTGAAGAAAATATAAAAAGATAAAAATATTCTCCATGCTTATGGATTAATATAATTCCATAGTAAAAATGGCTATCTTACAAAATCAATCTACAAGTTTAATGCAATCTCTTTTAGGTACATGTGTGAAGGTATGTCTCTGTATATTCAGTTGTTAACTCTGTACCAGCAAAGAGCTGAAACTGGCAGCATCTTGGTATTGTTATTTCTATGACCCATCACAGGTCTGATGTTTTGTAAATATTCATTCTTCTTCATCTGCCTAAAGCAGTCTAGAATTGTCTCTGATTGGCTGTAATGAAGATCTGACAACCAATAGCTGGGCAGGAAGTGGAAGGCAGAACTTCTAGGCAGAGAGAGGAACACTGGGAGAAAAATGAAACCCAGACATAAACAAAAAGACTAGAGCAGAACCGAGACTAGAGCTGGCCATTTGGTGGAACATAGTGCCAGGAGTAGTCAGGTTAGAGTATTCAAGAGATTGTCCATCAAAAGGCCCAAGCATAAAAATATTAAAACCTCTCTATATCATTATTTATATCACAGGCAGATCTAAGAAAGTCCTGCTGTAAATCCCCATCCAAATTCCAACACAATCTTTATAGACCTTGAAAAAAAACAATACTCAACTTCATACAGAAAAACAAAAAATTACAAATTGTACAATCTTGTAAAATAAAAGAACTTCCAGAGGTATTACCATCCCTCATCTCAAGCTCTACTACAGGACTATAGCAATAATAACAGCACTGTAAAAGCACACAGGTTAATCAATGAAACCAAATTGAAGACCCAGATGAAAATCCACACACCTATGAAAACCTGATTTTCACAGAAATAGACAATGAGGAAAAAATTCTTCAACAAATGATTCTAGTCTAACTGAATGTTGGCATTCAAAGAATGCAAAAAGATTCATATCTATCACCCTGCACAAAAATCAAGTTCAAGGGGATCAAAGACCTCAACACAAAACCAGATACACTAGAAGAGAGAATGGGGAATACCCTTGAACTCACTGTCACATGGAAAACTTTCTGAATAGAACGCCAATAGCTCAGGCAGGCCTAAGATCTACCTCAAGACTCCATAATACCACTCTTGGGCATATACCAAAGGACACTTCATCCTACCACAAATACACTTGGTTTACCATGTTCATAGCAGCTTCATTCATCAAAGCCAGAAACTAGAAGCAACCTCAACTGAAGAATGGATAACAAAAATGTGGTACATTTACAAAACAAAATATTACTCCTCATCCCATATGCAGCCACCAAACCCAGTCACTATTGTTAATGCCAAGAAATGCTTGCTGACAGGCGTCTAATATGGATGTCTCCTGAAAGGCTTTGCCAGAACCTTACTGATACAAATTAAGATGCTTGCAGCTAACCACTGAACTGAGGAATTGGACGGCAATAGGGGAGTTAGAGAAAGGAAGGAAGAAACTGAAGGAGTTTGCAACCCCATAGGAAAAACAACAATATCAACCAAGCAGAACCCCCAGAGCTCCCAGGAACTAAACCACCAACCAAAGAGCACACATGGAGAGACCCATGGCTCCAGCCACCTATGTACCAGAGGATGGCATTGACTAACACCAATAGTAGAAGAAGCCCTTGGTCTTGTAAAGACTCATTTCCCCAGTGTAAGGGAATGCCAGTGGGTTGAGATGGGAGTGGGTAGGTGGGAGGAGGAGCATCCTCACAGAAGCAGGGGGAAGGGAATGGCAGAGGGGGGAACCTGGAAAGGGAATTTTATTTAAAATGTAAATACATAAACTTTCCAATAAAAAATTTTAAATATTACTCCTGTTAAAAAATTTTAATAATAATAACATGATAGAATGTTTGGACAAATGGATGCAACTAGAAAAAAATGATCCTGAGTGAGGTAACCCAGATCCAGAAGGACCCAGTATATACTCACTTATAAGTAGATATTAGCTGTAAAGTAAAGAACAATCATGCTGCAATCCACAGACCCAGAAGGCTAAGTAACAAAGAGGGTTCAAGGAGAGATGCATGGATCTCCCTGGGAAGGGGAAATAGAAGATATATTGTGGGTAAGACTTAGTGTGGGTGGGTATGGGAATGAGAGCAATGGGATGGGATAAAAGAAAGGAAGAAAATACTGGGAGAAATACCAGGAATTTGGAGGTAGGGAGGCATCTCAAGAATGAGTTAGAAACCTATTGTTATGAAAAGGATGAAGAGAATGGGGAAGATATGACCCATGGAGGTGCGGTAAGGCCTGGGGGCAAGGGAGATGCCTCTGGGGGGCACATGTTGGGAATCCCTTTACCCTGAGGGACCAGCCACATGATGGTATAGTACAGAATAGAGTTTATTCAAGTCATGGGAGAGTTAAGAGGGTAGTAGAGGCAGGAGAGAGATAGAGAAGAGAGGAATAAAGTAGAGGCCGGCCATGAGCACATGGAGGGAGGGGGAAGGGAAGGGGAACAGGATAGGAGTGGGAGAGCAAGGCTGCAAGAGAGCAAGAGAGAAAGGAGAGGTCAAGCAGCCCCTTTTATAGTGTCAGGACACTGGGGTGGAGTATACCTGGCTACTGCCAGGGAATTGAGTGGTGGGGTTTACAGAATCCCAACACCTATACTGCAATTTTATTCCATTGATACTTTTCTGTCTCTATACCAACACCATTCACTTTTTAATCACATTGCTCTGTGATACAGATTGAGGTCAGAAATGATGATTCCCTCAGTTCTTTTATTGTTGAGAACAGTTTTTGATATCCTGGGCTTTTTGTTATTCCAAATGAATAACAAATAATAAAACTATACAGCAGAAAGAAATAGCATTTTCAACAAATGGTGCTGGTCCGACTGGCAGTAAGCATGTAGAAGAATGCGAATTGATCCAACCTTATCTCCCTGTACAAAGCTCAAGTCAAATTGGATAAAGGACCTCCACATAAAACCAGATACACTGAAACTAATAGAAGAGAAAGTAGGGAAAAGCCTCAAACACATGGGCACTGGGGAAATTTTCCTGAACAGAACACCAATGGCTTATTCTCTAAGATGAAGAATCCACAAATAGGACCTCATAAATAGCAAAGCTTCTGTAAGACAAAGGACACTGTCATTAGGACAAAATGGCAACTAACAGAATGGGAAAATATTTTTGCCAACCCTACATATGATAGAGGGCTAATATCCAATATATACAAAGAACTCAAGAAATTAGACACCAGAGAATCAAATAATTTTATTAAAAAAGGGGGACAGAGCTAAACAAAGAATTCTCAACTGAAGAATATTGAATGGCTGAGAAGCACCTAAAGAAATGTTTAGTCATCCTTAGTCATCAGGGAAATGCAAATCAAAACAACCCTGAGATTCCACCTCGCACCAGTCAGAATGGCTTAGATAAAAAACTCAGGTGACAGCAAATGCTGGCAAGGATATGGAGAAAGACTCCTCCATTATTGGGATTGCAAGCTGGTACAACCACTCTGGAAATCAGTCTGGTGGTTCCTCAGAAAATTAAATATAGCACTACTTGAAAATCTAGATATTCCACTCTTGGGCATATACCCAAAAGACAATCCAATATATAACAAGGACACATGCTCCACCATGTTCATAGCAGCCTTATTTATAAAAGCCAAAAGGTGGAAAGAACCTAGATGTCCTACAACAGAGGAATGGATACAGAAATCGTGGTACATTTACACAATGGAGTGCTACTCAGCTAGTAGAAACAATGACTTTATAAAATTCCTAGGCAAATAGATGGAACTAGAAAATATCCTGAGTGAGGTAACCCAATCACACACACAAAAAAAAATCATGGTTCAGATTACCCAAGATACAATTCACATGAAGCTCAAGAAGAAGGAAGACCAAAGAGATACTGCAGTTCTTCTCAGATGTGGGAACAAAAATATCCACAGGAGGAAATATGGGGACAAATTTTGAAGCACAAACTGAAGCAAAATCCATCCAGAGACTGTCCCATTTGGAGATCCAGCCCATATACAGGCACCAAACCCAGACAATATTGTTGATGCCAAGAAATACATGCTGACATGAGCCCGATATAGATGTCTCCTGAGAGGCTCTGCTAGATCATGACAAATACAGAGGTGAATGCTCACAGCCAACCATTGAACAGGGTCCCCAATAGAGGAGTTAGAAAAAGAGTTGAAGGAGCTGAAGGGGTTTGTAACCCCATAATAACAACAGTATCAACCAACCAGAGCTCCCCAGGACTAAACCACTATCCAAAGAATAGAAATGGACCAACCCATGGCTCCAGCTGCATATGTTGCAAAGGATGGTCTTGTTGGGCATCAGTGGGAAGAGAAGCCCTTGGTCCTGCCAAGGCTTAGTGCTCCAGTGTAGGGGAATGTCAGGGCAGAGAGATGGGAGGGTGGGAGGGCACCCTCATAAAAGCAGGGGGAGGGAATATAGGATAGGGGGTCTATGGAGGGGAAACCAGGAAAGGGGATAACATTTAAAATGTAAATAAAATATATCCAATAAAAGTAGAATAGATAGGAAAGGAAGGAAGGAAGGAAGGAAGGAAGGAAGGAAGGAAGGAAGGAAGGAAGGAAGGAAGGAACCTAGTGCAGTGGAAACTCAGAAAAACAACAAAGTTTACCCTAGTTAAGACTCCTATTGAAGAAGAACACGGGGGCTGAATCAGCCATCTCCTATAACCAGGCACGAATTCCAGTGGAGGAATTGAAACAACAACCCAGCCACAAAACTTTCAGCCTACAATTTGTCCTATTTACAGGATGTGTAGAGGTGGTGCAAAAATTATGAGAGAGGCCAACCATTGGCTGGTCCACCTTGAGGCCCATGGCATCAGAGAAAGCCCATCCCTGACCCTGCCTGGAGGGCTAGGAACAAGACCTGGATAGCCCATAGACCTGGGGTAGAATCAAATATGACCAGTAAAACCAAATATGACCAAACAAACAAAAGCCAAGGAAATTATTCCTAATGGCATTCTGTTATACTCATCTACAGGAGCCTAGCATAATCATCATCAGAGAGGCTTCACCCAGTAACCAATAGAAACAGATGCAGAGATCCACAGCCAAACATTAGGCAGAGATTAGGGAATCCTGCAGAAGAAAGTGATGAAACAGGCACAGAGGTTAAGGACACCACAGAAAAACCACAGACTCAACTAACCTGGGAACATAGGCCCACAGAGACTGGACCATCAACCAGGGAAACCTGCATGGGTCTAACTTAGGCTCTCGGCTTTTATGTTATGATTGTGTAGCTTGATCTTCTTGTGGGACTCCTCGGAGTGGGAGTGGGACCTGTCCCTGACTCTTTTGCCAGCTCCTGGGACCCTTTTCCTCCTACTGAGTTGCCTTGTCCAGTCTTAATACCAGGGAAGGTGTGAAATCTTATTGCACCTTAGTATGCCATATCCCTGGGAGGCCTGCTCCTTTCTGAAGGGAAAGGAGAAGTGAACAAGGGGAGAAAAGTAGAGGGGAGGTGGTGGGAGGAAAGGGAAACTTGCAGTCTGGTTGTAATATATAAAAGAAGACGAAATTAATAAAAACAAATTGCTTTGTAGTAGAGGGGGTACTATATCTTCTGGTAGGAACCCAGCAACCCACAGGGCACCCAGAGTAAAGAAAGCTCTGGTCCATAAATGTCAACAGTGCTAAGGTTGAGAAATGAACCTTATTTTTTGAGAAAAAAAAAATTATCTCAAAGGGCTATAAAATACTAATTCTTCCAAACACAAAACTGTGTAGAGCCAGGTTTTCCTCATATTCATGCGACAAAAACAAACCATTAAAATAGAACAGATGGGAGAATCTACATTTCTTCAGTTGAGCCAGACATGACGGATATGCACAAACCTGATGAGGTTCAGGATGTACCGCCCCAAAGTATGTCATCGGGCACTTGAGGGAGAGTCACTCACACCTTCTCTTGCTGTCCCCCTAAAGCTACTATGGAGAAGCTCCCTCGAGGGTCATATTCACACCTAGAGGAATGGCATCTGCTGTCTGAAGACACAGAGAAGATATTAGATAAATAGATAGAAGATAAACGGGTCATGCTAACCCTTTCTAGATTTTTTTCAGATGCTATTTATTTTTATTTTGTGAGCATGGAGGCATGTTCTGCCTTCATTTATGTGCATGTACCATATGCATACAGTGCCTGTGGATACCACAAGAGGACAATGGATCCCCTAGAACTGGGATTATGGCTGGTTATTGCTGGGAACAGCATACCATGACATGGATGGTGTTTGGGACCCTGAGAAGCAGGAGGCACATCCCTCCAGGGGACCAGCCTTCAGAAATAAGGAACTGCCCACAGCAGGCCTAGATGGTGACATCTCAGAGTCCATGGGCAGTTTTTTTGTTTGTTCATTTGTTTGTGTGTTTTAAAGGTGTTCCCATTTCTCCTAACCTTAGCCATGAACAGCAGCTGTGTAAATTTCAATGTGCATGACAGCTTTTCAGTTGGCTTTGGTGTGCCCTATTTTATCTAACTTTCCTATTTCTCCTGTGCTGGTGAATTCTGTGAAACTACATGTTCCTAGATGTAATGATTCTTTAACAATCAAAAATTGAGGCATAGGAACACAGCACACACCATCCTAATGGCCCAGGTGCAAGCCGTGGGCTCTCATTTTTGAAATGATGTAATAACTGCCCAGCGAAAGTTTCAGATTAAGGTTTGACTTGCAAAGAAAGTTTAAAGAAATTATTAGAAAATGAAACAGAGCCACACACTGCTAGAGGCATTCAAAGTCTATTACCAAAAAGGAAAGGAATTTACTGGAACTATGAAAATTATTAGTATAAGAGACACAATCATGTGATAAGGGAACACAATCACGGGAAATTTAATTTGGAAAGAAAAAAAACTATTCAGTCATTGTGCACAACATGCAGAAGCAGAAGCTAGTGAACTGCTGAGTTAAAGGTTAACCTATTTCTTTCTAACCACTGCCTGACACCTCTGCCCTTGTTGTTTATTATTAGAGCTTTACAGGAAAACCACATATAGCTGACCTCAGAGCACTGAGCTCTGAAGTATAATAAGTCAAAAGTTAAAGCATAAATAATAATAATAGGTTTGCAATTATTATTTTGGCCACGAGTCTGGGAATGGGGAAAGCTTAAAACTTTGAGGAACAAAATTTTTAATTCTTAACTCTCTGTGAGTTGTGATCATTCTTTTGAACTTGACATATCCAGTAAGACTATACAGTGTCTCGCTTTCCCCTGCTTTTTGGAGTAACAATGAAAGACTGGGGCAAGTTAGAGGTGTGAGGTGTGTGGGAGTGTAGAGAGTGCAGTGTACACACCGCTTCATGAAGGAGAGAGAAGAGAGAGCAACTTCGAGCCTTGAGATTTGCCTGTCAGCTGGTACCTGAAAACCTGCCTGTGTGTTTATTATGCACCTTCCAGACATGCCTGCTTCCAGCTGAGAACCCCTGTATCAAGGCTAGACCCCAGCAGGTTATGAGCCACCATGTGGGTCTCAGGAATTGAGCCTAGGGAGTCTGGAAGAGGAGCCAGTGTCTTTATCCACTGAGCCATCTCTCCAGCCTCCAGATTACCTTTTTTTTTAATCCAGTTCATGGCTATTCACATTTTTAATAAATCAAGCACAGAAATAGCCACCTTTACTCACATGGGGGAGTAATAATTATAGAGCATAGAGTCATGAACCTGAGAGGGAGTGTGGGGGACTTGGAAGGAGTTAGAGGGCAGAGGTAGAAATAATCCAAATATAGTATTAATGTATGGAAAATTAAAAAATTTAAAACCGAATTTAATGTTTTTCTATGAGGCTTGCAATAATGTCTTTTAATCAAGGTACTTCCTTTTTTTCTTTTAAGTAAAAGAGAAGGAAATGGGGAGATCATAGTGTATAGATATGCATACTTTTCTCTTGTCTTTTGTTACAGAGGTTTCACTTGCGAACCTAGTGTTGGGAAATGCAAAGCTATTTCACCCCCCCCCCCCAACTGCTAAAAATTAATTCTCTTCTTACTAAATTTTTATTTTGGAAAGTAGGGCTTTTTTCACTAAAGATGCTTATCTATGCTAACATAAAATGTTGTTTTAGTTTAACAACCAACAAATACATCATAGTCATCTCTGCTTTCGTTTATTAGGTAATAAATATCAACAACTGAAATCCTTGTAAGCTCTTTCAGAGTCTTTAATTGACTTCCTACAAGTGCAAAGATGTCCTGAGTTCCTTGAGTTAGAATACACTCATCTGCTGTGCTATTCCATCTCAGAGCCCTAGGAGAGTTCCCAAGACACAAAGAATGGGTCTCCATTCTGGAGCCTCCCAACCCAGTCTAAAAGCCCTTCACTCCTCCTCCTCCTCACACTGTGTAGTCTTGGTCCTCCCAGCAGACTCAGCAGCTCTGGCATAAAGGCCATCAGACTTATCCACCCAACCACTCAGTACACAATCAGCAAATTTCTACCCATGCAGATGGCAACCAGATCTTACTCCTAAGTGCTCAGAGGCGAATGAGAAGGAATAACACGTATAGTAACTGAGATTCAAGGACTGATAACAGACCCAAGGCAATGCTGTGGGCACTCAGGACAGAACATGTGGAGGGAACAAGATTATGAGACATGCACCCTCTCTGATCCCAGTGTCTGGTCACAGTGTAGAGAGTGGAAGGAAACGCTCACTGCTCTCCCTAATCATGTGGGAAGAGTGTGGAAAGCAAACTCTACAAAGGTACCGCTGAGACCTGAAGTGAGAAGAAAAGGGAAGTCAAAAGAAAGCCACAAGCACGCAAGAAGACCAAGGAGAAAAGAGAGCTAGAGCCAGTTCTCTGAAACAACCAGGCAAGGGACCAAGATCATTGCTGAGGGACACCCTCTTGATCTGCCACCTGTCAACTTGATAACCTCCACCTGTTTTCATTTTCTGTGTTCTATTTTTAATTGCTCTGAAGAGACACACGACCAAAGAAGTTTGTTTTGATTGATTAATTAATTAATTAATTAACTAGGAGGCCCACAGTTTCAGAGAGTCCCAGTCCACAGTCATCATAACGGAAAGAATGGTGGCAAGCAGACACACATGGCACTGGGGTTATAGTTAAGAGTGTGCTTCCTGAGGAGGCAGAGGGAAGAGAGGGGAAGAGGGGAAGGAGAGAGGGACTAAGAGAGAGAGCATGCACAATAGGACATGCCTCCTCCAACAAAGCTACACCTCCTAATTCTTCCCAAATAGTTCCCAACCAGGGACCAAGCATTTAAATGCATGAGCCTATGTGGGAGAGGGTGTTCTCACTCAAACCGTCACACCCCAAGGACAGCAGGGCCCTCTACCTCTGCTGAGGGTTTCCTCCTGTTTTCTTTTCCTGTCATGTCCATTAGCCCCAGAAAGACAGTCAGGGGGGTGTGCCAGCAAGGACTGCTTCCCTGTCACTACATGACAAGACTTCTCACAGACACTTTGAGTTCTCTAGGGCTCTGCTAGCAAGGTGACAAAACAGGATAGCGTATTAAATGTATTGTCCCTTGGTCTTGGAAGCAGGAAGTCTGAGTTCAGAGTGTCAGCAAGGTTTGGTTTTTTTGAGGACCGGGAGGAGAGTCTACTCCAGGCTTCTCCTGGCCTCTGGCTTCTGGCAGTGGAACAGTGAACTCTTCTTGTGTTCACATCTACTGGTTCTTTAACCTACAACCCAGGATGAAAACACAAACACAGAAGATGCACACTTGAGTGTAACCCTGGGTCCTACCTGAAGCCACACCCTAGAAAGCCCTGAAGAGTATCCACTGACCCATGTACTCGTGTTACTTTTACAATAAATCAGCATTTTCTTTAAGGCATTGAAATATCACGTCTGCTTATTTTCGTAGCCCAGTTGTCTCCGGCAACACTGCACTGTGTTCCAAGCAAGGAATTTCCCAAGTGAAAAAGCTGCTTGGGGCTGTGTTTGCAAATCTTCCTGTTTGTTAAATAGGCCAACTGATTGCACAAGCTTCTCTCAGACTGTTTTTTTTTTTTTTTTTTTTTTTTTTTTTTTTTTTTTTTTTGTCCACTCCTACTTAGCAAATAACTTCAGAGGAAAAGTGAAACTGACACCCTCAAACTTTATATAGAAACCCAAAGAGAAGATCAACAGAAGTCTGGCAGACCATCAGAGCTGCAAGATGTCTATGGTAAGTACCTCTTGATCTATACGGAAAATCTTTGTTATTATTTCTGAATCTGTTTTTCCAGGAAGATACAGTTCTTGTGGGGTGGGTATCTCCTGTCTGACACCACAGAGCTGGATTCTAAGCCTGGGATGTAGAGAAGGGACAGAACTTCTTATGCAGGACCTGCTGTGGGAAACCCACACCCACACCCATGGAAATGTCTGGAGAGAACTGAGCAAAGGGCTTAAGTTTAAGCTCCTCCTGCCCCTCCTGTGTAAGTTCTTCCTGATTTTCTCCTCTTTGGGGGGGGGTCTCTTCACTGACTCTTTTTTCTCAATGCAAAGAGAGGACTTAATTCCTTCCCCTTTTAAAATAGCTCTGTCTCAGCCCAGCAGACTTTTTAATGACCTAGCTTTCTCTAGATGCTCAGAGCAATGGCAGGAGTTTGTATTTGAACCAGAAAACTACCCTGTGCTGAACATGAGGCACACTGTATGTACTTGGAATCTTCCTCTGCCCTGAAAGATACTTGGTACAGGCCCTGCTCTCTCCATGGTAGCTTTACTTTCCCCCTTTTTCCTTTAATAACCCCACTCTTCTATCTGTTCTTATTCTGTTACCTATGGATTTAAGAATGGAAGAATTCCCAAACCATAGAGGCAACCTGTTGCAAAGCCACAGTTTAAACACAGACATTTCAGATCAGATCAGTATTCATGTTCTCTCCATTTGTCCGACTTCCAGATCCCCGGAATAATTGCCCTTGGTGGAGTGCTCATCATCCTCCTGGTGCAACAATACCTGATATCTAAGTCTCCTAGGACTTCCTGTACATTCTCCTACCATCAAGGTGATAATGTAAGTCCTGGGGCTCTCTGGTGATTGGAAAGACATCCATTAAGAGGGTAGTCTCTAGAAGAAACTTCCTGGTTTGGGCTTCGTGCTCAGGGTAAGGAGTAGCCCACAGGGTCTAAGTCCTACAGGTTTGTACATCCTTCTTGCATCTTTATTACTAAAACTCACTATTCCTGTTTCCTAGGTATGTATACATCAGACCAAAGTCGACATGATAAACACACTGGGATTCTCAAGTGGAAAAAGCCACCCACTGGATCATTCAAGAAAAATCCAGCCTTTCAAAAAACAAAACTAGAGACCTTAGTTCAGTCCTCTTCCTTCTAGATACACATCATCTGCTTCTTCCTTGCCTAAAAGACTGGGGGAGCTATCTCTCACAGTGAGTGCATTCAGTAGTATAGGTGGAGCTCAAAAGTAGTCATATGCCTTGCCTCTATTAGGACTTTATTGAAGCCAAATATCACAAAAGTCTTTAGCTCAGCCCTGCTAGCCTTAACTGAGAAAATGGAACTTTAGGATGGGATCTATGCATTGTATGGTGTCAACATACATGGGCATGGTTTAATATATAATACCATGTGTTTGTTTTTCTGCTTGTGAACTTGTGAGATAATAAAAACAACTACCTAGTCATCCAATTTTACTCATTATCATTCATTCACAGAATAAATTTGGATTGTGCACTTGATATGTGTATGGCTCTATTCATAGAAGAGAAGAGGGAACAATGGATGTTGTGATGCAGTCCTTGGTTTCCAGACACTTGTGGCTTCCACAGAGATACCATGTAGGCAGTTTCCCCTTACACACAACAGCCTGACGGAGGGAAAGGAGGAACACAGAGATGCTTGTGGCTTATTCTGTCTGGTGTTGATACAAGTAAGGGATGAGAAGAACAAAGAGCCAAGCTGGTTAAGGAAGCAAATTTTTAGTGGGTCACTTAAGTCCAGGAATGGGATCTTTCTTTTAATAAGGAGCCTCTCATTTGGAATGGCTCTAGGGAGAGAAAGGATCAGAAGGGGCAGTTAAATGCTGTTCTTGGAAAGTTTGAGACAGCAGCACCACTGGAGCAGCTCTAAAGCTAAAGAACAAAGCTTTATTAAAGTGTGATCTCTCCAAGAGAAAGGAGAGCAGCCCCACCAAAAGAGAGTTTATGGGGTTGTTTTGCTCTGCTCTGCTCTGCTCTGTAGACCAGGCTGACTTTAAACTCTGAGATCCAACTGCCTCTGCCTCCTAAAGGCATGCTTTGCCATTCTGGGCTGGAGAATTTAGAAACAAAAGAGCAAAAGAAACCTTCTTAAGCAGAAATATTTTAGAGGACACCTCTGATTACTAAGATAACAGGATGTAACTGCAGCCAGGGAAGCAGATCTTCACCTCTCCCTCAGCTCCTCCAAAAACAATTCCCAAGTCTTGACAATACTTCTGTAGTGAACCATCTGCTTTGGCCCCTCCTCACTCTCTGCTCTTATTCCCAGGAGACTAAACAGATCCTGGTGGAACATCCTGCTTTCCTTCCTCTGTAGGACCCAACAGCTCCACACCTCCTATCCCATGGCCATTCCTAACTAGCAATTCCTAGTTACACATTTTACCTGGAACCCCAGTGGCCACACCAATCAGAATTCTAAAACAATGTCCTACCAGAAAGTACACAGCTACCATACCCTCCTAAGAACTGGAGAGGATAAAGAAAAAGGAACAAAGCACGCATCCACAAGGACAAGATCAGTTATTAGCACCTAGGATTACAATCTTCCCATACCCAGTTCCCTAGATGTTAGCACGAAAACACAATCAGTAACAGCCAGGGCAGTATGGTTCCACTAGAGCCCAGCAACCTTACCACTAAAGGCCCTGAGTATTGCAGCACAGGGAGAACACAAAAAAAAATACCATAAAATAGTTCTATGGGTATGCTAGCAGTCCTTAGGAAAGAAATTAATAAGTCCCTTTTTAAAATCTATAAAAACACAAAGAGACAGAGGAAGGAAATGAAAAAAAAAAAACAGTTCAAGACCTAAAAGTAAAACTAGACTTAATAAAGAAAATCTAAACTAAAGGACATTAGTCATTGAAAATTATAGGAACTCAAACAAGAACCTCAGAGGCAAGCCTCACCAACAGTATACAAAAGATGAGAGAGAGAGACTCTCAGGCATTGAAGACACAATAGAAAATAGATGCCTAGTCAAAAGAAATTTTATTTTAAGCTAAAAATATCCTGGCATGAAACATCCAGGAAATCTGAATACTATGGCATAACCAATCTAAGATTAATGGGAAGAGAGGAAGGGGATAGGAATGGAGTGATCAGGATCAGGTGTGAGGAGGGACAGATGGTCATGAGAATGAATGGAAATCTGATGGGGGAGGGTGGGGAAAGGGAAGAGACAAGAGACCTGGGATAGGAGAAGCACCTGAGAATCAGTAGGGGGGGGGGGTCCTTAGCTGTGACTCACAAGCACAGGGAATATGAAACCTGGGAAGGCTGACTCCTTTGGCCAGTCAGAAACCTGGTGGAGTGACAGGGACACTAACGCACCCACAAAACTTTTGACCCAAAACCAGTGGGGCCCATTGATATTCTGGTGATACACCCAGACCTGGTATTGCTGGAGACTCCTTAGTACAACGAAGAGAAAATAAAGGATACAAAAAGCACAAACCCACACACCAGTAGAGGAAACAGGAGGAAAAGATCATTCTCCAAAAAACCACTATCAGGACTCTAGTAACTGGCCTTCACCAGCCTATTCATCTGAGGCCCAAAAACTTGGTGAGTTACTCAGACCAAGGTGTGTTATGCATAGACTGGAGAGCCTGGCCTAAGAAATTCCAACCAGATGCCAAGTTTGTGCTCAAGTAAATTTAAAATAGAGCCCTTACTCAAAAAGGGGTCTAAATGAGAAGCTAACACCCCAGCAAACATGGGGAAATTGAGATCCCTGATATTCAGCCTGCCAGAGGAGGATATAAATACTTGATAGCTTTTATATGTACTTTTCTTGTTGAGTCACCCCTAGACCCAAACTGCTCAACTAACAACTTTAAAAGGTCCTCCAGAAACTGGTCTCCTGATTTGGCCTCCCCTTAACAATAGAGTCTGATAATTCTACCTCTAAAAGCAAAAATAGTAGGAAACAGCGACCACTATTTCTTAATATCTGTTAACATAAATGGATTCAATTCCTCAATAAAGAGACATAGGCTATCACACTGGATACATAAACAGAATCCACCATTTTGCTGCATACAGGAAACTCATCTCAGAGACAAAGACAGACACTATCTCAGAGTAAAAGGCTGGGAAAAAACCTTCCAAGCAAACGGCCCCAAAAAACAAGCTGGAGTAGCCATTGTAATAGCAAATAAAGTAGATTTTCAACCAGAAGTCATCAAAAAAGATAAGGAAGAACACTTTTTACTCATTACAGGGAAAATTTATCAGGAGGAACTCTCAATCCTTAACATATATGCTCCAAATACAAGAGCACCCATATTCATAAAAGAAACCCTACTAAAGCTCAAAAAATACATTTCACCACACACAATAATAGTGGGAGACCACAACACACCACTCTCATCAATGGACAGATCATGGAAACAGAAACTGAACAGGGACGCAGTGAAACTAGCAGAGGTTATGAACCAATTGGAATTAATACACATGTACAGAACATTTCACCCTAAAACAAAAGAATACACTTTCTCAGCACCTCACAGCACCATCTCCAAAACTGACCATATAGTCAGTCACAAAACAAGCTTCAGTAGATATAAGCAGATTGAAATACTCCCATGCATCCTATCAGACCATCATGGACTAAGGCTGATCTTTAATAACAACAAAGACAACAAAAAGCCAATATGCACATGGAAGCTGAAAAATGTTCTACTAAACAATAGCATGGTCAAGAAGGAATAAAAAAAATCTAAGGATTTTCTACATTTTAGTGAAAATGAAAACACAACATACCCAAACCTATGGGACACAATGAAAGCAGTACTAAGAGAAAAATTCATAACTCTGAATGCCTCCAAAAAGAAACTGGAGAGAGCATACACTAGCAACTTGATAGCTCAGTTGAAAGCTCTAAAACAAAAGGAAGCAGATACAACCAAGAAGAGTAGACAGCAAGAAATAATCAAACTCAGAGCAGAAATTGACCAAATAGAAACAAAAAGAACCATTCAAAGAATCAACAAAACCAAGAGCTGGTTCTTTGAGGAAAACTAATAAGATTGATAAACCCTTAGCCAGACTAGCTAGAGGGCACAGAGAGTATCCAAATTAACAAAATCAGAAATAAAAGGGGAGACATAACAACTGGAACTGAGGAAATTCAAGAAATCATCAGATCCTACTGCAAAAACCTATACTCAATTAAACTGGAAAATCTGGAAGAAACTGATAAATTTCTAGAAAGATGCCAGATACCAAAGTTAAATGAAGATCAGATAAACCATATAAACAGTCCCATAACCCCTAAAGAAGTACAAGCAGTCATCAAAAGCCTCCCAACAAAAAGAAAAAAGAAAAAAATTAAAAAAAAAAAAAAACAGGACCAGATGGGTTTAGTGAAAAATCCTATCAGACTTTTATAGAAGACCTAATACCTATACTCTCCAAATTATTCCACAAAATAGAAACAGAAGGAACACTAACCAACTCATGCTTCAAATCCACATTACACTCATACCTAAACCACACAAAGACACTACAAAGAAAGAGAACTTCAGACCAATTTCTCTCATGAACATTGATGCAAAAATACTCAATAAAATTCTTGCAAACCAAATCCAAGAACACATCAAAACAATCATCCACCATGACCAAGTAGGCTTCATCCCAGGGATACAGGGATGGTTCAATATATAGAAATCCATCAATGTAATCCACCATATAAACAAACTAAAAGAAAAAAACACATGATCCTCTCACTAGATGCTGAGAAAGTATTTGACAAAATTCAACACCCCTTCATGATAGAAGTCTTGGAAAAATCATGAATCCAAGCCCATACCTTAATAAAGTAAAAGCAATATACAGCAAACCAGTAGCCAACATCAAACTAAATGGAGAGAAACTTGAAGCAATCCCATTAAAATCAAGAATTAAACAAGACTGCCCACTGTCCCCCTACCTATTCAATTTAGTACTGGAAGTCCTGGCCAGAGCAATTAGACAACAAAAGGAAATCAAAGGGATTTGCATTAGAAAAGAAGAAGTCAAAATATCGCTATTTGCAGATGATATGATAGTATACTTAAGTGACCCCAAAAATTCCACCAGAGAACTTTTACAACTAATAAACAACTTCAGCAAAGTGGCTGGATATAAAATTAACTCAAACAAATCAACTGCCTTCCTCTACGCAACAGATAAACAGGCTGAGGGAAAAAAATACGGAAACAACGCCCTTCACAATAGTCACAAAGACTATAAAATACCTTGGGCTGACCCTAACCAATAAGTGAAGTATTTGTATGACAAGAACTTCAAAACTCTGAAGAAGAAAATTGAAGATCTCAGAAGATGGAAAGATCTCCTATGCTCATGGATTGGCAGGATCAACATTGTAAAATAGTCATCTTGCCAGTAGCAATCTACAGATTCAATGCAATTCCCATCAAAATACCAACTCAATTCTTCATAGAGTTGGAAAAAAGCAATTTTCAAATTCATCTGGAAGAACAAAAAACCTAGAATAGTGAAATCTATTCTCAAGATTAAAAACCCTTCTTGGGGAATCACCATCCCTGATCTCAAGCTATATTACAAAGCAATTGTGATTTAAAAAAAAAAAAAAAAACTCAGGTGACAGCAGATGCTGGCATGGATGTGAAGAAAAAGGAACACTCCTCCATTGTTGGTGGGGTTGTAAACTGGTACAACCGCTCTGGAAATCAGTCTGGCAGTTCCTCAGAAAATTGGACATAGTACTACCTGATAACCCAGCTATTCCACTCCTTGACATATACCCCAAAGATGCTCCAACACATAAGAAGGACACATGCTCAACCATTTTTATAGCAGCCTTATTTATAATAGCCAGAAGCTAGAAAGAACCCAGATGTCCATCAACAGATGAATGGATACAGAAAGTGTGGTACATTTACACAATGGAGTACTACTCAGCTAGTAGAAACAAGGACTTCATGAAGTTGGTAGGAAAATGGATGGAACTAGAGACTATCATCCTGAGTTAGGTAATCTAGTCACAAAGAACACACATGGTGTGCATTCACTGATAAGTGGATACTAGCCCCAGAAAGATCTGAATACCCAATATCCAAAAAACAATTCACAGAATTATGATGCTCAAAAAGAAGGAAGGCCAAAATGTGGAGGTCTCAGTTCTTCTTAGAAAAGAGAACAAAACTCTCATGAGAGGAAATGTAGGGTCAAATAGAGGAACAGGGATTGAAAAAAGATCACTCAGAAGCTGTCTCACCTGGGGATATACCATGTATGCAGTCACCAAATCTAAGCACTATAATGATCCCAAAAAGTACTTACTGGCAGGAACCAGACAGAAATGTCTCCTCAGGGACTATGCTAAAGTCATATAGATACAGCTGAGCATGCTTGCAGCTAACCATCGGTCTGAACTCGGGGATCCCAATGAGGTTGCTAAAGAAAGGACCTAAGGAGCTGAAAGTGGTTGCAACCTCATGGGAAGATAACAGCATTATCGACCAACCAAACCCTCCAAAACTCCCAGGGGGTAAAACACCAACCTTTGTGCGCACTTTGAGAGACCTATTGATCTAGTTGTGTATATAACTGAAGATAACAGTGTCTGACATCAATGTGAGAAGAGGCTTTTGGCCCAGGGAGGGCATGTTTTCCCAGTGTAGGAGAATGACAAGGCAATGGGGTGAAAAGGGGGATCAGAAGTGAGTGCACCTTTCTGAAGGCAACTGGAGGGGGAGTGTGGATGGGAGTGGGGTAGGGTAAAGGGATAGCATCTCAAATGTAAATACAGAGTATCTAATAAAAAATATAAAAGAAAGAAAGAGCCCTGGCTGCTCTTCCAGAGGACCCAGGTTTGATGTCCAACAACTGCATGGCAACTCACAACAGCTTCTAACTCCAGTCTCAGGAAGATCAATGCATCTTTCTGGCCCATGAACACTGTATGCCCATGGTGCACAGATATACAGTTGGGCAAATACTTGTACACATAAAATAAAAATAAATAATATTTCCATAAATAAATAAATAAATAAACTACATTTGTTTGTGTGTTCTCTGTGTGTGTGCATGTACACTTCATTTACTTGTTTTTCACAGACAGGGCATTTGCCATGCCACATGTGTGAATGTCAAAAGATCACATTTGAGACTCAGTTATTTCCTTTTTCATGCAGACCTCAGGGTTCAAATTCAAATTGTCAGTCCTTGTTGGAAGTATTTATACAGTCTAAGGACAGGCTAAAAAAGGCCATGAGAAAACAAAACCAATGAGATTAGTAGCTTTGGTATAAACAGGAAAAGAATAGAAAAAAAAAAAGCTACTGATACACAACTGTGGTCATTTCTTTTAAATGCTTCTGCTAGAGAAAAACAAAACTGAACCTCAGAGCAAAAGTAAGTTAGAGGTCAACTAAAACTAATAAGCCAGAAAGGGCAACTGAGCACGTTGTTTCATTATATAAAGACGTCCCCTGGTTGGGAATAACAACTTTCTATCTCCTTCAGTTTGCTGTTCTGTGATACACAAATTGCTTCCTGCTCAGCTAAAGTTCTTAAAATCCTGCTTTATCCTAAACTCCTAAGGAAGTAAAAGAGCCAAGCATGGGATCAGGGGGTGCCAACTTCGGGATGTCTTCTGTAAGTCTCTCGATTTATAAGAGAGTTGGTGAGTTGACAACCCTTGAGGGGAGGGGGATTTAGTCCAGTTTGCTGGCCTTAGGAAGAGTGGATGCATGCATCTGACTTGTAAACTTGTATGAAAATTCAGCGACTGTGCAGAGGTAAGATTCCCTTGGGAAACTGATTTCTTTGCAGGATAGATATCACTCTGTGTCCACAGAGTCGGATTACTGTCTGAGTGCAGAAAGGGAGAGATTGGTGGCTTGAAGGGAGCTGGTCTTGCTCGAGAAGTTGTGTCTGTACATGAGCTCTTTGTGTTCCCTGCAACTGAAATCCTTCCACCTGCACAACCAGCCACAGCCTCTCCTTCATCCATGTTTCTCCTCTGTGTCAGCACTCCTCACCCCTCTCCTAAAGTGTGTCCCTCCACACAGAAACATACTTACACACTACACATACCAATCCTCCCAATGCATGTAAGAACACACGAGTGCACACACACACACACACACACACACACACACACACACGTACACACACATACAAAAAAAAAAAAAAAACTTTAAAACAGATTCAAAAGAGAACTCTGGAGAATCAAGAGAAATTTACTGACATTAGAAAGAAAAAACAAAAACAAAGCCCAAAGCAGGAGGGCAAGATGTGTGGATCTTGGTAGCTGCTAAGAGGATGAGAAAAGAAGAAAGTGGCCTTTGGTTTTGACATTTTGAGTAGTACAGTGTGGCTTCCTCTCAAGTGACATAGTTACAGTTTTAGGGTACACGCCCAGGCCCAAATAGTTCTAATAAGCGGCACTATTGTCTTCAAGGTGTCAATTAAAAAGAGACAATTGTGAAAATACGATTTGTTCAACATGTCTATACTGAGAAGAACAAATAAAAAGCTCGTTGGCTGCCCCCACCACTACCACACCACCACTAAGTTCTTTTCATTTAGGGTAAGATTTGGATTTAAGAGCCATACCTTTCAAGCATTTGCCTTAGGCACATAAGTGACACTTCACCTTTTCAAACCAACCAAAGAGGAAATAAATAACCTTGCTTTCTTTTTTTAACTTGCGATCAGCTAGAAGTTTCATTGCATAGCCTAGAACTCAAAGTTGTGTTTGAGACAGGATAATTATACAATCAGTTCCCCCCTTTCAGCTTTATTAGCTTCAGGACAGGCGGAGATAATTAAACAGCATCAATCAATATCGAGCTTTGTTGACCTCTGCCATCAGTTCTTTACCTTGAGTTAGTTACAAGCAGCCTCTTAGCCAGTGCAGGTAGATTTCTAGCCTAGCAATGGAAGCCAGTTGCTTATATGCCTCATATGGAGATTTTTCACTGTTGCACTTGAAATATGTTCTCTGTCTTACTTTTCTTCTATCTATACCACTCATCTCAGAAGACAATGACATACCGCTACCCACATATCTCCAATGGTTTTGTGGCTTTAAAGGGTACTCCCTGTCTCTTCCTGCTTACCTAGTATCAGGTTTACAGTCCCCTGGTTTCCTCCTCTGCTAAATTAGTTTAAGATTACTTTACTGGCTCTTTTTCACCAGCCAAGGGGAAGCGTCACATTCCCTTCCTAAGCCCCTCAAAGTTCCACTGTCAAGGGTGAGTAAATTGTCTCAGGGCCTAGCCTTATCTGGAGTGTACATCAGGACCAGTAAAACTACTCATCATTGAAGATGAGGCACCTTAACTGTAATTGGAAGTATCCCCTCCTCCAGAAGGTTTTTCCACAGACTTCTTCCCTCATGATGCTCAGCCCTCCTTTTCCCTCTCTGTCACTTTCCTCTGTGTTCTTACACACGGTACAAACACTGTTTACTTCCAACACAATGCACTTTCACAGTCTCACCAACTCTGAATTACACCTCTCGACCTGGGCAAACTACCAAAGCATTTGCCTGAGCGATGATTCCTCTTCCTCAGAAGATGACTAATAGTGAGGGGTAAAACCCTTTTGCAGCCTCACCAGATCCTCTTAAAGACTCCAAGAGGCATTTCCCCAACTGGACTCAGAGACAATGGGGGGCTTCCCAAAGCCATAGAGACAGTCCATGAATGAGCTAAGTTTAAAATGGAACTTGTTTGTATTCAGACTTGTTTTAATATCCTCTCTGTTTATTCTGCTCCAAGATCCCAGTAATGATTATAGGTGGCTTGGGAAGTCTCATCGTATATGCTGTAGCAAGACTTACTAAGTACCTGAGCAGCCTTAAAGATGGAAATAGGTGAGTAGGGTTTAGAGGAAGTCTGAGCCGGGTTTCTTATGCCCTGTTCAGATGCAGATAGAGTCACACAATGTTGAAGCCCTCTGGGCATGACCAACCTCTCGTCACTCAGCGTTCCTCCTGTGTCTGTATTTTCCAGGAATATGGCAGCTCAAAAGACATTCAGAAGTCATTCAAAGAAATACTAATGAAATCTACCACGTAATTAAGCAACTCTAAAGAGCATCTTTCACTGGAACCCAAAGAAGTACTCCACCTTCTGTGCTTTCATAAACCAAGATCTTCCTTCCTGACAAACAAGGAAATATCTTGCCCATTGCTTGCACCCTGAATCTTGTGATTCCATTCGTTTTTATAAATCATAGTCTATTGAATAAATAGGATTTAATGTGTATTTTAACCAAAAGCTCTCCCCAGGGCATTTATTATTTTGTTGTGTGGACATCAGAAGCCTCAGTGTATAAATACAGGTATTTCCTTGCCTGAGTTTGTGGGTTGGAAGAACAAGTATCTACAACTGTGATCTTTCTATAATCATTTATTTACTTAATAACTATGTATTGAATTTTATTTGATAAGTTAAAAGCTCTTTTCCTGGCAGGAGTTGAGTAAACATTGTAAAGAAGACATTACCCTTAGTCTCAAAGAACTTGGGGCTTTACAAAAGCACTGTTTACCACTGTGATGCACTCTAGTTGTGAGGAAGAGAAGTGTAGTTTGCTCACAATTTGGAGATTTAAAAGCACAACACTTACATTGCCTCCATTCTTGGGAGCACATTTTAACAAAGAGAAGATGGTAATGTCGGACCTCTCATTGAGGTGAGCTACAATTTGTCAGTTCAGAAACAGAGGAGGCTGGGTAGCACCAGACTTTTCATAACTCTTTTCATAACTACCTGTGAGTGTTACAGCTCTGAGGGAAAAGGCTTCCCCGGTGGAGGTGTTTCCCCGGTGCAAGTCTTAGAGCTATGAAGGAAAAGGTCTCCTTGAGGTTGAGAGCCAAAAAATACCACAAATTCACACCACACAACAAGCCTCACACAAGAGATTTATTGGGAAAGGCACAGGTAGCTGCCTCTGCTTGGGTGAGAAGTAGCAAAGAACTGAGTGGGATGTGGTTATATGGGGCTTTTTGTGGGACAGAGTTATCCAGGGTGGCTTGGGATTAGAGAAATTTTGTAGCCTGCTCTTGTGGCAAGCTAGAGATTGGTGAGTTTTTGTGACCTGATATTGATCTTTTTTCCCCTGTAATGTAAACAAAGGGTATTAGGGTTAGGGAAGTCTAGGGGTCAGAGTACCAAGAGGGGCTTATACTACCCTCTTGTAAAAACTATCAAAGGAGTCACATAAGGGATACTTGTTGCAACAAATGACCTAGAGACCTTCCACCAAGCCATGTGAAACAAAGATTCCATACCTCCCTCCAGGATAGGAGTACAAGACTAAGGCTTAAAGGAAAACTTGGCACATCTGTTTTTACAAATAATTTTATTGTACCACAGCTGCAACTATTGGTTTATCCCTGCCTCCCTTTTTAATTCAACAGCAGAGTTCAATACCAGAGGTCCTCATTTTATTACTGTTGCTGTGATAAAATGCCTGACAAAACAACCTATGTCTTCTTAAGAGAAAGACCTTCCTTACAAGATAATATCCCACAGACATGCCTAGAGCCCCGTGGAATCTCCCAGGTGACTCATCATCTCATCAAGCTTGCATTTGAGAAAAACAACCACACTGTCTTATTACCATATAATAAAAAATTGTTTACCAAGTCTTCTATTACATAGTTTTAAGATGACATTTCATAAGCCATATTTCTTAATTATTTCTTATTATTGAGATTATAATACAATTATATCAGTGTTCACGTTCCTTTCCTCCCTCCAAATCTTCCCATAAACTCCTCCTTGCTCTATTTCAAATTCCTCTTTTGGAGTAAGGGAACTGAGCAGAAGCATCCATTACTGTCTGCTTCCTGACTGTGGATGTGATGTGACCCATCACCTCCAGATCCTGCTGCCTTGACTTTCCTGTCATAATGGACTATACCCCAGAACTGAATCCAGAAAAAAAAAACTACTTGGGGAAATAAATGTTCTTTTAGCCAAAAATTCCAGTGCACGGTCCATAATTGTAGGGAAACTGAGGCAGCAGACCTTATATAGTCAACTCTTCACTAAAATCTCTTCCTGAGTGATTGTAGGTATTGTCACATTGATATTTAAACCTACCTGTCTCACCAGAACAAAGACCCTACAACCCAAAAACAAAGCCTAAAATATTTTTATCGGACCTTTTCCGTAAAACGTTCTCTAACATGGAAGATCAGTGACAACAATTTTGATGATAGCATTCCTATCCTTACTGTGCCAGAGTCATTCTAGTGCAATTCAACAACTTCACAATGTAAAAGGAAGGGATATGACCCACACATGCCCCAATACCTATTTGTTCCCTGATGACCACCTAGTGAAATTAAGACATACAGTTGAGGTACGGGGATACAACAGAATGATGATATTCAGAAAAAAATCTGTTGAATTTCTGTCCAGACTAAGGGATGTTTGACTTGGACTGCAGGTCAGTCCGAAATAGACCTGGGAAAGGGGGTGAGGAGAAAATAACAGGAGATGCAAAGGAATGGAACAAGACAGGATATTCTTCTGATCAAGTCCAAATTTTTAATGTAAGGGGTTACAGTTATACTGGAAAGAAAACAGAGCAACTGACGTAGGTATTGCCATGGTAACAGGCCAAGGGCAGAAAGTAGGTTACAGATGTGAAGTTGTAACTGTCCACAGGCCGAAAGTGGGTTACAGGTATGAAATACCTAACGATAAATGTTCCAGTTACAGTAGAAACCTATACAAGAAGAGAAACTAAAGCAGGCTTTGTTAGCAGCTTCATAAATGGTGGATGAAGTTAAAATGGCAATGGTGATGTTAAGGCAATAGTCCTGTGGTGAGGGCTCCCATATGTTCCCCTTCTTTATTTTTTCAAATGGTGCTGCCTTCGTCAGGGTTTCTATTCCTGTACAAATATTGTGACCAAAAAGCAAGTTGGGGAGGAGAGGGTTTATTCAGCTTACACTTCCACATTGCTGTTTATCACCAAAGAAAGTA
Organism: Micromys minutus; assembly: GCF_963924665.1. Taxonomy (NCBI): domain Eukaryota; kingdom Metazoa; phylum Chordata; class Mammalia; order Rodentia; family Muridae; genus Micromys; species Micromys minutus. The sequence continues at coordinate 48,198,699 of NC_137971.1, forward strand.
AAGACTGGAACTCTCAAGAAGGTCAGGAAGCAGAAGCTGATGCAGAGGCCATGGAGGGCAGTTGCTTATTGGCTGGCTTCCCCTGGCTTTCCAAGCTTGCTTGCTTATAGAACCCAGGTCTACCATCCCAGGGATAGCACCACCCACAATGGGTTGAGCCCTCCCCCTTGATCACTAGTTGAGAAAATGTCTTACAGCTGGATCTCATGGAGGCATTTCCTCAACTGAGGCTCCTTTCTCTGTGATAATTCCAGCTTGTGTCAAGTTGACACAAAACCAGCCAGTACAGGTGCATTTAGAAACTCTGTGTGATATTGGTAATGATTTTTTTTCTTAAACTGTGAAAGGAGCAAGAAAGTTTCCAAATATTACATAAGAGAAAGAGTAAATACAAAAGAAATGTGTGTTTCTGATAATAGAAAATAGGAGTATGAGGAGGCAAAAAAAATCAAAGACTAATAGAGACTAACAGATGGTTTTAAAATCTGACTGGGAATGAAGCCAGAGTACCTGTTTTCATGAAATATATCTTCTTGAGACTATGTGGGTACCCTACAGTCGTTAACCTACAATTCAACCTCTAAAAACTGAAGGCTCAGAGAACAACAAAAGAGAGAATACAGGACAGAAGAATTGTAAAAAGTCAGTTGACCAAGACTCTGTGGTACCCTATAGGGTATTATAGGCTAGGAGAAAATCACCCTGCCCCAAGCCTACTCCCAAACTCAGGACTTAAACCCCAGCCCCATGACCCAGGGGCTGTAATTATGTGTTTCCTGCCAATAAATCTCTTGTGTGAGGTGTGTGGCATGATGAAAAAAAGAAAGAAAAAACTCTATGGATTGTTTCTGTCTTAGGTTGGGGAACAGTCATCCTTCTTACCCGTCATTGGATGGTCTAGCACTCTTTTTCCAGGTGTTCTGTCTTAGGTTGATAGGATAGTAACTGTCTAGTCTCTCTTACCTGTTTCTGGCTAACCAGCCCTGACACTAGAAAAGATTGAGTGTTAACCATGCATTTCCAGCAGAGTGCTCACAGGTCTCCATTTCCTCCAAGGTGAGGCAGTGATAATGCACCTGAAGGGGTTGCATCTTAATGCCATCTATTTGTTTTTAACAAAAGCCAACAATTTATTAGAGATAGAAGGTTCTAATGATAGTAAGATTAGTAGTGTTATTAGTAAGCAAAGAGAAATGGTAGGGAAGGATCCCATTCCATGCTGCCCAAAGAGGGCTTCCCAACAACTCTTTTTTTAAGATTTATTTATTTTATGTATATGAGTACACCGCTGCTGTCTTCAGACACACCAGAAGAGGGCATCAGAATCCATTACAGATGGTTGTGAGCCACCATGTGGTTGCTGGGAATTGAACTCAGGACCTCTCAAAGAGCAGTCCGTGCTCTTAACCACTGAGCCAACTCTCCAGCCCCCAACAACCCTTTCTTCCTCTCTCTAGGCTCTCTTAGAGCTCCCTGATTCTCCCATGCACGATGCCAGACTTGTTGGTGTATAAACAGCATGCCTCTTGTAGAGCAAGGTGTATGCCTCTCTTTTCTGCAGTCAACAAGTCAAGACCCATTTTGTTTTGTAGGACAACAGCTGCCAGGAAGTCTGTCCCCTCCTGTAGATCTTTAATAAAGAGTGAGGGAGAATGCACATCCTCCACCATTTGTTGTGACAACTGGGTGTACTTATGCAGAGCAACATTAAGTTTGGCGGATCCAGTAGTAACCTAGCAGTTACTCCCAGTCCCACCAGGAGTGGAATAAATTGCAAAACCCTCTTTGGGTGTTCTGCAATATAATCAAAAGCAGGTACAGGTACAAGATCACCTCTTTTGATTATGTTCAAATTTGGAAGAATCGCCAGAACACAACTCCCAGTCTGATTCTTAGGTAAAAAGGAGTAAGCCATATTGTCTTCACAAAAAGTACAGTAGAGTTAATGAGCAGAGCTGAGAGGTGATCTTAACAATCTTATTACATCTAGCAAAGCTTGCATATCCTACTTCTAAATCATAACTATCTTTAGGGTGTTCATAAAGACATGTGCTATTAAATTATAGATCAGGCTACACAATGAAGGGTTTAAGATATTGACAAGTCAACTCCGCCACTAAGCTTTCATTGCCAATAGGGACTGCTAAAGATACATAAGTGCATACCTTCAAATAAAGCCAAAAATTCCATGCCAGGGTATGATTAGTGATGTCAAGAAGCTTGTGGGCAATGTTTAAGATCCCAAATGTAGAATAATCTATAACCTGAGGCCCTCTATTAAGTTTGACTACAGAATGATGGTGTAAAGAGGAAAATTTATCTTCAATGATTTGATCAATCTTTTGCTTTACTAGCTTTTTTTTTACCTCATCTTGTGGACCTCCTCCACCAGCCAGCAAAATGGCTTTTCCATGGTGCCAAAGCATCCTGAATACTGAAATTTGGATGTGTAATCTGGGTATCCCACAACAACCGTATTCGAGGTCCGGTCACCCTCGAAGGTAGGCTCTTTGAATGGGTGGCAGTGAAATAGGTCTTTTTTCTTTTCCAAGGCATTTTTGTAGCTGCATATAGCAGGAAGAATGCACTAAGTTTTTAAAGATGTCACAGGGACAGGGCCCTGGTCTTCTGTTAACATTGGGTATAACTTTGGGTTAACTTACGCACTGCCAGAGACTAGGTTTATCAATCCTATTGGAGGCTGTAAGTAGATAAGCTCTGTAGGTGCCACAATTTTTACTTTGAACCTGTCCCACATGGGAGATATACTAGCAGCAAATCCACCCTTGCATTCACAAGGTTTGTCTTGGAGGTCCATTAATACTTGCTGAGCCTCTCTGGGGTCTCCAAATCCAGCTTCTCCACATTTCCATATCAGATTCCACATCAATGCAAGAAGGATCCAAGTTCCCCTTTTCCACTTTATTTTTGGAAGACAGAAAAGGGAAAACCACACCTCGGGGATCCTCATATTCCCTGGATTCAGGTAAATGGTTATCTACCTGATTAACCAATCTCTCAGGCAACCAACAGGCCACTTTCATTGTTTTAGAAAATATACACACTGCACCTCTTCCCCAGATCAACACTGGATCTGGTCCATGCCAACTGTTATTCAATGGATCTTTCCATAGGGCAATTGCAAAATCTTTTTATGTTTGGGGATGACAGAATCTATCTGCTGCTGACTGTGAATCATGGTCCAAATTTTAAATTTTTAATATAAATAGATTATGTAAAAAGATAATTTCTAGGTGATCCTTTGGAGGGGTACTATTTCCCTTTCTTTATTTTTTCAAAGGTATTTTTGATGGATAAATGGACACGTCCAACAATACTCTGGCCTTGAGAATTATAGGGTATGCCAGTCATGTGCTTGATGGAGAATTGTTTGCAAAATGAGGAAAAATTTGTTCCAGTATGCCCTGGCCCATTATCAGTTTTTACCATGTCAGGTAAGCCAAGGACTGAAATGACCTGTAGCATATGAGCAATAACACGCTTGCCTGATTCCCCTGTTTGTTAAGAAGCAAAGATAAGTTTACAGTAACATAAACATATTTCAGATAACCAAACTTAGCCATGTGGGTGACATCTATCTGCCACAGGGTATTGGGGACCAATCCTTGGGGATTAACACCCAAATGAGGAATCGGGAACATAGTAACACAGGACTGACATTGTTTCACAATTTATCTAGCCCTGAGAGTTTTCACATTACAATAATGAAGCCTGTGGGCCTTTTGAGCTGCTTCAACCCCAGTATCATTGAGTACAGAAGGAAAAGCAATCTCAGCAGCAGCAACAGCTTGGCAATTTCCCATAACCGAAGGGTCTGGGAGGTCAGTGTGGGCTCTCAAGTGCCCAATATAAAGTGCCTCAGTTCAATCCCAGATCAAAATCTGTAATTGTTTAAACAAAGAGGCAGCTCTGGAGCCAGGATCAATTTGTGTTACAGTTTCCAAAAGGGGAACAGAATGAACAATATGATAGCTATCGGTATACGATTTAAAGAGTCATGTGGGAATGCAGCAAAGGCAACAATGACCACCTGAAGTTCCACAAGTTCTGTGGAAGTAGCAGTAATCTGAAAACTAATAGTTTGGCCATCAACAACATAAACTGCAGTTTCATTAGAGGAACCATCAGTAAACAGTATTTTAGCATCAGCTAGGGGGCTAAAAGAGGAAAAACAAATTGATGAAACTTAAGGAACTGTATAAGGTTATCAGGTGGATAATGATTATCAATAGATCCTGCAAAAGCAGCACAGACTATGGTGGTCTGGAAGACCCAGGAAACCTGATATGGGTATAGGGTTGAATAATAAGATCAAGCTCTTTACCAAAGTACTGTCTCCCTTGTTCTCTTCCTGCCAAAATCAGATCTGCCACAGCTTGATAATATGGGTATATAACCTTAGGCAGAGAAGAAGCTAAATGTGGCCACATAATGGGAGAAGTCTGCCAAAACAAGGCAGTGGGAGATCAAAGCATATTTAGAATAATAAAAGTGAGGGGTAATTCATAATCAATGGTAAAAATGAATTGATCTTTAATGGCTTCTTTCACCTTGCAAAGCACCTGTTTGTCTTCTGGAGTAAGAACTCTGTGGGATCTGGGTTTAGCATCACCAGGGAGGATAGAAAATAAAGGTTTCAAATCTCCTATAGTTAATTTGAGATAAGGTCTGAGCCAATTAATATCTCCTAATAACTTTTGAAAATCATTAAGGGTTTTCAAAGATGAAGTAGGAAGGGTGGCCTTATGAGTAGACACACAGTCCCCCAGAAGCTGAAATCCTAAATATCTATAAGGATCTTTTCATTGAACCTTCTCAGAAGCAAATTGTAAGCCCCATGACTAGACACTATCTTTTAGCTCTCCAAAACAGGTTAGCACTTGTTGACCATTTTTTCCTGCCAACAAGATATCATTCATATCATGAATTATGTAATTTGTGGCCAAACCTGTCAAATTGACCCTATGGCAGTATCGACAAACTTTTGGCATAATGTAGGGCTATTGGCCATGCCTTGGTGTAAGACCTTCCAGTGATACCTCTTTATAGGTTTATAGTGTTCAAAAATTAATAGAGGAAACACTGAAAGCAAAACTTTTTTGATTATCAGGGTGGAGAGGAATGGTAAAAAAGCAATCCTTAAGATCTATGATTATTTTTAAATGACCCTTTGGTATAGCTGATGGGGAGGGAAGACCTGGCTGAAGTGCTTCCATCAGCACCATAGTTTTATTAACAGCTCTCAAATTCTGTAGCAAGTGCCATTTACTTGAATTTTTTTCTTTATGACAAAGATGGGGTTATTCCAAGGCAAGGGCTTTCAGTAATATGGCCAGCCTCTAATTGCTCCTGTACCAATAACTGGGCAGCCTCAAGCTTCTCTTGGGAAAGGGGCCATTGATCTACCCACACTGCCTCATCAGATTTCCAAGTCATAGGATCAGTGTGGGGTACAGGAGTATCAACAACCTCTAGGGAAAATGTCCTGGCTCACCCTATTCATCTTGGTAAACACCTGTTAAGGTTGTTTTATACCTGATTCATTCTTTCACAGGCCCTTCCCTGGGGAGAAACCCTGAGCAAGCCTTTGAGCAGTACATCATTAAGGATAAGCATAATTACTGGGAAAGAAAATCTCATCCCCACAAATGATTGGAAGACCTTGAATTACATAGGGCTGAATATGTTCCAAACTTAGAACTTAGAACTTTGTTCAGGGTTCTGGCTCTGGCCAATGCCTTTTAGGTGAGTGATGGTAGGGCTAAGAGGCCAGAAGGTCAGCCGGGCATCCTTTTTAAGGATGGTTACATCTGCCCCAATATCAAGTCCTTGGAAACTTTTTACTATCCAGCCATAAAGCTAGCATAGGTTTCTGGGGTATGCATTTGAGAAACCAAATCCTTGTTTTCTTCTTTTTCTGTTAGAAATATTAGTTCCTACTTCAGAAAGGTGCAGGAGGACCAATTGTGCTATTCTTTACTCCTGAGTAATGGTGGTAATCTGTGTGGGAGAGAAAGTCATAATTTTAATTTCACCAGTGAAATCAATATCTATAGCTCCAGGGTAAATATTTAAGATCCTCATGATGGAACTACCTGGCCCCAGTTGAAGACCAAAGACTTTAGGGGGCAGGGGTCCATACACAACAGTGGAAAGGCTTGTACTCCAATCTGGAGGGTTAATACTGTGTAGGTAGAGGCAGAGAGGTCTAATCCTGTGCTTCCTGGGGTAGCTTGTCTGAGCTCTGAAATGGATTGTTGTTGGAGGGGACATACCTGACTGTTCCAAAGACCTGTCACAGACGAGGGGCCTGGGGCTAGTCCCAATCCCGTTTCCAACACTTGTCCAAGGAGATTACCCTGGGTGTCATTCTTTGATCTGTATTCATTAGCCCAATGCCATCTCCCTTTACATTTAGGACAGGTGCAGGGTGCTTAGCCTTTCTGATAGTCATTTGAATTAAAACAATCTTTGGCAAAATGACCAGTTCATTTTGACAATTGAGGCATTTACCATTCCTTTTCTGAGCTAAGAACTCATAAACAGTATAGTCCTGCATGGCAGCAGCCAAGGTTATCCCAACCCCTATATCAGCACAGAGCCTGATGTACCCTGGTGAATCAGCCATATTCTTATAAGGTCTGACTGCTGCGTAGCATGCAGAGTTGGTGTTCTCGCAGGACAACTGCCTCCCAAAGTCGGTTCCTACCTGGACGATACCAAAGATCCTCCCTGCTGCTGTCATCACTCCTTGTACAAACTCAGAAAAAGGCTCATCAGGGCTCTGCCTAATGCTTGTAAGGGATGAAGGGAAGCTCCCCTTTACAGGGAGTTTCCTCCTAGCCTTAGTGACCGTGTTCTAAATCTGGGGGCTGGGGGGAATTCCTGCCTCAAATTGCATCTGTATGTCTGTTGTGGGATAATTCTCTTCTCCAATAAGCATATCCAAGGACCATCCATTATTGTTGGCTTGGGCATTTCTATGGGCATGTCCTTGCATATCTCTACATTCTCCAATTTCCGGAGCAGGGAATCACCCCCTGATAAAGTAACCCTCACCAGTGTCTGCCAATCCTCTGGGGAAAGCCAATTCTCAGCTACAGATTCTAATATGGCCATGGTGTAAGGTGCCGTGGCCCCATACTGGGCAATGGCTGCTTTTAATTCCTTCACAATTTTAAAATTGAACCCAGCATGATGCTGTCAAGGTACTCCTTGGAGATCGGTTGTTTCTGTAACTGAAAACGCTTCAGCATAATCTATGTCTAGTAGAGTAGTATCTGTGGGAGCACTCTCTTGACCTTTCCTTTTGTGAATGGAGGGAGATTCCTCCCTGGCTGGGGTAAATTTTCTCTTTCCCCAGTGCAAAGTTTAAGTCGCTCGATGAGCTCCTGATGTCCTAATTTTAATCTGTTCTCTCAATTATTTAATTTTATCTATCACATCTCTTTTTGGGTCTGTTACTGGCATTATAAAGGCAGCACAGTCAGTTGAAGGCTATACAGGGGAGGTTTGTTCTTAAATGGGGGCCAGTCAGGGTTATGATAGTGGGCAACAGCCTCTTCTAGATCCTCTTTGTCCTCTGAATCAGAGGTAGCCACCTTCTTCAGTTTAGGATAAAGGGGCTTCTTTTGAACTGGTTTAGTTTGTCCCTTAAGGGCAGTTTTATCTTTGAGCAAACGCAGGTGTTTTTGGAGGTTTTACATTCACTACCGCTCTCTGTTGAGAGAGTCAAATTCCTTCTTTATAGCCTCAATATCTGCCTTAAGAGTGGCATCTGCCTTTGGGGGGGGGGGGAACAGAGGCTCTGCCTCTTGATCAGAATATTTTTCCTTATTTTTCTCAAGAATATTCGCCTGCTGAGTTGATGGCCACTATTGTGGAAGGCCGTGGCCGGACATGAATGACCTCACGGATTAAATTCCAATAAGAAAAGGCAGTGACAAAAAAAGAAAAAGAAAAGAAAAGGCAGTGACAGGGACTTTTTCTGGGCCATAGAGTCATAATATTTCTCGAAGCAACTCCTACTCTTTTCTATCTGGTCTCAGTGCCCCCTTTTGGGAACTGAGGACATAATTCAGATAGAAACTGAAAGAAGGCACGTAAATCTTGGGGGGGCAGACAGCCGGTGTCGAGAGAACAAACCGGTTGAATTTAGCTGAAGCCCCGAAAATGATTGCTAAAGCAAACAGGAAAGCTTTCTGAACTCCCGGATTTGGGAACCCACGCTGCCTTAACACTACCAAATAGCACAGTCATACAAAGCTCAGGAGGAAGTGACCTAGACTCCAGCCAGATAAGCCACTCCCTAAATCCCTCCCCTGTGCGCGCGCGTGTACACACACACACACACACACACACACACACACACACACACACACACAAGCCCTAGACAAACAAAGAAGAGAAGCTTGCAAAAAAAAATAAAATAAAATAAAGCACACGTGTTGAAATCGGCTTCTCAGTCTGGGCTCCTTTTGTCCCCAGTGAACACTCTATTCAGGAGCCCTACCGCAGGCCCTGCATTGCCTCTGAGAGCCAGGCCAGGGTTAACACGCCCCCACCAGCCAGGTTTTAACCTCAGCACCCTGCTGAGCATTGACTGCCAGAGTTCAGGCCACCCACTGGGATTTGTTCCCAGGCTTCCCAGCTTGAACTCCCGAAAGCTGCAGAAGCTGCATTTCCTCAGACAGCTGTGTGAGGCTGAACCGAGGTCCCACAAAATCCTTCTTCTTAATCCTTGTACTTCACATCTTTAAGGTATCTTTAATTCCTGTAAGAATTTTCTCATGCTAACTTAGTTCCTGTCCCATTGAAAAGATTTTGTACCTCTTGGATCCTGTGCCAAAGGAGGGTTCCCGACGGACGGCCTTCCTTTGTCCTAGCTCTATGCTTGTCGCCTGGCCTGCAATTCTTGTCCTCAGTACCACTGAAGTTCATCAGGGTCCTCCTTCACCGCTTTTTCCTCGTTCCCAGCAACCACATGGTGGCTCACAGCCATCTGTAATGGGATCTGATGCCCTCTTCTGGTGTGTCCGAAGACAGCTACAGTGTACTCATATATAATTAATTAATTAATAACTGGACCTTATAAAAGATCCTTATCCCGTTGGCAGCATGGCCTCCAATAGGTGGCCTGGCCCCCTCTTTCTCTTTTGTTTCATAGAATCACCACATGTTCGCCATCATGGCCTTGCAGCATGCCCTTAAAATGCCTGAGTGAATTTTCTCATCCAGTCTTGAGCTGGAATCTCCAAAACTGTGTGTAGGGGGTGGGGGTGCGTTCTCTCTGCCTTTCCACGTAAAGCCACAAGAATCCAATCAGAAGAGCCCTGCCCTAATGACCTAACAATCCAATCACTTCCTATGTGTTCCACTTTAACACTCTGTAAAGGCACAAATCCTATTCAAGCTTAGTAGAGGGATTTGAAGATGAACCTTCACCTTTAGACTTGAAGAGTTGGAATGTTGGATAAGTTTCAGTATCTATTAGACTCAGTCCCTCAAGTCTCCTTTTCTCACATGCTATTGTCAAATACCTTCTGTCTCATAAAGTCCAATCAACACCTGGGAGATAATAGAGGCCACACAACCGAAAGTGGCAACAAAGGTTAAACTTCACTTGGATAAGAGGAAAATAAAATGGTGTGAAAGACACCTCTCTGTCAGAACCGATAAGTGTATCACACATGAGCTAGTAAGTGTGAGCACCCAGGTAAAATGTAAGGGCTGGGTAACTGTTACCTGGCTAGACTGCCATTACAAGGAAACTTTGTCACATGTTTATGCAGTTACTAGGAAACTTTCTAATGCCAAGTTTGATTCTATATTCTGTTATGTTCTGTGCCCATGAAAACCAATCATGGTAGAAATCACTAGAATAATTACCCACAGTATGTTGGACCTAAACCAATCACCCAACAGCACTTTCTGTACCTGTGTATAAGCTTTAATTGCATAAGCTACCCCTGAGATGAACCCCAACATAAGAGAGACACATGCTCCAATATAAGAAACTATTTGGGAAGAGCTGGAGGGATGGCTCAGAGGTTAAGAGCACTGACTGCTCTTCCACAGGTATTGAGTTCAAATCCCAGCCACCACATGGTGGCTCATCACCATCTGTAACAGGATACGATGTCCTATTCTGGTGTGTCTGAAGACAGCTACAATGTATTCACATATATAAAATAAATAAATAAAATCTTTTTTTAAAAAGAAACTATTTGGAATAAGACTTTCATTTTGAAAGTCCTGGCCAAAGCAATTAGACAGCAAAAGGAAATCAAAGGGATTCAAATTGGAAAGGAAGAAGTAAAAACATCACTATTTGCAGATGACAGGATAGTGTACTTGAGTGACCCCAAAAATTCCACCAGAGAACTTCTACAGCTGATAAACAAGTCCAGCAAAGTGGCTAGATGTAAAATTAACTCAAACAAATCAGTAGCCTTCCTCTACTCAAAGGACAAACATGCAGAGAAAGAAATTGGGAAAAGATAACCTTCACAATAGTCACAAACAATATGAAATACCTTGGTGTGACTCTAACTAAGCAAGTGAAAAAACTGCATGACAAGAACTTCAAATCTCTAAAGAAGAAAATCAAGGAAGATCTCAGAAAATGGAAAGATCTCCCATGTTCATGGATTAGAAGGATCAACATTGTAAAAATGGCCATCTTACCAAAAGCAATCTACAGATTCAATGCAATCCCCATCAAAATTCTAACCTAATTCTTTATAGGGTTGGAAAAAGCAATATGCAATTTCATCTAAAATAACAAAAGACCTAGGATATCAAATCCATCCTCAACAACAAGAAAACATCTGCGGGAATCACCATCCCTGACCTCAACTATATTACAAGGCAATTGTGTTAAAAACTGCATGATACTGGTACAGAGATAGGCATGTGGATCAATGGAATAGAATAGAAGATCCAGAATTGAGCCCTCACATATATGGTCACCTTATTTTTTACAAAGGAAGTGTAAACATTCAATGGAAAAAGGACAGCCTATTCAACAAATGGTGTTGGTCCAACTGGCACTCAGCATGCAGAAGAATGAAAATAGACACTTTCTTATCTCCTTGTACAAACCTCAAGTGCAAATAGATCAAAGATCTCCACATTAAACCAGGTACACTGCAACTATTAGAAGAGAAAGTAGGGAAAACCTTAGAACACATAGCACAGGAGAAATTTTCCTGAACAGAACACCAATGGCTCATGCTCTAAGGTCAAATATCGACAAATGGGACTTAATGAGATTGCAAGGTTTCTGTAATGCTAAGGACACTGTCAAGAAAACAAAATGGCAGCCAACAGATTGGGAAAAAGATCTTTACCAACCCGACATCAGATAGAGGCCTAATATCCAAGGTATACAAAGAACTCAAGAAGTTAGACGTCAGAGAACCAAACAACCCCATTTAAAAACGGGGTACAGAGCTAAACAAAACGTTCTCAACTGAGGAATATCAAATGGCAGAGAAGCATCTAAGGAAGCGCTCAACATCCTTAGCCATCAGGGAAATGCAAATCAAAACAACCCTGAGATTCCACCTCACACCAGTCAGAATGTCTAAGATCAAAAATTCAGATGACAGCAGATGCTGGCGAGGATGAGGAGAAAGAGGAACACTTCTCCACTGTTGGTGGGGTTGTAAACTGGTACAACCACTCTGGAAATCAGTCTGGCAGTTCCTCAGAAAATTGAACATAGTACTACAGCCCTGGTTCCTCCCTACCTGCCTACATTGCTATTACTAGCATGTACCCATTGTACAAAGCCATGGGCTTTATAAGGACACTTTACTCAAGGATTTCATGTACTCTGACCATATTAATACCCATTTCCCTTTCCTGTCCTACCTCCCTCTACCTTCTTTTCCAGCATAGTCCACATTCTACCTTAATATCATATATATGAATATAGACAAATACAGGTTTAAATATGAAAGGCTAAATATTTAATAAAAGTTCCAAATATAATATAAATATGATCTTTACTTTTCCTTATTTGGCTTATTCCACTTAGCACAGCAATCTCCAATTTTATTCATTTTCTTGCAAGTGACATCATTTCTTTCTTATTTATGGCTGAATAAAAGTCCATTATGTATACACTATATTTTCTTTATTCACTCAGCTATTGATGAGAACTATCCTAGGTAGCTTAAATTGTCAACCTGACACCGCCTAGACTCATCTGAGAAAAGAGGCTAAATTGATAAATTGCCTAGATCATACTGACCTGTGAATATATCTATCTTAGTCAGTGGTCTATTGCAATGAAGAGGCACCATGACCATGACAGTTCTTACAATGGAAGACATCTCACTGGAGCTAGCTTATAGTTTCAGAGGGTTAGTCCATTACTACCATGGCAGCAGACATGGTGCTATAGAGCAAGTGAAGCATTTGAAACCCCAAAAACCCACCTCCAGTGACACACTTCCTCCAAAATCGCCAAACCTACTCCAACAAGGCCACACCTCCTAATCCTGTTAAGTAGCACCACTCCCTAATGACCAAACATGAGCTTATGGGAATCATCCCTATTCAAACTATCACATTATTTGTGGGGAAATTGTCTTGATTATTTTTCACTGATATGAGTGCCCAGCCTACTGTGGGCAATACCATTCCCTTGTCAGATGCTCCTGGGATTTATAAGAAATCTAGCTGAGCCTGAGGCCACACACACACACAAGCAATCAGGCAGCATTCCTCTGATTTCTAATGGACTCCCTTAGCTAAGAGTAAGTTCCTGGGCCAGAACTAGTGCTTCATGGAACAGCAAGCATGCCTGCCTTCAGGTTCTGATTTGAGTTTCTGCTCTGATTTCCCTTGATGATGAACTGTGACCAGAAGTGTCAGCCAAATGAACACTTTCCTTCTCTAAGTTGCTTTTGTCAGAGTATTTTATCACAGCAACAGAAATGAAAGCGGAACCAAAATCTAGGCTGCTCTTATAACATGGGATTATGGGCAGTGCTACAATAAACATGAATAAAGCATAGTTTGTTTTGTTTTAAGAAGGCAGTAGAAACCACCAGTGACAACTTCTTTGGATTTTTAAAATGTGATAAGGGACTCCTCCTCCCGCCTCAGTGGCTGGCCAGGATGGGACAGATTAAAGAGAAAGATAATTATCCTACCCAATAAGCTGGGAAGAATATAGAGCTTCTGGAGGCAGCTCTGCCAGCATACCAGGGGACTCCAGGACCATAAGAAAAGGGAGATGGGAGGAGAAAGAAAGTCTTACAAGCGCAAGGAAGACAAGCATCCTAAGAAAAAGTCTGAGATTGAAGGCATCCGTTCTTTCAGCTGTCCTGCCCTGCCAACCCCAGGGCCCCACACACAGCCACATGAACTAAATTGTTGAGTAAAGCTTTGAGGGAATCCAGAAGGGAGTTCTGCTTTCTTACGGCTGACACAATAAAATATCCCAAACAGAATGGCTTTTGGATGAAATGCCCATGCAAAACCCCGCTCTCACCTCAAAGGAAATAAGAGTTTATTCTGGAGTCAAATATAAATGACTGTGACCCAGTAATATAGATTCAAGTTATTCTAAATAGTGTGTTCAGTTTCATCAAGTTTTTAGAAGTACAGAATAAAAGAAAGTCATAAATCAAGGCACTTTAAAGACATGCCAGTAGAAAATCAGATATGTTGGTAACGGCAAAGCAAGGAAACTTACCTATGTCTGCAATGCTATCTGATGACATTCTTAGCTTTGAACATTGTGAAAACTAATGGTTTGTTGATTTGTGATTACTATCCAGTCCAAAAGAACTTGCCTTATCCTCACAGTACATTAAGTCAGATGAGGAAGTAGACATCGAATCATTGTTAGGAGATTATAATAACCCACAAGAATTGTCTCCAGGTATCCAATAGGTTTGCTCCCCACCATTGTCATCGCAGTTTTCTTTGGTCAGTTGGATATTTTTTTTAAACTTTGGTTTGCATAGGTTTACTGTCCCACTGGCGTCTAAGCTCAAAGTATTTGTTTACTTGGGGCTTTCTGAAAGCTAGAAAGAGGACCTGCTGTGTGCCTCTCTCTTACTTTCCCCTGTTTGTGGCAATATCTGGTGCTTCTTGATAGACGCCTTATCTACTCCCTGCCTCTATGTTCCTGTGCCAAGTGTTCACTCTCTGTAGAGAAATTAAAGCCAAAAATAAAAAGCATCAAGGGCTACAGGCATATGAAATGAGCACATAGCCACTCCAAGGTTGAAGGGAAGGTTTTATTGTAGATGGGAGGCATCTGGAATAGTCCAAAGCAGGGAGAGAAAGCAGGAAGCTGAACCAGGCCAGGAGAGGAGATGGGGGTGCAGGAGAGAAGAGAGAGGACCCAAGAGAGCACTGTGGCTGAAATGGCAGGGGGTTTTATAGGAATCAGAAGCTTCAGGGGAGGGAAACAAAGCCCCTGGGCTGGAGAGGTTTGGGGCAGGAAGTTGGGCCAGAAGAGCTGAGGAGCCCGGACATGGAAACAGTGACTTGACAGGCACTGCTGAGAAAACCCAGGGGCTGCCAGGAGCTTTGAAATGCTAACAGTGCCACAGTTAGCCATTTGTCCACAGCTCCTTTTGGACCTTTCAATAGATTCAACTCAGATGGGGTCCAAGCACTGAGAGGGGTTAAGTGGCCACAGGCTCCCATCCCTAACTAAAAATCTATCTGCATTAGTAAACACTGGCAAAGAAAGAAATCAGTGTTCTCCAGTGTGTGTATTGGCCACACTGCAAAGCAGGTACCATGCCAGGGAGAAGCTGGCCAACACCGAAGACCTCCACTGTATTTTAATAAGCTTTTTGTCTCATTTGGCTTTAGTGGGACATTGATTGTTTTGTTGGGTTTTTGCTTGTATATTTTTGTTTCCATTTTTGTGAGGGAAGGGTATTTGTTTGTTTTCATTTGTTTGACTTTTTCTTTTTAAGAAAAAAGGGTAGGGAAGCAGGGAGGATCTGGGAGGAATTGTGGGACAAAAAAAAATGATCAAAACATATTAGGGAGGACTGGAAATTGTTCAATAAAATAAGGGGAAAAATTCTAAAAGGTCAAAAATGAAAATCAAAGTCCTCTACTCTAACAATCAGACCCTAACTGCCTAGAGCCTGCCCAGGCTTGGGACGTTTTATATAAATAATTACATCTTAACTCCTAAAGATCGCTGGTGCTTCCTCCCAAATAGCTGGAAAGATGCGTGGTGTTGTAAAATTTACTACCTCACAGTCTAATGCACTGCAGTCTACGGTCTCTTGCAATGTAAGGCCACACTAACCCAAGGTAAGGTTAGATAACTTCTCTAAACTGCAATAAAAAGGGGGACCATTCCCATTCAGGGTACAATTTATTCTCTCTCCTCTCCCTCCTCTCCTTCCTTCCCACCCTCTCTTTCTCTCCTTCCCCTCCTTCCCCACCTTTTCCTCCATATTTCTGATCACAGTGTATATTCCTTATTAAAACATTCAATCTGATCAAAATTTCTGATCTGGTGAATGTTCCTAGGCACACACATACACCATGCCTTGGACTCATGGTTCCTGAAACACATAGATCCTGGGGTTTTTTTGTTTGTTTGTTTGTTTGTTTGTTTTTTGGTTTTTTTGTTTGTTTTTTGTTTTTTCAATTTGTAAGGAGACCATTCCTACTGGTTCAGGTCCCATCTTGATCACTTCATTTTAACTCAATTTCTTTTTTAGAAGGTTCCTATCTCCAAGTGCAAGCACACTCTGACATTCTGCACGTGACACTTTCTCAGAGGCAGACTTTGGAATGCTCCCACAGAATCCTATTCTAGACAAGGCCATAAATACTCTAAGGGGTAGATAAATTCAAGGTGGGTGCCTGACATTACATTCACTGGCTCTCGGTGAAACTTCAAGAAGGACTTTGGAGCTTGAAAGAGAAACATAATATTTCTTCCCTTGTGAGAAA
Organism: Micromys minutus; assembly: GCF_963924665.1. Taxonomy (NCBI): domain Eukaryota; kingdom Metazoa; phylum Chordata; class Mammalia; order Rodentia; family Muridae; genus Micromys; species Micromys minutus. The sequence goes on from NC_137971.1 coordinate 48,214,674, forward strand.
TTTCTAAAGCAGCTGCAGAAACCACCAGGACCTAAAGAAGGAGACAGGCTTGCCAAGACTCAAGGTAAGATTTATGGGAATTCCTTCACAGGGTCCTGACAGAACTTAGACCCTATCCTGAGGGCTCCAAGACCTGGACAAGCTCTGGAAGGGTCTTTTGGGAGCTTTAGGAATCAGGGCTTCCTCTTCTTGCTCCTTTACCCTAGTCCCCTCCCCTCCTCTCTCTACATGTTCATGACCGTCCTCTACAACTCTCCTACCTGCCTTTCTGTCTCTACTTCCTAAATAAACTCTATTCTGTACTAACCGGTGACTGGTCCCTCAGGGGGAAGGGATGCCTCAGCATGGGCCTGCAGAGGCCACCCCTTTTCTCCATACCATAATGTGCCTCCACAAAATATATGCCTGGCTTCTCTTTCTTTCTATAAAATACAACATTGAGAAGCTCTTCCTTAGCCTTTGGACAAGAAGGAAAGCAGTATGTAGATATCAGAAGTCATTTTCCTCGTTAAGTCTGAACTTCCCTTTGATTTTGAGGCTCAGAAACTGGACGTATGTCAAAAGTAGGACGCAGTGGGTATGCCTGGGTCCTCTTATTTGGTGATTCCCCCAAAAAGTTGACAATGTGATTTTTTAACAAAAGAGGTGACAATATCAAAATGTCATTTTGTAAGGCTGGGGAGATAGGCTGGGAAAAGCAGATAAAACCACCACTTGCTGCTTTTCCCAAGGTCCCAGGTTCAGTTCCGAGCTCCCACATGAAGCTTATAACCATCTATAACTCCAGTTTCAGGGGATCCAGTGCCCTTCTTGGCATCAGGCATGTGTACAGTGTGCAAACATACATACAAATAATTATACACACATATATAGTTAAAGTCTTTTTTAGTGCCATTTAGGTTACAGAGTTAGCTCTAGAGGACCTGGGTTCTATTCCCAGCACCCACATGGCTGATCACATTACTTATAACTTCAACTCTAGATGATCTGACACCTTTTTCTGTTCTCACGGACACCAGGCATGAGAGTGGATACATGTAGGCAAAACATCCATACACAGAAAATAAATTAAGATAAATAAGTTTTGAAGGGAATCAGGACTCCTCTATAGACCGTACACTGAAGCAAGGTGGGAGCTCATAACAACCCAACCTTGGAGACTATTGCTCAGCCACCTGGCAGGGGAGAGTCAGGGCAGGGTCCTGGAGCTATTTCTCCATCTGCCTAAGCAGAGTAGTCCCAGGACAGAAGGCTAGACACCCAGGACAGAAAGCTGGATACCCAGACGGTACAGGGATGAGGAGGAGGGTGTCTTTCTGGGCAACCACTCCCTGAATCCATCTGGTAAATGCGTTGTAGCCAGGTCTGTTTAGGACCTCAGCCAAGAATTAGGAAAGAACAAGGTGTTCCTATCAGGTCCTCTGGAGCCCAACCCAGGGCTCAGCTGCCCATGTCCATCAGCATGTCTATAACAATATTGCTCTTGAATAACAAAGAACCTTCTATGAAAAAAAAAGATGAAAGACAGAGCTAACCCATTTTCCTATGGCATGGAAAAGAGAATAGCAATCAGCGTAGTATTTATTCTGAAAGTGGGAGGCAGACAGATCTTCCCTCCAAACCATCAGCATCTCAGTCCCAGGTTATAGTTCCATTAGTAGAATGTCAGCCTAGAAAGCACTCACCCTCAGCTCCACATAAACTAGGCATGGTAGGATGACCATAATCCCAACACCTGGGCGGTGAAAGCAGGAGCATCCTTAGCTATGGAACAAGCTTAAGGATAGCCTGAGCTACATGAGACTCTGTCGCAAGAACAAACCTTAGCTTCAACATCTCCTGTATGACTGCTCAGATTAGCTAACCTCTCTGATCCTCAACAGTAGTTAATAGTGCATGGTTGGAGGTGTTGCTCCTTATCAGTGGGGCTGTGAGACATAAGCCACAGTTTCTACCGTTACTGTCAGCCAACTCCCTGGAAAACCTGGAGCTCTTGGGAGAAGGCAAGAAATGCTCAAAGTATAAGGAGAAGTGGCTCATGCTGCTTACCACAGGATGTTCCGACAGCTGAATGCTCATGGTTTGTGTCACCTGACAGGCACAGAATTCCTCTACAGAAGTTAAAGCATAGTGACATGAAAATAAGCCTGGGTTCCAAGCCCAGTCCTGTGCAGTGAGTCACCCCCCGCCCCCGTAGCCGTGGTCCCTATGGGGCTTAGTGGAGACATGAGGGATGAGGAAATGAGGGAGACATCATGAGGAATTCCTTGGCTGTCAGGTGTCAGGCCAACGACAGGAGTTTCTCTTGTTCGTTTATTAACTGGGTGCCAGGACTGAATCCAGGCCCACTTGTGCACTGGACTCTCTGGCATTTCCGGGTCTTTTTAGTTTTTGTGTCGTTTTAATTTTGAGGCAACGTTTTATTAAGTGGCCCAGTTTATCTTGAAATTGCTCTGTAATATAAGTCTTGAGTTTGCAATCCTACCTCAGACTCCTCAGGAGCTAGTATCATGAGCCTGTGCAGCCCCTACCTGACAGGTGTTTGTTGCTGTTGTCTTGGCTCAGCTTCAAGACAGGGTCCCATGCATTCCCAGGTTGGCCTCAATATCACTATGTAGCAGAGGATGACCTTGAACTTCTGGATCTCCTGATTTCCGCTCCCTCATGCTAGGACCCTGAGCATGAGCTACCACATCCAGATTATTTGGTGCTGGGGATAGAGCCCAGGACTTCATATACACGAGGCAAGCATTCTACTCACCAAACTACAACCACGGTCCTGCCACGTGTTCTTTTTCCAGACCAAAAAAAAAATTGCAAAAGCCCTCAGAAATCAGCTCGGTCTTAAAAGAAGAAAAGTCTGGGTATGTTCTGAAGTTCTAGGTTTTTACCTGTTGAGATCTGGGGAGAAGGGAGTGAAGCTAGCACACAACTGCAGGACAGGGAGTCATTCTGTGCTCTGGGGTCCCAGACATTGCCGGCTTCGGAGTCGGCAACTTTAGGAGACAGTGGGTCTGAAAAGTGAGCTGAGATTTTTACCAAGCGATGTCTGCCTTGCTAACCTAGAGACGACATTTTAAGATTCACTTGACTTAATGTTGGAAATAAAATAGCTCAGAGTCTGAGGGATGGTGGGGTTCAGACAACAGCCTTCTGCTACAGATAGCGGCTACTCTCCAACAAAGACTGAGCTAAGAGTGCCTTCCTGTGCTAGAATGAGGCCCCCAAGGAAGGACTTGGGGGCTTGTCGGAAGGACATGTCTATATCCACATTTCACAGACAGGAAACAGAGCTAGTGCCCTTACACCTGCAGGTCATAAAAGCAGAAACTGTGAAACAGACCCGGAGCTGCCTGACCTCTGGACCCTGATGCTGTCTTGCTCTTGGCTTCCTTATCTGGATAATCAGTAGTGAACAATGCCAATCCATCAGCCAGCAATGAGTCATGTTGTTATCAGCCTTTGCGGGTATTTTCCTCAAACTGGCAGCTGCTCACACCATAGAGCACCAGCATGGGTTTACTTGGTATTTGTCCTCTAGCGAGGCCGGAAAGCTACCTGCTTGCGTCATGCTAGAGCCCAGTTCACACTATTTTGTGTCAAAGCATTGACATCCTGCCAACTAAAAACACTGAACAGAAGTGAAATTAACAGCTGGTGGGTTTTTTTCCTCATCTTAATGGGAAATATTTCTACATATGTCCTTAATGTGCTAAGGGGGCTGGCTGCCTCCTCCCAGGCATCCTCATCAGCATAGGGAAAATAAGACATCCTCCAGATCTACCTAGTCAGAAGTCAAGTTGGGACCGCAGTCACATTATTCTCTTTCAGTAGCCTCAGACACCTAAGATGGAAACCATACGCCATTCTCAGACTCCCCAGTACCGTAGAAATAGCAGCTGAAATAAAGATGAACAGAAGCCAACACAGTGTTCATGTGATTCAGTTCCCAGTACCCATGTGGCAGCTTACAGCCATTGGTAGCTCCTGTTCCGGGGAATCTGATGCCCTCCACAGACACTAGGCACACACATGGTGTAATGATGTAAATGAAGGCAAAACATCCATACACATAAAAAATTTAATTAAATAAATTTTAAGGTACCTGATCTTTCTAGAAGTCCCAGATCATTTGAATATAGTATCCTCAGAAAAAACATGGACCCCAAGAAAACAAAGACTCTTTTTTTTTTTTTACTAATTTTATTGAATTTTTTTTTAGAATTTTTATTTATTTATTATATATGAGCACACTGTAGCTGTCTTCAGACAGACCAGAAGAGGGCATCAGATCTCGTTACAGATGGTTGTGATCCACCGTGTGGTTGCTGGAATTTGAATTCAGGACCTCTGGAAGAGCAGTCAGTGCTCTTAACCACTGAGCTATCTCTCCAGCCTATATTGGATATATTTTATTTACATTTCAAATGTTATCCCCTTTCCCTGATTCCTTTTGTTGTAGTCAGGGTTTCTATTCCTGCACAAACATCATGACCAAGAAGCAAGTTGGGGAGGAAAGGGTTTATTCAGCTTACACTTCCATATCGCTGTTCATCACCAGAGGAAGTCAGGACTAGAACCCAAGCAGGTCAGGAAGCAGGAGCTGATGCAGAGGCCATGGAGGGATGTCACTTACTGGCTTGCTTCCCCTGGCTTGCTCAGCCTGCTTTCTTATAAAACCAAGGTCTACCAGCCCAGGGTTACCTTTCTCTAACTCCTCCATTAAGAACCCTTTTCTTAGTTCTATGGTTGGCTGCGAGCATCCACCTCTGTATTTGTCAGTCTCTGGCAGAGCCTCTCAGGAGACATCTGTATCAGGCTCCTGTCAGAATGCATTTCTTGGCATCAGCAATATTGTCTGGGTTTGGTGGTTGTATATGGGCTGGATCCCCAGGTGGGGGAGTCTCTGGATGGCCATTTTTTTTTTTTCAGGCTCTGCTCCAAACTTTGTCTTCATATATCCTCCTGAGAACATTTTTGTTCCCCTTCTAAGAAGGACTGAAGCATTCACTCTTTGTTTGTCCTTCTTGAACTTTATGTGGTCTGTGAATTGTATCTTGGGTATTCCGAGCTTTTAGACTCATATCCACTTATTGTATCAGTGAGTGCATATCATGTGTGTTCTTTTGTGGCTGGGTTACCTCACTCAAGATGATATTTTCTAGCTCCATCCATTTGCCTATGAAGTCGTTGTTTCTAATAACTGAGTAGTACTCCATTGTGTAAATGTACCATATTTTCTGTATCCATTTCTCAGAAACAAAGACTCTTATTTTACATAGTAGGCTTGCATTTTAGCAAAGACCATGACAGACACACGGACTGTTGGTTTTCCAGTGGAAATCGTATCTTGTGTGTTTTGTAGCAGCTGTGCATCATGAACAATCAAGAGAATGTGTCTGCTGTCACTGCCCGGGGTAATGTCCGTGCCATCCAGCCTACATATGCTGTGGTCTCTGGAAACCAGGAGCAGCCTTTGGAAAAGACCACTACCTACCCAGCCTCAGCAACAGTGCTCCAGTATAACCCAGGGAGTGCAAACCTCCAGAGCCCACACATTGTGATCCAGAATCCAGCTGGAATGACAGGCCTGCAGGCTAGGACCTCTGGACTACAGTATCCAGCAGGAGTGGCTGGCATGCAGACTTCAGCAGGAGTAATCCAGTACTCACCAGAAATAACAAGTGCCCAGATCCTGCCTGGAGACACTCAGAATCCCCTGAACACTGTCCCCGGGCCAACACAGACCTCAGGCCATCCCCAGTGGAACATGTCCTTTATGTCCTTTCCTGAATTTAATCCCAAGAAATTCATAAATGAAGAGGTCAGAACATTAGGGGTGAGTGTGATGTCATCTCTCCGGCTTTGTAAGTACATTCCTTCATGGGCTTTGTAAGTCCATGCCTCCGATGGGGTCAGAGGGCAAAGGAGGTCACAGCTTCTAAAGGCTGGGACTAGGATAACTCCACAAATGGCAATCCCTCTCTGTATCCCTCAGCCCCCCAGTTCATTCCATGTGTTTTGGGGGCGGTTATAAAATTGACCACCCATCCCTTTCCTAGATATCAGGGACAAGGATCAGTGGCAATTTCCCTAGAAAAAAAAAACATTGACCCAGACAAGTGGCCTGGGATTCCTAGAACCTCAGTCGCTGCCTCTCATAGGATCTAGTAAGCTCCTCTATAGCCTAATACCTCTGAGGCTGCTGATTTCCTCTCCCACCAAGGATATTCCTGCCTCTTTTCTGAAACCTCTAATTTCATTCGGCACCTTGAAAAGCTCAACTCCTTTCTATTTTTTGAGGCAAAAACAAGATCTGTCCTATACTCTGCTAGACACCAGCCAACTCCTCATAAAATGACTGGCTAAAGGGATGATTGGGTCATAGCAAGCTCTTCATCTCAGTACCCTTCATCACTCAGCATGGAGCACATGCTATGAGGAGAGAGTGATCCAGAGATGGCCAGGACATAGTTCTCAGAGACCTGGTGCTGATGGGTATTTACTTCATAGCAGCTATTGTAACTGTACCTTCTGTTACCACGAGACACATACACAGCTTTGGTGCTCAAAGAGTGCAAGAGGCCCTGCTTTCTCTGAGAGATGGCAACCCTCCTAGAGGACAAAGGAAGGTTCAGGAAAGAAACAGACTCATCAAAACCCTACTATAATTGGGATATGGCTGACTGGCTTATGCCCTTCAAGGCTTCATATGTCAGAAGCTTTGTCTCCTGTAGATAATGTTGGGAGGTGCTCGAGAGCCTTTAAGAAGTAGGGCTTAACTTGAGTATTTAGGTCGTTGGGCTCAGAACAGGTTTGTATAGTTCTAGTGGAACCTCTAAATACTTCTCACAGGAGCAAGACTGGCCTCCCTCAACCCCTCTGGCTTTCAGTCTCACTATATAATCTCTTCCTCTTGCAGGTACTCCCACGATGATACAATTTACCACACAATGACAAAGCCCTCATCAGAGATAGCCTGAACTGACAGTCCCAAAACTAGGAGCTAAATAGACTCCATTTTCTTATCCAAATTACCCAGCATTTGGTATCTCATCCTAGTAACCATAAATTGGCTAATACATGCTCCAACCTCTCACTTCTTTCCTATGTTTGTATTAAATGTATCGGGGCCACCTCTTACCCAAGTATGTAAAACGGCATCAGGGATCCAAATGCTGGTCCCAAGCACCAAGAAAGACTATAACTGTATGTGGGAAGATAAACAACAGTTATGTGGATAGCCTTTGTAATTCTGTAGTATGCCTTCCATCCTGCTAATTAATTCTGGTGAAAGTGACTGTGAATTATAGTGGCCAACCATTCAAAAGTATTTGGGGACCCATTGGTGTCACCTATGGGGCTTTAAACCACACCTAGAAGAGACTCCACCCAGAGATGATGGCCCAGTCTAGAGGTTGATCTAGGTGAATTCCAGTCCCACTCATACCTCAAGTGTCTCTGGAGTGCAGCCAAGGTGACAAAGAGCAAGCAGCTCAGTCACTTGCTCTCTCACCAGATTTCTCTCTGCTCTCCCCACAGGCTATCCAGATCCTCATTGGCCTCTTTCATGTATTCTCCGCGGTCAACCCTCAACTATACAGGAATTCTCCTCTGCTGGGGATATCAGGGTACCTGATCTGGGGAGGCCTGTCTGTGAGTATAAGGCTTGTGTGGCCTCCTTTCTAAGTCCTTAGAGGAGAACCTTGGACCCCACTTCCAGGCATAGAACCCTTACAGCTTAGAAATCTGCAGGTGCTGCTGAGGGCTGAGGAACTCATCTACACCCCTGCCCTGACAACACCACCTCCTGACTATTAAAAACTTTGGCTACAAATATTTATTACCATATTATTACCAGAGCTTTCAGGGTCAGAGCCCGGGCTATGTGGTACTCACAAACCTAGCTCCACCACCCACCCTAAAGAGGCCTTCTGAGCAATAGCAAAAAGAAAAGAAAGAAAAGTTATGCACTGTGAGAAGAGGAACAAGTAGAGGGCCAGAGACACCTCCCCCAAATCCACCAAGTAGAGGGCCAGAGACACCTCCCCCAAATCCACCAAGTAGAGGGCCAGAGACACCTCCCCCAAATCCACCTTGGGGGTTTAGGTTTAAGTAGGGGGTAAGGAGAACACATAGCTACCCAGTCATGGCATGGTCCTAACCATAGCTGGCCCATCGTTTCCTCAGCCCCAGTCTGTCCTGCAAAGTGAGCTGACAAGCTGGCAGAGCTGTGAAATCTCCTAGGATGTAAGATGTAAGTTCTTCTTGACCAGTATCAAGCCTCAGCCTTGCTCTTCCTCCAGCATAGGAATCCCAGAGTAATTGTAATCTCTTGATGCACATTGTTGTAATATCCAAATCTCTGTAAGCTGAAGTCCACAAAGTTTCATGTTATACACAGTGTCTACCTCCCATTCAGGAAAGCAACTGCAAACTTTTCAGGAATTAAGTAATTAATTAATTAATTGGGCAAGTTGCCCAACCATTTGGTGATAAGAAATTGGCTATTACAGGCAAACAGCCCTGATCGAGGCCTCCCCCTACTGTGACACCTCACCTGCAGGTGGCAAACATTTGACAGCATAGTGGTGTGTATATGAAAGCCAGGGTAATAGGAGAAACAAGGCTCCTTCAAAAGGATAGAGACTGTCTCTTGACAGACTTAACTTGGGAGTTAGGGCACAGGTCACTCAGGCTCGTGCAAAACTTCCACTGGGTTGGTGACTCTGTACCTAGAAAAATTGAATGAAATTTACAGGTAATAAAGGATGGGTTTTAAGAGGAGTTTTACTTTTTAAAAAAAGAGTTTTATTATAAAGAAAGAAAGAAAGAAAGAAAGAAAGAAAGAAAGAAAGAAAGAAAGAAAGAAAGAAAGAAAGCAGAAAGGAAGAGCCTTCAAGCCTGGGTAGCCAGAAGAAGGGAGGGGTACTTCTAATAACAGGAAAGCCAGGGAAGCTGCTCATCTAGGGGCAGAAACTGGAGACTGAGCTGGTGCTTACTGAGAGCAGTTAACTTTCCAGGCTTGGGGGGGGGGGCAGGCTAACTGGAATCTTGAGATGTTTTCCTGACACAAACAGGCAGCTGTATCACTTGAAAGCTCACATGAGTGAGGACTCCCAGAACCTACATCTCCTGAGTTACTTACAAAACGTGCACACTACTCCACTAAAAAGAGTTTCTCCTCCTCCTACCACACCGGCTAAGCAATTGGCATCTGCACGCTGATCCTCTATCTGGTGAAATAACGGTGCTTTCTTATTAATTCCGGTGACCTTCAGATCTGTTAGAATTTCTGTGCAGGCTCTTAAATCATCCACTAAAAAGACACAATCATACTATATGCAGTTTCATTTCACTCTCTTGTCCTAAGTTCTTGGGTTTCAGCTAAGTTTTAGGTTTCAGTCTCCCAAATTCAATGATCTAGGGGAACTTACTGTTTTGAGGTTTCAGATCATTCAAAGCTCCCTTCTGACTGTACAAAGGCAGTATACTTAGACATTTATAAGTGTTTTGTCTCAGCAATCCTTACAAAAAAAAAAAAAAAAATACTGGACAAAGGGATATGGCTCAGTGGTCAAGAATTCACCCAGCATGTACAAGGACCTGGGCTCAATCCTCAGTAGAACAAAATAAAATATACAGCAACTATTGTCACTACACTGAGATGAAATGGAAAAATATTCAACTGTAACTCAGAGAGATCAACTGTATGAAGGCAGGGGCCTTGTTAGGACTATCAGGCTGATCTAGGAACGTAGCAAGATGAATTAGTAGCAATATGAAACAGGAGCTCCAATGTCCTCTCTCCCAACCTCAGTGCTATAACCACCATGCTTCCCTGCCCTAACTTCCCAGGAAAAGGTCATAGTCATAAATAGGGCAGTGTCAGCAGTGAGTGAGTTTGGGCAGTGGTATGGCCCATGATGCACTTGAAGAGACCTAGCCAGATAGTGGTGATAATAAATGATTTAGAGCAATGGTTCTCAACCTGTGGGTCATGACTGCTTTGAGAGAAAACCGCTTTTTCATGAGGGTCACCTAAGACCCTCAAAAAGCACACCAGGCTGTACAGTCTATGTATAACACACCTTGAGATTTATGGATATTTACATCATGGTTCATAACAGTAGCAAAAATACAGTTATGAAATACCAATGAAATATTTTTATGGTTGGAGGAGGGTCACCACAAAATGAGGAAGTGCATGAAAGGGTCACAGGATTATGAAGGTTAAAAGCCACTGGCTTGGGCTATTCTACACAGCATGAGGTATCTGAGCGCCACAATACATAGCACTTAAAGTCTGGGATAGTGATAATGTTAAGAAAGCACACAGATTTACATTTCTGAAAAACAGGATGATTGAAATTTAATGGCATGATCCTTTTTTTCTGTGTCTATGTAGTTTATCATCTCTGGATCTTTGTCAGTCTTGGCTGAAAGGGATGCCAACAGTTGTGTGGTAAGTCATTATGCCATGTTTTGATGACCTGTGAGTCTTAAGACTGTGCTTCTTCCCACACTTGGGCCAGGAGGTCTCACAGTAAACCTGCAGTCTGACACCAGGCTCAGGACATTTACACACTGTATTTCACCTGATTCTCCCAACTATATGATGTTTTATTTTCTCCTGTTGTAGAGGAGAAACTGAGACAGAGTATTTTAAGGTAGAGACCTAAAGACCATTCAGCACAACCAAAGTCAAAGATGAGAGACTCCATTAAACTAGATGGTGGCTGCCTGGAAAGAAACCCTTCTCACAGAGCAGCCTCCAGTGCATTTTACAGGGAGCTTTTAAAGACAAAGTACACAGAAAACTACATCCTGGTTGGCAGTTGCAAGAGGAAGTAAAGCAAGCAAGCAGTTTAATAGAAACCAAAACATGCAGTTAGCTGGATATTTGACACTGAGTTCCTAACACTCATTGGCCCTGGCCCCTTACTTTATGAGTTAGGTGTTTTCCCATAGAATTTTTCCCAGAAGGGGTAGAAAACAGGGTGAGGAGTCAGTTTTAGGTTAAACCACAGATGCCACCAACTGAGACAAGATGGTTTGTCCTGTCACATTCCCCACTGGTCTTAGTAAATGAGTTAAACTGTGGACTCATCCTACTCTAAAGAGGTATAGTTGCCCCTAAGGACCATTAATTTGACTGAATTCATTCTTTTTTTTTTTTTTTTTACATAATTGGCCATGCAACTTAGAGTGCAGAGCCCAACTGCTAATCCAATCTGTTTTACAACCCCAATTTTTGGAATGGAAACTTTCTTATTCTTGGCAACTAGGAAGCCCAGCCACAGGATATACATAAACTTGTAAATTCTGTATTTCTGTCTCAAAAGATAAACCTTTTTTATCCAATACAAGCAAACACTAAAAGTGGGTATCGGTGAGCAATGGTGAAGAAGGAACATGGGTTTCTGACCTGTAGTTACTCTATCACCTCCCCTGTTCCTTCCTCCTTAGTTCCCAGGTCCTGGCCTGAAAGCAGTGGGAATTGGACCATGGCCTTCTACTCATACCAAACACAATACTCAAGATAACATAAAGCAAGGGGCCAAGAACAATGAAACCTTAATTTTAATACTGCCCATAGTCTGAAGATAATGCATTTGACATCGCCATCACTGGTTACTGCTTTCTTGATCTGGGTATAGTGGATCCATAATTCCAGCTACCTTCACAGCCATAAAAATGGAGGGTGTTTTCAGATCCTTTGACTATCTTCTTAGCCCAGATAGTCTGGTCTCTCATTTGGCTCTTTATTGTTAACCATTTCTCCAGCAACTGAGACCTACTTATTCTTTTACGTTTTTCTGACTTTTATAAATTTTTTCTAACATCTGAGAACAACTAGATGATAAAGGCAATCTTTTTAGCAGCTGCCTTTAATCTTTCTTTAAAGGACCTAGTGAAATTTGATTAAAGTCTCCTTGGTCAGTGTTGGACAGCAGGGAAAATCTATTCTGTCTGGGCTGCATTATCTGGCAGTGATCCTTCTTCCTATCCTAGAGGCAGTTTTCCTGTCTTTTTCAGAGAACCATGGGTTTTGACTTTTCCAGTGATACAGATCACTGATTGAAAGGGAACATAAATCATGAACAAGGAGGAAGTGAAAGTTTCTCTTTTCCCACCAGGCTCAGCCCAGGGGAACTTTTTCCCTTCTGTGAGGCTGCTTAGAGAAGGTACAGGAGATAGCAGAAGGAACTGACAGTTTGGGGAACTAGTTCTCCTCTGTGTGCATTCTGCTTGAATGGTAGGGGCCTCCAGATGAGAGACCCCCCTCCCAATCTCTACTCATGGACTGGAGTCAAACAACAAAACAAGAGAGAACTCCAGACATGGGGCAAGTAAAGATTTAGAGATTTGGGGGGTTTACTGAACAATCTGTCAGAACCAAAATGATTTGGGTACCTAACAAAGAGGGTACAGGTCTTAAAGCAGGGGGGCATTTCATACCAGATAAAGCCACTGGTCAACATAAGAAAACAGAACTGGCAGAAACACATAGACACACAGAGAGGCACATAGTAAAGACAACCAGGGATGCCCACCATATATTCATATACCTGAACAGGCCAGAGGAGTCAAGTGATGTCTCACATTGATTCTAAATGTTGGATCAGCAGCCAGGTCCAGCCTTTGTTCTGTCCTAACCAGAAAGCCCCTTTACCAGAGTTACATCCTGAGATGACAGACTAGATAACTTTTATTGAAGGAAATTTAGGAGTATCAGAAGGTGCTGCACCACTGCAGATCTCTCCTGAAGCACTAGAATATCTTAGACTGCTCCCCCGGTTGGGGGAAGTCTTTGGCTGCTGTGGTCCACAATCTGTGCTGAGACCTGGAATTAGTCAAAATGGTGAGAGTCTCGTAAGGATCTCACCGGGGCCTTTGTATGTTGCCAAGTAGAGACCCAAAGACCACACAGCACAACCAACATCAAAGGTGAGAGTCTGCATTAAGTCAGCAGGCAATTGCCTGAAAAGAGACCCTTCTTACAGAGCAGTCTCCAGTGCATTTTACATGGAGCTTTTAAAGACATAGGACACAGAAAACTACATCCTCGTTGGCAGTTGCAGGAGAAGTAAAACAAGCAAGCAATTTATCAGAATCCAAAACATGAAGCTAGCTGGACATTTTTACCCATTGGTTGTGCCATTCCCAGGGACTTTCTGTGGTGGGAGTAGAAAAGGGGGGACCATTTTCAGGTTAAAGTTGACTCCAGCTGAAACAAGATGTATGAAATTTGCCGTATAACAAGAGAAATGTCAGGCTTTGCTTCAAATCACACAGTGAGTATTTAACAAAGCTAGGTTTCAAACCCAGAATTCTCTAGTTCCAAAGCTACACCGTAACCTATTGCATTTGCTACTGCTGCATAATGAATCACGTCTCAAAACAAAACAAGCAAGCAAGAAGCTCTTAGCAATTTAGAAAAGTCATGAAAATGTACTGTGCAGTAACCTAAGGGTGTTCTGTTTTCAACAGAAAACCGAGCCAGGTTAGATGGAGATGAGCATGTATTTCAAACAGTAAGGTTTGTGCTGAAATCTAAGAAACCTCCACATAAACACAAAACTGGTCCCAGGTCCTCCTTCCCCTTACGTCTTCTACATGGCTTCTGTCTCTTAAGGAAAGTGGTAAATTAAGGGCAGACTATTCGCTAAAGCATTTCCTGATTCTTAATCTCTGGTCTGCAAGGCCAATTTTTGCTACCTGGGTCTGCCTTACAAAAGGAGCACCCCCTCAACTTCCCAACATGAACAAAGCTCATATGTCCCAACAAGACTCACCAAACAATGTCCACCCACTCAGGGAAACCCATTGCCCTGGGGGACATCTCTCCCGACTCCATCTTTCTTAAATGACTGACCACTTTTTTGGTTTGTTTGTTTATTTATTTGTTTGTTTGTTTGGAGACGGGATTTCTCTGTGCAGTCCTAGAACTCACTCTGTAGATAAGGCTGGCTCAGAGATCTGCCTCCCTCTGCCTTCCCAGTACTGGGGTTAAAAGTATTACCTTCCCAGCTTGGACCTGACTTCTAATGGAAATCTCTCCTTCAATTTCTGTGTCTGGCAACTGCCCCAGACTCAGCACAAATATGACATGTTGACCTTCCTTTATTTTCTTCCCCGAAACCCCACTAAGGAAGCAGCTTGAGTAGAGTCAGGCCATAAACAATTAGTTCTTGACAGCTCACTGTGGAAAAGGAGAGTCTTCACATTCGAAAATCTTCCCCAGCCAAACTTGTCAATGAGCTCCAGATCCCCTTACCCTCAAAGTTCCTGTCTCTCTCAATGTCTCTTCTCAGAATGAGCTTGGCAGCCCTGCTTCTTTCCTCTGAACAGGCTAGCAACCTTACCAAACCTCCACACTAGCCTCCCTCAGTTGCTTAGTCAGCTATCAATATTCTTCCAATGTGTGGTCCCTGCCCTAAAAGAGTTGGCACAACCATCATTACCTACCTCACTGCCTTTGGGATAAACAGACTTCTGCTCCAACCAGCCTGACCCTCTCCTTTCTGCCCTGCTCCTCTTTTACTTCCTGGATCTTTCCAAATGCTGAACTTTGACCTTTGCTCACCATTCCCCTCCCTTTATGTCCTTCAGGTGAACAGCAGCATCAGCATGAATGTTGTCAGTTCCATCTTCTCCTTGACTGGAATCATCATTATCATCACAGATATATGTATTGCCAACTCTGATAATAAGCCTCTGACAGTAAGTATTACAATGGGCCGGTCCCAATGCTTCTTCAGGACCAGGAGAGCTTACATGGTGGTTTCTTGAGCAAAAAGGAATTGCGACAGAATTCCATCCTAATATGATCTGTAAATTATATAACTTTGACCAAACCCCTGCAACTGCTAAAAACAACCACAGTGTTTTTATACCACAGTGAGGACTCTGAGATTAAATGGTCTGAGGGTAGAGATATGACTATTTATCTCAAGCCGCAAACTGGTCCTCCTTCAGAACTAACCAAGAAGACCAAGCAAACCTGGGAGAGCAGAGGCCCATCTACAGAGGTGCGAAAAGTCCTCAGAGGGAGAGCCTCCTTGTAGGTCCCAGAAGAAGCCTAATCCGGTTGACAGAACTTGGCCTTGATGGCACATGGCAAGAAACCAAGCAAGGTTTTTGACCTCGGGGGTCCAACCCTAGGCAACAGGATGATAAAGAGGTGGACTGTGGTAATGAGGAATTAAGATTGACCTTATCTACTAGTCTGAAAAGTGGCTGTTGAACAACAGGCACCTCTGTCATCAAAAAGTATACTAGTGTCATGTAGAACAAAAGTTTAGGGTTCCAGTAGGCCTGATGCTAAACCCTGGTGCCTCATCCTCTGCTGCAGAGGAAAATTGGAGAAGTACTCCTAGACCCTGCCTCTATAGTATACTACAATGCCACAGCCCAATTCGCACTGAGCTCAGTCTGCCATTAAAGCTCTGATTCAGACAAGACCACAGGAATCATACAAGCTAAGACAACCAGGAGCTAGGCAGAGGTGGTGGTACTGACCTCACTGTTACATCCTCCAATTCACAGTAAGGACTCCTGGCCCCTCATATAGGTTCATAGTTCAGAGCACTTGTTGGAGTCTATCACAGTTAGGAATTATCTCAGAAGCAAGTGTTACAACAAATAGTTATTGTAGAGAAAAGTAAATAAGACCTCAGGACAAGGAATCTGGAGTACTTACCCACCAAACCTACCAGTCATCAATGGAAGATCGATCTCCAGAGGACTGAGCTTTGGGCTTTGTGGCACTAACAGTAAAATGGGCTCTGGAGGCCATAAAAGTCCACAATAAAGAAATTCAGTGGCTGACAGGTAGAAGTTGGGTTACACTAAATGCATATGGCAAAGGTACATAAAGGTATCAACACCAATACACCACACACAGAGGCTGTCTCTAGTCTTCCAGAAGAGACATATGGCAGTTGCTTTAGGATGGCTACAAATGTGGACTGTCATCCAATCAACCCTCAAGACTGAAATGCTCCCATTTTCTCTCTGCCTGCAGAGTTCTTTGAAGGCAATCTCTGGTAGTCTCCTCCCCTTCACCCTCCTGGAATTCATCCTCACCTGTGTGGTCTCCCATTTTGGATGCAAGGCTGTCTGCTGGACCCATTTTGAGGTGAGTATTGGGCTTTATTCCAGGAATCAAGCCTGCTCTGGGGAGGTTTAACAAGGAGTGACCAAAGCTTGAGAGAAGTGAGAACTGAGAGAGTGTATCAGGTAAGTTTTGCTGAATAACAAACTACCCCCCAAACCAAGTACCTTAAAACATCAAGTATTTGCTTCAACAGTTCTCAACCTAGGGGTCACATATCAGATATCCTGCATATCAGATATTTACATTATGATTCGTAACAGTAGCAAAATTACAGTTATAAAGCAGCAACAAAAATGATTTTATGCTTGTGGTTACTACAACATGAGGAACTGTATTAAAAGGGCTACAGCATTGGGAAGGTTAAGAACCACTGATTCATTTGGTTCTTGGTTCTGAATATCATCCCTTCATACTGTGATACATGACTTCTTCTTCCAGCTGATGTCATCACTCTTTGATGGAATCACTCTTTCTGTAGCCAGCTGCCAGATGGGCTTCAGGACAGCTGGCACCCAGGTCTCCTAGTGGGATAGTTTATTTCTAGTCCTGATGCCAGCTTGGGTTTCTTCACAAGGCATCTGTATTCCCAGAAACGCATGTAATTCCTCACAGGCAAGCACTCTGGCCTTTGCTTGTGCCCTACTTGCTGATGTCCTATGGCCAAAATCACTCACATGGCCACCTTAATACTTGTGAGCAGTTATGAGGAGAAAGGCTACAAAGTTACCTAAGAGGCATGAACAGGAGGATTTGTAGATTTTTTTTTTCAATTGAGTTACTAAACACTTCCGAAAGGATCAAACCATGTTTATTTCCATCCCAGGATTCCAAGCATCCCATCCAATTCTGTTACCATACTTGAAGTCCCGGATCCAGTTTTGGATTATGGATCTGCTTGAAATGCAACCTAGAAACCAAAAGCAACTTTGGGACTGAGAATGTAGGCTGGAAGCTTGGTTGGCATGCAGGAAACCCTGGGTTTGATCTTCAGCACTGCTTAAACAGGGCATAGTGGTACATGCTTATAATCCCAGAACTTAGGAGGTAGAAGCAGGAGAATCAGAAATTCAAGGTGATCCTTGGCTACTTAGCAAGTTTGAGACCAACCTGGACAACATGAGACTCTATCTCAAAAACAGTTACGATAACAATTTTTAAAATTCTATTAATATATCCAACAGAATCTAGTGGGACAAGAACTAGATAACTCAAATTCACTCTCCCATTCAATATAGAAAGACGAAGAGGCTCAGGACAAATTCTAAAATCTTATGGAGCTGTCTGACATACAGCTCAGTGGTTAAGAGCACTGGATGCTCTTCTAAAGGACCCAGGTTCAATTCCTAAGCACCCACATGGCAGCTCACAACTGTAAATAACTTCAGTTCCAGGGGATCTGGTGCCCTTTTCTGCCCCCTGCAAACACCAGGCTCACACATGGAATACAATCATACATGCAGGCAAAACACCCCTGCACACAGAATACTTTGTTAAAGTTAAAATATACCAAGAGTCAAGGGAATTGAAAAACACACCATTAATAACAGACCAAAGGGAAGCTTAAGAGATAAGAGATGCAAACATGGGTGTACATCTTGGCCTGGAGGTGATGCCAAGGTCAAGGTCACAGGTGTTTCTTGGTGAAACACGGATTCTGCTGTAGCAGTGCTTCCTGTCATAGAAATGGACATTCTGTCAGCCATTCCATCAACTATTTCAATGAAACCCTATGGAGCAATGTTACCTACATGGTGGCAGAGAGCACTTCTTGGATAAAAACCAGGTCAGCTTTGAGGAAGGATCTGACATTGCTTTCTACTGCTTCCTGGATGTGTCTCCCTGGTCCACTGTTCTCTGGGTCTTGATCTCTCTTGGCTCTGTCAGTAACATTTTTGCTTTCTCAAAAGAAAGAGTCCACCCTTTTCATCTTAAGAAAGATGTGAATTTTCTAAGCATTTTTGTACTTTCAGCAGTGGCAGCTCATATTCAGTGGTCCTTTTGCTAATACAAGTTTCTGGAAAATCCCTGGGAATGTCTTATTACCAGATTATGGATGTCGCAACTTGACAAAAACCTCATCTTTAGTTGTGTTCTAGATAGACCTGTCTCTAGATCTACCAACACCTATTTTGAGATCTGACTTGGCTAGGACCAAGCCCATAAGAAAAGCCTTTTAGAAGCTTTTCGGTATAGCCAAGGGCCTCACTAAAGCCTAGAGACATGGTTTAGTCAGTGGAATGCTAGTTGTACCAGTGCAGGAACCCGAGTTCAGATGCCCAGCATTCACATTCAAAAGGCAGGTTCTGCAACATGTGTCTGTAACCCCAGAACTGGGGATCAGGGAAGGTGGGGCCAAGATGGGTAGACAGAGCTCACCAGCCAGCAAATCTAGCCAATCAGTGAGCTCCCAGTCCAGTGAGAGAACATGTATCAAAAAATAAAGTGGAGAGCAGCCGAAGAAGACACATCTCTGGCGTCCACACACATGTGCACACACATCCACACATATCCCCATGTACTGTGCACACACAACATAAACATGCACAGTCTTACTTAGCACAGGGTTGATTAGACACAATCCTTTCTCGGTAGTCTAACTCTAATTTAGCATTTGTTGTTAGGCCTAAAATTTACTTTGAATGTCATTTATCCATTGGTAACTTCAGAAATCCACCCCCAAGATGTAATGGCTCACACAACAGGCATTTAGCTCATGATCCTCTAGGTCTTGCCATCGGTTCTGATATGCTAGGATTGCCAAGTCTATAGTTGTTTGCTGAGATGCCCAGTGGTTGGGTGGGCTTGTATAGATGCACATGTGTCTGGCAGTTGGCAAACTGGCTGTGGACAGAAAAAAAACTGGGCTACTTATCTCATTATTTATCAGGTCAGGCAGACTGTTTTCTGTTCCAATGAGAAAGATCAAACTACAGTAGGCCAAAACTTCACAGGTTGCTGCTTATATCTCCATTACTATTGTTGTCTCCTTAGCCAAAGAAGGTCATGTGACCAATCCCAGCACACATGAGAGAGGGTCTACCCAAGGCATAGAAAGAGGAAGGAACGGAAGTTAAAGCCTTTTTTAAAGTTCACTACAGTGGACACTGATTTGTTCCCTGTCCTTTGTCTTTCAGAACATGACAGTGATCTCAACCATGTTTGGTGGAAACACAGTCAACACGACCACTGGACCTGTCAACACTACCAGCCCAAACAATGCCACCAACATCCCAGTCCAGCCCACCCTCCCCAGTAATGTTCCCCCTGAACAACTATACCAAGATGTAGCTGATCGTGCCCAGAACTAGTTGATGGAATGGCTGACAGAATGTCCATTTCTATGACAGGAAGCACTGCTACAACAGAATCCTTGTTTCACCAAGAAACACCTGTGACCTTGACCTTGGCATCACCTCTAAGCCAAGATGCACACCCATATTTGCATCTCTTCGCTCTTAAGCTTCCCTTTGGTCTGTTATTAATTGTGTGTTTTTTAAATCCCTTTGACTCTTAGTATATTTTAACTTTAACAAACTACATCCAACATTGAATTTTGTGTTCAGTTGCTCCTGTTGTTTGCTTATTGTTGGAAGCCAATTCTAATATAATAGACCAACTGTCAGCTCAGCCTCTAATTCCCCTCCCCCAGCTCTAATCATGGAACATGAGGAGAAAGTATGGACTGCCTAACCCTGGTGTGTGTCCCCAGCACTTCTGGGTGTGTGAGTGAGACCCCAAATGAACACCAGACTGTCTGCTGGAACTATAACAAGCAAGCCACGCAAGCCCAAGGAAAAGAGCTGTCTGGGTTGGGCAATGGTAGAGATGCAAACTTCACAGTAGGAAGGGGCCTCTCAAGGATGATAACAGGATGAGAGCAACTCCATTAAGTACCCAGTACACTATGTAGTATTTTCCAGCAAAGAGTTACAAACAGAATTTTATGAAATAAAATTGACAGATTCAGCCATATCCAAAGAAAAGGCCAAGACGAAGATAGCTCATTTACCAAGAAGGAAATCTGACCATACTGGCCAAATCACTGGCTCATAGACTATGTGATCCTGCAGAGGTTGGGAGAGGTAAGGTTAGGTGCTGTGGACACTCCCTCCAGTTTCTCCTGTTCTATTGTTTGTTTTGTTGAGGTAAATGTAGTTTTAGAGGAAGATAAGTTAAGACCTCATATTTTCTAAGCTGGACTCAAACTCCCAAACTGCAGAAAGACTTGAACTCTTGATTATCCTGCCTCCATCTCTAAGCACTGATGTGACAGGGATGTGTCACCATGCCTGACTGCCTTCCTATTCTGAAATTTTAGTAGCCTGTAGGGGAAAAGGAAGCACACATCTCTTCTCCCCCTGAAGCTTTCAGAATCTTTCAAGACAGCAGACAGTAGACAGATTAATAGGAGAGAAGAAGATATTTAAATTTATTAGGTGCTTGTCACAGAATCTCACAAATCCTGAGAAGAGCCAGATAGGTGTGGTTTGTACAGAATCAGGTACTGCAGAAAGAAACAAGCAGCTGAGACTTGGAGGGAAATGATAGTCATGGGCTGAGAAGGGTGAAGGGAGGGGTACAGGGGAACAGAGTCTCAATGCAAGAACAAAGATAGTTTCTCTATAGCAATTAAAGTTGCAGGCAAATGGTGTGTGGTAGCCTCTGGTGTTGACAAAGTCTCCTGTGACATTAATCTCCCTGCTTGAGGAGATGGGGCACCACTTGTGGCAACAACAAGGCCTGGTGGAGAACCTGTCTTTAGATAATAGAACTTCAAGAGTGCCTAAGGAGCAAGTCATAAGGAGGGCGAGGGGGAGAGACACAGGAGAGCTGGAGGTCAGAGACTCTGACTCACTGTTATCTCAGAAAAGCCATATCAGCAAGCTGTGCTCGGAGTGCCTGTTGCCTAAGCCTCAAACAGTACCTATGGTTACTGATATAAGAGATGCTCAGTTTACCCCAAATATTATCGCAAGAATTTTGACATGGAGAAAGAGGCATCAGGAATAACAAAAGGAGCCAGTTGACAGAGACTGGAAAGCCCCCTACCAGGACTAGAGTAAGGAACCGTGTTGTACCTCATACAGGTGACAAAAGATTAAAAGGTATGTTCTATGTGAATGACCTGCAAAGATGCTTTTATTGGAATGTTTGTGACTTTTGAGCCTCCCAGGTGTTTATCCTGCTTCCATTCTCAGAAGAGCTTTCCCTTCCTTAGTAACTGTCTCAGTTTCTAAGTCACTATCCATGTGTCCCTGGCCCAACTCCTTATTCAGAAACATAAGTCTACAAATCTTACCGTGTACTCTCTAGACTCAAATCTCTGTCTATAACAAAGAGGCTGACCTCTGGGATATCACAGAAAGCATTCATTTTGTTCCCAGTCTGCTGTTGCCTGGGCAGGTCTGGTCTGACCTGGGGATGGCAGAACCATCTTATGCATTTGTGTTTCGGGGAAAGGCGGGTTCCATGGCCTTACAGACCATAAATGCATATGTGGGGCCTCACTGGCCACAACTGAGTTGTGTCAAGTGCTTCAGGGAAGCCAGGAATGTTCGGTGTTAAGTGTAAAGCTCAAAGCGTATACAGCAGGCAAAATCTCTTGTGGCTCAGGTAGGGACTGACCACTCCTACTTCCTGTTGGCAGAGGAAGTCACAGGGCAGCCCAGTTTTGAGGACTTAGGAAGACATCTCTAACCCTCTCTGCAGGTGCAGACACACAGAGGCCTGGGGACTAAGGCAGTTTTTACATTCAACCTGCTACACCGATCTATCCCAAGGTTAGCTGAGAGCTGGCCTAGGCCTGTCCCCAGGGTGTCTGAACCTTTAGGTCCTACCTAATCATTGTGGCTTTCCCAGTTGCCTCAGAAGCTGTTCTGTGAAGTCTTGAACTCAGAAACTCACAGGCAAATTTGCCAAGCACTTGAAGAATACCATGTATCCAAAATACACATATACTAACACATGTTCACCGGAGCCTGCCATCAGAAATCTGTGAGCATCCTGGGCCCCCTACCTGTAGTCAAACCTGGGTGTGCAAAACACATGCAGTGAGATGAAGGGGAAGGTGAAAGCCAGATGGGTCCACATCCTAGATGGGACACTAGTAGTGGGTGCCCAGCAAATCACTTTCTTCTCTGAGCTTTGGTGATCCCTTCCAGAGACTGAAGCAAGGGGCTAGGGTACTCTGGGGCCCTTTGAAGGCCAGTGATCACACAAGTAGCTTCCTCTGGCCCCCACCTCTGGGAGACAGGCGGAGGCCACTGGGCCAGGAAGAACTGAGAACCTGCCAGAGGCGCAGCTTCTAAGCAGTGATTTCCAAGCCCCACACGAATAGCAAGGTTTTCACAGGATGATGTGTGAATGTGGGAGCGCAGAGGCAGAGGGGAGTCAGCAGTCCGCACAGCAGCCTTGGCAAGCCGGTGAGTACCCCCATGGTCCTTCCAGAAAGGCCATCCAGGGAACATAACTAGAGAAAAGGCAGGGGGGATTGTGAGGACCCCCAGGGCAAGAGAAGGCATCACTGAAGGGAACCCACTTGGCGCTGAGATTGGGAAGTAGGACCCCAGGGCCACCCACTCCAGCTCAGGGTAACAAGACCCACTGCATGGTGAAGGGTGACAAAAGAAGGCTGTATTCTCCCCTTAAAGCCTAGACCAGAGGCCATTCAGGTACCCACAAGAGACCCCAGGCAGACAATCACCCTCCCAAGAACTAGAGACTTCCTTCCTCCAGAAGCCAGCTCAGTTTATGTGTCCACCCTAGTCAGGTGATTCTATCCATGTATAGGTGTCCTGGCTGTCTCTTCTGAGAGAAGGACATGGCAAGGGTCACTGCTAGAAAAGTCTTCTCAATAAATACTGTGTCATTTGCAGATGGGGAGTATTAGTTGAAGAAAGGAATTGGCTCTGTCTCTGCTGTTCAGCTTCAGGGGCGCAGGGAGGCAGGGGGTATAGAAGAAAGCCATGGGTTATGAGAAGTACAACCTGGGGCTAGGATAGAAGAAAAATGACTAAGAGATCTGTTTCCCCACAGCATCTTGTGGGACAGTTTACATCACTTCTGGGACAGTGGGGTGGGGCTGAACTGTCCTGGAAAAGATGAGACTGGAGACAAGATGCCTGGTGCCACTGAGCCAGACTTAATAGATGCAAGTTCTTGCCCAGTTTGAGAAGTGGCTGCAGACCCAGGATGCATGTATAAGAAACCCTTAGAAGCCTGAAACACCTTACCCTTTTACTACACTTCGACATTATGATAAACGGAGAAACTGAAGCTCACAGAGATTAGGCAATTTGCCCACAATCACTCAGCTACTTAACCTCACCAGATAGTAATGTGGATTCTTACTGGGTTGCATGAAGGGTCTGTGACTTATCTACGAGCCAAGATGCCAAGTCCCAGATGTGTTGCCATGTATTTCATCCCAGAATCCCCACCCCTTCCAGCTGCCAACACCTCCTCCCAAAAAGCAACTCCAAGGGGGGAAATGAGCAAACTGCTTTGGGACCTGGGTGGAAGAAGAGGCTTTCTAGAGATGCTCCTAAAGGACTGAAGCCTTCCTCCATACCAAGAATGGGGCCAGATGTTGGTAGCTGGGCATTATTCTCTTTCTGGAGTGTTAGGGGCTTTGCTCTGTGTGTGTGTGTGTGTGTGTGTGTGTGTGTGTGTGTGTGCTGTGATTTCCATCAAGCCTAAAGTGGATGTGCTCTGTAAAATTCTTTTCCATTTGAATATTGGTTCTTTTTTGTAGTGGATAAATCAAATTTTATATTCTATGGCACAAATAGCTATTCCTAAGTCAAGTTGTACACATTAATTTGTAAAAAATTCACAGCGATTATAGCAAGATGACACTTAAGCAGTCGGTGGCTTTTCCAGTCACCCTGAGGCCAGAGAGCAGCAACTTAGTAATTAGCAACTAGCCTGCCAGGTCTTGTGCTGTGTCATTTCTTAACCTGAGGCTGGTCCTCAGCTCAGGTTCAGCGGGCACGAAGGGTGTTTGCTGGCTTTAATCTTTTCCCATGCTTTTTCTTGCTCTTCTCACTGCACACAGAGTGGCAGTCCCCAAGGCTGGGCACTGAGCAAGAAGGAGAAAGAGGATAGGGGCCATGTACCTGCTGGATGCTTTGTGAGTTGGTAGGCACCTCTCTAAAGGGGCGAATCTACAGAGACACACCCATTGTAGGGATCTCTCTCTCCCATGTTCCTCTCTGCAAAAGAGATTTCCCCAGCCTGGGAATCTGGAGGTCCAGTGAAAAGAGCCAACATGTGACTTTCTCATATGACAAGCTGCTCGAAGCCAGCCTCTCTGCCATGGCAAGAGATTACCAACGATCTGCTGCCCCCCCCCCTACAGTGTCAAACCTACTTTCAACCTTACTTGCAACCTTGGGGGAGGTATAAAAACACCCTACAGCTTCTCAGCCACCTGCCTTTTGCAAGTCCCCTGACACCTTTGGTGACATCACTTACTTCAGAGTCTGGTCTCAGCTAACAGCTCAGCCTTAACATCTTCAACCAACACATCAGCTTTCCAGACCTGTGACCTGCCCCACTCCCTCCACCCACTCCACAAAATGACCCACATTGCACGTCCTTCCCAGGACTGTTCTGGAGTCTGTAGGAGAGCTCTTTATAAACAGTGAAGGGCTTCCCATGAAGGGCTGTTATTACCACAGCTCATTCAGCAGTTGACCCTCGACACAGCTGTCCTGGATGTCCTGAGTATCCGGGCAGCTGTTTCCCTAAGGCAGGGTGCAGTGGCTTTTCTTCCTTCTGTTTGTATGCATGCATGAGTGGTGGGGATATCCCGGCTGATTGTTAGTAAGAAAGATAGGGATACAGAGATGGAGTTGCCTGGAATACCACAGATACATTCATCACTGGCTTCCAGTAAAGCTGAGGGGAGAGGAGAGTGTGAATCTCAGGATGTATTCCTGCTTGGGTTTGCCACCGAGGGTGCAAAGCCTATTTATGTAGGTGTTTCTCTTCCCTTGAGGATCACGGGGGTCTGCGTGTGATCATATTTCTCACCACCCACCTGGGAGAGATGCTGTTAATGACGAAAGTGTTCCCTGCTGGGTAACTTGAGCCCAGTGGGAGCCCAGAGAGTCCTTCTGACCTCAGAAAATGACCCATCGTGGTCCTCAGACTTGATCTTTACCTGTTCATGGTGAAATAGCAACTACGAATGCAAGTGTGTCCTTTTGGCCTAAAATTCTGCCTTTTTCTGATTCCGTGGCGTTAAGCTGTCTTTAGTGATTTTTTAAAACTGCCTTACTTGGGAAAGCACTGCTGTAGCAGGCTAGTTCAGCTGTAGATGCCGAGCCTACTTGAAGATTGTTCCAAGTATAACAGTTGGTCCCCCTCACCCTGACAATGAACTTTCTAAAGTCAGTATCGTCCTTACTGGAAGTGGGAATTCTGGGATCTGTCATAGTTCAACCACTGGGGTGCTATGTGACTGAAGGAGGCAATCACCCTCTCTGGTTTGCTGTGTATTTCCTGCTCTTTCCCATACTCTTGACTCCTGGAGGACATAAATTCTTCTTAGTGCTTTACCTCTATGTCTCTATTTCTGGAGGCTGTAATGGTCAGGAGAAGCCAGAGTATGCTTTAGGAACACATAGCTTAGTTTCCGTTTTATGTGTACATGTGTATGTATATAAGTAATGTGCATGTGTGTGGGTACATGTACACGTGTGCACACATACATACAGAGGCCAGAGGACAGTCTCAGGTGTCATTCCTCAGGCACCACCCACCTTATTTCTTCAGTGTCTCTCACATTTGGCCAGACTGGCTGACCACCAAGCCCTAGGAATCTGCTTCACTTTGTCTCCTCAGCACTGGGATTCCAAGAACTCTACCATGTCCAGCATTTTTATGTGGGGTCTGGACATAAATTGAACTTGGGTTCTCATGGCTTACAAACACTTGGCCAAATCTGCTATGCCCTATCACCATCTCAGTGCCATAAGACAGCAGAGGATGCTCTCCTCCTGTGTCACACTCCTGAAGACTTTACCCACTTGGGAACTCAAGTACATAAAGTGACCTAAGTCTAGCTAGTTTCTGGAAGACGGCTAGTTATTGTGACAAAGGGGAAAGCCTGCCCATTATACCCTGTCACTAAACATTTAGCTCAGAGGCTGTAGATTTACTTTCACAGGACCACACCAACGTCTAGGTACCCAGAATACGATAGCTAGAATAAATGGGCAAATGACAGACTGTCCCTGGAGGCAGCAATGACAGTCAGGTGCAGGCTGGGACTCGAATCTTTGCCCTCAAGTTTACTAGCTGAGTCACCTTAAGCATGTCCTCCCGATGCTGCAAACCTTGGTCAGCACCCCTAGATGATAAACTGTGGAAATTATCAAGTCACTGGGAAGATGAGAGGTAATGTGTCAGAAGCATCCTCTCCTCAGGAAAGGGCCAGCAAATGCTGCTAATCCCATGACCTGGTGCAGAATGGAGCTGTGCCTGCGAATAGTTCAGAGTTTCAAAGGTCAGTGATGATCTAGGACTAACCACACTGCTTTGAAACAAACATACCCAGTCCTTTGCCAGTTTCCAAGAACAGCCTGGTCCATTTTGACTTCCGAGATGAGAGGGGCAGATGCCCAGGGTCATCTACACAGAGAGAATAGGCTTGCTTCTCCTCAGTCCAGATTTCGTTGCCTGTGTGAGACTATGGGGAGGAAGGGCATGACAGCCAGAGTACGTAACTAGTAAGTAGAAGAAGCTCTATCTCCAAATCCCCTTCAAGGACCCTCCCCAGCCTCTAACCCCTACAAGCTGATTGTGGCTCATGTGCCTGAAGTCATGGTCTCACTATTTGGAGTAATTGTGGAAGTTTTAGGAAATGGACGCTCTCCAGAGAAAGTGGCTCACAGAAGCCAGGGCTTGAGGTTTTGTAGCCTCACCTTCCTTCCTGCCCACTCCGAAGCTTCCTTGCTACAGGTGTAGGGCAACCTGGCCTCACTCCCGCCACCACACCTTCCCTGACAGGATGGATGGTGTTCCCTTGAGCGCTAAGTCAAAATAAACCCAACTTCATTTTACACGCTTTTTTAGGGTATTTGGTCACGGAAATAAGAAAAGTAATGCAAGGTTCTGTCACCTGTCAGTCATATCGTCCTAAGTCTATCAAGCCTTTGTCTAACATAGGCCACTGAAGGACATCCCAGACCCAGACTCTAGCCAAAATCACCATAGCTATATCTACCTTCACTGTATGGAAATATCTGGAAACTTAGTTTATTGTTCTTCTTATTCCAAATCATAGAAATTAGTGTATTGCCATCTAAAGCAACAAGTAAATTCCAGTAAACACGTGCTATGGTCCAGGCAGTGTTCTGAGGCTGGAGTTGGAAAACTCCATCCCACCAACTGTATACAGGCCATCTGTCCACATCAATAAAGTTTACTGAAACACAGCCCCACCTGTTTATGCATTCATTGCCTGTGTCTTGTTCACAATACAAGTGGCATTTCCTACTTAAAACAGGAAGTACTTGATCAAAGCCCAAAGTCTTTACTAGCTGAGTCTCTGCAGAGAATGTCTGCCAGTGCTCTCTTAAGCAGTATTCATGTCTTCTAAGTCATTTCAGTGTGAGAGCCTGGAAACCAGACCCCCAACTGCGTCCCACCATGTGGGAAGTAATAGCACAATTCTAAGACACTTGCATTTGATGTCACATGTTGGCCACCCAGCTTTGGCTGGAGGAAACATTAGAAAGTTCTTAAAGATATCAAATGACTTCTGCCACCCTCTGCATGGGATTGTCATTCAATTACACTATGTGCCTGAAGCATGTTTTTCTTTTGTGTGTATGTGTGCAATTGTGTGCATGTGTCATGCAGAGTCCTGCCATGTGTATGTATGCAGAGCCCAGAGGTCTGCTCTGCGTGTCACTCTTCAGGAGACAACTACTTTGTTTTTTTGAGAGAGAATCTGGAGCTCACTGGTCTAGAGCTCACTCAATAGGCTGGGCTGACAGGCCAGAGAGCCCCAGGGTCCCCGGCACTAGGCTTTCAAGTGTGAGCCCACACCAGCTTTTTCCACGGGTTTCTGGGGCTCCCGACTCAGGTAGGTCCTCGTGCTTACCCGGCAAGCATTTACCTCCTGAGCTGTCTCCCTGACATATGGATCGATTGTGAATCGCCTACGGTGAACAGAAATGCCCATGCCAGCAGAGTTCACCCTGTCCCTCCTCTTCCAGTCCCTTTGAGGTACTCAGTCTCTGTGGAGACTCGGGTATGAGTTCTCAAAGGCAGATTCATCAGGACCCTTGTGTTTTACGTTCACAAAATGAATCAGGCCCATGACAGAGCCAACGGCACAGAGGACACACAGGTGGCAAGCACCATTATCTAGCATAAAGATGCTCTTCCACTGAGGTCCCTCAAAGAACCGTGAAATGGCTTATGTCAAGAGCCTGCTATTCCAGACACATAGATGGGTACATTTGTGTTATCCACAGTGCCAGAATTTACTGACTAACAATTAATTTACAAACCAAGTCAGTTTCATTTGCTTCAATTAGCCAAATATTCCTCATTTTCCCTTAATAGCTAACATTGACTAACGTGTGTACTTTTATTCTGATCTTAAGTATTAGTGTTAACTTTCAGATCACACCTAGTACACCTCAGTAAGTGTGAGTGTGTGTGTGTATGTGTGTGTGTGTGTGTGTTAAAAATAACCTCAAGTGTGAGTGGGTAGTTGGGAGTGGGAGCATCTTTATGGAATCAAGGGGAGGAGGAGAGAGGTGGAGGTGGGCGAAAGGAAATAACATTTGAAAGGTATATACAGAAAATTTCCAATAAAAATGATAAAAATGAATTAGTCCTAGATAAACATAAAAAAAAAAAGAATAACCTCAAAACCACAGAGGTCAGAGCATAGTTTAAAGAGGCCTTACCAGAGGTGGAGAGCTACTGAGACGAGAAAGGGCGCTGCATCCCTGCACTGGTCGGATAAGACAGTGAGGACCCCAGATGGAGAGCTGAAGGCAGAGGACCGCGGATCTGGGAGGTGCTGCAGAGATGCAGGACCACAGAGAAGCGCATGGCTGGTTCAGACACAGACACGGACCGGTAGTAACTTCAGGTAGTAACTGTATCACCCGGTGAAACCACGCCCAGCTGGAGCCAGACAGTCTGCCTGTCGGTACCATGGCGCACCCATTGGGTGGTCAGATGCCAGGTCCAGGGGGCCGTCACTACTCAGTGCCAGGTGTCTCCTTCACAGGGTCAAGGTGGTACTTTTTATCCTTAGGAGTAAATTGTTTGTGCCTTGTGGGTGGTGCTGGGCAGGTGGTGGTACCTGTGCACACAGTGAGACGCGGTGTCATCATGACATGTTTGAACTCACAGGAGGGCCAAACGCTGACTCTCAAAGACAGTCATCCAGGGCAGGGCACAGCCCAAAGCCTCTCTTTTACGCAATATGGAGTAACTTGGAGCAGAGCAGAGCCTGGTCCCCACAGGATGTGTGGCCTTCCGGCTGCAATGATTTGTGAACACAAACCACAGTCCTACAAGCCATGGGTAATAACACATTTGTGTGCTGGATAGATAATATGTTTTTTAAAAAACACTTCAGATGAAGATGCTACAATTCACTATGTAAATTGTGGCCCTTACCAGGCCTATAATGTGATAGGTTCTAGTGCCCTTCCCCCTACGTTTTTTGTCAGAAAACTGAGGCAGGAAGAGGTGTCCTTGTCCCTTGTCTCACAGTAACTACATGGGCCAGGGTTCAAATCCTGGCTTCAGTCATAGAGCTATGACTTGAACTGCTGGGTTCTTCACCATATATGAAAAACAGCAAGGAAGATAACTATTTAATCTCATATGGGCTGGAGAGATGGCTCAGTGGTTAAGAGCACTGGCTGCTCTTCCAGAGGTCCTGAGTTCAATTCCCAGCAACCACATGGTGGCTCACAACCATCTGCAATGAGATCTGATGCTGTCCTCTGGTGTGTCTGAGGACAGTGACAGTGTATTTAAATAAATAAATAAATAAATAAATAAATAAATAAATAAATCTTTTTTTAAATGTCATATAATCCACTAGAATAGTAACTGCAGCCCCCTGGGAAGCTACCACCTGACATCTGGCTAATGGGGCAATGTTCCCTAGAGTGTTTCCCAGGCCAGACACACCTAAGGTTTTCATAATCCTTGCTTATCTTGGCTACAATAGTGGTTATTCCTTGAATAGTCAGAAAGAGCAGGATGTTGCCCCAGGGTAATAATGTATCTGTAGTCAACAGGTGTAGGCCTAGAGGAAGGAAAGAAAGAAGGAAGGAAGGAAGGAAGGAAGGAAAGGAAGGAAGGAAGGAAGGAAGGAAAGAAGGAAGGAAGGAAGAAAAGAAGGAAGGAAGGAAGGAAGGAAAGAAGGAAGGAAGGCAGGCAGGGAGGGAGGGAAGGACGGAGGGAGGGGCACATCCTAAGCCATTCTTCTCTTGCCATGAATAAAGTGGTACTTCAGCTAAGCTCCACCTTCTCCAGCTGTGTGTTCTTGAACCATCACTCACCCTCCCTGGGGAAAGGAGGATGTTCAAATAGATGCTTCTCTCTCTCAAAGGTTCCACTTGGGCTGGGGATATGGCTCAGCAATGGTGGGCTTGCCTCACATGCAGGCTGGGTTCCATGCCCAGCATTGAAAATAAAATTCCTTCCATGTAATGTAGGAGAAATCAAGATCAGAGTCAAGAGTCCAGAAAATCTAAGATTCGAGTCAAAAAGAGCCAAGAACCCACTTGGCTTCTTTCCCCATCTCTAGCTGAAAATTTGGGCTCTACTATGTCCAGACCTCAGTAAGCAAGAGCAGGGAGATATGCCATTTATCAGCTGACAGCTTTAAGCATATGTGATCGCCATTACTGCCTTGTTATCTCCTGAGCCTTCGTCCCCCAGGCTCTCTGAACACGATGTCTGCACCTCCTGCCAGCAATGGTGTGTTCGTTGTCATCCCGCCCAGCAACGCCAGCGGCCTCCGCCCGCCTCCAGCCATTCTGCCCACCTCCATGTGCCAACCTCCAGGGATCATGCAGTTCGAAGAGTCACCGCTAGGGGCGCAGGCGCCCAGGGCCTCGCAGCCACCTGATCTTAGACCAATGGAGACGTTCTTGACCGGAGAACCCAAAGCTTTAGGGGTAAGGGCAGCTTGTCATGTGACTTAAGAGAACATTTCGGGGCAAGCAGCACGCTTCATGCTCAACGGGGAGAGATGGGGGCAGGAGAATCACTCACACACTAGACAGACAAGGATTCCCTTCCCCCTTGGAGCTCAACCAATAAACCAGTAAATACATGGCCAGAACTCCAGAGAGGATTAAGAATGATGGATGGGGACAGGAACGCTAGTAAAGGCAGAAATATCTCTATGGGGAGACGACACGGAGGCTAGATCTTACATGTTAAAGCCAGCCCTGCAAGAACAGGATGGGTAACGGGTAGGATTAGCTACAATGAAGACTAGCAAATACAAAGGCCCTGAGGTGGGGATGGGCGTGGCTTGTCTAAGGAAGACAGAATACTGCCGTGGCTGGGATGGGATGCATAAAGCTGACAGGGAAAAGAATAAAATGATAGGCAAGAGCCAACTCCTGTGGCTGACAGTCCACAAAGTGTGGCTTCCAAGCCCTTCTCCCATCTCAAAGGGCCTTAGACAATGTAATGGTCTCTAGGAAGGAATAAATACAGATTATAGGTAGATAAATGGAAAAGATAGGTGATAGATTAGATAGATGATGTAGATAGATGAAAGACAGGTAGCTGGTAGATGAATATGATTAAGAGGATGAGAGATAAATGGGTGATAAATATGATTGGTAGATGACAGGTAGGAAAAATATATTGGTAAGACAAATAGATGATAGAATATATAATAGATAATAGATGGTGACTGATTGATAAGATCGATGATAATTTTTAAGGGTTTTTTAAATAGCTGATGGATAAATAGGCATATGAATTACTAAAATATAAATGTTTGAAAGGCAATGCAGCAGAACTTACCACAAGGCCATACTTCCCACAGGGTCCCCACCCTTAGGAAAACCACCCAGCTTCTGGGAATGTTTCTGTGGGGCACTGGTAAATAGAAGAAAGTAGGGGTAAAGATAAGAGGGGGCTGGAAGGAAGGGAGATGATGAAAAGAAAACCAAGTGGAAATTTCAGCCAGTGGAAGCTGCTGTAACCCCCACTGCCCTTGATGAAGAAGGCAAAGTAGGCATTTGGTACCAACGTTCTGAGAGTCAAGGTACCAAAGCTAAGAAAATAAGGAAAGCGAATTTGAGCTGAGCTTAGCAACCCAGTCACAAAGCTGTGACCTGGAGCTCCTCCTAGTCTGAGGAGAGCTGGTTCTACCTTGACTAAAATGAGACTGGCCTGAGCGTCCGGATCATTCGCCGGGAGCTGTGGAGAGCCAGGTCTGCAGGACAGGTGATGTGGAGCTCACGGCGCCAGGTCGGTGGCATGAGCCTTTTCTGCTCCCCACAGACGGTGCAGATCCTGATCGGCCTCATCCACCTTGGCTTTGGCAGCGTCCTGCTTATGGTTCGACGAGGCCACCTAGGGATGCTCTTCATCGAAGGCGGTGTCCCCTTCTGGGGAGGAGCTTGCGTGAGTACAGAAGTAGCCATCCTCGGCTAGGGAGTGGTCTTGCCCAAGTCACCTTGCCCTGCCCCACTCCCAACATTTTCCTAGCCATAACATAGAGTTTCACTCACCCCCTCACCAGACTTAAATGGGAGTGATAGTTACCATTCACCGTAAACCTCAATCTGACCCACTCCCAGGGAACAGGCAGAGTTCTTGCAGAAACTATGGGTGAGGATCGAGCAGACCAGTGTCCTAATCACACCCGGGCTGCCCGAGTCCTGACCCCGCAATCATACCCCACGAGCGGAAACCCCTCAGTTCCCTCTGTGGGCTCCAGTCCTGTCCGACCTGATCCCTAAGGATCCCCTGCCCTATATCCATTCTTCTGGCCACACATCTCTGGAGAACCAAATCAGGGCCTCCTTGTCTGCTCCCAGGTCCCAAAGAGAAGGAGTTTACAAGGTGGCACTGCTGTCTGTGCCTCTACCAAAGGCGTCAGTGGCTCTAGTAATTGGGAGCCTCCAGCTACCTCCAGGAAGCACTGGTTTTTGGATGAGCTTAATGGGGTGTTTACTGGAGGTACACTGTGTATGACGGTGGAGTCCCCTCTACATATCCCAGACTATCTCAGCAAGAGATCAGAAGCCCCTAAAAGTGGAGTTCAGAGATGCCAACATTACTGGAACATCACAGCTAGAGCTAAATGGCTGAGAACAAGCTCTAAGCCCTGCTTCTAGTGGCCCAAAGTGGGCCCAAGAGGGAAGAACATTTTGGCAAGCAGGAGTCTAATGTGGGCACTACCTTGGGAAGAAACAAAGGTATCATTGTTCTTTAAGATCTCTCCTGTTTCAAATTCTGTCACAAGGTGTGCGCCATTCCCATGGTAGGAGGGGATGATAAACAAAGGCCTGTTTATCAGAAGAAACAACAGGGTCCTGAGGCCTAGGCGGGGCATATGTAGCTCCAAATTCAGTCATTATCTTAAAACTTCACAGGGCTGGGGAGATAGTTCAGTGTGTAATGCACTTGCGCAGCAAGATTGAGGGCTTGAGTCCTTACGTCTGTCACCCTTGTCAAAGGCCAGCCTGGGCTTGGAAACCCAAAGCTGGAGGGATAGAGACTGGCAGCCCTCCCCGAGACTCACTGGTCAACCACCCTGCTATAATCAGTGAGCCCAAGTCCGCATAAGAGGTCGGATCTCAAAAACTGAAGTGGGCGGCTCCTGAGGAAGAATGACACCAAAGAGGTACACACGCAGAGTACATACACACACACATATATACAGGCACACACGCACACACACACAGAGGCACATATGCATAAGTACACACACATATACACACATACACACTCATACACACACAGGCACACATGCCCTAGAATGCATATGAAAGAAGGATCTCTTCATTTTATGCTCTTGACACCCAACTGCTACCTGGTAAATACTTGTTGAGTGAGTCTTTGAAGGAAAGATGAATGCATTAAGATGCTTTATTAATATAATGTCAACAAAAAAACTTGCCTTGTAAACCATGGCTTGAGGCCTCAAGACAGAGGCCTCTTCGTGTGTTTGTTTTTGTTGTTGTTTGTTTTTTGAAACAAGATCTCTATGTGTTGCCCTGGCAGTCCTAGAACTCACTATGTAGAGCAGGCAGGCCTTGAACTCACAGAGTCACTGACTTCTGCCTCCCATGTGCTGGGATTAAAGGTATGTGTTACTATGCCCAAAGACAGGGACCTTTTACAGAAGCACTAAGACATCTTATGAATACACCCAAGATACCCGACCAGGATGCAGACAAGAAAGCTGGTGGTTCTCTACCGGTTACCTGTGTCTTCTTGATGGAACCAGGGTATGATGTTCCCTGCTGAGTGTCCCATTGAAAACCCCAATAGGCTCTCTCTTCCCCACAGTTTATCATCTCTGGGTCCCTCTCCGTAGCAGCTGAGAGGAACCACACCAGTTGCCTGGTAAGTCTGAACGGACACAGAGAACCAGGGTTGAGGACGATGCCCACTCACCTGGGTACCACTCTGGACCCTGATCCCATCTGCTCCCATTCAACAAGCATTCTTTGGGGGGTTTCTAAGTGTCCTGAAGGAATTTAGATGTCCACATTCAGAATGAGGAGATGGGACACTTGCAAAATGCCACTCAAGGTAGATAGTAAGAGTCTAGAGTCTTCACAGACATTCAGAAGGGGCAGAAGTAGGAAGGGTCCCCAGGAAAATAGCCACCAAGTTGTCTTAGTGTGTGGGCCTGGGCCTATGGGAAGACAAGTTGGGGATCAGGAAGCAGACATATGCTGCAAACATGTCCAAGGGAAGCCACTAAGAGGGTTAGGGTTCCTCCCCAGAAGCTCCTAAGAGTATGGGGAGGCATTAGGGCCTCTTCTTGGGGTCTCAGAAAAGAAGAAAGGAAAGAAAACAAAAAGGGAAACCCAGACTCCTTCAGAGCTCATGGTCCCAAGCCCTGAGCCAGGAAGGAGGATGTCCTTTCTCCTCTTTGCCTCTTCTTGTTGCTCCTCTGCCTCCCACAGGTGAGGAGCAGTCTGGGAACCAACATCCTCAGTGCCATGGCAGCCTTCGCGGGGACAGCCATTCTTCTCATGGACTTTGGTGTCACTAACTGGGTGTGTTGGCAGATGTCCCAGGGGGTGATAATCCCAGAGAGATGAGGGCTATAGACAGGACTAGGAAAGACCCAAGAGTCTGCAGTCCTGGGCTAGTTGCAGAGCCTGCTGCTCCAATAGACCTCATGAGTGTACTGACTCCGTGACCCTACCCCAGTGTCCGGTGGGGAAGTGGGGGGGGGGGGGATGAGATCCGGTAAAATAGAAGGAGTGGGACCCAAAACTGGAGTCAGGAAGGCTGCTGGATCCAGGTACACCTCCATCTCTTGCCTGGAAGGAAAGTTATTCCTGATCCAGGAGGTCTCTTTGTCTTTAAACGCTCTGTTTGCCTTGTCTGTGGGTTTGGGTTCTCAGGATGTGGGCAGAGGCTACCTCGCCGTGTTGACCATCTTCACCATTCTGGAGTTCTTCATTGCTGTCATTGCCACCCACTTTGGGTGCCAAGCCACCCGTGCCCAAACCAACGCAGTGAGTACTCTCACACCAAGTCCAGGGACCCTGGGGGAGCCTTTTGTCTAGGAAGACCTGCAGCCCTTCCCACTTCCTCTTTGTGACCGAGCTGTGATGAGAACAAGTTGTGAGATGGGACTATTCACCCCGTGGCCACAGGGGGCGCCATCACTATTGGCAGAACTGGGATCCTTCCAGAATCCGAGGACAGGATTGGGGAGGGCGAGGAGCGCACCTTGCACAGAGGTGTCCACAGACTGCCAAGAGATGAGTACTTCAGAAAAGACAGCATAATTCAGAGGAAGTTAAGCTCATTTTTCCAGGGGAATATAGGAAGCGGGTGGACAAAAAGAGCATGGGAAAACTGATAGCACAAAGGCTTGCCTGGGCAGAAAAATATAGCCAGGGGCTGGCAGATGCCATTTAAGGTTGGAGAGAGAGGATGAATTAGATTCAAGGAGCCCTGTGAATGGCTGTTAGTGTGGAAGCAGCCAGCTATGTTCAGGCAAGAGTTCTAGAAGCTCAGCAGAGACTGTCCAGAGAGGAAATATTAGATCACTAGCCCCTAGAGAAATGAGGTTTTGTCTACTTTGCTAGCTGCAGTGTGTCCAAGCCCTAGCTAATAACTGACCCTAGAAAATGTTTGCTGAAATGTCAACTACACGATGCTTGTGTGCGTGAGCTGCTGTTCTCAGAGTTGCCCACGGGGTGGCACTATTGCAACACTCCTCGAAAACCGCAGAGCCTCCCAGAATTCGGGGGATTTGTTTTGTTTTGTGTTGTTGTTGTTGCTTTTGTTTTTTGGTGTTTTTTTTTTTTTTTTCTCTGCAGTCTGTGATTTTCCTACCCAATGCCTTCGGCACGGATTTCAACATCCCTAGCCCAGCAGTCTCTCCACCCCCTGCCTATGACAACGTGGCATATATGCCCAAGGAGTCATCGGAGTAGGAGATTCCAGTTTCTGCAGGTTGGAGTCCAGGCGTCCCACTCTACCGAGCGTCTCTCCACCCTCACCTTGTCCATTCTGAGGAAGCGGTTCCCCAGCGAGGCTCTCCAAGCCATGTGCACTGAGCAAAGTGTCCCATTTTCCAGTTCCTCCAGTAGTCTTTCCAAAAAGACATAAAGCTGGTGTCCAGGGTGTGTCCTTACGCACCACCCGATCCCTGGCCCTGTCACTTGACATAGACATCCTGTTTGCTCCGCTGCAGTCCTCTGCTCATCACAGAGGTCTCACAGGTTTGCCTTCAAGATCATTAAGCACAGGGAACTCAGAATGTTCCAGAATAGACTGGCACTTCAGAGGCACAAACCTCTGGTCCTGCACACAGCCCAAGACCTGACCTCCAGGCTCCGAGCTCCCAAGACAAGCTCTGTCCTTTGTCATCTGCTGTTACATCTTTGGATTTTCATTTTCCCACCTGGAAACTAAAGTGTTAAACCATATGACATAAAGCTAATCTATCACCTCCCGGCTCCCTGGTGTCCTCAGGTCTAAGCCGGGCATTGCCCCTGTCCATCCAGGAACCTCCTTCTCCCTGTTAGTAATAGGAGATTGGTATTGACTGTGGTCCTGCCCACCTACTAGGGCAGGAGGTTGCAGAGGAAACTGGACGACTCCATACTCCCCCAACCCTGCCTGAAAAGCAGGAGTGCCCTGAGAGTTGCCATGGGAACAGGCCGGGTCCCTATAGGAATAAGAAGAGATCTTCAGCCTAGTGTTCACAGGCTCTGGCATATGGCTTGTATCATCTATACTTTGGAGAAAAATAAACAGTGTGGCTTAGATTTTAGGTTGGTCTCAATGTGGTGTTTGCTTTTTAAGCTTGGGGGTCTTCTGAGGCCTGCCCATGGTTAACCAGATGTTGGGGTAAGTACCCCCACTAATGAACAGGATATTGTAACTTCCTGAAGTTAGGGACATCTCCATGCCTTGATTTTGATGATGATTACATGGGCAACTGCATATATGAAAATTAACTTAAGTGGTGTCTTAGTTAAGGTTTTACTGCTGTGAACAGACACCATGACCAAGGCGAGTCTTATAAGGACAACATTTAATTGGAGCTGGCTTACAGGTTCAGAGGTTCAGTCCATTATCATCAAGGCGGGAACATGGCAGCATCCAGGCAGGAGGAGCTGAGAGTTCTACATCTTTATCTGGAGGCTGTTAGCAAATTACTGACTTTAGGATAAGGTCTTAAAACCCACACACACAGTGACACACCAACTCCAACAAGGCCACACCTCCAAATAGTACCACTCTCTTGGCCAAGCATATTCAAACCATGACAAGTAGAGACAGGGGAGATGACTCCATGGTTAAGAGCCTGAGTCTGCATACTCAGCGTGAATGTAAGAAGCTGGGCATGGTGGCACATGTCTGTAATCCCAGCACTGGAGAGGCACAGAGAGGGGGAACCCATGGGCTCACATGGCCAAGGAATCTATCTGAATCAGTGAGCTCCAGGTTCCATGAGAAATCCCTGGTTGAAAGTTAAGATGGGCAAGCAACAGAACAAAGGAAGCCTTTGGAGGCCTGAACTCAACATGCAGTACTTTATCTCAAATCCGATCAGCGTGTGCACAAAGGATGACTCTAATGAAGTTCCACAGCACTTGTAACTTGGATACTTGCTTGCCAAGTGCTGACATTAATTACAAGTAGGCTTTAACAAATACTAATGAATTCAAGATTGTACTGACTCTAAGCATGTCAAAGTCCTACCAGATTTGCCCAGGCTCTCACCTCAGCTGGATCGGATGCCTGTTTTCTAACATCTAGAACATCATTACATCATTAGCTTTGTGCTTTTCCCAGTGGTTCGTGGAACAATCTCCCATGATTCCCTTTTGACTTTTTCATATCTTAATTAAGGACTCAGAAATTCACAATAACCACAACCAAGTTTATGCTGAGACAGAAATGAGTTATCATCTCAAAATACCATCTGGTGACAGGCATTTCTGTTTCGGGACAGTGAACAAAGGTTGTGGATAAAAACCTTGTCCAAATAATGGCAGAGCGTATGTCAGAATTCCTTCAATGGTTTCTGTTGGAGAGCCATACCTTCTGTCTTTACAAAGGATGCAGCAGCAATCTGTTAGCAAATACCCAAGGATTCTAACTTTAAGAATAGAGGAGAGATATTTATTTGCCTCACTGTTCTGGAGATTGAAAGTCAGAAGTTCACATCTAGTGGTGGCCTTCTGACAGAGTCTAAAGGTGCCACAAAGCATTGCTCAGCAAAAGACAGAAATGTAATGCATGCAAGTCAGATGTATCTCTGTTTCTGATAAAGCTACTAGGATTCATTTATGGGCCCTCATTCTGATACCCTTCTAATGCTAATCACACCCCAAGGCCACCCCTCAGCTGTCACCAGATTGAGTTTCTGATTGAAAACAAAGAGGGTGGTACTTCCGTGGGGGCCACTCTCACTACTCCCAGGGCTCTTACTTAGCTCCCTATTTGGTCATTCCACAATTGTTGAGACTTAAAAATCAAAGGAGGGCAGGACAAGGAAACAAATTCTTGGCTTTATTCCCACAATGAAGTCATTTCTGCTCAGAGTGGGTGGGAAACTTTTTAAAAAGCTGGATTCCTACTTATTTCTTTAAATATCACTCACTCTGCTTGCTTTTAATCACCATACAAATTATATAGTATGTGTGTTTCTTTGTGTCTGACTCCTTTTACTGAATGAGATGTTAGAAATTTATCTATAACATTTTATAATCTCATTTTATTATTATTAAATACCATAAACATGTTTTTTTCTATCACTTTAATCAATTTACTTACTGATGGATAACAGGTTAATTCCACTTTGGGGTATCATCAATAAAACAAACTTTCTTGGGGGGTGTGCGTATGTGTGTGTGTGTGTGTGTGTGTGTGTGTTTGCACGTGTGGAGAGACAGCTCAGCAGTAGTTAGGAGCACTGGCTGCTCTTCCAGAGGACCAAGATTTGATTTCCTCCCAAGTACTCACATGCCACAACTGTCAGTAACTCGAGCTCAAGAGGATCTGACACCCTCTTCTGGCCTTTGCCAGTACCAGGTATGCATGTGGTGTACAGACATGCATCCAGACAAAAACACTTATAGATATTAAATAGTAAAATCATTTTAGAAAAAGAAAGAAAAGTAAGGTAGAGAATAACTGAGGAGCATGCCCAACATTGATCTCTGGCTTCGACACATGTGTGCATGCTCACACATGCACACAAACATGCAACCATAAACACACATGCACGGGTGGAGGGTTATATACACACATACATACAAACCACACGCACACACATATACAAATTTACCTAACTGCATATGCTTCATAACTCTAATATGTGTATTAAATATTAACAATTAAATGTGTCTTCTCTGTTTTTAAAAACTGCAGAAAAGATAACTAGAGAAAGAGTAATAATTAACCAATTCTGCATGCTACAGACTGGACAGCTTGAAGCTCCACGTTCCCTGTTTCACCACGTCCATGGTCAAGATCCAGACATGCCTTTGATAAGTTCTCCTCTGTGACTCACATGGGCTGCAAGCTGGACTTCAGTCTTGAGGCTTTCTGTCACCTGTGGTCACATGACCATACCTTTTAAACCCATATCTTTTCAAGATAAACACTACCATGCTTACACAGATGACAGTCTGTCTGTCTTGTTTACCACCAGAGATCAAAGTCAACCCAGAACTAAGGATGGCCCTGGAGAATTTGGGGAGGGACACAAGAGGTAGGGTGTGGGGTCATTGTACATCCTGTTATAGATACTTTGACTTTCAAATTTTTTAAAGATTTTTTTGAGGGGCCAGAAAGGTGGATCAGAAACTAAAGTTACTGCACAACCTGGGAATAGCAGCCCAGTCTTCAGGACCCATGTAAAAGTGAAAAGAGAGAATAAATTTCACAAAGTCTTCTGACCTACACACACTCACACAGACACACAGACACACATCAGTCACACACTCACATCAACCACACACATCAGTCACACACACACACACACACACACACACACACACACACAAATAAAAATTTGAAAGTTTTAATAATCGAATCATTCAAGCGCAGCCTTCACCAACATGACAGTGCCTTCTTCATCAGCCCGGCTACATAAATTGTCTGAGATGTCAACATTGCAGCATTACCTTTCTCGGCTGTTGAAGGGAGACATAAGGAAGGAGACTCGGGTTTTCACCTGTCCAGGTTTGGAAGCAGGATGGTTTTGAAAGATCTAGTCCAGATGTGCATCCCTGATTAACTGGGAGTGTGAGCAAGGGGTGGATCCCAGAAAAAAAAGAATCCAAAGTCTAAAGCCATAAAGATGCTCTGATTTCTTCCTCTGGCTCTGTGCTGAGGCAGCTCTGGATGGTAAGCCACAACTGAAGCCCACAGCAGAGGTCCCTGGGCCAGGTGAGTACCCCCTCTCCACAGCAGAAACAAACAAGGGAGGGTCATCAGGGCCTCGAGTGGGGTTCAATCTTAACACAGGTCAGTGGATACAAGGGGTGAGTGGCTGAAACTTGACCCCCCATAAAGGAACTGGAACTGTTTATCAAACAGCAGCTGGAGAACAGATGTTTTATGCTCTGGAGTCCTGGAAAATGGGGTTGCTACTGGCCTCTCTCCAGGGAAGAGTCTGCTATCAGGAGCCCAGCCCACTACCAGTTGGTGATCCTGAAAGCTACGAGGATTGTAACCCCTTCCCTTCTAACCCTAAGACCTATAAAAGAAATGTAAAATGTAAACTGTGAAGAGAAAATGAGCACTAGGCTAGGTGGTGTTGGAGCCAAGTACAGTGCTCAAGAAGATAAAAAAAAATTTAAAGAACAGCCTGATTCTAAATAGAATAGAGGAGTAGTGGCCTCGGGACGAGACCCTACCCACCTAAGCTTCCAACCTATGAAGAGAAACTAGAGAAAAGCTTAGGCGGTGAAGAAAACCAACAACAGCAAAAAGCTCATGCAGATGTAATTGGCAAGGGGGCTAGGTTCCTGCTTCATCAAGCATCAGACTTGGCAGCTTTGGCAACATGCTTCTGGTTCCAGATACAAGAAGGGGACTGTGAAATCATCCTCCACGGCTCAGAGAAGCCACTGAGGACAAGCATGTGTCAGTGCGGTCTCTGCATGGAGGCCCAAAGATGCCACTGAGTGGCACTGTGAAGGCGACACTTAGATTTTACTGGAGAACACAGAATGGAGATCCCAGAGCTACCTGCCAAGGAGAACTGCAGACTAGGTGTGGAGCCATCCCAAGAGACAGAGTATGTTGCAGTCAAAGGTAGAAGGAGTTGGAGATCTAAAGAGCACTTTGACATCAGATGTGGAAATGCAGAGTCTGGAGTTTGCCCTGCAAGTTTTCAGTCTCCTTGACTTCCTTTTGGAATGGCAATGTGTATTTTGTGTCATTGTACATTGGGAATATGTGGACTGTGTTTTGATTTTTTTATTTTGTAGGAGGTCACAGTTAAGAAATTGCCATGAGTCTCAGAAGAGTTCTTGAACTTTGAGCTTTTAAACAGTGTTAAGACTGAAAGATGATAGGGACGTTTGAAGTAGAAGTCATACTAAATCAATATTTACATTATGATATGGCTATGAGCCTATGCTGGCTAATGTGGTAGTTTGAATTAGAATCTGCTCCCCCCCCCAAAAAAAAGGGCTCATATATTTCAATGTTCAGTCACCAAAGAGTGGCCGTTTGAAAGGATTAGGAGGAGTGGAGGTTTGAACCTGATGGAGGGAGGGTGGGCTTTGAGGTTTCAAAAGTCCATGCCAAGGTTGACGCTCTCAGATACATGTCATGCATGGTAGCGTGGTGACATGCTCCCTGCCGTGATGATGATGGACTAAACCTCTGAAACAGTAGGAAAGCCCCTACATAACTGTGTTTGTTTCTAAGAGTTACCTCAGTAATGGTGTCTCTTCACAGCAATAGAACAGCGACTAAGACACAAGGTTGCAAACTAAGGCCTCAAGTTCATGTCTAGGGAAGTGGAGGATTTTACAAGAAAATCAGTTTGGGAGCATTGTGTGGAAGTTAGAAGGCTATGTTTTTCAGAGCAGTGACTGATCTTCCAGTTGTGTAGCACTTATCTTGAGGACATGGCTCAGTCAGCAGCCTGTGTTTTGCAGGCCGGTGATGACAACTTCCTGCTGGTCAGGCCATTACCTTAATGACAAGACTCTGGAACAAGAGTGAATGCTGGAGCCAGGCAATGAAAACAGGAAGAAAACACAGCAAGACAGAGTTCACCATAGCCAACAGCAAGATAAAGTCACCATTGGCTACAACAAGACAGAGTCACTGTTGGCAATGGCCTACTGCCATTACACTCTTGATTTTGGAACGTGGCAAGGGACTTTATAACCCACACCCCTTTCCCTCTGGTGTCTATGGTCTGCCTCCTCTGACCCTTCCCTCTTAAGAATATACAAAGTTCTTCTTAGCAATAAACCTTGAGATCAGAACCAAATCCCAAGCCCCACTATAAGGCAACCATGAAGACACCAACAGGGGGGAACAGATACCAAAAAAGTTCCTTGAGCCAGAGGTTTGGAAGTTTGTCATTAAATCCAAAGCAGACCCTACAGAATATCAACTGTAGCGTATGGCTGGAAGGAAGAAGATTCTACAGCAAATTAAATGTAGAAAATGTCCTTGGTATCAACAGAGTATGTCCCTACAGGAATCCTCAAAGCCTTGAAAAAGTAAGAAGGTAATGCGTAAGGTTTCCTAAACCTGTTTAACCACGATTTTTTTTAATGTAGATCCATTAGGACCGGTGTCCCATGGGATGTGCTTTGGGAGAGAGTACTCTTGAGTCCAATTCTTTACTAGATATTTGAATTATTTTCACTGCCACAGCAAGCACCCAGGTGTAGACACCTTCCCATCCCTAACAGCCAGAGTCTACCACCACCAGACACCTCAAGTC
Source organism: Micromys minutus (assembly GCF_963924665.1). Taxonomy (NCBI): domain Eukaryota; kingdom Metazoa; phylum Chordata; class Mammalia; order Rodentia; family Muridae; genus Micromys; species Micromys minutus. Next base: position 48,258,452 of record NC_137971.1, read on the forward strand.
ATCTCAGCTCTGCCCCCAAGAAGTTTCATTTGAAGCCGTAGCTACATCAGAAAGGCCTGGGGAAAGCTATACCATTGAAGCCAAACACTCCCAGATCAGCTCACAGAAAAGGGCCATCTCTCTGGGTTCAGCTTCTAAAATCCAAGGAAGAAAATGCCCACTCATCATTCCCACTAAGCCGGAAGCTGTCACTGCTGTTTATTGACGGTAACGACCAGGGGGTCTCACCAGCAGCCCAGGCCAAGAACACAGAAGATGGGGTCAGGCTGGCTTACCATGGTTCCACTCCCATTGATTAGCTGTGCAACCTTAGATGTGTGGCTAAGCTTCTCTGAGCCCCATCTGTAAAATGGGAGAGAGATGCAGATACCATCAGATGATGCATATTAAATGCTTGTATCAGTGCTTAGAACAGAGAAGGGACTCATGAGCGTTGGTATTATGGGCACTGTTATGTGGGTTCATAGGAAGCCCTAGTCAGAGGTCTCCTCCCCTTATCTCTCCTATACCCTCAAACCCAAGAGACAAGGGCATCACCAAAGGACCATGGTTTGGTTCTCCTCACCTTCAGTTGTCTTGTTCTAAGCCACAGGTTTGGGACTATTTACAAAATGCTCACATGGGCCAGGCCTCCTAACCCCCAGCTCCTGCCTTCCAGACAGCCAGTAGAAGCTCCCTCTTGTCCTGGGTGGGCATGAAGTCCATCTGGTCTTCCTTGTCCTGAAACCGCAGAGAGGCTGAGAACATTCCTGGGCTCTAGATTGTTTAAATGAAAGTCAATGGGCTTCTACTTTCTGATCCCCACTCAGCTCTGCAGAGGGTCTTTTTCTCTGTGTATGCTTGTGTTGCAGTAAATATTAAAAAATAAAATACGGTTTGTCTTTTTACCGGCCCTGTGGTCTCAGTCCTCAGGCCCGACCCTGATACGGAGCCCCACGCACCTCTGGCGCCCGGTCCAAGCCACCAACACGGCCCAACTCATCCACACAACTCCCTTCCCTTGGTGGTTTTCTACCACCTGTTTTCCGCCTCTGTCTTGGGGTATTTCTTACCCCAAAAATCCCACCCAAACACAACTCTAAAGCCTGATAGCTTTTCATACAGGTTTATATATTCAACTTTCAATCCACAAACCCTATACACAACAAGATTGCATCAAATAGACAAAGATACAAACTGCCCTTCTATACGAGATATCAGATCTGTAAAATCCTTAACGTTCATAGCTTTCTAACACCAATAAATCCCACCTGGATCCAGGTGGTCCTTAGGAAGCTCCACATTGCCACAACCTCTAACCTCCATCCCCTCACCTCCTCAGAGCTCTCTGCCCTCTCCACTTCCCTCGCCCGCCCAGTCACTGGCTTTCCTTTATTCTACTAATTAAAATGGGAAGGTTCAGTTGGAGTGGAATTAACATTAAGATACAAACAGCTTCAGGACAATCTACAGCTTGGTGTGTGTGGTGTGTGTGTGTGTGTGTGTTTCCTCACCCTAATAAAAAGCCTTGCTTTATCATCTGAAAACATCAAGGTCAAAGCTACTGGACAAGGCCACCACTGGGGGAGAGGGGGCAGAAGTGACAGCAAGAGTTGCCTCAGAGCCTCAGACACAAGCTCAACCCTAACAAGTCCTTCTTCTTGGTCCACAGCCAGGGTTTCCTGCCAGAGTCAATGGCTGTACAAGCTCCCACGGTGATTCCCAACAGAGGCACTGGAGAAGTCTCTCAATGGCAGCACCTAGGACCTGCCCAACCTTCACTGAAAGTGGCCCCGCACCAGCATCTGGTTCCAGCTGGGCACCTTGAAAAACCTCTGAAGGGAAGTGACCTTCTGCAGAAGTTGGGTGTGAGTAGAGAGGTAGCAGCCAGGGAAGAGGTTGGGGGGGAGCTTCCAGCTCCCAGTTACACTTATCCTAAGACTGAAACAGACACAACAGGGAGGCTGGTGCTTTGTGGAGTGTGAACAGGGCCCAGAATGCCAGCCATGAAGACACAGAACAGAATATGTGCCCCAAGTGGGGGTTTGACAGCCTTGCCTGTCCCTCCAGTGGGCCCTGGGGAGGAAGGGTCCCTCCTTGATGACCAAGACCCCTGAGAAGTAAGGAACTCCCGCCAGTAGGTCTGGGCTCTGTAGTTATGTAGAGTTAGTCATTTGCCACCTCCCTGAGCTATTTCTGGCTTCCCAACCAGGGCTTTCACATCGCCATTGCTTTTGCACACGTGGCCTTTAGTGGTTACCTGGTCTCTACAGTCAAGGATCTGCACTTGGTGGTGTTGAAGTGCTGGTATCCACTCTGGGGAACTTTCTCTGTGAGTAAGAGCCCAAATCAGTGAGTACAGGGGTACACGGGGCCCCTGGGAGGCCCTGGCACTAGAGGCTGAGTATAGCCAAGAGGCACGAAGAGTAAGCCTACCTGCCTCCGTCTTCCCTCTCTGTGTTCCATTCCCTCAGTTACACTATCTATAGATAGTGCCTGTCACTTGTGGGACCTGTAGACCCTCCTTTAATTGACCATGTATGTTGGGTAAAGAGAACCATTATGAACTAGGTTCACACAGCTTCTGAGCATCCAGCCTTTTGTAGCCAAAGTCTTTCATCACTATCAGGATCTTCCTGCAGCCACACACAACTGTGATCCGCAACTCCTGTCCTTCCCAGGCCATCAGTCAGAATGAGACAATATGGGACACATAGACACACACACACACACACACACACACACACACACACACACCATTCCCCAGAGGATCCATGCTCCTCCAGGACTCCAGGGCACTGCCCTGGCCCTGAACACTGCCTTCACACTTAGCCCCAGCTCCATACTATCTTCCTGGGCAAATGTCTTCACCCCATCCCTAGCTTCCCCTCAGTCCTCCATCTTCGCTGCCCCAGCCTGGCATTCCTACTACAGTAACAAGTTTCTAGGCATGAGATGCCTATCACCCAGTGCTCACCAGGACAGGCACATAGCAAGGACTCAGCATACATATAGAAGATAGATCAGAAACTCCCTAGGCCTCAGAGCCAGAAGCAATGTCCTCCCTAGTGCAGGAGCGGGATTGAGGGAGGGTGGTTACTTTGACCTAGCTGTGACCTGCACGAAGTCTGAAGGTTTGTGTCCTCCATGGGTAAGCACGTTGAGGGGCAGAAGCTGGAGTGGGCTTGTTCTGGCCAAGTGGTGTTCTCTCCCTCCCCTGCCAACAGGGGTTTGTTTTCTTAGAGAACGAAGGGGATGTTGTGGTCTCGTCCCCAACTTCTCTCCCTTGATCTCCAAACCCGCTCTGCAGTTTCTCATTTCAGGGATCTTGGCCTTGACAACAATGACATTTCCCAAGACCTCTCTGGTGAGTTGGCACCTTGAGATCCTTCTTTCAAACCTAGGGGGAGGGACAAGGACATCTGTATGCAGGGGTGACCCAGAATGCATCTTCAGAATAGAAGATGGCATCTGAGAGGCTCCAGGTGCAGACAACTGACTAGAGTTGACAGGAAAAAAGGGGCGCCCCACATGGAGCTCCTGCCCTCTCAGAACGGCTCCAGAAACCCACCCTTCCATCTAGAACAGACCTTGGCTTCTTCATTAATTGCTTTTCCAAGATGCTTGACACAGAGTGACAGTTTAAGAAGGTACAGACTACCATAGTGAGGAAGACTTGGCAGCAGAAGCAGGGGGCTGCTTGCTCACATCTCAGTGGATCAGAGAGCAGAGAGGTGAATGCTAGTGCTCATGTGAACCCTTCTTAGTATTCTGTCTGGGAACCCCTCCCCCGCCAATGGGATGATGCTACCCGCTTTTAGGATGGGTCCTCTCTCATCAGTCAAACCTCTCTGGAATACCTTCACAGACATGCCAGGGGATGTCTCCTAGGTGACTCTACATAGCTTCCTTCCAAATCGGTCAAATCTTTATTTATTCTTTCCAATTTCATGCATATGCATTGTATGCTTGGATCATATACTCTGCTCCCATTTTAATCTCTTATGCCTTCCTCCTCCCACCAAACCCTTTCTTCCTCCCTCAGCACTCGAGTCCCCTCCTTCCTTCTCTTTGTTTTGTGTCCCATTGTGTTTTTATTATCAGTACCTACATGAGCATGGGTGGGAGTTATTTACTTGAGCAAGGACAACCTACCACTGACAGCACCACCAAGAACTATGATACCTAACCCCCTGCAAAACCTAACTGCCCATTGCTTCTCAGAGCAAATCTGGCACGGTTTGACTCCATTCATCACGCAGTGATTCAAACCCGTAAGCCATCAGCCTGAGGACCACCTGGCTCTGCATCCCTTTCCCAGGTCCCAAAGCCATTCCTAGATAGCCCTCAGGTCTTCACCTTCTCCAGCCCACACCCTCTCTTAGCGTTCACTTCTATCCCCATCATCTGTGATCTGGAGGAGTCCGCCCACACTCTCTCCTCGCTGCAGCCCAAGTCCTACCATGTCCTTGAGCTTTTTGAGGGGCATAAAGAATGGGCTCAAGTGCTCCTGCATCTAGTTCTATCAAATATAACGATCAATTAAATATGTTTATTCATGCACTAAAAGAAAAATCTCATTAACCTAGGAGAAAGATAAAAATATTTCGACTATATCAAGCATTTCAGTAAAATCAACTGGAACCTCAGGAGTGTTACACAGTACCTGGTGTTGTAATGCATATTTAATAAAAACTGGCATTATAAAGAAATTGTTTATAGGAAAAGCATGTACCATGAAGCTGGAAAAAAATTAAATCTGCATAAACTAATCTCATGAGATAATCTGTAATTTTTAGCTTTTTCTCTGTTTGTCAAAAATGCAAACACATTTTTAAAAAAAAAGAAATGGGAAATGATTGAAAATGGAGAGCTTTAAACCTTCTTTTTAACTTGATTGTTAGATTTTAGTTTAATAGTGTGTTAATTTTATAACTTAAATCATCTAAACTGAAAATAAACAGAGCCTTAATATATTTTAAAAAATTAAAAAAAAAAAAAAAAAGAATGGGTTCGTGAGCCAGAAGGGGCAGGAAATGCCTGGAAGAGACCTATTTCAGGACCCCAGCAGGATAGATGGAGAGGAGGGAAGACCCTGGGGGGTTGAGGAGCAAAATCCTTCCAGGCTCTTTCTGCCCTTCCCTGTGTGGTCCTCTGGATGTTAGACTCTGAGAGCTAGCAAACCTGATGTAGGATGGTCATTGGAGAGTGTGTCATGATGCATTCTTCTTTAGTATAAGCCTCATGCACCTGACAGTGGCTCTTGGTCCTTCCAATATGTCCAATAAAGGATGAGCACACCAGGGCCTGGTATGTGTTAGCAGCTTCAAGCTCAAGACCACTAAGCTTTGGACACCAGCTCTAACTTTTCAACTCTGCTTGCAGAAGATGCTGTGTGTGATAGCAAACATCATCAGCTTGCTCTGAGCACTGGCCGGCTTCTTTGTCATTACCAAGGACCTTTTTCTGGAGAGTCCTTTTCCATGGCCAATCTGGAGACCATACCCCAACCCCACAGTGAGTTTCCCTCCCCTCACAAGTCCTCTGAGTCCAAGGGGGGAATAGCCTTGAGCTTGGCTGAGAAGAAGCAGTAGGGGCTCAGAAAACCTACCCTGGAACCAGGCACCGCCAATCTGTATGCATCCCTCTGGAGGCGTGGTGCAAGCAATATGGTAGCCTTCTCATGAGTCAACATTAGCATGTCCAGTCCTCCTCTTACACACGGGAAAAATTGGTGTCCAGAGACAGGGAATGTGCTACCTGGTGCTGAGCAGCCAGTTGACTGCCAGACCACACCCTAGAACTTCAGATTTCACAGCTAAAGCACCTCTTCCTGACAGCTTTACAGAACAGGCTAAGTCCTCTTTGCTGCCCCCATTTTATGGGAGTGAACACTGAGGTTCGAAATGGATAAATTAGTGGCCAGAGGCCATGCAGCAAGTCCAGGGTACAGAGAAGACTTAAAACCTGGTCTGCAACAGCCCGCCCAGTTGCTGCCTCTACAACAGGAGGAAATACAGCCACTCTAAGTTAGGTGCCTCTCAGGCAGCTTCCAAAGTGACACACAAGTTGCATTCGCACATGCACACGTGCTTTCCTAATGCGTGTAGATCTCTTCCTGGAGATCTTCCTGTCAGACCACAGCCATCCCAGAACACCCCTCCCCCACCCTGCTACAAAACACACTTTCTCTCTGGGTCTAGGCAACTCCATCTGCTGAGTAGAGTTGTTCACTTACTTAGGGCCACTTCCAGTTCTCCCAGGGACTTGAAAGACGCTCTGGTCCTCATGCCTAGGAAACATTCACCTAACCCCTCTATGTGCCTAGCATTGGACATGATGGAAACTCAGAATTCCTCCCTACCCTCTGAGAGGAGCAGAACCCCTGCTGTTTCTGCTGAGGATCTGCCTGCCAGTCTCAGGTGACAGGGACCCATCCTATCTTCCTGCCACCCCCCTGCAGATCTACATCCAAAGACTAGAGCTGACTCTGTTCTGCTTCACCTTCCTGGAGATCATCCTGTCCGGGTCCACAGCCATCACAGCGGGTAGGATGAAACTCGTGCATGCAGAGGTGAGGCCTTCCTGTAGAAAAACCCCCAGGGCATGGAGACACATTAGGCAGCAGAGAGCTCAGAATGGACCGACAAGAGTCACAGGCGGGGCACTCAGGAGACATTGATCCTCTGTGGATTAATCTGCATATAATTGTGTACATGTGAGCCGTAGTGACACAGATAAACATAGCTTTATTTCAGTTTCTTTTGGGTAGGTGTGTACTTGGCACCACACAGTTAAGGAAACCAAGGCTTAGAGAAATCACACCACCTCCCTAAGCCAGAGCAGACCAGCCCACATTGGGAAACCCAGTGGGATGAGCAACTTGCCCACAGTTAACAGGAATCAGAGGTATAACTCAAACTCAGATCCCACCAACTATTCCCTGTGGACCTTTCTCAATCAGTGTTGGGAAGACAGTCACATATAGACATCTAGAAGTTTCCTCATCAATCCTCACATAGAGCTTGAGATTTCAAAAGCGACACTGCCACCATGGACTAGACCAATAAGGACAGTGACTTCTCTATTGCAGGACAGGGATGATACCCTTCTCATTCCTGACACACCTATGGAGCTTGAAGGTCTGTCACTGGAGCCACCACCATCCTATAAAGATGTGATTCAAGGCAACACACAGCATGAGCAAAGTAAGAGGTAAGGGGTCTTCATCCTGGGCTCCACTTCAGAAGGAAGTCACCTTGGCCCCTTCTCCCTGGGAAAGGAACAAACAGTGACATTTCTAAAACAGTCTATCAAGGAACAGGTAGTGGTCTCTTCCCCTATGCCTCCCCAGACCTGATACTTCAGTGCCTGAGATCCCAGCCTCCTCTACTGAATCAGAGTAGAACCAGATGTCCTCCTTGCCCACCTTCAGGGTGGCTCTTAGGTGACCCCTACACACTCCAGCCTCCCACCCACAGCAGGTATACAGTGTCCGCCTGTGGCTGGGGTAGATGGCATAGGGCAGTCATGAATCTGAATCACTGGGTTACCCCAAACCAGCCAGAGGAACATCAAACCAAAACTACACAAGGCCTCTGCCTCTGGAGCCTCAGTGTCTCCATCTGTAAATGGAGGGGGAAGTGATGGCCATGAATGCCGGAAGCTTCTGAAAGCTCAGATGCCTGGGATTAGAAGCAGAGTTCAAGAGGAAATCCTAGCCTGGGAATTCAAAACCTATTCATGCTGGCGGGAAAGTCAAGAAAAGGCCTGCCTTCCTTCTTCCCAACCTTTAGTGATCAGAGATCACTTGTCAGTCTGGCTTATTTGCGAGCCACACTGGATTCCTTCCATTTCTTTAAGTAAATTTGCTCTTTATATTATATAATAAGAGGTCTCTGTTTAGGAATAAAAACTTTTATAGCCAAAGTAAGCCCCCAAAGTAACAAACATGGTAAGACTGAATATCACCAGATTCTTGGTTCCTCTGCCATGACCTCGCCTGCTGCTCAGGGCTTCTTTGCTCTGCTGATGCCTCCCTAAAGTACCATGAGATTCCCTAACACACAAGCACACCTTGACTCTGACCATAACCCAGGCTCCTCCTTTACCGGGCCCTTCCTCCCCTGATACTGGCAGAGTTTACTCTGAGCCTTTCTTGGGCCACCAGCTCTGGACTGCTGCTGGCCTCTGACTCCTTTCATCACGTGCCATCACACAGGCCCAAGGCCCTTGAGAAAGTCTAAGACCAATCCCCAGTAAGTGCTAGTGTAGCTCCAAGCTGGATTCCTGCCCCACTGAGAATGCACCGGTGGTTGTGGTGTGGCCCTGGATCTCCAGAAGAAATAGTTCGCAAGGGAAGTGAGATATGGACATTTAAATACCAGCAACATCAGGCCTCTTAGTTCAAGGGAACCATGTGCTCCCAGCAGCCTGCCAACTGCACAAGGGCTGGGCTCCACACATCTGGGTCCAGGGAGAGATCAGTCCTGGCTGTTGACCTGGAGGAAACTCCAAGTGTCCCTGAACCTATTTGATTCTAAAGACCATTGAATTGTAATGACACAAGCCATTTAAAGAATGGAGCTATTACATGTGCATCCTAAGCGTGTGTACTTCAGTTGGTAGGAGGTTTGCCTAGCTAGCAAAGTAGATCTCTTCACCCAACTCAGTTTGCAGAAAAGATGTGGATTTGAACTCTGACCTCGGCTGCATTTCCTTGAACTTGAAATTCTACTTTCTAGCCTCATCAAAATCCTATGTTAAGAGAATCTTGGTGAATCATCTCTCTTAACCTCAAGCCACAGATGGAGAAACTAAGGCCCAAATGGGTGAGGCAGACTCACTTGGTGTTACCCAGAAGGTGGCCTTTACAGACAAGAGGCTGGGTTCCATGTCTTATGTTATATTACTCTGGCTGTGACTCCTCAGCTCTGTCCTACCTGCTTCCTGGGATCCTGAAAGTTGGAAGAAGATCAGCTCTTGTGTCTAGCACACACCTTAGTTTGGAGCTCCCAAACCTATTGTTTCTTCCAGTCTGAGATTCTAACCCCACTAGCAACCCAGAAATATTAAGAGAAATCCCCAAACATGCAGCATGGCAGTATACTTCAGCACTGAGGAAGATCATGAACGCCTAATGGTTATTCCCTTGTCCAACAGGTAAAGTTGAATTCCAGAGGTACCAAGTCCAACACCGCCTCTCATCGACTGGACTCTGGTGATAACGTGTAACTCAATAAATACATAACGATTATAAAGAGAAACTGGGGTGTTCTGAGAGTGTGATAAAAACAGAGTGGGGAAGTGGAGAAGCCAAGAGGTCTCTCCCATGGGGGCACCAAGGGATGCCTATGGGTCTAACTGTCCAGTGTAGGCATACATTTTTTTTACAACCTACTTTTGATAGGGGTTTAACCTCTCCTCTAGCCTACTGTCCAGCAGAGGTAATAAAGAAAAGATGTGGGGGAAGTGGACCTGTTCAGCAATAGTTCTGTGGGGGTGAAATCAATCTTCTTTCTCAGCAATTCAGTCCCATAGCAAACACCAAATATGATTTAGCAGCTGCAGACCAGTCTTCTAGTCAGGCAGACACCAGGCACAAACCAGCAGCTACAGTCCAGTCCTTTCAGCAAGCAGACACCAGGCAGCTGTAGTCCATTCAGGAGGAAACCACAGGGCTCGCCAAACAACTGGAGGTGAGACCAACAAAGCAGCAAGCTGCCACAGGAACCTCACAAGCAGCTCTTGGGCGAGTTTCTCTCAATGGTGGAGTTATCACGAGTTGAGCTCAGCAATGCTATGTAAGGCGATCCAATACATGAGTGTTGTTAGCAAAGAATATCGAAATGGAGCAAAACAGACCAATGCTCAGTGCTCATCTTCCACTGTCTGTGGGGTCATATTTATACTCATTTGCCGGGTATCCTTTCATGTGTTTGCTATATCAAAACATCGTTTCACCTGTGTCTGCTTCAGGAAAGTGGCCTTTTATGTGTTTGCTCTAGCAACACATCCTTGCTCCTGTGTGCCCCAGCAAAACATCATTTGATATAACTAACTTTCCAAAGAAACTAGAAGTTTCCACTCAGTCCAGATTCTGCCAGTGTGTGTGTCTGTGTCTATATGTATCTGTGTGTCTGTCTGTCTGTCTGTCTGTCTGTCTATGTCTGTGTGTGCCTGTGTGTGTGTCTGTGTGTGTGTCTGTGTGTGTTGAGCATATGTGCATGTGCATTTTTACATGTGTCAGAGCATGGGGGTATACATGAATATGTGTGCATATTGCTGTCAGAAATCATCCTAGATCCGATGAAGGGTTTGAGGTTTATCCTCCATCCTTCTTCCTCCTCACTCATTGAAGCAGGACCTCTCACTCTAACCCAGAGCTTGCCAATATGACTACTGCTGCTGACCAGCCTGCTCTCAACATCCCATGTCTCTCTGCCCTTTGAACCTGTCATTACAGGTGAACCACCATGCCCACCCAGTGTCTATGTAGGTTCCAGGTATCTAGGGCTCTTCTGGCTAGTTTTATGTCAACATAAACTAGAGTCAGCTGAGAGAAGGGAACCTAGATGCCTCCATAAGATCATACTATAGGTAAGCCTGAATGTTTTAACTGATGATGCTTTATGAGTCATTTGTGTGTGTGTTATGGAAATTTTTGACTTGGTCCACAGGGTGGAAAATCTGGAGACATTCTTACCGCACTTGTTAGCTCATCAATCAGCTCAAGGACAAGCCCAGGGCCTCGCACATGAGGCTTCTTGCCTGTCCGATCTTACCCTCCACTGTTCACCCTCAGGCAGGTTGAGTGACTTTCCCATGGATGCACAGCTACTGATCTAATGTTTGCTCAGCCGAGGTAGGACCCAGTGCACATGAGAATAAATTTCTGAATTTGATTTGGGAGGCTTCTCTGACCTGTTATTTCTAATTTCTGACACCAGGTGGCACTCTAAGTCCGAACTTGCACTGATTCCTTGCAGTCCTGTAAAATCCCCAACCCAGCAGGTGAGGGAGGTATTGGCCTTTTGTGAGAATGCAGCATGGCTGTAAGTTACAGCTTGAAAACTCCTTGGTCATCAAGGTGGACTTGCTGAGAAGAGTCTTTGTGTTGTTGATGTTGTCTCCGATTAGAGACAAGTAAATTCACACAAGTGCACAAAATTCACAGAAATTAAGAAGGCAGGCAGGAGTGCTGCCCAGTGGCCCAGTGCTTGCTCAAGAGAGTGACTGCTGCCTCCTCCACAGCCTGTCCAGAGAACAGTGGCTTTGGCATCCCCGGGAGCTTGAAAGAAATGCTATCTTGGCCCCTTCCCAAAGTACTGAGACTGTTTACATTTTGACATGAGCTGCAAGCTGCTCGGTGGTTTGAGGAAGACTTAAGTACCTCAAATCTTTAGCAATCATCTTCTAGAAGCCTTGCATGCCTTACAGCCCTCTGGGGAGAGAGAGACTGCAAACTCCAACTTTAATGGGAGGTGGAGGAACCAAGGTAGGCAGGGAAGCAAAGGCAGGCTCCAAGGCCAATAGGGAGAGGGAAGAACTCAGGGCCCCAAGCCAGCATCCCTGTAAGAGGCCTCCAGCCTCTCCCATCCCAAAGGAATAAAGCTGCTACTGTCCCTTTCTCAGGCACCTGATCTTCTGTCTTTCCCAGATGGTCAGTTAATTTTTTTTGTTGAAAAAATAATCTTTTTTCATTCAATATATTCTGATAATATTTTTCTTTTCTCCTCTCCCAATTGTTCTCAGATCCTTCCCACCTCCCTTCCCATCCAACCCTATGTTCTTCCTTCCCCCCTACACACACACACACACACACACACACACACACACACAAACACAAACACACACTATAAAACTAGAAATCAAAAGAGGTAAAACTATACAATAATACAAAAAAATCCTTAACAAAGCAAAATGAGAAGGAAAAGTCTACAAAAATACTACTGAGTTTGGTCTGGTTTTTGTTGGCCAACTACTCCTGGACATGGGGACTGTCCTATAGTGTGATTAATGTACCTGGTGAGACTCCTTCAGACAAAACCAATTCTTTTTTTTTTCTTTTAGCCAGCTGATGGCAATTGCAAACAGCTTCTTAGTTAAAGGTGGGGGTCTGTGTCCACTTCCCCTTGTCAGTGGAGGGACCCCATCTGGCTTGAACCTGTAACAGTCCTATATGAGCTGCCCCAGTCTCTGTGAGTCACTAGTTAGAAAGAAGCGCTGTAATCCGGATACCTTGCCTAGAGAAGGAAGGGCACCTTGGGTCCAGCAGTGATACCCACCTCTGTCTCATGACATCTAATTGAGTCCACATGGTGCCACTACCTAGAATATGGATCTGACAGACCATATGTTGTGTAGTCATGCCCTCCACATTGAAACATTCCCTTCCAGGGACAGGGGGAGATGGAGAGAGGGCTCAGTGTTTGATAGTGTTTGCTACTTTACCCAAATTTGGTCCCCAGTACCCATGTCAGACAGCTCACAGACCGAACCTAATGTGTCTGGCATTCTCCAGTACTCACACGCATGGGCATATGCCCACCCAGACTCACTAACACACATATAAGCAAAAAAAAAATTTTAAAGAAACATTCCTTGCTAGTAATCCAACACCCTCTTTTGTCTCTGTGGGCATTGCACACAAGCAAACATGCAGGCAAAAACACCCATACACATAAAATGTTTAAATCTTTAAAAATTGTAAAGGCTAAGTGTATTAGTCAGGCTTCTCTAGAACATATAGAATTATATATTAAGGAAATTTTCTGGAATGACTTAGAGTTTGCAGCCCAAATAACACAGCAATGGGCAGCTAAATGGGAAGTCCAGGGATCTAGCAGTTGCTCAGTCCCAGCTAAGCTAATTGTTTCAGCTGGCCTTCTGTATAAGCTGGAACCCTGTAGTAGATGTGCTGGCAAGTAAGTGCAAGCAAGCAAAGAAGACTGAATCTTCCTTCTCCCGTGTCCTTATATAGGCCTCTAGCAGAAGGTATGGCCCGGATTAAAGGTGTGTATCACCACACCTGAATTTGGAGCATGCTCTGTCCCAAGATGGCCTTGAACTCAAGGATCTGCTTGCCTCAGTCTCCTGGGATTAAATGAGTTTACTACCTTACCTGGGTCTAAGCTTTTCATGGCCACTATGCCTCAAGATCTGGATCAAAAGTATATGTCACCCCAGGCCAAGATCCAGGTCAGCAGCCTGTCTTCCAGCCTCAAGATTAGGATCACAGATGTGCCCTCCATTTCTAGTTTATTCCAGATGTAGTCAGGTTGACAACCAGGAATAACCATCATACAAAGAAAGTTGATGAAACCTAAGACTCAAGAAACACAGAAATTTACAAGACTTAGTGGACCCCTTTCCCAGAAAATATAAGCAGATCCCAGAAAAGAACTTAGGTGAGGGACTTTTCTGTGGATCTGCCCTCCAGTTGGACAGGGAGTTCCAGGGATGTGATTTTCATGAGTTATCACCTAACCTGGCATGGGCTTTTGGTGATGCAACTGCCTTGGGTCATCCACGTTCCTAGAAGTAGATTCTCACCCATGCTCTGTCAGCAACCCCAATAAACTCACTGGTACATCAAGCAATACTTGTGTGGAATTTTTTCCATTGTGATTGGTGTGTTATCTAGGGCAAAAAGACATTTGTTCATATCTCCCAGGAAAAGTCACACACCTCGCTCATAACTGTTATCCCCATCAAAAAGGAAGTTCCTATTAGGACAGTGTTGTTGTATGATCACCAAAGAGCCTGGGAGTACAAATAGAAAGCCCCAGAGACTTCACCAGGAGGCCAGCAGACAGTGATGTGGCCTTGGGCACTGAAATTGGGCATCTGATCCTTCGAGAAGGACCCCTTTCTCCCCTAGACCTCTGCAGGTGTCCATGAATCTAAGATGGTACCTGCATAGTCATGGGACTTACGACTCATGCCCAGTAGGACACTGGCTGTACCCAGAAAGGTATGGGTGTACAGAACCTAGGACATTGTGGCTCTGGAGCACCAAGCTGATATCTCCAACTTCCACTGCCACACCCAACTCTACAGCCCTGATCAATTCACTCTGAGTGTTAGCTATGGCTTTTGTAATACTCTGAAGTTATACTATAACTCTGAAGTTATGCTGAGTACAGAAAGAGGAAGCCAGTGCCTCTTTAATACAAATTATCACCCTCATTCTTTCTGGTCAGCATGGCACCATAGTACACACACCAGTAGAATACTGTTTAACTACCTTGCCTCTCTTGGCTCTTAGCCTATTCTCCCCCATTAACACATCACTGGGCTGACTTACTGAGGGATTATACTGAGGCTTATTCTAAATACATTTTTACTGTTTTTTAGGTGTTGTGGTTATGTCTTCTCTGTCATTTTCTTTTGCAAAAGATGACTTTTTAAAAAGTGTGTGTGTCTGTGTGTGTGTGTGTCTGTGTGTGTGTCTGTGTGTCTGTGTGTGTGTGTCTGTGTGTGTGTCTGTGTGTGTGTGTGTGTGTGTGTGTGTGTGTGTGTGTGTGTGTGGTGTTATGAGCACATGAGTGCAAGACCTCTCAGAAGCCAGAAGATGCCGGAGCTGGAGTTACAGACACTGGTGAGCCACCACCTTGGGTACTAGGAACAGAACTCAGTCCTTTCCAGGAGCAACATTTGTTCTTAATCACTGAAGATTTCTCACACATTTCTCCAGCCCTCAGGTAACATTTTTTTAAAAAATATTTTTAAAGGCTGATAGATTCCTTCTTGGCAAATGGCCCTTTGCATATCACATCTGGGATGCGCATTGAAATCCAGGCTGCCCACTGCTAAGTCCTGAGTCAGGCAGACCAGTGGTCACCGACTTGTAGAGCACATTATGAAGCCTTCTCACAGAGGCAGACACTGGAGCTAGAGAAGTGGCTCATTTCTTCTTCTGTGTAAGGGAAACAGAATCACTAGTGTCCTGCAGCAGAGGGACACTGGTTTCTTTCTTCCTCTGGGTGAGCACTGGAAGTAAAAGTCTAAGCCACATGAAATGATTTCTAATAGCTTCTCATCAACTGCCAGTGTTCCTCCTGCTCCATGGCCCTAGAAGATGCCATTCTTCAAGGATCACATATACTAGGCTCTTCTCTTCACAACCAGACTCAGCAGAGCTCAAGGTAAGCACCTCTGCTTGGGAAGCAGGCAGATCCCTGTGAGTTTGAGACCAGCCTGGTCTACACAAAGAGCTCCAGGACAGCATGGGCTACATAGAGAAACTCTATCTCAAAAAAATAAATAAATAAAATAACAAGAACATTGAGACCTCACACCACAATGTGAACTTGTCTTTGCCCAGGATATGGTTCTACATGACCATAGCATCTAGAACACAGTGATGCTAGCAAGATTCTCTTAAAAGGTCATTTTAAGCTTAAATGTTTATTTAATGTGTATTCGTGCATGCCTGGATGAATGTATGTGCATGCATTGCCCATGGAGGCCCAAAGAGAGTATAAGATGCCCCAGAACTCAAGTTACAGATGACTCCGACATGTGTCCTGGAAACTGATACTGGGCTCTCTCCAAGAGCAGCAAGCACTCTTAACCACTGAACTATCTCTCCAGTGCTAAGGATCAGTTTTTCAAAGAGTTGTTTATTTTTATTTTATCTGTGTGAGTGTATTTTCTGCATTCATGTCTAGTGTCCATGGAGGTGAGAAAAGGGCATCAGACTCCCTGGATGGAGTTATGAGAGGTTGTGAACCACCATGTAGGTGCTAGGAAACCCAGGTCCTCTGCAAGAGCAGTAAGCACTTTTAATCACTGAGCCATCTTTCCAGATATCCGCACCCCAGTCAATGTAGGATTTCATCTTTGTCCATTCATTTGATGATTATTTATGACTAATTCCTAAGTAACAAGTACTGGCTTGTATTCAAAGAATATACCAAGAAAGAAAATGAAAAACTCTGCACAGTAAAATGACATTCTAATCAGTGAAAAATCAACACCAAGAAAGGGCTGGGGCTGTAGAATGCACACACACACACACACACACACACACACACACACACACACACACACAAAGAGAGAGAGAGAGAGAGAGCAAGGATGAAGAAAGCTTGTCACCCAGTTGCCTCTGGTGAACTGATATACTGATGCATAAATGACATCCCTACCCATCACCTTCCCCTAGGAAAACTGCCCCAAGAAAGGCCACAGATGGACTCTCCATATCACTATTGTTGCTTAACAAGCCATCCCAAGACTCGGCGGTGTAAAAATAACTGTTGATCAGTTTAGCAGGACAGATTCAGTCAGGGAGGAAGTATCTCTGTTTCATGATTTCTGTGACCTCTGTTGGTCCGCTCAAAGGTAGGGCTGACCTGGTGAATTGGAGATAGAACTATCACAGAAACAACTGCTTCCCCACCTGATAGGTGATGAGGGTGTTGGGATACCAAAGACAGATCCAGGTGGTCTCTCCACACAGGGTGATTTGTATTTCCTCACTACATGGAGGCTGAGTTCCAAGAGCCCGAATCCTGTGAGAACCAAGCAGAAGTATTCAGTCCTCCATGATGCATAACAACTCTGTTGCATTCCATTATCTGGGGAATATCCTGGAGTCTGAAGAACGAGGGACATAGATTCCAGTGCCTGGGGGTGTCCAGGTGACACAGTAAGAAGATCACATGGATGGGAGACCCCACTCAGGACAGCTTTGGAAATCCCAGGCCTCAACACCTTTCCAAGAAAGTCTATCTAGGTTTATGCATTCATTTCAAATGCAGAGAGCTAAGACCACACAAGCAGAGAAGAATAACATCTGAGTGCTGTTTTATGTTTAGGTACACAGAACAGAAACTATCACTCTGATTAATCTGCCTTTTATCTCTATAAGAAGCCTGCTTTGGCTTGTTTCCGTTACTTTGATTTATTTTAATTAACTTATTATGTTTTATATTCAAGCTGGTCTCCACCTCCTGATCCTCTTGATGTTCCCACCTCCTGAGTCCTGGGATTGCAGGCGTATACCACCACACCCAGACGAGAGGCCCTTTTAAAGACCTGCAGGTTATTCAGACCTGACTTATTCAGAAAGCACAGAGTCAGCCTAGGCTACAGTGGAAACTTACCCAGGCTTTAGATAAAGTACACAAAGGCAGAGAGGTTCGGGTAAAAAATCACATGTGTTTTAGAAGCAGAGGTCTGGATTCAAACCTTTGCTGGACCACTGTCCAGCTTCAATCCCCACACCTCTGAAAAACAAGATTACCTGGAGACTCTCAGATAAGGCCTACAAGCACCACCCTTGTGTGCTAGCTACTCTGGACTCCCGAAAAACTTAAACATTTCTATGACTTCCTAATCTCCTGCAGTAAAATGCATTATCAGTATTGCTAACCACCTTGTTAGCAGCATGCCTTTTAGCCTGCAGATAAATGGTGTTTGGGGAGGAAACAATCTGTCTGTTTCTATGACACTCCTTCAGTGCAGTGAGTCAGAGCATCTGAGATGCAGAATTATGATCACAAGACAAACAGTCAGTCAGTTCTTGATGTAAGTAAACAATTGGATGGTGGTGAGCACAGGCCATGCCCAGTGATCCTGTGATCCCCACAGGAAGCCCTGTTCCTGGGGTAAGGTTAGACATTTGGAGGCTCCATGGAAACAGAAAAAAAGAGTTTGTTGACTCAGAGAGACTCAGTTCACTCACCTGAGGTTGGATGTGCCATCTGGCTGAAATCTGGGGCTGGTCTGAGCTACTGCAATTAAACCAGGGACCTATTTAATCTGTGGTTCAGGAAAGAGACCTCATACTTTGCTCTGAGATGCTCTTTTTTGGTCACCAAGTCAGTATCTCCAAGAGCTGGGAGTATCGTTCAGTGTTACAATCCTTGTTTAGAATGTGTGAAACCCTGGGTACCATCCCCACCATCACAAAAAGACAGCATCTCCAGGGGTTATTGTGGAGATGAGGCCACCACACTGGCTGAGAGGCACAACTGCCACTGAAGTGGACATCACACTGAGAAAAGCAGAGCTGTCAAGAAGCCAGATGTGGAGGAAATGAGGTTAGGCTAGTAAACAGAAGGAAGGGAGGGAAGTGACTTATTCCAAAGCTCTGTCATTGACCAGATCCTAAGGACTGGGTAAACAATGCTGGGGCACGTTTACCGGTCTTTCTGTAGAGCTCTCCTTTTACACACAAGTCCCAGCTGACACCCTCTGGTAATGTGTACAGGGCCTGTCACTGTCCCACTCAAGTCCAGTCCCACGCACTTCTGATGCTGGCTGCCATCCATCCCAATTAGGTGATGGGGCAAGATCTCAAGCTGAGGAGTCTGAGTTAGCATCACATTGAGTAGACTTTCAGCAAGCCTTATGACCTTTCAGAGATGCCATTACCTCCCCTTCATTGGTGAAACTCAAACCTGCTCCAAGGACCTCAGAGTTTCCAGATCATGTCCTCCAGGGGAACCCCCAAAGTGGTGTAAGTTCCTCCAAGGCAGGGGACTACCTGTTTCCCTGGTTGTTTCTAGCATCAGGCACAGGGGACATAATCAGTTCTTGATGAATGATAGAATGCTAGTGAATACAACCTCTGCACTGCATAGAAGGCAAAGGCAGGCTATTTAAGGTTCCTTCACCCCTTTCTCTGGCACACTGATTCTCAGGGTATGGTCTGTGGGCCACCAGCACCAGCACCAGCATGCTGCCTGCACCACAACTGCCAGCAGCAGCACTTGAGAATTTGCTAGAAACCAAGCCATGGCCTCATACTAAACACACTGAATCCTAACACCTAAGGCTTGGATACAGCCCGAGTTTAACTGATTCTTACTGAAGCTGGAGAAACACACAGTAGGGAGAGGATGGGATGGGTATGAAATGTCCACCTTCTTAGAGTCCCTTCTTCCACCTGCTCAGCGCACTTCTAAGCCCTTCTCTGACTTGTTCAGAGAAGCATGCTATAAAGACTCCCCACACACACCCATACATATACAAGCTTCCCTACCCTCTGCAGACCAAGGGATGGATGGCAACAGCACTCCTTGTTTCAGCAAAACCTGCAGATGCTTTGGAGATAAGCTCTGTTCTCCACCCTGAGCAGCAGGTACCAGAGAGCTTTGGAGTGACCTTCTCTAACCCAGCAGCTTCCCAGAACCCTGTGAGTGCCCTGCAGGCACAACTGAATGGCCCTGTGTTTCTCCCACTCAGGCCCCCATCTCATGGGCCAAAGTGATCGGGGCTGAGATGAGTGCTCTCAGGGAGAACTGGCCCTGTCCTGCTTCATGTGTGCCCTGGGGAACCAACTCATGTCATACACCTGAAAATAGCAACATACACTTGCCAAACAGGAGGTGGATCAAGGGTTAACAGTAGAGGAGCTAGACCCCAAAACAACTCAACAGAGGTCCTGTACTAGCCAGGCATGATGGCTCACATCTGTAGCACACACTCAGGAGGAGGATGAGACAGGTGGATTGCCATGAGTTCCAGGCTTATCAAGATGACTTCAGGAATCGGGGAGAAGAAAAGAGAAAAACAGAGAAGGTGAAAGCAGGAACAGGGAGAAAGGGAAGGGTATGGGAGGGGAGAACATTTTAAAGTATCCAAAATAACACCAGGAGACAGCTGGAACCCCATGGACGTTTTCCACTGGAGGCCCACATGGTGGTTTACTGCCAGTAAGAGCACGGGACGGGGGCGGGGGTTGGGGGAGGAGCTGGTCATCCTACTGGGAACTGTGAAGTAGAAAGATGATGAATCCATAGTGCTGAGTGCAGTTAGTTCTGGGGAAGGGAGAGGGAGGCCTTTGGAGAACTGGGGGACAGTTGGAGAGATGGGAGATTTTAGCCCAACTAAAAGAGGATTGATTCTAGAAAAGGTACAGGAAACCTGTCTTTGAAGATGTAAGCAACCATGAGTAGCAGAAAGAAGCTGGGTATGTACCGTGTAACTCCGTTTACTCTGCACAGCCCCGGGAGGCAGTTGTGCTGTTCTTGTGACTCGTTTTATTGAAAAAGAAACTGAAGCAGAGAGGCTTGGGTACTGGTAAAGATCACGCACCAAATAAGTAGAGGTGGCTAGTCTGACTCCGAAGCCTCAGCTTTTCATAGGAATCTCCCTGTTCCCCAGAGGATAACCAAGACTCAGAAAGAATAAAGCAGTTGACCAAAGCCAGGCTGTTAGTGACACTGGAGCTGGGATTAGTCACAGAGAAGGAAGGTTTAGTTGCCTGGCAACTGCCCCTCCTGCAGACATTGCTGTCCCTGACTGCCCCTAGTCTATGCACTGGAGGGGCTGAGTGTCACACATGCCATGAAGTGCTGACTGGGCAGGACCTGGTTTGTCTATGTAACCTAAGATCTGCTGACTGAAGGAAACCATGCCTGCAGATGGACCAGATACCCTCCTAGGCTTCTGTCACTCACCCTATCAGAGCAGCACAGTTGAGTTTTTAAATCCCCAGCACTAACTAAACACTTGTTACCTACCAGGGGTCTCCTGGAGTTCATTTGGTCCCCTGGAATACCAAGCCAGGAGGATGACTGTCAAAAGTACAAAAGTCTGCACTGACAGATGCACACATAGAGGTGCACAGATACACACAGATTGGCACATGGAATTTATACAAGCAAGAGCACGCAGTGATATGCATGCTTGAGTCAAGAGACAAGGACAGTCAGCCAGGTACTCTCTCACCTCGCCCTGGCAGAGGTAAATACCCAGATAAGACAAATACAAAGACACACACACACACACACACACACACACACACACACACACGTACTGGGAGTTCGAAAGACAAGCTCAGACATACATACACAAAGAGACAGACAGACCTTTATTAGTCTCCCAATCTCACTGTTCTGCCAGGAGATTCAAGGTCCTAGAAATCTGTAATAGCTAATGAGAGCAAACTCTTAAAATGGGGATTTATATACAAATAATGTTTACAAACTTAAAATGGGGATTTATATACAAATAACGTTTACAAACTGTTCCTCTACCCCAGAGCCAGGGGAAAGCTGAGGGCACATGAATTACCAGCTTACCTTCACAAGAACCTGGGGCTAAACCCTGCTGAGGTCTTTTGAGGGGGGGATAAAACTCTTCTTATCCTCCTACTAGATGAAACTAAGAAAGCTACCTACTCTGAAAATTTCAGGACCCTCCCTTGACCCATGCCAAAAAAAAAAAAAAAAAAAAATGATAAAGGTAGGCTGGGCTCAAGTAGAACCTTGAATAGGTATTAGAGGCACATCCAAAGTCCTCTATCCAAAATCGATCTAACACACACACACTACCGTGGAAGGGACACAAAATTAGACCTGAGTTATTTTAAGTAGACCCAGGATGTGCTCTGATCAACATTTGGGAGTGAACCCTCCAGGTAGAGAGGTAAGAGCCAGGAACGGGGCTGGGGGTCTGAGACAGCCTGGAGGAGTGGAGCCATAAAATCTCCAGAGCCCGGGACACCCTGCATTGTGGTTGTAAGTACTGGATCAGTCACGCAGAACTCCCTGCAGTTCCCCTTAAATCAGGAACATGAGGGCTCTGCACCCAAACCAGGGAGGCAGGAACTGACTTATAATTACAACTCGGTGCAACTGTTTCTAGTGACATGAGGAAGCTGTACTATTTCCTAACCCTAAGGGTGGACTCAGGTTGACTCCATTAGTATACATCTGAGACCATGTGTGGCAGTGCCTAGGGGGTGTGTCCAAGAATTGTGCATCCACTTTTTATCCTGCAGGAGCTTTTCTCTGGGTCTTCATCTTCCCTGCCTCCTCCTGGGTCAGTATGTAACCATTCTAGCAGAAATGAAGGTATTCTAAAGAGACACTCGTGTTTCTCAGCTTATCAGACAGACAGTGGACTCCAAAGAAATGGGAATTTCTACAGAATTCTCATGCTGGGAGAAGGAAAAGGTACCAGCCAGAGGGGAAACTTGTCTCCTGGAAAAAGATTTCAGAGTTCTAAAAGCTTGTCAGACCACCTTATGAGACTAAAACCCAGATAATAATGGATCAATGGTGGGCAGAGTCATACCTTGATAAGGACTAGTTAGATGTGTTTATCCTTGGCCCTCTATCTAAACGTTTTATCTAACTTTAGAACCCTGAAGTCGAATTTGGGTGGTTCACAGAATCTCTTTGCCCCTCTTCCCAGTATGGCCACATTGAGTAAATCTCCTTTTTCTAAAGATTTCCTATTTTAATTTCGCTCTTTCACGTGGTTTAATGATGATGAGGTAGCCAGACCTGACTTCAGGCACAGGGTGTGACCCCCAACATTGACAACAAGGAGTCAAAGTTTTGTGGGCCTCAGAGCTGACACTTCGGTAGTTAAGTGAAACCACCTACTGCATACCTGGGCACAGTAGTAAGAGAGGTGGCAAGGGTGGGAACGTTTAAGACAACTAAAAAACGGAAGATTTCCTACTCATGCAGACCCCCAGGACCTCCTCCTTTGTTACACAGCGCAAAACTACTGTTACAAAAGATAAAACCAAAGAAAGCGCGATGTTTGCGGGCCCAGCTGTTCCAAGAAGTTAACTCGCTCATTCGGCTCTGCCTACAGACTCCCTCCGCTTTTTTGCCAACCTCTTCTCTTGGGGGGTAGTGGGGAAGTATACCCCACTCCACCCCCCGCTTCGCCTGCACCTAGAACTCGCAGTTTGGGGCGGGGTTGGGAGGGAAAGGTACCTGGAAACCCAGCAACCAGACAGTAACTGAGCTCACACACAACACGCATGCGCCTACTAAGCCCAGCCCCCGGGGCGCTTCCTGCGGGTACGGAAATGGACGGGTCTGACGTCATATGAAGGCGCCGACAGGCTACACGTGAGCCATGGATACGCCGCTGAGGCGCAGCCGGCGCCTGGAAGGCCTAAAACCTCTGTCTCTAGAGAACTTTCCTGACCCCGAGGTCTCTCGGGCGAAACGAGCTCTCGTAGATTTCAAGGCTAACCCAGAAGAAACAAAAAAGCCGCTGGTCCTAGCGTCTCCCCGACCTCAGCCGGAGACTAGCCCCGGATCACCCTGTCCTAGTCAGGATGCAAGCTTTGGGTCCCCACAAAGGCAGCCAGAGCCTCACCCTGGGTCCCTTCAACCTCATCAAGATCTGGGCCTGGAGTCACCTGCGGGACAGACAGAGTCGAGTCCGGAATCCCCGCAACGAGAGCAGTCATCCAAATTATCACCCACACAGGGAAAACTGGACTCTAAGGTGGCCCACGCTAAGGAGGAGGTGATCCCAAAATCCCCCGAGCCTTGTCCAGGCCAGCAAGCACCGGGTCCCGAGCCCTCTAAGCCAACACAGGAGCTGACATTCCAGTCACCTAGTTCTCCAGAGCGCCAGCTGGAGCCAAACAAGCTGCCTCCAGCTGAAAAGACAGTGACAGGAAGTCTCGACCTAAAGAAGCGAGTTATAGCTTCTCCCCAAGGCCCAGCGTCCAAGAAACTGAAGGAGAAGGAGGAGCTTCCTGTAATTCCGAAGGGGAAGCCCAAGTCTGGGCGTATGTGGAAAGACCGCTCCAAGAAGAGGTAAAGTGGGGGGAGCATGGGCGATGTTAAAGATGTGTTTGTTTTATTTATATGAGTGTGCTGTAACTGTCTTCAGACACACCAGAAGGTGGTATTGGATTCCATTATAGATGGTTGTGAACCACCATGTGGTTGCTGGGAATTGAACTCAGGACCTCTGAAAAGCAGTGAGTGCTCTTAACCGCTGGTCATTTCTTTAATGTCTGCCATAGCCAGCAGCACATGTAATCACATTTAATCTTTATCTACCCTTTGGAACAGATGTTACTAGTATTGATGTACTTCTGAAGAAACCAAGGCTTAAGGAGGCTGAGACACGGGATAGGAGCCTAGATTTGGTTGTAAAGCATGTGAGTGGAACCCATTAACCTGCTTCTGTTGCCCACCTTCACTTGGGTTCCAGCAGTAAGACATGAGGTCTTCCTTGTCCTTTCAGTGCTGGGGCATCGTAACTCTTGAGTTTATATTTTTGTGTACAGGAATGAGGAGGCTCGTATGTAAAGGGTATCGTTTAGGCATCATGGAAAGAGAAATGGCGTTCAGTTGAAATTTCCACTCTGGAGAAGAAGTAGGGCTCAGTTGAAATTTTAGCTACTGGCCAGAGGCAAGTTCATAACAGTAAGGGAACAGAGATTTTAAGAGAATGACACTGATGAAGGGTGGACGGTACCAGGTTTTGTGCGGGCTCCTACAGATGTCATTTTTTATACTCTTAAATCCTAAGCGCTGGGTATATCCCCTCTCCGAAGCCTGCCCCATTAAACAGAAGAAAGTGAAGCTTAAAGAGAAAGGCACCAATCAGAGAAACTTTGAAGCTGCTCCTTTTCTCTGTTCCAGGCCACTGATGGCCACAGGTAACCAGCCAAACAGGCTATCAGATGTTACCCCTCTATACTGTTATCTGTAGCCAGGAGAATCCTATGGCTGGGAGACTTCCTTGCTCAGGGCCTTATAGGCAGTGAGTAATGGGCTCAGGACCAGACATCCAGGACTGTCTTCCGTCTCCAGTAACTAATGCTGAACGCCAACTCTGCCTCAGTACTGAAGCCACCAGCCACATGTGACTATTTACATTAACTTACTAAATGAAAATCAAGTGCTGCAGCAACCTGTACATAGTTATCCCCTTCCAGGGCAGAAGAGGTGTGGCTCATTCCTATGATGGGGCATTGTTGTCACTCATGTCTTATGGCTCTGGCTTCTCCAGGCTTCCATCATCCTGTCCTTCAAGATTCTCAAATTCCAGCTTTTTAAGAGTAGAAAAGAAGTCCCCAAGACACTCACTGCTCTGTTTTTAGGAAGCTGAGTCTTGAGCAAGCTTGGGGACTTAGCAGGAGAGGAGAATGCTGGTATCAGAAGCTAACCATACAGTGGGAAGGGGTCAGAACCAAACTACCTATGAATAAGCCTGGTGCCAAGTTCTAGACTGTGTACCAGACTTCTAGGAAGGAAGCGGACAGCTCAGAAATGCAGTATTCACCTTTGTCTGGTTAACAACAGACTGCCCAACAAGCACCAAGGCCTTCAGAGATAGGGTGAGACAGGTTGCCTCGAGATATCCTATAACAGGAAGGTAAATAGGAATTCCTACAGGAGTTGAAGTTGGAGTGTGGAAAGCAGAAAGGCCACTATGAAAGGATCTTCTGAGAAGCTTCAGAGTTCTGGGGATAAGATGGGGAAAGAACAGGCCTGTGGGACACCCAAGCAGACTCACCAGTTGGGGAAAGACATGGAGGCTTGTCTTCATTTTAACTTTTTATCACAGAAAAGGAAAGAGCTAGATTTTATGAGTCCTATTATCAGTGTCAACAGTTTCCAGTATTTGCTGGCCCAGCTTCATCTTCTGTTTCTTGTCCCAGCACTTACTCCCTCTTAGAACATTTCAGCACACCCTAGAGTGTTCTTACAGAAGTCATCTCCATTCTTCTATGTTTCTAAGAATATTTGACTCTCCAGAAAAGCCAGATTTAACAGGAATCCCCAAATCCCACTTCATCTTCACATCGCCAAACTGGAGAATAATCTGAATTTGTTACAGAAAGGCCTTGTTATTGCTGTTTGGACATAAATTCACACCCCTCTAGGGAACGAGCACCCCATCTCCAGAGACATTCGCTTACAAGTTACCATGTTTGGTGGCAGCAAAGCTTCACAGCTGAGGCTGTATGAGTACAAAAAGCTTCAAGTCCCAACCTACATTAGGAATGAGAGGACTCTCGGAGTCTTGGTTAGTTCCTCTGTAGAATGGAAACAGGCCTACATGCCTAGCAGCCTGTTCCATCCTAAGTTTCTGTAGAAAGCCGAGTGCCTGACAGGCAGGAGAGGAGAAGAAGCAGACCCAGAGCCCAGTGAGAGCAGGGTGTGAAGGCAGCACCACAGAGGTCCCATAAGTGCCCCCTCT
The DNA here is from genome assembly GCF_963924665.1 of Micromys minutus. Taxonomy (NCBI): domain Eukaryota; kingdom Metazoa; phylum Chordata; class Mammalia; order Rodentia; family Muridae; genus Micromys; species Micromys minutus. The sequence goes on from NC_137971.1 coordinate 48,284,363, forward strand.
CCTGCCAAGGTTCTCCCAGATGGTTCAGGACAAGCCCCTGCGTACCTCCTGGCAGCGGAAGATGAAGGAGCGACAAGAGAGGAAGCTGGCTAAGGACTTCGCCCGGCACCTGGAGGAGGAGAAACAGAGGCGCCGGCAGGTAAGGGACCATCCCTCCAAGTCTGGATCCCAGAGACCAAATACGTATCTGCTGCAACAGACACATATGATAGACACGAGAGTATGACTTAGTCAGAGCCCCTAGGCATGAGGGCCCCAGGGTTAAGTATAGTTTGGCCATGATAGGACTCCCACTCTACCATCCAGCTAAGCCTCTGCTCATGGACATGCAGGAAACCTGGAAGTAGAGTAAGGAGCCCAAGATAAAGGCCAGCAAGCCATCTTGGTAGCAGGGGTGTTCAATGTGGTGGGGTTAGGTCCCTCTCTGGGACCTGCTTATGAGGGGAAAGCTTGCCTCAGATTTGTCACTGTCATTCTAGAAGAGACTCCCACACAGCACCCTGGGGATGATTCTTGCATTTTCCTTCCAATTCACTCCCCTTGCCCCAATTCAGAACCATAAGTGTCCTCATTAGAGGTTCATGCCCATGAGCTAGGAACTTGACTAGCATACACAGACCTTTAGCCTCAATCACCAGCAGCACAAGGCTTGTTCCCAACACCTTTAGCCTCCAGGAAGTCTTGAAAAGAGTCCCAGTTTTACTTCAGCAGTCAGGACTGAGTAAGCAAAGGTCATGCTGGGTTGGTTAGCTTGATTGTCCACAGGACCGAGTTAAGTGTCACTGCTAGTCTGGTGAGACCAGAGGACAGAAGGAGCACTGGCTTGAACGACTTGTCTTAGATCTGTAGTTCCAGCTTGGCCATTGAGAAGAGGGATGGACCAATCACTAAGGCATTCCTCCACCTAGCTTTGAGTCACAGAAATCTAGCTGGCACTGAGGCCTCATCCTTTTTTTTTTTTTTTTTTTTTTTTTCTCCTGTGCAGCAGGAACAACTGGAGAGGGGCATCCTCCCAACACTTCTCTTAATACATATATGATCACAGTTTACTTCCTCCCCAAGGGCCCAGACCACCCCCATGACCCCAGGTTGTCAAAGCCATGAAAAGGCCTGACCACGTAGCAGTCAGTTAGAGCCACCATCTGTGCCCTAGCCTGACAGTACAATGGTAGCATAGCCAGGAAGCCCTGGACTTGCCACCCCTGGAACAGGATCTGAATGTCCCTGGAGAGCTGGTACTATTCTAGGCCTCAGTCTGATGAGATAAGTCCTGTGGTCAACTCCACAGTACAGGTGAGGAAGTGAATACACACTCAGCCACAGCGCCCTAATTAGAAAGTAGAAGAATGAAGATTCCAGCTGGACCAGGTTCCTCGATAGCCTTGTGACAGCTCATCCTGCTCAGCCCTTCCAGCTATAACCAGCCCTTTCATTCTCATTCTGGGACACCTGAACCTGGGTTGAAGAAAACCTGGGACCAGCCCAACCTTCTCCCTGGCAGCTAGTGCATGGGATGGTACAAGGGACCATTCTTTCTGGGTGGGAAGGCATCCATGTCTTGGCTCATACAGTCATCCTGTGTAAGCCCCTGCCTTCAGGTGTCTGTTTACCCACCTTCTTTCTGATTTAGAACTAGGCTCTCTTGCTATGGTAGGCCTCAGCTCCAGTCCACGATATAGGCATTGCATCCCCGTTCTTCCCCCGAAGTGTCTAGGCCTCTACCCTTCCCCATAGGAGCAACCTGGAGACCGAGCAGCTTCTCCTCCTAGGATTGTGTCAGTTCTCACCACGGGCCTGAGATGCTAAGACCATCTTAGCTCCTGTCCTGAGATTCCCCTTCTGTGTGTTTCAGGAGAAGAAAGAGCGCCGGGCTGAAAACCTAAGACGCCGTCTAGAAAATGAACGAAAGGCTGAGATTGTCCAAGTGGTGAGTACCCACCTAAGGGGTACAGGCTGTGGCAAGGTAAAAGAGGCCGTTAAGGTGCTTGGGCTCCCTGCCTTTACATGGTCTATTGTCTTGCTGCAGTTCTGGGCCCCTTCCTCCCTTTTCCCCAGAGACAGGCACAGGGCTCTCATCCACACTGACGCCTCTTATCTCCCCCTTCCTCAGATCCGAAACCCTGCCAAGCTCAAGAAAGCAAAGAAGAAGCAGTTGCGCTCCATTGAAAAGAGAGACACCCTGGCCTTGCTCCAGAAACAGCCACCCCAGAGGCCTGTGGCCAAGGTCTGAGCTCAGGATGTCCAGAGTCCTCAATAAGCCAAGAGTCACAGCAAACAAGGCACCTCTCAGGCCACTGTCTGACACCTTTCATGGGGCCAGCACACCATCTCTATCACATCAAGATGGAGACTCCAGTCCAGAAGGAACTGAAGACTGCTGGAATTCGAGAGATTTAACCTTCCCCATCTCCTTTCCTATTTTTCCCAAAGTGCCTTATGATCATGACCAACTGTTGCCAGGTGGTAGCAGGTCTTGAACTGTGAATTCTTGTTTCCCAGTGAGCTGGCAACTCCCTGTTTGGGGGTCCTGAGGTCTGTTGTCAGAAGTCAGTGCCTCTGTATTTTCAGTGGCACCTTGGCCACTTGTCCATTCTGCTGATCAGCCCTCTCCTAATTTGGCACTGAAAGATTATGTGGGGAGTTGGAGGGAGCTGAGTTTCTCTTCAGCACCCCTTTCCCACACTGGACTGTATGTAGAAGCCTGGGGGCTTGAGCCATGCTCACTTGCTCTACCGCAGAGGTGTTTATTGGTATCTGCATAAGTATAGCTCTGGACTCCCAGAAGGACAGAAGTCACTGCCCCACTGGCCTTTCATTATCATAATAAACCATTAAAGTACATGGTGTGACAGGTACACTGAGTAAAGCAGGAGTGGCTTGGTGACATTTTACTTTCCAGTTTGAGAAGCACCTGCTGCAGGCTTGAGGCCTGCTGGACACAGAACTGACAACCAGCCTGGCTTTAAATGGTTCAGGAGATCCTGAGAATACCCCATCCCTGTTCCATATCTACCAGTTTCTGACATCAACTCCCTTTCCCTTTGAAGGTAAAGGTGAGTCAGCCAGCTACCCTGCAGTCCATGGTGGGGAGAACATGAGATGTGTGATGGAAGGTCCATGACTGATACAAGGTACCCCTCCTGCCTGTAGGTTGGAAGTGATAGCTGCCAGGCCCTCTCCCTGTGAGGCAGCTAATAAGGGTAGGTTGTTCTCTGGGTAGAATTGATCCAGTGATGCTGAAGGCCAGAGTGCAGCCGCAGCAGAAGCAGCCGTAAAACTAGGCCGTGAAGATCCTGAGTAGGAGTTGACACACCAATATGGCTAATAAGCTGACTAGCAAGATGTGGTTGAAGCATCTGTCTCAGGCCAAATGGTGGATTAAAACTGAAGGTGGTTGGCTTGAAACTGCTTCTCAACCCTTTTCCTCTCACCCCCATAAACGCTAGTGCTAATTGGCAGTCTCCCTTTGTCCCATTCACAAAGCTGGGTCTTATTCGGGCTGTGAGCTTAAGCTGAGAAGGTAACAAGTACAAAATCTTACCCAACCCTCATCAGTTACCCTAGCAAGATCCTTAGGCAATTAAGTACGTTTGTTCTTAAATGTGTAGAAACCTGGAGGCCAGCAGTCAGGAACCAGGTAACCCCTCTAAAGGCTAATTTTGCATGCCGCTGCTCTCCCAAGCTCTACACTGCAAGATTAGGAAGGACTGCTTCAATTCACCTTGCTCCAGAGGGTTCAGTCGCCCAGGGCACTTCCACAAGCTGGTGTCCTGGACCCTAGCCAGGAAGCTACAACCTGGGCCTGACATTAGCTATGTACATGTTCAACTGGGTATCGGAGAGGCCCGGGATGTGTTGGCATACCATCCGGGCTGTGCCAGTCTAATCCGAAGTACAGCTCAATGAGCCCCGCATCTCCTGGGACTACTCTCGGCCGCCCTGTGGGAGCTCTGTGCTACCGCTGCCACACCTCATCCAGCGGATCAAGCGTGCAGGACGCAGTTGGGGAAGTCGGTCAGCCAGCAGGAGGGTAGAGGCTGGGGTGGTAGCGGAGGAGGCGCGGCGACAGCGACGGCTGCTGGGCCCACCACTCAGGTCGCTGTCGTCCACCAGCACGCTTTCAAGCACCGTGCGTAGTGAGCTCCGTAACTTCTGCAACATGTCGGGACAAGTGAACACATAGAGCAGTGGGTTGACAACGCTGTTGAAGAAGGCCAGGCTGGTGACAAAGGGCAGCCCACGTGACGCAAGTTGCCTTAGCGTGGTGACAGAATGAGCACGCGCCTCCAGCAGACTGAAGATGTGGTAGGGTCCCCAGCAGAGCACGAAGGCCACCACAATGGCCGCCACCAGGCGCACAAAGCGGCCTGTCCTCTGGCGACCGCGGTGGTGCAGTCGCAGGCTCACAGCCACGTGACTCGAAGCGATGATGACCAGAGGTACGATGAAGGCCAGCAGGAACTTGCTGACCGCCAGTGCCTTCTGGCGGTAGTCGCACGTGGTGTCGCGGTCAGGTCCTGGATTCAAGAGCAGCATGTTGTAATAGCACATGATGCGGCCATCAAGCCGCGGGATGGTGTCCCTGAACACGAAATAAGGTACTGTGTTGAGCACCGCCAGAGCCCAGAGCATCAGGCAAACTCTGTGCGCGACCGCCACCGTGCGGTGGTTCTGTGCCCACACTGGCCTCACCACCTGCAAGCAGCGATCCAGGCTGATGGCACTGAGCAGGAAGCCGCTGGCAAACATGTTGAGGAAGAAGACCGAGGAATGTAGCTTGCAGAAAATGGTGCCCAGCTCCCACGAGTGGCCCACTGCCAGAAAGTAGGTGAAGAAAGGCAGAGAGGCAGCGGCTAACAAGTCGGACACTGCCAGGTGCAGCACCCAGGTGGTGACCACCGTCTGGCGCATGCGACAGCCCACCACAAACAGGATGAGTCCGTTTTCCACCAGGCCCAGGAGCGAGGCCAGCCCATGCAACAGCACCGACACGTGGTCAATATAGCGGAGGCTAGAGTTGCTGTGGTTCGGAAGCTGGACCATCTCCTCCAAGAGTGGACAGAGCTGCTTCAGTGTGACGTTGGCCATGGCAAGGTGGAAGAAAGGGGGGCTGAACCTGGCACTCAGGAACCAGAAGCCTGCAGCTTGGCCAAGAGATGAACCTATCTCAGAGTTGCCAGTATAGCCTTGAAATAGGGTGGACACTGGGAATCTGTGAGGATGAGCAGACAAGGGGCAAGCCAAGTGTAGTCTTCCTGAGGCTAAGTCTCTAGTTTGGAGGGCTACTGGAACAAAATGAGAACAATTTTAAGAGGGCATGGGTAGATGGGGAAATCTAAGTGCGTGCCATGCAAGCATGAGGAGCTGAGCTGGATCCCAGCACCCAGATATAAAGTAGGGTATGGCCCACGTGCTTGCAACCTCAGTGCTAGAGAAAGACAAGGTGGATCACTGACCAGCCAGCCTGAACTACTCAGGGAAACACAGGTCCTAGAGACCTTAACGTAAAGACAAGGTAGGGGACTGGAGAGATGGCTCCACAGCAAAGTATATACTGCTTTTTCAGGGAACCAGTGTTTGACTTCCAGTTTCCATATGGGGCAGCTCACAACTGCCTATATAAGTCAGTTCCAGTGGGTCCAATTCCCCTGGCTTCTGTAGATACCTGCATTCACATGCATACCCACAAACACACATACACTTTAAAATAAAAATCTTTTTAATACGGACTGATCCTAAGCAACATCACTCAAGGTTGACATCTGACTTATGCTCACACATACATATACCTGCATTCATATGTGCATACACACACAAGTTAAAATAAAAATAAGTCTTCTTTTAAGGTGACTGCTCCTAAGGTTGACCTTTGGCTCACACACACACACACGTACATGCACATACATCAGGGAACTGACATAAAGCAGGCACTGTATGAACACCATGTGATTAGTACTAAGCTCTCTCCAAGATCACAAAGGTCAGGCCAGGCAGGACTCATTTTCCCAGTCTCCAAAACAGAAGGGTAGCCGTCCTGAGATGGGAGGTCTGTACCACCCAGCCCCAGGCCTTACCTCTCTGCAGTTCCTCCTAGAGAGCAGTGGGCAGCCTCAGAAGTGACTGCTTGACTGTGCCGATTGATTGAGATCAGGGGAGCTGGCCCTTCCTCTGCTAGGAGAGGAAATAAGATAAGAGGGACAGGCGTGAGACCTGGCTGGAGGAACTGTCACACAGGAACCCGGGGAAGGCAGTGACAGCACCACCTATTCCAGTAAACCTATACCCACTATCACCACACACTGGGTCAATAGGCACTTTAAGCAACAAGTAAGGAGCTCTAGAAAAGCCAGGTTCTCTGCGTGTTCACGTTGTCATGGAGAACCCCAGGGCCCTGTAACAAAGCTGGGGTCAGGGAGAGCTAAGGGAATCATGTATACTCCCTGCAGCAGAGAGGAAATGAAAGCAGGGTATAGGGACTCAGACTGTGCCAGGCACCCACAATCCCCCAGGTACTCTGTAGATGTTCTTTCTTGTGGCTCTGGAAGAAATGTGCCAGTAATCTTCACCCCATTGTACAGATGAGAAAACTGAGACATAAGTGCTTAAAGTGCTTGTTGAGCCACCCAGCACAGCCACGTGGAAGAAGGGTTGTTCGGTGCTCAGGCTGCTGTCTGTCTAGCTTTGAAAGTGGGGTGATAGGAGAAGGAAATAGGAGGTTGCTGAAGACCTCAGAACTCCTCTTTCTAACAGAAACTGTGGTCAAAATGAAAAAATCTACTCCCTTCCAGAAACCACTGATCTTCATAGGGTGGATCTCTGGGACACCACCCTGGACTATCCCTGACAAAATACCTCTTGGAGCTAGGTCAAAGGGAACAGGCACATCTGACATCTGTGATTTCTATAAATTCTTACTGATCCTACTTTCTAAGCTTTGGCATCTGCAGAGCAGTTATACTCACCTTAATCCAACGAGAGCTTTTCAGAAGAGGAAACTGAGGTTCAAAGACACACAGAGGAGGGGCCAGTGCTGTGGGGGGAAACTGTTTTCCTCCCCGCAGGCAGATGTGAGATATTCTCGTTCTGCCTTGAGACATCCCTTCAGCTGCATTGTCAGTGTCACATGGTCCGCTCAGAAGACAGTGCTCCTGTGCTCTTTGGAACCACCCATTCCGATCCCTCAGGCTTTGTGAAGACAGCTTCAAGACCCAGGATCCTGGGGAATCGGAGCAGCTAGGATCCTGTTACAGCTTTTCAGCTTCCCCAAGCTTGCCCTCCCAGCTGAGTGAACTTGTCAGTTTCTCTAAGCTCACCAAGTGATCACGTCCCCTCTCCTGGTGTCCATGACTGGACAGCTCACACATTGGCTCTACCATCTAGCTAGCACCCAGAAAAACACTGTCCTTCCTTCTGGGTATCAGGCCCCACCATGCTCCTAAACTCACGCATCCCCTCGTCATCCTAGCTAGGAGTGGCCCTCTGTAATCCTGAGAGCGCACCAAGGCTGCCCAGCCCCTGGAAGGCTGCCTCCTTACCCAGCCACAGAGTGAGCACAGCAGCCTCTGAAGCAGTGGGACTGAGCACCGGGAGTGGCAGGAGGGGAATGAGCTGAAGGAGGAAATAGCTGTCAGCCCCGGGGGGCAGGGGCGGGGACACTATATTCAAAGTCTTTCATCTCCATCCAGGCCACCAACCCGTTCCCTTTGTGGAGGAGCCTCTGTAACCCAGAGGACAGTGTTAAGTCCTTTACTGCCAATCCCCAGAAGGAGAAGCACTCCAGCTCTTCTGAGTTCCCTGAGAACTAGAGGAAACAGGGAGCGGCCGTGGGAAGAGCACAGAGACCCTTGGCCAGGAGTTCAGTCACTTCTTACTGGGTGCTGCAGCGGTGAGCAGGAACAAAGTCTCACAGCCAACAGTAAGGATGAAATGAGGCGGGTCATGGGAGCATCTGGTACATTGTAAATGTTCACAAAGGCGGCTTCTTTCCCATCCACAGAGAAGTGGGGAAAGTGGGTAGCTGCTTTACAGTACGGAAAATAGACCCCAGGTCCAGGGTAGGAGAAGGTTGAGTCTTAGAAGTTTACATTTTAGCCAGGCATGGTACTGCACGCCTTTAATCCCAGCACTAGGGAGGCAGAGGCAGGTGGACCTCTGTATGTTCAAGGCCAGCCTTGTCTACAAAATAAGTTACAGGACAGCCAGGACTGTTACCCAGAGAAACCCTGTCTTGAAAAACAACAACCCCTCCCCCCCAAAAAAAGTTTACATTTTCTTATTGACTGACTTGTGTGAGTGTGTATGCACACATATGTAGATGAGCATACATGTGGAGGCCGGAGGACACTTCAGCTGTTATTCTTCAGAGGTCATCCACCTTGTGGTGCATGAATGTATGTGTAATGTGTCTGTGTGCGCTTGTATGCATGGTGGTACACACGTGTGTGTATGGAGACCAGAGGTCAACATCAGGTGTCTTTCTCAGTCATTCTCCACCTTATCCATTTTTCCCCCCAAGATTTTATTATATTTTAGGCGTATGGGCATTTTGCTTGCATGCATGTCTGTGCACCCTGTGTATGCAGTACCCGTGGTGGCCAGAAGAGGGCATAGGATCCACTTGAGCTGGAGTTACAGGCAGTTGTGAACCCAGATGTGGGTGCTGGAAATTGAATCCCAGTACTGTGGAAGACCAATCAGTGTTCTTAACCATCGGGCCATGACTCCACCATATATATGTATATGTGTACACGTGTGTGTGATATGTTATATAATACATATTTATATAAATATAAAAATAATTAGCATCAGTGCTATACCAGCACGAGAGTCCCTCACGGTGCCTCAAGACGCAGGTCAGCAAGGGTCTTGTTTTTCTAGACCCTTAGCCAGGCAAAAGGTCTCCCTTTCCCTGGTTTGCAGGCCTTCCTAAAAGTACAGAGTCCTGCACATTCTTGGGATAGCATTCATCCTTACCTGAATCTAGACTGTGCTTATGGGCTCATGTTTTGGTTTCCAGGTGGTTGTGCAGTGTTGGGAGGCTGTGGAGCCCAACAGGCAGAAGCAGGGCAGTAGGGGTAAGGCTTTATGACTAGACCCACCCCTCAGTTCCTGCTCATATTTTGACTCCTTTCTCAACATGATGCGAACTTAAACTGCTCTGCCATCCATTTCCTGTCATACTGGGCTGAGACTAAAACCGTGGACCAACGTGAACCTCTCTCCCCTCAAGCAGTTATGTCAGGTACTTTGGTCACAGCAACACAAACACAACCCATATAAGCATGGGCAAGGCCATAAGGCAGTACGCTGTGGTGGGTAGGCCAGGGCCTTTGGACCAAGCTACCAGAATTTGGAGCTGGCCCTGCCATTCTCTAGCTATGTGACTTGGGTGAACAACTCCACAGCAGTAAAAGGTGACTCTTAAAAGGTCTTCTGGGGGCTGGAGAGATACCTCTGAATCTGAGTCTGTTTCCCAGCAGTAGTGAGAGGAGGCTACAAACCACCTGTAGCTCCAGCTTCAGGGAATCTAACACTCTCTTCTGGACGACACAGGCAACTGTACACACACACACACATACACACACACACACACACACACACATACACACACACTAAAACACACCACATACACAACTAACAATTGGGTGGGGCAGGAAAGGTTTGGTGGGTGGGGGAGTACCTTCATAGAGGCAAAAGGGAGGGAGGAAAGGGAAGTTGTGGGATGGGGGGGGGGCTTGTAGAGGGGTAACCGGGAAGTGGGATATCACTTCAGATGTAAATGAATGGAATTATTGATAAAATAATGAATCTTCACAGCATCTTTCTAATGATCAGTCCCAGCCCTAACCAAGATTGGTGTGCAGTCTGCTCGCTGAACTAAGAGCTCCTCCTTTCCCTAATAGACTTATCTCAGCACCAAGGCATGAGGCTGTACAGACTTCCCTCAGGCTCTCAGCCCACCCGAGTCCTCCCCTGCATTCCTACAAGCCCTACACAGTTTCTATGGCAACCATGTTAAGGGGCTCTCATTCGGATAAAATCCTTGGTCTCCTGCCTTTCCTCAGTTCTACATCTGTCTCCACTCCTATGTCCCAAAACAAAGGATTCCCTGGAGTGAGGCATTTTATGAAGAAGTGAAGGTCACATACCCTTTTCCCCTTGTCCCAGAGGGGCCTGTGGGATCCTGGCTGGTCTTGTGTGGTAAAAAAGCAGCTTCTATAAGTATCTACAGAGCCAAGCTCCTCCAACCTCTGTGACAGGTATGAGAAAGGATGTCAGCAGGATGTGGTTCATGCTTCTTACTCTAGAGTCTCAGGCTATGATTCAACAGTGCCCACTTCAAGAGTAAGAGTGTCTGAAGGCTGCCATAGCAATGGGGGTCCTGGGGACCAGGGTCACTGGTTAGGAGTGGCAGGCAGAAACCATGACTGGTCAGCAGTCCCGTTTAGCCTTAAAGCAGGAGGAGAAAGAGCTATCAAAAGGAGAACGGAAGGCCATCAAAGCTGTCAGACCTCCCCAAGATCAATTGCAAATGACAGTGACTGGAACCTTAGGAAGGAGCAAATGTAGTATTGACCAATGCGCCCCGGGGCTGGGGACATGACCCACTCTGTAAAGTGTTTTGCCATGCAGGCGGGAGGACCTGCGTTTGAGTTCCCAGAATCCACATGAAAAGTCAGACACAGCAGCACACACTTGTAAGCCCAGTGATGAAGAACTGGAGACAGATGGGTCCCTGGAGCTCACTGGCTCGCCAGCAAATTGGTGAGCTTCATGTTCGTTTGAGAGGCCCTGTCTCAGAAGACAAACATGGTTGTGTGTTGGCATTTATGTGAATAGTAGCTGGTGCTTACCAAGATAAAACCCACAGAACCACAGAGGAAAGATGGCTGTGGGTGGATGTGGGTGGATGTGGGGAGCTGGAGTGGGAGGATCAAATGCAGATGGGGAGAAGACGGGGTTTGGGGAGGGAATATGGGGAGAGACAGCTAAATTAAGGGCCATTTGAGGGAGTAGTATGGAAATCTAACACAGTAGAAACTTCCTAATATATACGTATATGACGATAATTTAAATGAAATCGCCAAATGATGGGGGAGGTAATTCCAACTGGCCATCACTTGTCACCAAATGAAATTTCTGGTATCAGGATTGGGTTATATCCAAACAACCCAAGTAGACTGTAGACTGCATTTCAGAAACTGACAGCAAGGCCCCATTGGTGAAGACACATAGGTCACTGACATGGAGACATGAAGCTGGTGTCTACGTAGAGCCTTCACCCCTGTTCCAGCATCTTTGGCACAGGAAGGTACTCTGCATGCTATCAAAAGAAAAACATAAGTACCAACCTAGCCACAAATCCTTTATCTACAATGGTGTGCTGCCTGCAAGATAGGCCTGTATAATGGCAGCACCAGGCTTGTGGGAGTAACCAACCAATAACTGATCTAAGACCCACTCCACGAGATGAAACCCATACCTGACACTGCTTAGGTAACCAAGAGCCTGATATTAGATATAGCTAGGGGCATGAGGTAAAACCAAATACTGCTGTTCTAAAAAGGGGGTGTGGCAATAAAATAACTCCTAAGAACATTTCGTCCATTCTCATAGATCAGCATGTAGGTCAGCCATCATCAGAGGAGCTTCTTCCTGCAGCGGATGGGAACAGATGCAGAGACCCACAGCCAGACACTACCCAGAGAGTGAGAGACCTAGAGCCACTCAGCCCCATATGAATGTCTCCATCAAATACTTCTCCTCGGAGCTCAAGGAGCCTGGAGGAAGTGGACGCACAAAGAGTGTAGGAGCCAGAGAGTGTGAAGAAGGCCAGGAGAACCGGTCCTCACTCACAGAGACTGGAGGAGCAAGCATGGGGCCAGCACGGGTCTGCAGCAGGTCGTCTGTGTATGTTATATATGTAAACTGTGTGTGTATTATGGCTTCAAGTTAAGTTTTTATGGGACTCCAGAATGTGTGAGTGAATAGGTCTCTGCTTTTTAAAATTTGTCTATTTTATATATAGATGTTTGTTTGTATGTATATCTATCTGCATATCAGAAGAGGTCATCTGATCCCATGGAGTCTCTGATTTTTGTGTCTTCTCTTGGACTCTTTTCCTTCTGTTGGTTTGTCTTGTCCAACTTTGATGTGATAGACTTTGTTTTCTCTTCTTATATTTGATTTTGTTGTATTTTTGAATGAATGAATGAATACCTAGCCACTAGGGTAAAGGTTAACAACTGAACTATCATCTATGACTTCTAGGAGAGGAAAATTCAGCTTTCTCCAACAAAAGGCATTAAGTGTATCAAGCACCTCAGGGCAGGGCAGACCTCATGCTCAGGAACAGTCAATTGACATAAAATGGACTCCACAGGCTGAGTGTATGAGTGTGTGTGTGTGTGTGTGTGTGTGTGTGAATGTGTGTGAGTGTGTCTGTGAGTGTGTCTGTGAGTGAGTTGTGTGTGAGTATGTGTGAGAGTATGTGTGTGTGTGAGTACGTGTGTGTGTGAATGTGTGTGTGTGTGTGTGTGTGTGTGTGTGCGCTTTTATTGGCTGCAGTTCGGTGGATTTAAGTGTTTTAGGGGTTTGTTTTCTTTTTTTTTTTTTTTCTACTCTCTTTGAGTCCACTCAGACTGTGTTCCCTCCCTATAAACCCCCTGAAGGAGGGAAAAACGATCATCGGTGGCAAGAGGCAGCTGCACTGGACCAGCACCTAGAGCCAGCTTCACGCTCAGGAGGGGATGCTGCTCGTGGTTTTGGGTGCTCTACACAGTCAGAGAAACTTCTCTGATAACGAACTATAGAAATGATCCCAGAAAGTATAGTCATGGAGTTTGTTTTCTTGGTTAGGGGATTTTGTTGTTGTATTGGGTTTGGGGATTTTTTATTTTTTTGAGAAAGAACTTAAAGTTGGGTGAGTAGGGACAGGGAGAGGATTAGGAAAGACTTAGAGAAGGGAAAGATATATTAACTTTATATATTATAGCATAAATTTATATATAAATAAAAATATATTTAAATTTTAAAACCCACTTTAAATAGTAAAGATATAATAAAGAAGAATAAATAAATAAAATTTTCTTTTTAGGAAGAGGAAGAAGGAGGAGGAGGTAGAGGCCTGATGAGATGGTTTTGCAAACATGAAGACCTGGGTTTGAACCCTCAGCACCACGTGGAAAGCTGCATGTGGCTGCGCATCTCTGCAACCCCAGCACTGGGAGACAGAGACACATCCCTGAGCTCTTTGGCCGACCAGACTACGAGGAACCTTTGGGCCATCAGACCCAACACATGCTCAGTCCATGCCTGTGTTCCCTGACACCTGGAGCACAATGTTGCCCACCTTCCCACCCACTACCTGGCACACTCCACAGACATAGGCCCTGGTCCCAGAACACAGCACATCTTGGCATCAGGATCAGTGCCACAGGAGTGCCACACCTCACTTCTGCCATCCAGAATCAGAGTCTGGGATTTCCTAGCACATGGATCCTAACAGTTGTGTGTGAGGTGTGGTCCAGAGGCCTAGTGGGAGCATCCAAAGCCCTTCAGAGCCCAGCACTGTGTCCCCCATGAAAAGAGGAATGACCCATAGGCTCACGTGTTTGAATGCTTGACCCACAGGGATTGGCATGAGTAGGGTGTATGGGCTTGTTGGAGCGCTAGGTACAGCCTTAATGGAAGCTACCCCGTTGAGCTCTCCCATATTCAAGCTACAGTGATATGCTCCTTCTGCTGCCTTTGGACCAAGAAGTAGAACTCTCAGCCCCTTCTCCAGCGCCCCGTATGCTTGCGTGCCACTATGTCCTACTAAGGCAATAATGAACTAAACCTCTGAACCTGTAAGCCAGCTCAAATTAAATGTTTTCTTTTGTAAGAATTGCCCATGTCATGGTGTCCCCTCACAGCAATAAAACCCAACTAAGACAACCCAGTCACTGCATCCTGTTCCCCACGTTCAACTACCCTACCCTTCTCCCTGCCTCCAGTCTTTGCCTGAATCTTGCTACCTGGAATCTCCACCTACGCCTTTACCACTTGAAAACACTCACCGTGGGGGAGAGAGACCAGTACAACCTCCCAGCTGGACTGAGCTCCCTCCCCACTGCATTAGGAAGCAGGTCTTTTGAGTTCCTTTCTGGCCACTTTTAAAGAAGTCAACCAAAGAGGAAGTGGGATGCAGTCAGGAAACCCTAAATCTTCTAGGCCCATCTCAGCAGCCCCTAGAGGTACCCATACCTCACAGAGGAGTGGCTGGTTACGATTCTACACAACATCTTGCAGGAAACCGACAGGGGCCCACCCAGAAACTACTACTACCCATGGAGAGAGACAACCTCCTCGCGGCCCACAGACCACGCATCCCCCCACCTCCTTCACCCCTCCTTACCTTCAGTCAGCATTCATTCTCATCCCTGCCTGCTCTGCACACACCAGGTCATGCCCATGACCTTGTTCCTGATGTCTGTCCTCTGCCCTGGACTATGAGTTCTTCCGCCCACTTTTGGGGGCACTCCTAATCACCCTTCAAAACCCTGAGCAAAAGCTTCCTCAGGGACATCTTCACGTACCCCACCTCCTCTCTGTCCTCCCAGTCTTTACTTGACTCATAGCCGCCCTTGTTCTCTGAGGTCACTCTTTGTCCCCCTACCCCCTGCCCCACCTCACGATGAACAGTACGAGGAGCTGTTCTTATGCCTACTCTTCAGCTCCACAGCTGAGCAGGGGCAGGGCAGGCTGTGCGTGTGAGAGTCCCAAGAAATGTCTGCTGAGCACACATCAGTGCTGGGATCTGTGTGCAGATCCAACAGCTCCACTAGACCTCACGGAGGCCCACGCTTCCTCCATCTGGTGGGCCCGCTCCCAGCCCAGAGCCCGCTACAGCAAGGTGGGCACGACCTTGGACAGCAAGGAGGCTGAGTTAGGGCTTCAGATTGGCTCAGTTAGTAGAGCCCTTGCCAACAGGCCTGAGGTCCTGGGTTCCATCCCCAGCACTTCACTCACCCTGCAAGGCTTTGTATGCCTGTCATTCAGGCACTTGGGAGGTAGAGACAGGAGGATCATTCTTAACTGCTTAGGGAGTTTAAGGCCAGCATTAAGGAAGAGGAGGAGGAGGAGAAAAAGGAAAAGCAGCCAGGTCTGGCTGGACTCACCCTCTACCTATCCTCTGCCCACATACAATTTAATCCTCACCATAGGAACGGCCATATGTTAGCTCCCTAACAATATCATAACAAGTTCTCACACTCGGAAGCTCTTAACAGTAGATATTATTCTCATGTAACCCAGAAGCCAGAGAAGTCTGAAGTCAAGTGGTCAGCAGGGCCACATGGCTGCGTAGAGTGGCACCCATGCAGACACCAGACCCACCCCCTTTGCCCCAGGTTACCCTGAGTTGGCAGAGACACTCAAATCTCATATCTCACTTGTGTTCCTTTGTTACATTGGCTGGTTGAGACAGGATCTCAGTACCCCAGGTTGGCCTCAAACTGACTCTATAGCCAAGGATGACCCTGAGCTTCTGCTCCTCCTCCCTCTGGAATTATAGGTATCCTTATCCTACCTTATTCTTTGTCTCACTTTACAGATTTGGAAAATGAGAGATGGCCCAGTGGTTAGAATAAGCACCGCCTTTGTGAAGACACAGCTTGAGACCCAGCATCCATGTCAGGTGGCCTACGACCACCTGTAACTCCACCTTCTGAGACCCAACACCCTCTGCTGGGTCTGCACACACTGCACTCACAGTCACAAATTCAGACACAAACACATGCATAAAATTAAAAAGGAGAAAAAAAGTACATTCTTGGGTCTGGTAGTGAGCTCCTTGAATCCTGGCACTGGGGAGGCAGAGGGAAGTGAGTTTAAGGCAAGCCTGGTCTACGATGGCCAGTCCTGACCAGCCAGGGCTACATAATGAGACCTTGTCTTGGGGGATTGAGAAGGGGCAGAGGGAGCGAGGGAGAGGAAGAGGGAGTGGGGGGGGAAGAGGAAGAAGAGAAGGAGGAGGAGAAGCAAAATGCAGTTTTTGAATGTGGAAACAAGCTAGGTATGGTGGCTCAGCCTTTAATCCCAGCACTTGGGAGACAAAGGCAGGCAGATCTCTGTGATCCTGAAGCCATCCTGGTCTACATAGAGAGTTCCAGGACAGCTAGAGCTACATAGTGAGATTTAGACTTGAATAAACCAATAACTAAATAATTAAAACTATAGGTAAAGATGCCGGCTGCCAAACCTGATAACCTGAGTTCCATTCCTAGGCCCCCCATGGTAGAAAAAGAGAATTGATACCCCAAAAGTTCTCCTCTGACCTCCACAAGTGCTCGCGCACATATACAAAAGTTAATTAATTAGTTAACTTACTAATTGAGATGGGAAGACAGATGTCATGCAGACCGCTGTAATCTCAACACTTAGAAGCAACAGCAGAAGAAGGAACACAAACTGGAGGCTAACCTGGGCTATGCAGTCAAGGGTACAGGGTAAGATTCTGTTTCAAAAAAACAGAAGCGCATAAAATAAGCAAATATTTAATAAATAAATTTAAATATAAATAAACATTTAATATTAAATGTTTAATGAGACCTGGGCACTTTGGCTCATAGCCATAATCCCAGAACTGGAAAGGCTATGATAGAAAAATCCTGAGTTCAAGCCTGGTGGTCTATAGCTGGATAAAGAAAAAACTCTGCCTAGCAACCCTCACTATCCCATTACAGAGGAGGAAAGTGAGTCACAAAGCACACAAGATGCTTCCACAGTCTCCAGCTGGTGAGTTGAGCAACTGGATCCCTCCCAGGTCATCTCTGGTACCCAGGAGCGCTCGCAAGGCTGCGGAACTGTAACCAGGGTGGTTTGGTGCCCTTTTCTCAAAGGCATCTGCGTGAGTCTGCTTTTCGCCACTGTGACAAGGCATCTGAGAAAGTCAACTCACGAGGAGCAAGGTTTGGCATTTTACCTCACTGTTTCGGAACTACCCACCCATGGTTCATCACTCCATTGCTTTGGGAGTTCTGGGAGACAAACCTGCTCACCTCACGAAGCCAGGAAGCAGAGAGAGTACAGAGAGACTGGAGTCCCAGTGTCCCTTTCCAGATCATGCCTTGAGTGTCTGTCATAACTTGCTTCTAATACACCCTCCCTCCCAACAGCACTATGGGCTGGCAACCCAGCCTTCTGCACTCCTCCCCTGACGGACTTTTAAGATCCAAACAAACAACGTACTGTCTGGGCAGTGAGCAAGCTGCCGCCTCCTTCTGCTACCTGTTTCCAAGGCCCACAGTCTGAAAACGACTCGGTTTATCTCTTTATTCCTCCTGCACTATCACAATTCTCATTCTTTTTGGTCCACGGGCCAGAGAAAAGCAGCCATGTGACCTTCCTGTCGTTACTGCGCTCAGGCACCGCTGTGAAGGCCAGATCCAAGCTTGTCCACTCCCCAGTTCCTGCCCTCACTACCTAACAGTGGGAAGACTGCTCACCACACAACAGGAAGGTAGTAGATGAAGGAGGAACACTGAGGTCAGAGGACACTATGCACTGATCCCCCCCTACACACACACACACACACACACACACACACATGTTCTAGGAGGGGCAGGGTGTGTGTGCACAGTCTCTAAGCATGTATGTCATCTTCAAGAATCTTAGAAGTAGATGCTTTCTGTAGAGAAACCCGCCACTATTTAAACCCATCGACCTGGCCAGTGTCCTTGTAAAGCAGGGAACTCGGACACACAGACATGAGAAACTCACACACATAGAGGAAAGGCTATGTGAGAACACAGCAAGAAGTTCGGCATGTGCAGACCCAGGAGAGGGGCCTAAGAAGAAACCAGACCTGCTGCCATCTTGAATTTAGACTTGCAGTCTCCAACTGTGAGAAAATAAATACCTCACTTAAGCAGCCGGTGTTTGGTGTTTTATTACAGCAGCCAGGCTGACTAGAACTGCCAGAAATGTGTAATCTAATTCCTGGATCTAATCAGAAAAACACCAGGCAAATCCACACAGCAAAGTAGCTGGTCCAAAAGCCAAGGGCATGAATGACAAGGAAAACAGGTGGCCTGCCCCCACCAGAGAAGGCACTTCTGATCCTGGATGGAATCCCAGACTAGGAAACACTTGTCTTCTACTATAAAAGTATTTGGGGGTGGGGAGAGACAGGAGCAGTGTCCAAGACCAGGTGTAGACCAGGCTGGCTTTGAACTCAGAGATCCACCTGAACACTGCCCCTGTGCCCCTGTGCTCTGGGCCTCTCTGCCCCTCTGCCTCTGCCATGCTAGGATTGAAGGTGTGTACCACCACTGCTATAAAAGTCTTTACCTTTGGAATTGGAGGATCTGGGTTCAATCCTGAGAACCAAGTTAAAAATTCAAGCGTGGTGGTGAGCATTTCTAACCCCACTGCTGGGAGGCAGAGACAAGTAGGTGGTTACAGCCCGGCCTGGATGACAGATGTGGTGAGTTCCAGGCATTTCTCAAAAAGCAGGGAAGATGGCTCCTGAGAATGACACCCAAAATTGATCTCTGGCCTCCGTATGATCTACCAGGGCCTCCTGCAGGGTAGAAAAACACCATGAACTGCATTCCCGCTGGAACCTTGACTGGAACCTTGACTCCGGTTTTGTTTTGTTGCTGATGTTTGGCTTGGTTTCCTTTTTCTTTCTTTCCTTTTTCTTTTTTACATTTATTTATATGAATACACTGTAGCTGTCTTCAGACATACCAGAAGGAAGAGGGCATCAGATCCCATTACAGATGGTTGTGAGCCACCATGTGGTTGTTAGGAATTGAACTCAGGACCCCGGGAAGAACAGTTAGTGGTCTAAATCACTGAGCCATTTCTCCAGCCCCGCTTGGGGGGGGGTTTGAGACAAGACTTCTCTATGTATCCCTAGTTATTCTGGAACTCACTCTATACACCAGGCTGGCCTTAAACTCACAGAGATCCACCTGCCTCTGCCTCTGTAGTGCTGAGATTAAAAGTGTGCGCTACCATGTTCGCTTGGCTGCAGGCGTTGCTCTCGAAATCAGCTTTCTTTCACATGCACTTGTATGTGACAGGGTATACACACAGTGTATATACACAAACATATGCACAGGACAAGAGAGAGAAATGAGTCTTTATCAGAACAAATGTTACGTGAAAGTTTATAGATTAGACAAATGTGCTTCAACCAGTATTGATTTCCTGATTTAGATCCGTTTATCATAGATGCATCTTTTTAAAAGGAAAATGTGCATTCACGTAATTAGAGGCGTTTTGCACAGTCTGAAGAATGACCCGAGACAGCTGTGCTCTTGGTTTTGAACAAATGAGCTTAGATGTACAGCAAAAGTAAAAGAATAAACGATAAGGAACCAATCAGCAGTAACAGCCAGCCAGCAGAACACCACCGAACTGGGCGCTCAGGACATCCAGCAGAGATGACCAGAGTAGCCCAAACCCAAATGAGAACAAAAGCAGTGACATCATCCGGATCATCATCTTCCACGGGAAACAACTGGGGAAAGCCCCCCTGAGGCAGGCGGCTGGAGTCTCCAATCGAAAAAGTCCCAGGAAGAGCACAGAAGGCCCGTGGTTGAAACTTCCAAAGGAAGGATCACACAGCAACAGGTACCTACCATCAAAGCCAGCAGAAACCAAGTGGGGAGCCCTGCTGAACAGTCAGTCATGTTAGAGCATACCTCTCTGCGTGCATCAGCACCACATGTTCTCTCTCGAGGCAGGCATTTTTATATTGTGAGATAAGAAGTGGTAGCCTCGGCTGGGAATAATTTATGGCCTAGTTAGTCATCAGAGTGCACTGTTTTTATTCCTGGACCGTTTGATGTTTTCCTTCCTCCTTGTTAGAGTTAGAAGCAGCCTAACCCAGGCCAGGGAATTTTGGAGGACACTTGACATACACATGTTTGGGTCTGAAATGGGAGGGGGAGGAAACCCTTACTTCCATAGCCAGTTTCTCAGTGGACAGTTTACCAACATAATTAATGTACACAAGAGGTAAAGAAGAACCCATTTGCACAACTCCAATAGCACACAAGAAAATGTGTTGTGTCCACACAAATGCATGCACAGATACTCGGAGAGAGCAGGGACTAGAACAAACACAAACAAGTTCTTTCCTGTGAGCTTGAGAAGCCCAAGTCTGGTTTTGTCATTGTTGCTTGTGTGTTTGTTTTTCTTTTTTTTAGGTAGGGTTTCCCTCAGTAATCCTGGCTGTCCCAGAACCCTAGAGTCAAAGGCCTGAAATCATTTTAAAGTGACCAGTTTACAACTGGGGGTCATTCCTTTTGAAGAGCCCACTTTCCTGGCAGCTTTTGCTCTTCATCTTCTCCCTATCCCCACCATTCTCTGCCAAGCCCTCAAGGTGTATAGTTGTGTTGTATTGTGCGGTTTGTTTGGTTATTATTATTATTATTTGGTTGTTGTTGTTTGACACAGTCTTACATAACCCAGTCTGGCCACAAACTTGCTCTATTACAATAATTGCTGTATTGCTATATGACCTTGAAATCCTGATCCTCCTGCCTCCACCTTCAAGAGTGTGGTGGTTACAGCCTCCACCACCTCCTGTGTATGTGGTGCTGAGACTGAATCTGGGCTAATGCGTGCTAGTCAAGCATTCGGCTGAGCTCCTCTCCAGCCCTAAGGCCCCACTCTTCTTTTTTAACTTGGAATGTTTCTTTTTCTATTAAAAAAATAAGATTTATTTATTTATTTAATGTGTGTGAGTGTTTGCCTGTGTCTGTGTACCACAAACATGCTTGATACTCATGGAGGTCAGAAGAGATTTTTGGATCCACTGGAATTGGAGTTTTGGAGGCTGTGAACCATGTGGGTCCTGGGAACTAAACCCAGGTCTTCTGCGAGAGTAAAGAGTGCTCTTAACTGCAGAGCCATCTCTCCTGTCCAAGACCCTATTCTTGAAGTCAACTTTCCTTCAGAAACACTTCCAGGAGTTCCATCCTATTCCAGGTGGATACTTCTCCTTACTCTGCTCAAACAGCCACTAGAGCCAAGAATTAAGTCATGCATTGAGTCATTGCCACATACAACTCAATACACCCATTATGGGTCTCTTTCAGTCTTCTTTATCGCCCTGCCAGATAAGAACAACTTTTCAACTCTAGTTCTCAAAGGAGAAGCTTGAGGCTTGGGGGAGGGGGGGAGGGGGGGATGTTGCAGCCAGGCCACAAGTGGGAAGTGATAGCAGCAAGATTGTAGTCAGCATGTAACTACATGGTCTCTGCAGAGCAAGGAACCACAAATACTAATGACCCGTGTTACCAGCCTTCACTGAGCTCAGACTCTGCTGGGCTCTGGGAGAATTAGTACCCTGAAGGGAGGGTGATAGCATCCCTCAGAGGATGAGGGAGAAGTGAGGAGCTGTCACAGGCTTGGTACCCACCTGTCCATTCTTGTGTGTTCATAGATGTTATCTCTTACAATTGCTGAACAAAAAGCCAAGATGACATGAGGTGACTGGCACACCCCTCACCATTTTCCCTGTAGCTATTTTCTTCTAATAGTGCCAGACATTTTTTGCTGTCAATCAACCTGATAGATACATCCTCTAAGCTTTCCCCTATCTATCTAGGATGCTGCATTTATTCCAGTATCTATTCTTATTTTATATTATTTCACTTATCATGTTTGAGTGCCACTTTATTAGAAATGCTTGGGACTAAAGGTGTTTCCTATTTGCGTGTGCATGCGTGTTCTGTGAGTGCTCATACACGAATAGAGGCCAGAGCAGGAAGTCTGGTACCCTGCTGTCTTAGTTTGTTTTCTGATACCGTGATACACAGCAAGACCAAAAGCAAATTGGGAAAGAAAAGATTTATTTCATTTTATATTTACAAGTAACAAATAGCACATCACCCGGGGAAGTCAGGATAAGAAGAAACTATGGAGTAATGCTTCTTACTAGCTTGCTTCTTGTGGCTTGCTTAGCTTAGTTTTTTGTATAAACCAGGATCACCTGCCCAGGGGTAGCACCACCCACAGTGGCCTGGGCCCTCCTGTGTCAATCACCAAGAAAATTCCCCTACAGGTCAATCTGATTGGGGGCATCTTTTCAATTGAGGTTTCTTCTTCCAGATGACTCTAAGTTATGTAATCTTGGCAAAAAAAATGAACCAGTACACCTGTTTATTACTGTGCCTTATTCCCTTAGGAAGGGCTCTCTCAGTGAATCTGCAGCTAGGCTAGCAGCCAGAAACTCCCAGTAATCCTTTTATCTCTGATTCCAGAGTGATGGGGTTACAAACACCCAGCTTTTTACTTGGGTTCTGGGGATTTGAACTCGGATCATCATACTTGCATAGCAAGCTCTCTCAACTGAGCCTCCATATTTCTTTTTTCTTTCTTTGTTTTCTTTATTTATTTTGGAATGTTTGCATCCTTCTGGGGATGGCGCCCTAGAATAAACAGAAATTTCACTCATGTCTCATACACATTTTACACACACAGTTTGGAGGTATGCTTGAGGGTGGTGGTCTTGTTTATTTTTGTTTTTGAGACTGGGTCTCCCTCTGTAGTCCAGGCTGCCTTCAAACTCATGATCCTCATGCCTCAGCCTCTCATGTGCTGGGATTACAGACATGTGCCACCACATGGACCCAGCAACTGGATTTTGACTTGTTCCGTATCATGTGTGTGATGAGTTACTCATCACAAAGTCAAGAACAGATTTCTACTTTTGCTGCCATATTGGTGCTCAGAATATTTCAGACATTTGTGCATCTGGGATTCCGAATTTTCAAACAGAGGATGTGATAGCTGAGGATTAACTCAGTAGCACTACCCACCAGGCTCTGATTGCTAACCACCCACCACCCTGCATACTGCCAACTCTGCCAGGAGCTGGGCTTGAGTCGGGGCAGAAGTAACCTTGGATTCAGTTCCCAGGGTCCTGACAGGCAGAAGGATACCTCTGGGCAGGAAACTCCCACACCATCAGTGGACTGCAGATTAGGAATATGACTGCTGTCCTATAGAAATCCCTGGGTAGTCCCAGCTGCCACAGAAAATTGGTGAGGAGTCAAGGGCAGCTTTCTGAAGATCCTTAACACACCCAGGATAGAACGTGCCTTCCCCTGCCACGGGGGAAGGAATTTCTCCATAGCCCCTTGTAAACCAAACATCTGCTCCCCCAGGTGAATCCCTTTTGCCCCCAGAGGCTACCACTTCCTGCCTGATCCATATAAAGGCCTGGCCCCAAGCTGGCTGATGGGGAACTTATAGGGGTTGTTGTGGGTTTCTGTGGTAACAGACAGGAGCCTCCATCATGGCCTGGGGTTGTTTTGTGGTCCTGCTTCTGCTGGTGGCAGTTCCCCTGAGATTGGGTCAGCGTCTGCATCTCAAGCCTGGCTTTGAATACAGCTATGACTGTGGGGTCCGGGGTATGCAGTTGCTGGTGCTCCCCAAGCCAAACCACACTATCCGATTTAAGGTACTGGGTAAGTGCTGGCAGATACTTGTCCCAAGTCCATCCTGCTGCAAGGAGGGAACTGGACCTCTTCCTGGAAGCAGGAGCTGGAAGAGCAGAGATAGGAAAGCAGCCACCAAAGCAGACTCCCCTGTGCATGACATTCACCTGTAGGAAAGTCAGGCTCTGACTCAAAAATGCTGGGCTCTGAACTTCCAGCTGTAAGTTTCAGGTCCACAAAACACCCTTGGGGTGGGATTTAATGTAGAGAATGGGTGTAGGGGGTTCTGTGTGATGATTTGAACCTCACTTTCAGAGCAGCATCTGCAAGGAGGGAAAGATCACACACACACACACACACACACACACACACACGCGCGCGCGCGCGCGCGCGCCCTGTGCACTGAAAAGGAAGGGTGGGGGCAGGCCCAGGGGCGTGGGGTGGGGACTGGTGCTTGCTGTTCTGAGATAACAAAGCAAATGAGCATTTAGCAGGTATCCCCAAAAGAAAGAGCCAGGTAAGATAACAAGTGGGCATCATTCTTCCACTCTGCCTCCTTCCTCCCTTAGTGTGGGTGCTTGAGAAATTTCTGGCTCCTTGAGACTCCCAGATGCCTCAGCCGAGGTACAAGGCTAACTAAACTTAAGACCATAAGGTGTTCATTCTGTGCCTGAAATCCTGCGAACACTCCTTTATCCCAGCTACAAAGAGCCAACGACAGAAGCAAAGCCAGAGAGGGAAAGATGCTCGCCTGTGGCCACACAGCAGAGCTAGCAAGCAAAGCTAGGTCTCAGAACAAGCTTACCTCAAGAGCTTCTCCGTTCCAGCAGCCTCCTGCCCTCCAGCACCTGAGGCTCCCTTCCCCATCTCCTCCCCTACCTAGATGAATTTGGGAACCGGTTTGAGGTGAATAACTGTTCTATCTGCTACCACTGGGTGACCAGTGAGGCTCAGGAGCCCACAGTATTCTCTGCTGATTACAAAGGTTGCCACGTGCTGGAGAAGGTAAGGACAGTCACACGTGTGAGGACAGAGGGAGCTTATTCTAACAGCCCCTTATAACCAGAGAAGAGAGCCTATGAGGGGTGGGGAGTGGGTAGCTGACAGATTAGACCCTGAGATATGTTACAAATCGGCTCCCTCTCCAGGGCTGCCTTAATTTCCATTAGCACCGGCCATCCTGGGCGGTGACCACTTCAGGGCTGGGCAGAGTCAATAGCCAGGCACCATGCTCTGGCCTGCAGCCCAGCGCTCACGCTCACCTGGGTCAGGTGGCCACACTCAGCTGCTCTCTATGGCCCTCTCACCTGCAGGATGAGCGGTTCCACCTGAGGGTGTTCATACAAGCTGTACTACCCAATGGCCGTGTGGATATAGGACAAGATGTCACTCTGGTCTGTCCCAAACCAGAACACATCTTGACACCGGAGCCCTACTTGGCTCCATCCACCACACCTCAGCCTTTTACACCTCATATCTTTGCCCTTCACCCCATCTCTGGCCACACCTTGGCTGGATCTGGCCACACTGGTCTTACTCCATTGTATCCAGAGCACAGTTTTACCCATCCAACTCCTGCTCCGCCATCCCCAGGACCTGGATCTGCTGGACCCACAGTGCCTCATCCCCAGTGGGGCACCTTGGGGCCCTGGGAATTGACTGAGCTAGATTCTATAGGTATGTGGGCCCTTTCTGTGTACACATTGTGTGTCTTGGGACCTTTGGGCTCTAAGCAGTCACTTCCTCACTGCTCTGTCACCAACCTTAGGTACCCATCTGCCCCAGGAGCGGTGTCAGGCTTCTGGGCACATCCCCTGCATGGTAAAAGGTAGTTCCAAGGAAGCCTGTCAGCAGGCTGGCTGCTGCTATGACAATACCAAAGAAGTGTCCTGTTACTATGGCAATACAGGTACACCCTCTCATCCCAAGCATGCTCCTGTAGGTCCTGGCATAGCAGGGGAAGTTTCCCTTCCATCTAGCTGAAGTGCCTTGTATGCAGTCTGAGAGAACCCAGCTTTCAAGTAGCTGCAACCACCCTCAGATAGGAAGGGCACCTGCCCCAGGGGGCTGTTGGGTCCCCTTCCTACAGACCCTGACTCTGATCTGTAGCATTCATCAACACTTTGTTCTGTCAGCTCCTAGGGCATTTGCTTAGGCCAACAGTGGGAAAAACATCCAGATCCCTTGACTCCTGACTAGTGGTCAAGTATTGTTACTCCTGGAGGCCCTTCCCCTGTCCCTGAGCTGGAGAGACATTGAATCCCAAAGTCCTGATCTACCTCTTGGATCTGCCTTTCTCCTAGTCACTCTCCAGTGTTTCAGAAGTGGCTACTTTACCTTGGTCATGTCGCAAGAGACAGCCTTGACACACGGCGTCGTGCTAGACAATGTCCACCTGGCGTATGCCCCCAACGGATGCCCCCCTACCCAGAAGACCAATGCTTTCGTGCTCTTCCATGTCCCTCTCACCCTCTGTGGAACAGCAATCCAGGTAGGAGTGGAACTGAGGATGGAGATGAGCCTCACCTTCTGAGGGGCATCCCCAGCCAGCTTTCCCTTCATCCTCTGTGGCATCATCATGGTCCAGGTAGGGGTGAGATGTATGCTAAAAGTGAGTCCCACCCCTAGGGAACCTCACTCAACTACCTCCTCCTCAGGTGGTCGGTGAGCAGCTCATCTATGAGAACCAGCTGGTGTCTAACATTGATGTCCAAAGGGGGCCACAGGGTTCCATCACTCGGGACAGTGTCTTCCGGTGAGTGGTAACTGGGTGACAGGCCTGGGTGTAGGGTGTGAGACTGGTATCAGGGTCCAGATGTCTTTTGCTTTAGCACAAAATATTTATGGCCCAGAGATGGGGACACAATTCTGTAGCATGCTTTAAGCTTTTGGACTTAAGTGCTTGAGGCAGCCAGTTTCGGCATGGCATCAAGGACTTTGGGGAAGGGGGATCAGAGAAGTACAGGGGGAACAGCTGGAGTCTATCTGGATTAGGCTAAAGCATGAGACAGCAGAAAGTGAGGCCTTCACGCCTGGTGTGATTACCACAGCAGTATAGCACATCATCTGTGGGGGGACCCTGAAGGCATGGATCGCTGACCACATGGAGCTTAAGCTATTAAGGGAGACACTGGTAGGCTGGTTGCAAGGACAAGCAATGCCCTGAGACACAGTCCTGTGACCTTCACAGTCCTCACCAGAGCCTCTCAATGGGGCAAGAGGATAAACGAGGCTTAGGTATTAAAGGCTTGTTCATGGCTCCACAATCCAGGTCTTCCCACCGCCCTTCAGAGACCTCAAGTGCCAGCACAGATCTCTGTTGTCTTGATACGGGGGTGCCTGGCACCTAGAGAAGTGCCTGGTGTAGCTAATTCGAGCTGTCCTGGGCAGACTTAGGTGGGCAGAAGGGCAGAAAGGGTGGACAGTGATGTCCATGGGCCGTCTGCACCGTGTGGAGGAAGCTGTCTGTTGCATCCATTGTTGGGATGTTGGGATGACGTAAACAGGTTGCTCTGACTTATGGTCTCCCCCAACCTCTTGTTCTTGAACTTTTAGGCTTCATATTCGCTGTATCTTCAATGCTAGCGATTTCCTGCCCATCCAGGCATCAATCTTCTCGCCCCAACCACCTGCCCCTGTGACCCAGTCTGGACCCCTGAGGCTGGAGCTGAGGATTGCCAGGGGTACGCCCCTATCCCTACCACACCTGCTACTCTCCCTTCTGGCCTCTGCTGCCCTGATACAGTCTGTCTTCAGTTCACAAACCCCTCTCTGCAGATAAGACTTTCAGCTCCTACTATCAGGGGAGTGACTATCCCCTTGTGAGACTGCTCCAGGAACCAGTCTACGTAGAGGTCCGTCTCCTGCAGAGAACTGATCCCAGTCTGGTTCTGGTGCTACACCAGTGCTGGGCCACGCCCACCACTAACCCCTTTGGGCAGCCCCAATGGCCCATTCTGTCAGATGGGTGAGTGGCAGCAGATGACTAAACTGTACGGGTTGGGGGTAGGGTAGGTGGTTCCTGCCTGCCACATCTCCTTACAGAGGCTTCTGAACTTTTCTTCAATCCAGGTGTCCTTTTAAGGGTGACAACTACAGAACACAAATGGTAGCTGCAGACAGGGCAACCCTGCCCTTCTGGTCTCACTATCAGCGCTTCACCATGGCCACCTTCACTCTCCTTGACTCCAGCTCCCAGAATGCCCTGAGAGGACAGGTTAGGAAGACCTTTTTTGTTCTCATGTCCCATGTCTCTTGCTGAGTGGTCATTAGCTGGTCACCACATCCTTCCTGTACCCTTTAAGCTAATGCTAATATTCCAGCTTATGGATTGGCATTACCAAGTGTTGGGGGCAACAGCTCTGGGAAGGAGGCAAGGTCTTCAGAACGCTGACCCATACACAATCTGGGAGAGAAGGGGGAAGTAGCCAACAAGATGGCTCAGAAGGTAAAGGTAATTGCAGCTAACTCTGCTGACCTAAGTTCAATCCCTGGGAGGAGCAACACTGTGGACAGAGAACTGGCTCCTATGATTTCTCTGACCCTCACACGTGTGCCATGGTATGCACATTCCTCTGTGCATGCATACAGATGCAAAACAGCTAAAAGATTAAAGGAGACATGGAGTGTGGTTTACCATCAACCAAATCTCAGCAGCAGCTGTGGTGTTTTTGTGCGGTCTCACATCTGATTCTAGAAACGATAATTTGTTCCTTGTTCTTCTGCTTTGGTTTTTAACATAGCAGCTTCTCCAGAAGATAGAGACGGATGTCCTTTGGGGTCTTTAAACCTTAAGCTTTTCTGTATGGTGTACCCATAGTGCCACAGGAAGCATGCTAGTATGGTTCAGCCCGTGATCAACAGTACAACACGTCCTGTCCATTACCCCAACGTTCATGTTTAAATCCCTCACTTTAATCAGATGTGGCTGGTCCCACTGGTAGGCAATGCCGAGGGAGGCATCACTCCGTTGCTTGATTGCTGCCTCCCAAGCCAAGAGGCTCTGACATGTTACATGAAGGGCACCATGGCTGACTGATGCGGCCTCTGGTCCCCTTCCCTGAGCTGTTTCTGGAAGTGGTGGTGCCTTCTTCCCTTCTCTGCCTCCAGGTATTGTCTGCAGGGGTAAAGAGAGGACCGTGGACATCTGTTGTCCGGCACTGTGGCCAAACCTCATCTCTTCCTGTTAGCTGCCGCCCAACAGTTAGGGGGCAGAAGACAAAGGATGGGACAGAGGACTGTAGCTGTCTTGAACGCCACAGTTCCTGCCTGTAGGGAGTGTCTTCTACTACAGGTTTTGGGTGCTCAGGAAGCAGAGGTCTGAACTGAGAACACCAGTTTCCATCCCACCAGTGTAGGGTAGCTGTGATCACACTGCTCACCCGATCTCTCCCTGCACCTGAATCTTTCAACCCTGCCTCTGTGCTGCCAGCATAGCTGCACAAACCTAGACCCCCCTTGACTATATTTCTTTCTGCCAGGTCTATTTCTTCTGTAGTGCCTCTGCCTGCCACCCTGTGGGGCCTGAGACATGCTCTACTACATGTGACTCTGGGATAGCAAGTGAGTCTGGTATTTGAGGTTTTTTGTTTTTTGCTTTGTTTTGTTTTTATGCATCCTTCCACTTGTAGCTGGCTCTCACAGGTTGGAATGGAGGCCAGACAGCTTTTCTCCTGGACAGGGCATCGACGATCCTCTGGTCACCACAATAACACTATCCGAGCCCTAGACATTGTGAGCTCTCCAGGAGCAGTGGGTTTTGAGGATGCTGCTAAACTTGAGCCTTCAGGTACCAGGGTTTGGGGGTGCTCCTGAGGGTCATAGCACTGTCTATAAATGTTGATGAAACAAGGAAGCTCTGGCCGTGTGTGAGACAGAGGTGTGGTGTAACTAAATGGGGAACTGAGTAAAATATCCCAGCCCCTTATCTACAGACAGCTCCAGGTGACCCTCCCTCCCTCCTTCTCTGACAGGCTCCACCAGGAACTCCAGTTCAAGACCCCTGTTCTGGGTGCTCCTCCTGCTCCTGGCTATCACCCTAGTCCTGGGGGATGGTGGGTCTGAGCTGGGCCTGGGTCCAGAAGCCCTGATCAGGCACCAGAAATTAAATAAATGGGTTCAATAAATCATTGTTTGAAAACTGAAAGCTGATGTGGGGAAGTTATTTACAAAACCTAATGTATGTCTTTTCCAAGGGTGTGGGTGTTTGAGGAGGAACAGGGTCTTCTTACTCTATAGCTAAGACTGGTTTTGAACCCAGTGATTCTCCTGCCTCAGAGTGCTGGGATTACAGGGGTGAGCCACAGGAGAAACTTGTTTCTTGGAGTGAACAGTGTCCTTTCAGAATCGGGACCCCTATTACAGTCACGTTACCTTTATGGCAGTGTCTGTAAGATTACCACACCGGTGAGATGCTCCTGTCATTCACGATGCCACAGCCACATGGCAGTGAGCAAATAGCAGCAGTTAGGAATTGATGACCTGGCAGGAACTTATGTAGATGTGGATGTCCTCAGAGCACCTGCAAAGCTGCCTTCCTGACAAGAGGAAGCCAGAAGTCCCACAGACAGAATCGTCATCCACCAAAGGATACGGGATGTACAGAGCTGACTCCCAGCCTCCAAAGCCAACCCATGCACAGCCTGCTGGCAGCATAGAGTAGCAACAGGCTGGCCTTGATCTTGCCTGCCACTTGGGAATAGCTACCATCCCATAGGTCAGGACCAGGCTATGTTTAGAATATCATGCTGATTGATGTGGGCTGGGAGAGAGGCAGGTTCAGCAAGGGGTACAAGAATAATCTGGAAAAGCTGGAGAAATCTCTGGGCCTCTGGCAGGATATGAGCTTAGCTGTCACAGGGCAATGAGCCAGCAACCCTCATTTGACACAAGGTCCTTTCTGCATCCTAGTTTTAGGCTTACTCCATCTGTCCAGGTTATGACTAAACATGGACTCCCAACACCTGACTCAGCATCTTTGCTTCTCCCTGGGCCTTGTGGCAGTTGCTGCACTTCCCTGGGTCTTTTTAATTTTGTTAAATGAGCCTAGTGTCTACTCCATAGGAATACCAATTTAAACCAGTTGATAAAGATATCTAGAACCGTGTGTGATACCAGCCAGCACTTTCTGGATGTTAGCCACTGACTGGAATTTCTTTTCTTCATACTCCAAGCTATTGCTTACCTGGTTTTTGTTTTGTTCTCAGTTTTGTTTGGGGATGAGGTCAAGTTCACAACCAAGACACGGGACTGGGAAAACTCCATTTTTTTCCCTAAAAGAGGCAGGAGACCCAGCCAGGGCAGGAGATCCAGATACTGGCCATAAAGCAAACACCCCTTCTTGGAGCTGCCTACCAGCTGTGGCTAGTGACATGGCACAGGCCAGTGTAGGCTATATTCATAGCAGGAGAATCAGCATGGCTGGGTTAGAAAGCCGATTCCATCAACTCCCCCTGTAAATGCCTTGTACCATTCTTTTGTTTTCTAGTTACCATTGCATATGTATGCCTGGAGGGAAAGGCAGGAGTGTGGCATGGCGTAAACATGGGGCCAGAGAGTGTGAGTCAGTTCTCCCCTACCTTTATATGGATTCTGGGGATCAAATCTAGGTTGTCCGGCTTACGTACACATCCAACACCTTACCCACTGAGCCATCTTGCTCATCCCTCTTATAAACCCTTGTTCTTTCAAATTCTTTGCCTTTGTTACTATGTATGTGCACAACCTTATATTTAATTATGTATAATGTGTAAGCTTGGAGAGCTCACAGTCACTTTACTAAGTCAGCCTCATCCCTAACTACATTCTTAAATACTTATACTTTTTATTTTTTGACACAGGATCTGATGGAACCAAGGCCAACCTGATGGCCTTCTGTTGGGGTTATGCAATGTGCCCGATTTCACTCAGTACTGGGTGTAGGTAGAGAAAGCACTCTCAGCTGAGTGAGCTATGTTCCCAGCCCCAGTGCCTCATTCTGTATCATTTTAAGCATCTGTCTGTGTTGAATCACTTTCTGTTGAACTAGGACACATCTGATCTGTTAGAGGAAACCAAACCTATCACTTCAGGTACCAAGTGTGAGTGCAGTTATATAAGTGTGAACTTCATTGTACAACTTTCTCAGAAGAAATTCTTAGATAGAACTCCTGGGTCAGACAGAAGCCACATCCCTTCTGATTGTGGACTGAGACCTGCCCTCTCTGCCCCTCCAGATTGTTCTAGATCTTTGTCCATCTGAGCACCAGAGGCAGCCACTACTGTCTTAAAGTGATTCTGTTGTTAGAAGCGTTGCTTCACAGTTGCATCTTACATTCTGCTGTGTTCCATTTCCATTTCTCTTCCTTGTCCGTAGAGCATTCAGAAACCTAACAGGCTTTGAAGTTCTTTACAGTTCCCAGCTACTGGCCATGGGGTTTCCTTCATGTTCCAATTCCCTCTCACATTCTTATCTTTGAATTTGGCAAAGACCTTCCCCTGTGTAACTTACATAAGCACACCCAATTTGCCCTTTGCAGCTGTTCTTTTACCAACACAATGGTTGCTTACTTCCTTTTCTTTTTTTTATTTAAGATTTATAAGTACGTTGTAGCTGTCTTCAGACACACCAGAAGAGGGCATCAGATCTCATTATAGATGATTGTGAGCCACCATGTGGTTGCTGGGATTTGAACTCAGGACCTTGGGAAGAGCAATCTTGACCACTGAGTTATCTCTCTAGCATAGTTTCAAGTTCCACAAGCACATGGTTTTTGTGGGAACTTTGTAATAATTGAAATGGTATACAGGTTCTGTCAATATCTCCATATCGAAGGGTACTGTGGACAAAAACACGTAGCAAACACCAACAAAGCTCTGTGTAAAACTAGCTTTCCTACACTCTCAATGAAGACACATTCCTAGATAACAAAATATCATGAATTGAGCACAGAAGAAAATGGCTCCCCTTCTTCCTCTCATTTCCACATGGTAGCCTGTACCTGTGACAAAGTAAATCAGCTGATGGGGAGGAAAGTAGGGCTGCTTGTAGTCCATCAGATTTCCTTTCAGTCACAGTTACAGGAGACACAAGAGTTCCCTGTCTCTCCATTCTCCCCAACAAAGCACTAAGAAATCATTTCCATGTGGTTCTCTAAAGTGAATGAGGGCGACCTCAGCTCAGTGGTTCGTCAGGTAAAGGAATTTGCTGCCAAGACAGCTGACCTGAGTTTGGTCCACTCAGTAGAAGAGAATCAAACCCTGCAAGTTGTGTTCTGACTTCCCACACGTGCCATGGTGAAAGGGCACATACCATACATATATAAGATAAAAATAAATGATATAAAAAGGAGTGTGCAGAGTTCACTGCTACAGCCTAAGATATGTGGCTTCTAACTAGGCATTCCTGCAGGGAAGTTTAATGCAAAAGGCCTTTTCTGTTCCGATAATGGGTAATACCAGACCAGTCTTTAAAAGTAAACAACAAAAATGCCAAGTTATATTTTTACATGCACTTAAGTCACTCTTGAACTAATGATGGGGAAAAAGAAAAAGTCACCAGATGGGATAAAAATAAAAACAAAACCTCTGGGAAGTAAAAACAGCTCCTAATTTGGAAACCCCATAGTGGGGGAAGTTTCTT
This sequence comes from Micromys minutus, assembly GCF_963924665.1. Classification (NCBI taxonomy): domain Eukaryota; kingdom Metazoa; phylum Chordata; class Mammalia; order Rodentia; family Muridae; genus Micromys; species Micromys minutus. Next base: position 48,317,426 of record NC_137971.1, read on the forward strand.
CAGAATCCTGACAATGTTGACATTCCTCCTGGATGAGAACAGGGAGCCTGCCAAAGACATAAGTCTAGATAGACCTCTGAGGGAAGAGACTACAGAGGCTCAATCTACAGAGTTTAGGACAAGGGGGACAGACCAGAGCACCAAGGTAGGCAATGAGAAGTCTTGCCTGTCTTGGTGATGGTGGACTAAAAAGAATTGCCCTAATAGAACTATAATCCCTCCAATGTGTGCCATCCAAACTCTTAGTATGGAAGTATGGAGATGAAGGAATCCTTCAAGTTTCAGTCCTGGGTGAATTCTGCTTCATCTTGCTTCCCTGGCTGGATGAGCTTTTGGTTTTGTGCAGCTTGCTTTTTGTTTTTTCAAGATAGGGTTTCTCTACGCAATCCTAGTTGTCCTGGAACTCACTCTGTAGACCAGGCTGGCCTTGAACTCAGATCTGCCTACCTCTGAGTACTGGGATTAACAGTTCGTGCCACTACACCCAGCTGGATTGATGGGCTTTAACATCAAGCTTAAAGATGGAGAAGCAAGGTCAAACCTTAACAACATGGGCATCAAGCTCTGAGGCCACTGTAACTGTGTTACTGACAAGCATCCTGAAGCAGGGAAACAGTCACTACTTACCTGGGGCCACCATGTGCTCACTCCTTGCAATAGCTCACTTAGCACTATGAAGTAGGCACCACAAACTCGTAAAGACACAAGTTAAGAGTCAAACTGAGGTTTGATGCCAGAGACCATACTAAACACGCCCCTACACTCCAAGATCCATGGAGGAGGTCGTTAGCTGTCCACTGATGTCTCAGCTTTGTCTCTGAAACTATGCTTTAAAAATCCCAATTCAATGCCAAGTCTTAGAACAGGAGGCTTCCCTGACACTCACCTGCAGAAGGGAACTAGCACCGCCTGCTGGTTAGAAGCATGCTTTACAGCTCAGCCAAGGTACTAGGTGTTAATTTCCCTGCACCTGAGTGACCTTGGTTGGTGCTCCAAGTTTAAACAGTGTACACTGTCAGTTCAACAGCAAAGGAACATGGTTTTGAACATCTAGAGGCTCAAATGTTCATAGGGTGCAGTAAGCACCGATCCACTTCATAGCAAACACATTCTCTTTGGGCACCAGGCCCTGTAATGCTCCTAGACCCTAAGGACTGAGATCGGTGTGGCTCACAAATGAGTCTAGGAAGATGGAGCCCTTTAGGATTCATGAAGCCAAAAATGAAAGTTTGCTTTAGAGTGGCATCTTCCATCAGAGTAGCTGCAACCACTAGCAAGAAACCCAAAGCTAGGCCTGTTGACTGGGAATGTTCCCTCACACAAGGTGTCACTAGACCCTCTCAGCTGACTTCGACATCTGTTTCTGCACTTCTTGGCAAACCATTTAACATTCTGCCCTAATTGCATGTGATTTCACTGTCCTGTGAGGTAGTATACAAACGGTGCCCTATAAGGAGGGGAGGCTATTTGTTTACATCTCTGGTGTATGCCAGGTTTCCCCTACCTGTGCACATAACACACACTTCACAGAATTTCAGGATGACCATAGTGCTGTGCCCAGAGAGGGTTCCCAAATCTTGTCTTTCACTATCTTTTTAGGTGGATCATAAAATGCACACATTAACATCTAACAAATTATTCAGTGGCTTTGCACTGGCCAGCTTTGGGGACCAGCTTAGGCCCACGATGTCCCCAGGCCTTGCCCTCAACCCTCCCATTCCCTTCATTGGCACTCCACTACCACCTGCAGACAGCTGTTATCGGCCCATCCCTTAGCTGTTGAAACTTATTTTACATTTACCCCATTACTGAAGAACTGGAAGACACAATTTTTAAAATTCATTCTCACCGGGCAGTGGTGGCACACACCTTTAATCCCAGCACTCAGGAGGCAAGGTGAGTTTTAAGACAGCCAGGACTATACAGAGAAACCCTGCCTCAAAAGAAAAAAGAAAAGTGCTTGTAGATATGTTAAAGTAGAGCAATCCCACAAGAAGCCACAGCTCCCTCAGTCCAAGTGGCCGTTAGCATCAGGAACCTGTGAGGAAGCACTCCAGCACTGACGGCCTTCGCTCCAGCTTTTAAAGTCACCCATCAGAACTCAGTAAACCACTGAGCTCCACGGCCCAGAATGCACACTGCCCCTGGCATGCTCACTGCTGCTTTACAGTCTAGAGCAAGCTCCACACAGCGAACGCCATAACTCAGTCATTTCTTGGCCCGTTTTAAGTCTGTGTATTCATAGCAGGTTCTTACAAATGTAGAAGTCAGAGGATTACTCCAGGTGTCATCCCCAGGAAGTTCTTTTGAAATAGGGCTCTGAGTCTAGAGCCCACGAATTAGGCTAGTACAGCTTGTGTGTGAACTCTTGACCCTTATGTCTCTGCCTCCCCAGCACTGGATAAAGGACTTTTTTATATTAGGTGCTGGAGACTGAATTCAGCTCATGCTTGCCTAGAAAACACTTTACCAACTGAGCTATCTCCCCAGCCCCTGTAATAGTTTATTGGGCACACTTCTAGGGAGCAGTGGACTGCACAGTTATTACAGCAGATGGTTTCTCCTCTATTTACATTTTCCATCCTGGCAGATAAGGTAAATCTGAATCTCCTTGCCCACAGGATTACTTGACAGAACATACTCAAGTTGTTCTGTTGTTAGGACACCCTAACTTGCCCACAACCCTCTAGGTGATACCTCACTTCTCAGATCTTCTTTCCCAAGAGCTTCTCTGTGGACTCACCAACACCCTCCCCTCCCCCTTCCTCCCTCATCCCCTCAAAGCAGGCTCCCAATGCCAACATTCCATTGGGGGTGGCCCTATTAGGGCACTAAGGACACCCTGGGAACAGCTAATAGTAACTTACCCTTGGACAGCAGCACGTAGCTCCTACCCACAGCTCACTTATCTTTACCTCAGAACCTTCCTTCCTTCTACCTACAACTGTTCTTCTCTAGTACCTGGTAACTTCCAACTGTAGAGCAGCCACAGGAGCCTACATTAACCTCCTCCTGTTTTATCATCCAGTGTTTTATTTATTGTGCTCTAGCCGTCTGCCCTGGGAACAGCTCTACTTTAACAGATTAGCTGCCAGTCAAGAGAATCTCTTTTTGGTTGAGCCAGCTAGGAATCAGTTTATATCATCTAACACCAAAGTATTATCTCTAGCAATCCACTCACAGTAACCCCCCCAGCAGACTAAGGCTAATCTTCGAGCTCCTCGATACCTTTCAGACTTGTAAGAGAAGACAAGCACAGCACAAGTGACAGAGGCACTAGAAACAAGGTCATGGCCTTCAGGAAAAATGAGACTTCTGACAAACAGCTTTTAGACTTTCCCTTCACTTCTGCTGCAGGGGAAGCTTCTTGGTAGCTAGTGTCCCACACTGTGCTCCCTCCCCCATGACCTTCCCAAATCAGGGTTTCTGTTTCTGGCAGACAGACACAAGAAGCTGACTGTTTACTGTGTGGCTTTTTTTTTTTTAATGAAACTAGATCACTGCTTACAAAAACCTGCAAGAGCCCTCCTGCCCCTCCCCTTCACAGTTCCCTTGGCTCACCTCCCTGTCTCAGAAGAGCTGAAACAGAGCAGGCATGGAACAGCTGCCACCACTGGGGGAGGTGCTGACTCTGAGCATTTTACAGGGTGACAGTTCCTCCATGTCCATTCCCTGGGGCCCAAAGGCTGCATGGATAGCAGTGTTTCCTTTTGTGCCCTGGCTCAGATCATCATCCAGACCAGAATGAAATGATGTGAATGTCCCCCCCACCAGACCTCCCTCTCCTCCTAAAGTCCCACCCCCACCCCTACCCTCTAACTCTAACCCACTACTGAGATGAGGCCCAGAACTGTGAGAAGGCATAAGGGCCTACAGACTGTAGAATTTGAGGCTCCTGTCCATGCCAGTTGAAGCGATGAACTTGGCGTGGTGCCCAAAGGCCACTCCAGTGGTCAAGCCACTATGTTCTGAGGAGAGAAAGAGAAGTATGAGAAGGCTATCCTTCTTCAGAGCTCAACGATGTTTAGTTTTGAACAGCATGCTCCTGCAGAAACCCAGATGGTAAGGGTCAGACTGCACTGTATGACAATCCGCACAGCAGGGTTCCACCCACTGCTTATCTTCAGCCAGCACTCAAGCACATGGCAGAAAGCAGCACTCTGCTGGTGGGGGGATGAACATCAGAATACCAATCCCGCTCTCACCTGAGCTTTTGGGCAAGAGTACTTCAGTCTGGCTGAAAATCTTGGTATATATGTTTAGCTTTAGTTCATTGATTGAAGCTGGAATAGTCCATTAGCCTGTTCTAGCTCATAGGTTTCAAAGTCCAGGGCACCCAGCATAGAATTAGATATAAAACAGACAAAGCTGAGCTACCCTCTTCACAGGACTCAGATAGCTGGAGAACATATCAGATGTGGGATAACACCTGGAACTCCCTAGCTCCCCAGAGCTAAGCCCTCTTGTGCTCCCAGTTGGCCCAAATTCAAGGTGATCTTCTAGCTTCGGCCACTTACTGTTGAGATTGTAGGTGTGAGCTACCACATGCAGCAAGATCCAGACCCTAAAGATGAAGCTGAAGCAACCCAGCGCCTCAGGGTGACTGAGGTGAGAAGCCCTCTTGCACAGCACTGTGTCAGCCTCAGACTTTTCTTTATAATTCTAGCTGCCTTTAAGCAAGTATTTGTGTTGGCCCCTAAACATCTGCTACTGTGGGAAAGGCCCTAAATTCCATCTCCATACAAAGCGACACAAACGTACTAAACTACCTGCCATCTGCTCTTCCCAACTTCACTTATAGCTTCACTACTCACCCATGATAAACCCCAATAAAAAGTACACGCACACACACACACACACCAGCATGGTGGTTCATGCCTTCAATCTTAGCCCTCAGGAGGCAGAGGCAGCATATATCTGTGAATTTGAGGCCACCCTGGTCTAGAGTGAGTTCCAGAACTGTCAGTGCTTGTTATACAGAGAAACCCTGTCTCAAAAAGCTAAAATAAATGAATAAAGGCTTCATTATTGCCCAGACTGGTTCTTGTTCATTACTCAAATCAAGACCCAATCCAAATATCCCACAAGACACTTCTACCCATGGGTGCCATGCACTTGCACACAATCCCTCATAATCCCCACTAAGTGTCTTCACTTATTCCAGTTTTCCAGGAACACCAGAGATCACAGTTTGCTCAACACACAGCTTGGGAGAGGCCGGCTAGTAACAGTAATCACAGCCAAACAGACTCACAAGTACTTTTCCTAGGCCACAATGCTCTATTGCCCCTGACAGTAAGTAAAAGCTGCTGGGTAGGGATGGGGGTGAGAGCTCAGTGATAGAAACCTTGGCTGTGTTCTATTCCCAGGAAGAATAGAAGAAGAGAGGGAAAGGACAGGCCTATCTAAGCCAAGCCCAGAGCTTTATCCCCACTTCTCTCTAGAACACACACAAGGCCTGGGGAAGCAACAGGCAGACTCTACCTGTAAAGTGAAGAATCTCTGTCCACTGTTTGCAGATGTAGATCTGGACGTCTGTACCCCCAAGCGCCAGGTAGGTACCACTCTGGTCAAAGATTAGTGACTTCACCTGCCAAACCCCAAAAAGAGGCAATTACACAAATGAGCATAAGACACAAAACAGCTAGGAACAAACAGAAACAGCACACATGAACTCAGAAACTAGGGAGGAACAACTGAGACCAGGGAGGAGCACACCTCAAAGTTGTTGTCCAGCTGCAGTGTCTTAAAGTTCTTCAACTTGCGTAAATCCCAGAGTTTGACTGAGGAGTCATCAGCTGCCGTGGCCAGGTAGTACCCATTTTCAGAGAAGGCGATGCTGGTAATGGGGCCAGAGTGGCCAGGGAAGTTGGCCACATTGGTACGCTCCTACAGGTGGGGTAAACAGGGCTTACTAAACTCCTATTCTGAGATGTCCTTGATCACACTCATGCCATACAACAGAGCTAGGCTCTCCTCTCCCAAGCCCTGAGACACCCCAGGGCCTACTATTACAGCTCATTGGTTTCTTCTCCCTCTGGGCCCCAGAGGAGGCCTGCATGTCCTACCTTCAAGTCCCAGATCTTGATCTGGGAGTCCATGGTTCCTGTTCCAAAGATGAGCCCATCAGGGTGAAACTGCGCACAGGTAAGAGCTGAGGAAAGGAAAGAGAGATCTGTAGTCAGGAGTTTGCAGGAAGGGTGAGAGCTCTTCATTCCTCACTGTGCCCAGTAGAAGAGGCACTGTATTGGGTGCCGGTGGTAAACACTGTCTTCAGAACACAAGCAAACAACTACATGTAGCATACTGACAAACTGCAAACAAAAGAGTTCAGTGTCTCTAAGCCACTTACAGCAGCCAGAAGTCTCATCTGTAACCTTGGTGAGCACACGCCCTGTCTGGATGTCAGAGAAGGCCCAGTACTAGAAATGAGACAGAAAAGCCAATGAGAAAGCCAGTCTTGTGGCCATTCAAGACAGGCCCTACTTCAGTACCCGATGGCAGTTAGATCCCACAGAAAAGAAACATTTCCAGAACTTTGGGAACCTGGTTGCCCCCAGACAGATGGCCCCCTCCTCCCAGGATAAGAAAGCAGCTTCCTCAGGGCCCCACGGCTGTGACTGCACCTGATCATCAGAGGAGCTCAGGAGATAGTCTCCAGTAGCATGGAGGCTGAGGCCTGTCACTGCACTCTCATGAGCTCGAACAACCTGTACACAAGAAGTGTTCGGGACCGACCAAATCCTGATAGTAGCATCAGGGGACGCAGAAAACACCAACTCCTGAAAGGAAAGAAAGCAAGAATCAGAGCCCAAGAAGTGAAATGCATTATAACACTCTTTCCAGAGTGATGGGGACAGCCACAACTGCCAGCAACTACTGTTCCTAGCCCAATCCTGCCTGTATCGATCTAGCTAAACAACAAAGCCAGGGGCTGGAGAGATGGCTCAGCGGTGAGTTCAGTTCCCAGCAACCACATGGTGGCTCACAACCATCTGTAATGAGATCCGATACCCTCTTCTGGTGTGTTTAAAGAGAGCGACAGTGTTATATACATAAAAAAAACAAAACAAAACAAAACAAAAAAAAAAAAAAAAAAAAAAAAAAACCAAAAAAAAACCTAAGAAAGTCAAGAAAAAAGTGCTGCTGAAACAGTCAACACTAAGCCAAGCAAGATCTTCACCATCACTGTCCCTATCAGAAGAGCCATTGTGGGCCCATTTCAGGCTGTGTGAAATACGGCTAGTGTAACAGACCAACCGGAGTCATGTGCCACCTGCAGCTAAAGATGACTGTACTAAATGGCCCAGATTGGAGCAGCACTGAGCCTAATATAAGGTCATGGGCCCATGTTCCTCCCACTTAGACCTCAAGAACAAGTTGATTATCCAAAAGAGTTGGGACAGAAAGAACTTACTTAGTTTCCCTAACAAATTATTCCAACTAGTCAGGATAGTAACAGCTAAAAGATAAAAGCAACTATCCTCTTTCATTAACACATTTTCATAAAAACCAAGAGTGGCACTAATATTAAATAAACAGGAAAATTGTGCTTTCAATCATAATTAAGCTTTTCAGTTTGTGACAGTTGTGGTCTGAATAAGAATGGCCCCCCGTAGGCTCATGCTTAGTCATCAAAAGTGGCACTATTTGAAAGGATAGGACAGAATGCCCCTACCAGAGGAAGTAAGTCACCTGGAGGGGCGGGGGGTTGGTCAAAAGTCTTTGCCAACCAGTGTGTGTGTGTGTGTGTGTGTGTGTGTGTGTGTGTACACGTGTGCACACACATGTATCTATTTGTCTGTCTCCTTTAGGATCAGGAATAGAGCTCTCAGCTACTACTCCAGTGCCATGCTTGCCACCTGCTCCCTGCCATGATAATGCTGACTCTGAAACTCTAAGCAAGCACCCAGTTAAATGTTTTCTTTCTTAAAGTTGCCATGGTCATAGTGTCTCTTTGCAGCAACACTGACTGAAAACACAGATTCCTAACGTGTGAAGAGAAAGACTACCTGGGAGACACTGCTTCAGTACCCAAAGCAGCAGCATACCAAGCCACTGCATTCTTGGCTCAGATCTTACAAAACCATTATCTCGTCTAATAAGCTGCCTTTATCCTCTAAATCAAGGATCCTCTCATCTATGTGAACTCACACTTTCAACAGTCAACATTAACATTTGAGCCCTACCCTGTAGGGTCATGAGAATAGACAGCTGCAGTCAGAACTATATGGAGCTGTTTGTAGTTTATCTATAAACACTCTAGGGTGTTTGTTGGTAGCATTTACTTCCTCCCCTGGTTTGAGAGCCACTGTTTTGGGGGTCAGCATGGAGACCATCAATGCCTGCTTCATCTAAACACTAGGGATTGGGCAATTAGTTTTGAGACTCAAAACCACTGGAACTGGACTTAGAAAAGACAAGGGTGACTTCAAGAGTGTCTTACCTGAGAAGGATGAAATACCACACTGGTGACCTTCTTGGTATGGCCTTTGAGAGTGGCCAGGATTTGCTCAGTACTCTTATCAAAGACAACAACATTTTTATCTGCCCCACCTGAAGAAGACCCAAAGAAGACAAAAATGAGCCAGGCTTTTAAGTATCCCTGGGCTACAGAAGGTCTTTTTGTCCTTAAATCCATGAAGAGGACCAGCAGTTTGCACCTTCCATGGGTCCACCATCCCTCATCTAGGCTGTCAGGCCAGGCCTAGACTCACCAGTGAGGATCTTGTTGGTGTCTGAAGGACACAGGTCCAGAGCAAGAATCCCTGGAATGCTAGCACTGTGCAGCCCCTTTGTAGACAGAACCACATGAAACCCAGTCAGCCAAATACAAGCCACACAGCTCCTCCACTCCCCTTACCCACACCTCTCATTTTCCTCCCCAGCCAGGAAACAAGAGTGAATTCCATCCCTTATCCACCCAGCTTGGCTGGCTGCCTGGATGCACCAAGTCCCCCACAGCATTAGCAGGACAGAAGAGCAGCCAAGGCAAGACACCATGCCAGGGACCCAAGTATGACTCCTCAGGCTGGGCCACCTTGTCCTAGAAATAGTAGGTCTACCTTCACTTACCACATGGGATGCCACCTGCCGGTACTTGCTGAGCTCTTCAGGTTTCACCAGCTCCTCAGGGACAGTCTTTCCTCTCTGAGAAAACAAAACAAAACAAAAAACCCCAAAGAACAGCAATGAAAGCAGGCTTTAACTAGCCCTTTCTCCAAGAAGATGAGTATTCACAGCAGGCAATAACTCACCTTCTTCCGCTCTGTGGTTAGCACAGTGGCCTTGTCTTGAAGCTGTGGAGAACATAAATAATTTTGTGAGACAAATAATTTTGCAAGGACAAAGCACACTGGGTGCTAGTCACATATGGTATCATAGCATGCTATCTGCCAAGCTATGAGCTAAAAGCTGACACATCTTCACCCTGATCTTATTTGGTGAGGTATCCATGACCTTATGGTACAGCTGAAAAAAACTGAACGTCAAAAGAACTCCCTTGCCAGAGCAAATAGGGACAGGAACTAGGTTGTAGTGCTCTGGGACCAGGTCTAGGCTACAAACATGAGAGCTCAGATGAGCTGCACATACTCCATTGGACTCACAAATAAAGACTACATTCAACAGAACCCTGAGTTGCCATCTGGAAGCCTGCTCTGCCTCTTCTCAGCTGTCTGACTTACCACCTCAGACTCCTAATCTTAAGATAAAGATAACTCTTGTTCTAAGGCAAAACTTTCAAAATCTTTAACAAAATGGCTTTTAATATCAACAAAGATTGTAATAACCGCAAGAGCTAAAAAATTCCCTTATCAGTAATTAAATCTTTCCCACAACAAGCCTGTGAAGCATACACACTTCATTCTATTCAAAAACCAGGGAAATGAGACACAGAAAGCAAGAGTAAAAAGTAAGCCTATCAGAAAGCTCTCAATTGGCAGTACAGGCTCCCCACACTGCCCACTGTGAGAGACTCTTATAGGCCCCCAATGCCTATGGTACTAAGGGAGGGACTGCACTCCCATCAGAGGAGCCCAACTCACCTTCTGGATAATCTCAGGGGTCATTCCCACAAGCTCACCCAAATCCATGGGTTCTCCTGCACCCTGTAGAAAAGAAAGGAAGAGTGGGAGGGGCTCACGATTCCAAAAATGTCTGTATAAGGGACAGCTTCTGGGGCCTGGAAGGGAACACTTACCACAACACTAGGCTGTGAGCTTGGCACAGCCTGAGGTACAATAAGACCAGCCTGTGGTTTCAGAGTAGCCAGAGCTGAGAGAAAAGATGATGTTAGAAATGGGACATTACAAAACAGGGCCAGCAGAGGGTGGGGAGCAGCAGGGAACACAAGAGACCTTCTCGAGCAGCAGTGACTTCCTTGGTGAGCCGGGCAATGACTCGGCAGGCAGCATCGTGCTGGTACAGAGCATGGGACAGCTCCTGGCGGGTTGTCTGCAGCTGCTGGCGAAGAGTGAAGCTGTGCAGCATGACTGCATCCTGGGAGAGGGTAGGCCACTGTGAGGACTGGGGGAGAGCCGGAGAATTCGGCCAACCCTAGAGAAGAGGACACCACCTCCTATTCTACACTGAAACCAACCCGAGCTACTCAGAGACCCAAGCCAACATCTGAGTGACCCTGAATGCCCTGTACGGCATTCAGGCTCCTACCCCACAACAGACTCTGGACACACACCCACAGTGCCCACCCCGGCTTTGCAATCCATCAGCAAATGCAGAACCCAGTAATCAAAGTCTCTGGTGTCACAAGGCAAATATGTCAATTGTATTCTACTTCTTACAGAATCCAGACAGACAGGAATAAAGAGTGTCCTGTAGTCAGGAAGTCAAGCCTCAGAGACTGAGCAGTGTGTCCTAAGTCACAAGGCTGACAGTGGAGAAAACTTTAGAATCTAGGTCTGCAAGAGTTCCAACAACTAGGCTCATGTTGAATTGCTATCCTGTTCCTCACAAATGAAATGCGGATGGCACAAAATGAGGGGGCTGCTCACTGGTACAGGGATTATATTAATCCTTTGTTCATCACCCCCAAAGAGTCAGGCCTGGAGGTTGGCACTTATAATCCTAGCACTAGAAGGCTGAGGCAAAAGGGTCACAAGTTTCAGATCAGTCTACTTTACAAAGCAAAGTCCTATTTCAAGACAGTAGTAAGAGGGCCTGCAGAGAGTTAAGAGACCACAGGAATTAAGAGCATTTGCTGTTCTTCCAGAGGACCCAGGTTCGATTCCCAAAACCCACATGGTGGTTTACAACTGTTTACAACTACAGTTCTAAGAGATCATATACCCTCTCCCTCGCTCCCAAGTACAAGGTACATAATACAGTACAAGTAATACAGTCATACATGTAAGCAAAGACCCATACACATAAAGAAAATTAAAATTAAAAGAAAAGAGGGAGGCCCACCTTTTTGATTCTCAGGTCCTAGCCCAGAGGTACATACTTTTCACAGAACTCACCCACTCATCCTGCAAGGCTTTCAGAATGGCTGGGATGCTGGTGGCAGACGGAGGCTTGGGCCGGATTGGGTGAGCAACTGCCAAGAGAGGCAGCAAAACAGGTATGAAGAACTAGAACCCAAGAAACTCTTCCCCTCCCCCACTCACAGCCACCATCTTCTCCACCAGATTGGCTCCACCTCCCCACTCTTGAAGGCTAAGCTGAGCTGGCCTTGGACTGAGGCTCTTGGGCAGGCACCTTTGATGTCGATGAGCTGCTCCTCTGAGAGAGGCTGGTTGTTGATAGGATCTGTACCATTCTCTGCAATGTACTTCTCAATGAGTCGCCGCTCATACACATGGTTAGAGACAGGGGACACGCATGGGTGCTCTGGCACTTCGTTGGAGACTATAGAGAAAAGACAGGTAGTAAGCACAGGATAAAAGGAGACTTGAGCTAAAGAAGATAACGTCACTGTGTCAGCCCTAACAAGACCCTGTCCTCACAGTCAGCTATCAGGAAACAAGATCTGTCTGTGACAGCAAGCCTGCCTGTACTTGGTCCTACAATGCTTGCCAACTACTTAACTAGATTCTCTGGTCTGCTGATAATAAAAGTCAATACACAATAAGTGCCCAGATCCTATGTGCCAGTACGGTATAGAGTGGCCAGTAAGTGCTGTCCATCTCATTTTTGAGCCCAGATGACTAGGCACACAGCAGAGAAGTACACAGAACACAACTAACCTGTCATCCATCTGGAGCCCTAGACGGATCAACAGGAGAAATTACAAGCAACGTGACAAACACTGATAAAAACAAACAAACAAACAAACAAACACTTTCCATAGCTCTGCTATTACATGCCAAGCAAGATTCTATTCTAAGCACTTGACAGAATAGTCTGTGTACCCTTGAAGATGGGTGTTACAGCTGTCATTGACCTCCAGGACATTGTAGGAACGAAGCAGACACTTGATAAACATCAGAACAGATTAAATAAGTGCAAAAGTACTGGGGCCCAGAAAGGAATATCCCAAAGTATGGAGCCCTGAACATGCCAAACCACACACACACACACACACACACACACACACACACACACACACAAAGAAGCCTCAAAAGCAAGCTCAGAACCTAGGTCTCTGTGACCTTCTCAGACCCCTTGTTTTTCTACCTTCCCCTAAACAGGGACAACTAGTTCACTTAAGCAGACAAGTGAAAGCTACCTCCACATCAGTCTCTTCTGAAGGCCGCTCTAAGACAGAGACTTATCACATCATAAAACAGCTCTTATTCACCACATAATTCTATTCCCCTCCTGTGTAAGTTGTGAGTCACCATCCCAAGGCTTCAAGCTCCTATTCTTTTCTCTCAGTGGCTTCCCTTAGAGTCACCTATTTTTGCAGGACTCCCATGCATATGCAGTTAAGTATAGATTTGTTTCATACTTAAAATCCAGTCCTATTCTGTTGGTTTATCTCACTACTCAACGACTGAAGTTTTCTGGGAGCTTTCCCTCTCCTACCAGAGGAAGGATAGCCCTGGGCATGTAAGAGTGTTGTCTCAAAGATGAAAAGAAAACAAATCATTTGTCTGTTTATCCTTTCCCTCCTTCCTTTCCCTCTTTGAATTAATGGCAACGGTCTGAGAGGGAAATAGAGAGGGTGAGGAAGCCAGTAATGTGGTAAACAATATGGGAGAACACCGCAATACAACACTCAAAGACAAGACAGTATATACTGCATGGGAAAACCATGGATCCAGGCTCGAACCGAGCTCCATTGCTTAGCATCTTGGCACACCCCTGGATAAACCCATTCTTCAAGACTTCCGACACTCTCTGTAACTCACGGATCTTTATTTCCCTTCGGACAATTCTTGTAAGCATAAAATGAGATCACTGTTTGGAAATGCATCGTAAATCAATACAGGTTTTCTAAACATTCGCTGTTTTCATTAGTCATACTGCGCGAGGCTAGAAGCCAGATACCTAGCTTCCAGCCTTGTCTCGAAGTCACTGCGTGATCTCTGCAAATCGGAAACTCCGAATCCTAAGCGAGGTTTCCCCAGGTGTATGATACCCATTGCAATGCTTTCAATTTTGCAGATGGGGAAACTGAGGCCCAAATCTACTAGAACCCAGATTACAATCGGAGGCGGATCCTGGACACGTCCTCGGGTTTTTGACACCAAAAGCTGTTTTTCACTGCACCAGCTCCTCCCCCCACTTCTGCTCAGGCCTGTCTCAGGTCTGTAAAACGACGCTGGTTTCAAAAGACCCCTGAGACAGTCATTCTTCCCAGCTACGGGAAATGCGCAGCACTGCGCCAATGCACCCTGCACGCAAGGCCGGGGTCTCCGGGGCCCGAGCCACAGCGGCCACACACGCTCCCGCCTCCCGCCGCAGCCAGCACTCACTCGAGCAGATCAGGGACATGGCGCCGTCGTAGCGCTGCTGCCAGTCGCCTCACAGCGGGTTCCCGGACTAGCTCTGCAGCCTCCGCGGGCCACTTCCGGTCCCCCGCCGCTTCCGGAGCGCTCGGACGCGGGTAGACAGCTGCCCGGCGTGGCGATGCTCACACAACTGCTTCACGTGGGGAGGTGGCCGGTGGCGCGCCTCAGCCTTCTGCAGCTAACGGAAACTGCCCTTTCCCAGCATGCAACCGAGCAGGAAAAGGCCCGCCTCGGAACACTCGGCTGTTTCCGCATTGGCTCGGCTCCTTCCGGCGAGCTCTCCAAAAGGTCTGAGGCGGGAAGGAGAACAGAAACTACATTTCCCATAAGGTTGTGGGGAATCTTTAAGACTTGGAATTTGGCCAAGGCTGGTTTTGAGGTGGAGCTGCTGTCACCCTGGGAACGCTAGTTTTCGAAATGTTCGCGTGCAGGAAAGATTTCACAGGAGCTTGTAAAAATGCAGATTCCTAGGGTCTGCCTTAGAGAGTGTAGGTATGATTCTGAGGCCCCTTGGTTGCCTTTTGAGAAACGATGTGACCCCGTAAATGAAGCACAAATGAGTCAAGAAACTAAAACTGCCTAGGTTCTGTCTCTACTCTTGCTTTGGGAATATGGGCATGTCACTGACTTCGTTGCCTGCTACGTTTTAAATATAATCTATTTTCTAAACACGAGGGAATTTAATTCCTAGCGTTTTCTGTGAATATTTAAAAGAATGGAAAGTCGATGGGTGTGTTTGCATAAGTCTTTCAGCAGGCAGATCTCAGAGTTCAAGTCCAGCCTGCTCTATATAGTGAGCTCCAATCCAGGGCAGTCAGGGCTGTGTAGAGAGAGCATGTTTCAATAAACCAACCAACCAACAAACAGAAAGAGTGGAAACGTTAGCACGACTATGGTGTTTTTCTGTGGTTTTGTTTTTGTTTTTCAAGACAGGGTGTGTGTGTGTGTGTGTGTGTGTGTGTGTGTGTGTGTGTGTGTGTGGCTGTCCTGGAACTCTCTGTAGACAAGGCTTGCCTCAAACTCAAAGATCTTCCTGTCTGCCTTTTGAGTGCTAAATCAAAGCTGTGTCTTTACTATTTGGCTTAACTGTGGCATTTAGAAGTGGGATCTTTGGAATTAGAATAGGACATTTCAAGAATCCTGGTGGGGTTCTTATAGGGAAGGAAAGAGTGAATGGGGGGGGGGAACACGTTCCCTTCCGTAGTTGTGACACCAGGAAGAGGTCCTAAACATTGCCTATATCATTCTCTTTGAACCTTGCACTTCTAGATCTTTGAACCAAGAGAACCCTCTTTTCTTTAAAGTAGCCTGCCTCAGATATTTGTTATAATAATGGTTCTCTGCCTCCTACCAACTTCTTTTGTTTTCTCTAACAAAGACCAGACAGCTGCTGAGCCTAATACCTGAGTTCAGTCCCTAAGACCCACATGGCAGAAGGAAAGAATTGACTTTGCATATTATCCTCCAACCTACACACACACACAAGCACACACACTAAAATAAATAGGCTAGGCCTGGTGGCACATTGAGAACTTATCTCAGAAAAAAAAGTACATAAATAAAACTAAAATTACCAAATTAAAACCAGCTTTCTGACCTAGGAAAACAGGACAGAGGGCTGAAGAGATGGCTCAGCGGTTAAGAGATGATGTTTACTTTTAGCACTTAAATTTTATTTTAGTGAGTATGTATACATATGTGCCACAGCACATGTATAGAAGTCAAAGGAAAACCTGAGAGAATTGTTTCACTCCTATCATGTTGGTCTTGGGAGTAAAGTCAGGTTGTCAGACTTGACAGGAAGTTCCTCTCACCAGTGAGCTATCTCACCAACCCAAAGGGTGGCAACATTTTTGCTGAGACCTAAATAAGACATGTGTCAGTCCCGGAGACCGCAGATATCTGATGAGCCAACCTCCCACACAGTCTCCCCTCACCTTCCTCCTAGCCACACTAGCTCTTCAGTGGCCCCAGCAGTCCTTTGGTAGGTGGCTCAAAATGTTTACATGACCACCTTTCTTCAACTCCTTCCCCATCTCCAGTCCCAGCCAGGCCCTCCAAGGCAAGCCTGAGCTTCATCTTAAGTATTGCTTCCTCAGTGGATCTTTCTTAACCTCTGGCCGACTTTTTGTTTTGTTTTTTGTTTAATTATCTAACCCATTTTGAATAACTGTTGTTGTTTTAATTAATTTCTTTAGAGCATCCTCTTTGGTGTCTGAGTCCTCCTCATCTATATTGTACTATTCTCTGTTCATTCTCAAGAGTTCAAGAGTGAGGGGGGCAGGAGAGACAGCTTTTTCAGAGGTCCTGAGTTCAATTCCCAGCAACCACATGGTGGCTCACAACCATCTGTAATGGGATCTGATGCCTTCTTTTGGTGTGTTTGAAGACAGCAACAGTGTACTCCCATACATGAAATAAATAAATAATCTTAAAAAAAAAAAAAAGGAGTTCAAGAGTGTGACCCCAGTGCCTGGCACTTAGCAGGGACATTGTCACTATTGTTTATTGAATGGCAGGTTGCCAGACTGGCCAGGCATCTCAAGTATTTAGATGTATGGTAGGAAATAAACGAGTCTAGGTGGGGCTCCTAAAAACAAGGTGATTAGACTAGATTGGTCTGGCAACAAAGCAGCGTTTGATTAAGTTTTGAGCTGATAACCATATTTCCAGAAATTTCCTGGGGAAGATACATACTATGGAGTTTGGAACAGAATAGTATTGTGTATCTGGGTTCTCTGAATTGAAACATTCCCCCAAGAAGGGGCCAGGAGGAAGGAAGGAGGCCTTTAATATGTAAGGGACTAGTGACAGTTACCAGGCTCAGTAAATTCAGAATGTTACAGGATTTTCAAACCCCACCATTATAAAGGCAGTAAATCATTGGGGAGAGAAAGGACTCTTAGTGGAACTGCCTACAAGTTGATCAGGGAGCCCCATGGAGATAGCTTTTGTGAATTCTCTCTAATACTGGGGTGGGTTTTTTAGTCATGTAGTTGACTTTGAGACATCCATGGGCCTGTAAGTGACACCTATAAACTCACCGCTTCATCAGCTAGGCTTGGTTGGAGATTTTTTTTGGCTCTCTCCCCAGGAAAAGCCACATAACACTTGGAATAAAAGAAATGAGACTTGGCAGGTTGCAAACTTGGCCCTCTTAACAGTGTTGAGAGAGGGACCTTTGGGAAGTGACTGGGTGGTGAGGGTTCTGACCAAATAGATAACGAAATTAACAGGTTAGTATTAAAGGAATGGCTTTGTAATAAAAACTTGTTCGGTCGAGTTTCGGGCAGAGCTCAGTGGCAGGGTGCCTGCCTAGTTAGTGCAAGATGCTGGGCTTGATCTCTAGCACCACAAATATGAAAATCAAAAACAACAACAACAAATAGGGCCAGCCAGATGGTTCATCAGGGAAATGCATTGCTGTTCAAGCTTGATGACCAAGTTCAATCACAGCTCCCAGATAAAGGGGACTGGGAGAACTAACTCCAGAAAGTTAACCTCTGATCTCCAATATACCCACAGTGGTATGTACACGTGGGCACACACACAACACAGGCACGCGCACACACACACACACACACACACACACACACACACACACACGCTCGCACGCACTTTGCTGTCTGGCACATTGCTTTGAGTTACCATGGGATTCTTTGTTGTGTTATATGTTGTAGCACTCTTCAGGTGCTGGAGCCGGTCCCGGTCTTCATAGCCTCTGAATTCCTGAGCTAGATTAACCTTCACTGATTTATAAATAGCCTCTGGTGCATTCCTTCTAGGCTCCGCCCCACAGTTACCTGGCAACAGTAGGTATGTCTTACTATAAAACGGGCTGTTTGCCCCTCCCTCACTCTTATCCTCTTACTCTCAGTCCCTTCTCCCTCTCTCTTCCGGTGTTCTTACTCGGCTTCTCTCTCCCCCCACGTCCCTACTCCCTCCTCAACTCCCTTTCTCGTGCCCCAAATAAACTCTATTCCATACTATATCCGTTGTAAGACTGGTACCTCAGGGGGAAGGGATGCCTCAGCATGGGCCCACAGAGGCATCATCTCCCACCTCAGCATTCCACATCTCTACCAGACATACTAGCTCTTTCTCTCTTTTCTTTATAACACACAACATCTGGTATCCTGTTACAACAGAAAGCAGACTGTGACACCTGGTGATTAGTTACTTGCCGAAGAGATAGCCTCGTAGAGATTGTATTACAAATTGGTGATATTTCATGAGCAACATCAGAACTGCGTTCATACCAGGGAGCTCATAGCTGTGATGTAAATGGGGAATTTCTAGAAATCAGAGAAGGGAGCCTCTTGAAGCTTTTTTCAGTCTCAAAAACCAGCTCCTCCAAGAATGGAAAGGATTCGGGTTATGAAGAAAAGAAAAAACGTTTACCGTAATAAGTTCTAAGAATCAAGTCTATGAAGTAAAATTATGATAATTAGATAGAAGTAAACCACTTAAAATTATATATACCTATATATGTATACATATAATATACATATACATAAACATATACATGTATGCCAGAGTCCCATGAAGATGTAACAGAGAAGGGCCAGGTGAATGGGGATTTGATAGTATCCTGGTAGGGAGTGAGGGCTTGGTGCTTCTGGATATGGAGAGGTGACAAGAGATGAAAAAAATGAACTTGGGCTAAATCATAAGGAGTGGGGGGCACTGGGGACGTGTTTCAGAGGTCGAGGTAGAGCACTTGCCTCACTTGCTAAGACCATGAGGTTCAGTTCCTGTACACTTACACACACACACACACACACACACACACACACACACACACACATACACACATGCACACGGTCTCTCAGACAATAAAAGTTATCTGAGGGTGCTTCAGAAGTGTAAATAATTGTGAACTGAGGACATAGTTCAACTCGTAAAGGGCTTACCTAGTGTGCATGAAGCCTTAGGTTCCACCTCAGCACTGAAAAAGGTATGGCAGTACACTCCTGTAATCTCAGGGCTCTGGAGCAAGCAGGATGAGTTCAAGGTCATCCTTAGCTACACAGTGAGTTGAGGCTAGCTTGGGCTGTATGAGAACCTATCTCAATACAGGAGGAGGAGGAGGAGGAAGTGGTGGAGGTGGGAGGGGAGGAAGAGGAGGAGGGGAGGGAGGGAGGGAGGGAGAGGGAAAAAGTTAAACTGACAATGAGGGAAACTTCCCAGGCTGGCTGGATTTTCAGGCAAGGGACTTATGACAGAAGGATGCCTTTATGAGGGTGACTATCTTTAGGCCAATAAGGGTACTTCAGAGAGAGCCCCCCCCACACACACAAACTTGGGGGTAGGTAAAGGCGACAAGAGACAGGAGGGCCTGGAGGTTAGAGACATTGGTTCTGAGCCTTCTTCTGTAGTCTATATAGTTCAGTGTGCCATGCTGGTTCATTAGTTGTTCATTAGGGGTTTTGGCCAACTTGATATAACTTAGGGTTATCTGGGAAGAAGGAAAATGGCTCTATCAGATTGCCCTGCAGGCAAGTCTATGAGACATTTTTTTAAATTTATGATAGAGGTAGGAAGGACCAGCCTGCCATGGTCAGCCCAACGTGAACAATACCATGAGCAGGTCCAGGTGTGTACGAAAAGCCGGCTGAGTGAGTCATGGGAGCAAGCCAGTAAACAGTATTTTCCTATGGCCTCCACGTTAGTTTCTGCCTCCAAGTTCCTGCTTTGAGTACCTGTCTTGACTTCCCTCAGTGATGGACTAAGATTGGGGCAGGTAAGTAAACTCTTTCCCAAGCTGCTTTTGGGCATGGTGTTTATCATAATAGGAAGCAAACTAGAACATGTACCAAAGCACCATACTTTGGTGAGCCATTTTCCTGATTTCTAACAGGGATGTTTAGTTTTTGGAATGATCAAAAGAACCCGGGGGAGAAAGGGTATATGCATAAAATGTTGTGCGTCCCTGAAACAGGAATTCCATGCCTTGCTCCCCCAGCTGGCACCCCTAAACCCAGAGCTGCTGCTACTTAGGAAATATGGAAACACAGTGCCCCAGATCCCCAAAGTACCTCTGTTTTTCAGAATTGTTAACCTTAAGTGTGGCCTGACAGCAGAGGATTAGGTAAGGTATCAGGGTTTCTTAAACAGCTGACAGAGAGGATTAAATGACCTTGTTCCCTTTCCTTGTGTCAGTGGTGGCAGGGATGAACGGACAGTTTCACACTGTCACTCACAAAAGCTTGAGGGGTTCCTTTATTCTTTTAGGGATTCTAACTATATACATTTATCTATTTTTGTGCATTGGTGTTTTGCCATTGGAATGTCTGTGTGAGGGTGTCAGATCCTCTAGAACTGGAGCTGCAGACAGTTGTGTGTAGCTAGTCTTTGATACTTTGTGAGTTCTTTTTTCCTCCCATTATCCTCCTCCCCCACTTCACCACCTAACACTAGATAGAAGAAAAACAATGAGAGAGGGGAGAGAAGAATTAGAAGAAAAAAAAATCACTGAATCTAATTTCTTTCCTTTTGTTTTTTTCCTTGACCATGACTACTAACAAACCACAAACAGCCTCCCTAAACGATCAATAGCCACCACCGCCTATCAGAGTTCGTAGACTTCCAAATGTCACACAATCACAGAAATTATTTGCAGCTGGCAAAATCATGCTTCTGCTAGAGCCTGAGACAAGTCATAGTCAGCTGCTGTGGACTGTCTGAAGCCTCCCCGAATCCCACACCTGGGATTAAAACAAAAGCACATTCTTATTAACATTTCTGTGTTTTTAAATAAACCAAAATTCCAAAATTGTCACTACAGTTCCCCCTTCTGTTTTAAGTCATTGTGCTGTGTGTAGCAGGAAATTATAAACAGACATTTTCAATGGAAATAGCACTTCTGGGTCGGTGGCCAAGGTTTTCAGGAGCCTCTCTTGCTCTATTTTAATCATTATCAGTTTTGATGGTATCCACGGCTTTTTATTTCCTATGGAAATATAAACAAATATGAGTCCCTAATGCAAAAGTTTTGCTGGATTCCATTTTGATAATAACACATCCTTATAGTATATAGTCTGATTTAATTCCATAGGTTTTTTTTTTTTTTTTTCTACAATCCAATGTCTCTCTGCTACTGTTGTTCCCTGACTGAAACGGTTCCTACTTTTGCTGCTGCAGGGCTCCAAGCCCCCAAGGCCGTTTCCCCTTGGGAAGAAATTACCTTGAATATTTCTTTTAGATCTACACTCCTGAGTCCAACAGCAGCCCTTGCTGCATTGCAAACACACCCCCGGGAAACCTGGTCATTCTTTCTGTTAGAGATTTAGGAAAACCGCTGCCCCTACAAATGGCTCAGTCACATTTCTTATCCAAAGTACTGTATTCATTGCAGTTAACGCACTGGGCATTTTGAGATCTGAGGCTTTTGATTTGGTCTCAGTCTCTTTGCAAATGCCCGTATTTCCCACAACTGAAGCAGTGGCCATTTTTATTCCAAGACCTCCAGCTATAGCTTGACCTATAATATCAGCATGGTACATATTAAACCAGCATCTGCCATATCCCTTATCCATTCATTCATAGGTGCTGCTTAGGCTTTTAATGGTCCAATAACTTTTTTACAATCAATATTTACATTTTCAAATGCCAAGGTTTCTATCAACACTTGTCCTGCTTCAGGGTCAGATATAGTTTTGTTCACAGCTGAGACTAATCTTTGTAAAATTAAAAAAAAAAAAAAAACAGTGACAGCTTCTCTAGAGCCTTATATGACCTTTGTAAATGAGGCAAACTTTTCCCCAGGCTTCCCTCCTTTGTCCCAAGCTCTCAAAGCAATTAGGGACATTCTTCTATAGTAGCACCATCAAATTGAATCTGCTCTTCTATATCACAGTACCGCCCGTCACCTAGCAACTGGTCTTTGACTATATTCACTACCCTCGCTCTATTTCACTGTCCAATATTCACAGCTTCTTCCCTCCTACATGTTAACCACCACAACTCTGGACTGGCCTCTGATACAGCTGTCAACAATCCCTTCCAGTCTTGGGGAATAATACTTTGAGTGAACTAGTTATTAGAATTTATTTCACATAAGGCAAGTGCATCCCATATGAAATCATAGCCTCTTTAAAATGGGTCAGATCTATCATTTCTGTAAGGATGCCATCCTGTCTCATCATATTAGCACTAATATGTTCCATGCTATTAGCAGGCATTGGCTGTTTGACTACTAGGAAAGCTGATGGTGGTCTTCTAACCACAGGCCACCTCTCACTCCGGCAGTGCAGCTGGTTTAAGATAAATTCTTTCATCAGATTTCCTGCTTTCTAGCTTTACTCTGACCTGACCCCACTCTGGTAGAGTTTCTTTTCTCTCTTCCCTCCCGTGGGACCCTCCCACTCTCGGGATCAGTCATGAGGACTGAGACTGTTTGTTCTCTTTTCCGGTGCCCCTCAGTTCCCAAGTGTGTCCACCTCCACTTGCAACCTCTCCAGCTGCCCAGTCAACTCTGCAACCCTCTCAGAAACGAGTGAGCAGACTGGCGCCCTTTTGTTTCCCTATTTCAGCCACTTTTTGTTTCTTAGGATCCTCAATTTTCACCCACAACTTTTCCAACTGCTCAACCAGCCTTTCAAACTTTTTTTAAAAACAAAATATACAAAAAAGAAAAATTAAAAACAGAAAATCCTCTCTGGGACAAAGTGGGGGATATCTCAGCAGCACCAGCCATGATGTATGTATGTATGCATGTATATATATATATATATGTTTCTTTTTTTTAATCTACTTCTTCATCCCTTGCCCTTTCCTTTACTGCATTTGAAACCCAAGATCTCATTTTTAACAAATATTTATTTACTTTACATATACAAACTGTAGCTGTCTTCAGACACACCAGAAGAGGGCATCAGATCTCATTACAGATGGTTGTGAGCCTCCATGTAGTTGCTGGGAATTGAACTCAGGACCTCTGGAAGAGCAGCCAGTCAGTGCTCTTAACTGCTAAGCCATCTCTCCAGCCCCCAAGATCTCATTTTTTTATCCTTAATTTTCAAGCCCCACACTAGGTACCACTTGTAACTGGTCCTTTCTGCTCTGTGGGTTCTCCCCCTCCCCACTTTACCTCCTAACAGGAGCTAGGAGAGAAACAAAAACAGAGGGGAGAGAAGAATTAGAAAAATCCCTAAATCTAATTTCTTTTTGTTTCTTCTTTGGAGCTACTAACAAACTACAACCAACCTCCCTAAATGACCAATATCCACTAGTACTTACCAGGGAGCTCCATCATTTATGTATCCTCTGAAAAGTTTGCAGAATTCCAAACATTGCAGTCACAGAAACTACCTGCAGCTGCCAAAACCATGCCTCAAATCCCTATACCTGGAATTAAAACAAAAGCGTATTCTAATAATTTTATGGGTTTTAAAAAAGATTTATTTATTTATTATGAGTACATTGCAGTTGTCTTCAGACACACCAGAAGAGGACATAGTGTCCCGCGCAACCGTCTCGCCTGCAAGAACGACGCGGCACACAAAATAGAATCCTTCTGCGGTAAACTTTATTAATCTGGAAAAACCGGTACTTGCTTCACGTAACGAAAAGGACGGAGAAAACCAAGAGATCCAAGGAGACGAACAAGCTCCACGAGACGGCCGAAAAACCAACGAGGGGAAGAGAGGAAGAAGAGAGGAAGAGAGAGGGAGAGAGAGGCAGAAGAGAAAGGAAGAGAGAGGAGCTATCCAGCCCGTTCCCTATAAAAGGATCAGTCCTTGCCTTGGACGCGGAGCCCCCTGATTGGTTGAGACTCACCAGGCCCTATGACGCCACGGGAAGAGGCGGAACTCATGAAGCGGAAGTTACCCAGCCTGTGCGCACATGGCTTGCTTACTGCTAACTCCAGCCAGATATCAGCGCCATCTTGTAATGGCGAATGCGTGGGAATGTGTGGGCGGCGCCCCACATCTCCCCCTATCTTTTATACTTTAAGCAAAGTAGGACACCCATATTAGGAGGGCGGAGATAGAGGTCAAATCCTCATTAAGGTGTATAAAGACCATGTACAGGAGTAACCGCTAGGCCTTTTGTAGCCCGCAGTACACCTGACCTGTCCTCTGCCGTTTTTCTGAGGGAGGGACACTGGGGCAGGAAACCCTCATACAAATGGCTTATCTCCCGGAGAATACCCCGCGACCAGGGGTTTCTCAGTGCGATGCTAAGCTCGGCATCCCTCATGGGCTGCTCAAACCAGACACTCTAATCCTGTGCAATGAACCGAAGTTCTAGGAGTGCAAGAGCTGTCTGGCCGGCGACCTACTGCTTAAGCAAAGACAAACAGATATCGGCTGATGCTGCATGTTCTAGAGCGACCGGCGCTTGGGCAGTAACCACCTTGTCTCTTTTTTGTTTGGGCCTCGAGCTTACAAACCAGCCAGAGAAGCAACGCAAGTCCGCAGCAAAGGATTGCTCCCAAGAGTCCCACCCCCACCCAAGTTAGTATTGGGGGTGAAAAGGTTAGGGGAGACTGTAGCATCAAGTTCCACTGGAATTGGTTTCAGGAATGCCGACAGAATCGCCCATCTCGTCTCTTCTCTGGCTCTCTGGTTCCACCGCGTCAGGAGCAGGGCTGTCATCAGGAGTCTCTGCCGTTTTTCGCGTGAGCCTCTCGGGAACCCAGAAAGGATTATTTTCATCCTGAGGAAAAACACAAACAGCTCCCCTGGATCTTATCAACACAAGATCCGGTCCTTTCCATTCATTAGTTATGACATCTTTCCATTTTACCATCTCTTTTGGTTTATCCATGGGTAGGCAATGCCTTTCAGCTGCCGTATGGCCATGGTCATCAAGATTTAAAAAGTTTAAGGTGAACAGTGCCATGGATACTG
Source organism: Micromys minutus (assembly GCF_963924665.1). NCBI lineage: Eukaryota > Metazoa > Chordata > Mammalia > Rodentia > Muridae > Micromys > Micromys minutus. The sequence goes on from NC_137971.1 coordinate 48,342,198, forward strand.
CTGTCCTAGGCACAGGGGGCAAAGCCTGCATAATTCCACCTTTCTGTTTTATTAGATATGATTTAAGAGTGCGGTGAGCATGTTCCACAATACCTTGTCCTTGTGGATTATACGGCAAACCTGTAAGATGAGTCACAGCCATCTGGCTACAAAATTGTTGAAATTTTTGTGAGGTAAAAGCCGGTCCGTTGTCTGTCTTTAAGAACTTTGGCTTACCCCAGGCACTCCAAGCCTCCAAGCAATGTTGGATGGCATGTGAGGCCTTTTCTCCAGATAAGGGAGTGGCTACAATTATTCCTGAACAGGTATCAATGGATACATGTACATATTGCAGCTTACCAAAGGCGGGGACATGGGTAACGTCCATTTGCCATATTTGAAGAGGCTGGATGCCCCGAGGATTAACCCCCGAGTGGGGCGCAGGCAGAAACTGACTGCAATTTTGGCAATTGACAACAATATCGCGAGCCTGTTTTCTGGAAATGGAAAAGCGGCGCCGCAAAGTTTCGGAAGTTACATGAAAGTTTTTGTGAAAACTTTTAGCAGCCTCTAGCGGCGAAGACATGGCTATAGCAATTATTTTTGTAGCCCTGTCTGCCAAATCATTGCCTTTAGCCATAGGTCCTGGCAATCCAGAATGAGCTCTAATGTGAGTAATATAAAAGGGCGATCTTCTGGCTAGAAGGCAATTTTGAATTTGCGCAAAAATTGAGGCAACTCTGCTAGACGGTTTAATAATGCCAGCCGCCTCAAGCAAATTGACAGCATTAACAACATAAGATGAATCAGACACTATATTTATAGGCTCTGAAAAACGTTGTAAAACCTCAAGAACCACTAAACATTCTACCACCTGTGGGGAGGTTTCTGTGTACTGCCTCGAGTAGACCTGACCGTTAACCACAAAAGCCCCCAGCCCCGTTTTGGAACCGTCAGTATAAATAACTAACCCTTCTTTTAGGGGACTACAGGACGTTACTTTGGGAAAAACTACAGGTTGAGTTAAAGCAAACTGTAAAATTGGATGTTTTGGGTAATGATTACCTATTTTTCCTGAAAAGGAAGTGACTAAGATAGCCCAATCATTTGAAGTGGCAGCAAGAGTGGAAACCTGCATGGCATTATAGGGAACAATTAACAGCTGTGGCTCACTGTCAAAATGCGTGATGGCAGATTTTAGCCCCCTCAGCGCTAATTGCGCCACAGCATCTGGATACCAGTCAATTATTTTAGCTGGCGAGGAATTAGGATGCACCCACAATAAGGGCCCTTGCTGCCAAAGCACTGCAGTAGGGAGCCAGTTTGTTTTAAAAACACCTAATGAGAAAGGTTTATCATAATCCATGCGAACCAATTGTGCATCCTGTATAGCTTCTTCTACCAACTGTAACGCTCTTTCTGCTTGCGGGGTCAAACTTTTAGGTGAGGAAACATGCGGATCTCCTTCTAAAACATCGAATAAGGGTTTAAGTTCAGCAGAAGGAATCTTAAGAAAAGGTCTAAGCCAATTAATGTCTCCCAGTAATTTTTGAAAATCATTAAGAGTGTGGAGGTGATCCCTTCTTATCTCGAGCTTTTGAGGGACAATCCTATCAGTGAATAAATACCACAGACCCTAGGAATTGACCAGTATCAAAAATCTGGAGCTTTTCTGTGGCAATATATAGGCCCTTACTTTTTAGGGCCTGTAGCAATATAGGAAATGCCTCTTTTAAAATCATCAAATTTTTGTGGCATAATGCAAGACGCACCTGTTTCTTTACTCTCTCTGGGAGGAATGAGAAGGCTTTTAAAGGTGCGCGTGTCTCATAAGGAGAGGCTACTGGTAAAGGAGGCGCTGTCGGGACAACTGGGGACAAGCGCGTGGGCCTATACTGCTCGTCAGGATAATATCTTTTTTCCTCATAACTAGCTGCTCCTTCATCTACCCCTGCCTCCTCTTCTGGGTCTAAGCCTTCTCGCTCATAATCATCATCTGAAGTCTCGAGGCTACCAATGTTAAGGGCCTCAAAGTCTTCTACAGGGTACAAGCTGACTCTCCTTTTCTTAACATTAGAGGGCATAAAAGAATGAAAATCTGAAGGTTTGTGGGTAACAACTCTCCCGCTGTACAGCGTTCCTGGAGGTCCTTTTTCCTTAGGGGGATAATACCTTTTCCTGCGCGCGCCCATTCTCTCACTCTGTTCGGCTTCTGATAGCCTATCCTGCGCTTCACTCAATACCTCTTGCCCCGCAGCGACGGCGGGCCTACAACTCTCATCTCTTAAACAATTTTGTACCATCGTCCAAATGGCCATGGTTCCGGGCCCGAGGTTTCCAGCATTCTGTGCACAGTTTAATTCTCTACCCAATCTGTTCCATGAGGCTGGTGAGAGAGACCCAGAAACTGCAAACCAAGGGGCAGTACGCTCAACCTCTCTTACAAAACGCTGCAAGATGCGGGTGGGCAATTCTAAATCTCTCTGCTTAAGAATTGACTGCAGGGCTGTAATGGTCGAGTGTGAAGAGCCCATTACAGCGATGTAATGCCCGCGGCTTATTCGCGTGGCGGCCCAAGGCGAAACTGAAAGGCAAGTCTCAGCGCGTTCTCGCTTTTTTTATCTACAAAGACTTATGGAACGCAGGGGTGCCTCTGCTTATCTACGTCCGACTTAAGCACAAAATTAACACCAGCCCCGTTGGACACAGAGGAAATTAAGAGGAAGAGAATAAAAACTGCACTGACGAAGACCGGAGCCTCTACAGACCCTTCACACGGCCGTGGAGGATTTAAACCAAATTAAAGAAAGATCCAGGATCAGACATACCTTGCCGAACTAATCTCCCCGCAGTTCTGAATTCTGTGGTGCAGACGATGGAGTGGTCGAATTTCCCGGGTTTCGGCACCAGATGTCCCGCGCAACCGTCTCGCCTGCAAGAACGACGCGGCACACAAAATAGAATCCTTCTGCGGTAAACTTTATTAATCTGGAAAAACCGGTACTTGCTTCACGTAACGAAAAGGACGGAGAAAACCAAGAGATCCAAGGAGACGAACAGGACGAACAAGCTCCACGAGACGGCCGAAAAACCAACGAGGGGAAGAGAGGAAGAAGAGAGGAAGAGAGAGGGAGAGAGAGGCAGAAGAGAAAGGAAGAGAGAGGAGCTATCCAGCCCGTTCCCTATAAAAGGATCAGTCCTTGCCTTGGACGCGGAGCCCCCTGATTGGTTGAGACTCACCAGGCCCTATGACGCCACGGGAAGAGGCGGAACTCATGAAGCGGAAGTTACCCAGCCTGTGCGCACATGGCTTGTTTACTGCTAACTCCAGCCAGATATCAGCGCCATCTTGTAATGGCGAATGCGTGGGAATGTGTGGGCGGCGCCCCACAACATAGGATCCCTTAGATGATTGTGAGCCATCATGTGGTTGCTGAGAATTGAACTCAGTATCTCTCTGGAAGAACCATCTCTCCAGCCCATAGTTTTATGTTTTTAAAGGAATAAAAAACACAAAACTCTCAGTACAGTTGTGAGCTTCCATGTGGGTGCTGGAATTGAACCAGGATCCTCTGGAAGGGTAACCAGTGCTCTTCACCACGAAGGCATCTCCCCAGTCTCATTGTTTAGAGATCATGACTCAGGTAAAACTTGATCTTCTTTCAACACAGAAAAGAATTTAAGGCTAGCTGGGCAGTAGTAGTGTACACTTTTAATCGCAGCACTCCAAAGGCAGAGGCAGGAAGATCTTTTCAAGTCCAGGGATAGCCTGGTCTTCAGAGCTAGTCCCAGGACAGCTAAGGCTACCCCTACTTGACAAAAGAAGCAGAGTTGAAGTTTATTAAAGATACACTGGTACATATTTTTAGGAACATGATTTAGCAGACACACACACAGAGAGCAACAGAACGACAGACAGACCAAGGAAGGAATAAGACATAACCAAGTGTTCATATGAAATATTCTGCCAGCTATCAAGTTACATCTTAAAAGAGTTGCTAAGAATTGTTTTTATCATTTTCTTTCTTTCTGATAAGTAATATTATAAGGTGGCTCCAGAAGTGACTAGGTTAGGAGTATAATCTAGTAAAATATGACCATGAGCCACTCTGACAGGTCCTTCTTACTGTAAATTTCTAGTGAAATTCCTAGAAACTTGCAGGTTTACAGCAGGGAAGAGAGAAAGGCCTTAAGTAGTTGTGTTGGAATCTTGATTCTCATCTAGTGGGAGGCTTTAGCCAGACTCATGAGTGAGGGCCTCCTTATCCCTTCCAATGTTCCTATACATTTCCATTTTTCTGTCCTACCTCAATGTGTCCCTGCATTAATTTCCCAAAAGGTACTTGCAACCTAAAACAAACTCTAGATAGAGCCCAGAAACACCACTCCCACCCACCACCCCTGAGATTTTTTTTTTCCATTGAGGCAGACTGAATTGGGAAAAGAAATTTCACAAGCAAATGTCAAGTTACAACTATTAGAAGGCCCCAGAATGAGGATTCTACTAGTACTGATTCTGGAAGGAAGACTTCCGGTTGAGAAGCAAGAAGCCACCAAAGATGCAGATGAAGACAGATGTGCCTGAGAGACAGATGTTCTCCTCTGAAGGAGAAACAATGTATGAGGTGACAGATTGGGATGAAGGAAAAACTAAAAGGATGATTCAAGGAGGGGCTGGGGCAGTTTCATTCTGGGGAAGAGATTTTAGCATTAAAGGAGGCTGGCTCATGGCAGCCAGAGTGATGGGGAGAACCAACAGCAACAGCATTCGAGCAGGTGAGATGCTGCTGTAGTAAAGGGGCTTGTTCGCCACACCTGACAACCTGAATCCGACCTCCGGGATCCACATAGTAGGAGAGAACTGACTTCCATGGAAGTATTGTAGTGAGCACAACCAAACACATGCATAGAAACCATAAATTCATATAATTTTAAATTTTATGGGCTGAAGAGAGGGCTCAGCAGTTAAGAGCACTGACTGCTCTTCCAGAGATCCTGAGTTCAATTTCCAGCAACCACATGGTGGTTCATAACCACCTGTAATGGGATCTGATGCCCTCTTCTGGTGTGTCTGAAGACAGCTGAAGTGTACTAATATAAATAAAACTTATAATTAAAAAATGTACATCTCTACGCCTACCTCATCCACAAAGCTACCCCAGTGTTCTAAGGTTCTTAAAACAAACCTCGGGACACCGGGGTTGCTAGCTTTTTCCTAACAATTGTAAGCAAAGCTTTGGCGGTCACCCGCATAGAGTGAGGTTTTGCCCTTTCCCGGAGCGGATGAATTTCCCCAAGATCATATACACCGTTAATGTGCCCACTTACACCTTGTGCCTCCCCCCCCCCCCCATTCTGTGCCTTTTTTAGCGTGAAAGGTTTCTCAACTCTCCATGTTCTCGCCAGCGGCCCCGCCTTACACATCCCCCAGGGAACTGTGCCTGCCTAAATGCGTCGCAGACTTGGATCTGCACCGAAGCCCCGCATCAAGCACCAACTCTACCCACGCCACAGCCTCGACAGAGCTCTTTCCTTCCCCTTTCCTGCCAAAGGCTTCGCTTCCGTTCCAACTCCAATTTCCGACGCCATTCTTCTCTTGGAAATACTTGGGAGGGAAAACTCAACTACATACAAACGGAGCGAGCAGAGCGCATGCGTCTTCGGTGCCTGCTCCTGCTTCAGCCAGGCCTGCCAGTCTCTAGCGCCGGCCGCCTCGCGCATGCGCAGACTAAAAACCAACACCCCGGGAGTTGAGGCGCCGGCTTTGTGGCGCGTTTTCTAGCGAAGTCCCACGTGAAGGATAGCGGTGGCCGGAGCAGGGTGAGTGAGGGCCGAGATCAGGGCTGTGGATGCAGTTTAAGGGTTAGATTTGCAGGAGGCGACAGGGCGGAGCCGCGAGGCCTTGTGAGCCCAAGTGGGGAGGGGTCGAACGTGGAGCGTGGGGTTTAGCAAGCCTGGGACCCAGATCCTTGTTGCTATGCAACAGGGGCGTTGTTACTAGGTAACCCAGGATGAGAGTGTTTCCCGGGATAAGTGGGTTCGAGCACTGAGGTCCAGTCCTCAGGAGGGAGCAGCTGCCAGATTTGGGGGATGAGGCCAGTGCTGAGCTGCACACCTCCCCCAGCCCCATGGTCCAGCCTTCTGCCACCTCAGTTGGAGTCCCCCTCTGGGTACCCTGACCTCATAGGCCTCGCTATGCAACTATAGAGTGCTTGGCAGGGAATGTGCTGTTCGAAATAGCACATGCCACTGACCCTGTCGTCTGGAGTCTGGGCCTTGGAAAGGGAGAGGCAAGGCTGCAAACCCCCCCCCCCCCGCCTTTGCAAACACCCTGCCCCACAAACAGTTGCTGGGTAGCAGCTGTCAGGGGTTTAGCTAGGGATGCCTCCAACCTGCCAGAACGCTGACTTCATTCTCCTTAGTGGCGACTTCGCTACGTTTAGGACCTTCTAGCTCAGCTGAGCCTCTCATGTGGCTGTCATATTTGGATTGACTATTCAAATAACCTCTCCGTGTCTTTATGTCCTACACTGTGGCTTCTTGGCAGGGCTTCTGATACTCATTTAGCAAGCACTTAGTCATTCTATGCTAGGTACTGGGGATTCCAAGAAAAGTTAATGTCAAGCTAGAATTGAGAGTTACTGGGAGCTGTGGGACAAACTTTGAACACCGTGCTTGCACAAATTATTTAACTTCTTGAAGCAACTCTTAACCCAGTTTCAACAGAATTTGCATTTGAGGAGATTGAAATTCAGATAGGTTAAGTAACAGGTATAAAGGTAGTGGCAGCTAATTTGTGATAGAATTGAGCCTGTGTCCTTTGTACAGAGAGCTCTTAGGAGGCTTTGCTTAAAGTAGACTCTTCTCTGGGTTGCTGACCTTTGCAACTGCTGTCTGATTATGCTTCAGGAATCCTGAGGAGCTTAAAAAAAAAAAAAAGGCTGAGCTCCTCCCTGGGAGGGTCTGAGTGGGTTGCCTGGGTGGGGCAGACATCCTTGTTTAACAAGCTATGCAGGCAGACCAGATGGGCAATCCAGAGTTGAGAATTGTAGATCCACCGGACAGCTGTTGAGTAGTGAAGGAACAGTTGGGGCCAGCAGAGGGCACCACGTTAGTTCCTGCCCCTTAGAACTTTACAGTGTGAAAGGACAGAAGAAGAGGAAGGAGCCCTGACTCAGGGTAGAGTCAGCCCTACCCCACCCTGGCAGAGCAAAGCACTGCTGAACATATAGTGATGTCTCACCACCATAGTAAGTAAAGCAGCCCCTCCTAAGCTGAATTGCAGCTATCTGAACAGGAGTGGCCAGTCTCAGTGCTGTCTTTGGCTGTCTCTTCTTACCTTCTTGGTGTGTAACCTGCAGGTGGGTCGTCTGCTAGTATGAAGGCTTTCTTTGGGAGGTTTGGGTGTCTTCGGCTTTGAGCTAGATGGTAGTTAGTAGAACTGTGTGTTCCGGTGGGCAGAGAGCAGGGGTTACCAAGACAGTGTGGAAGTATGAGACAAGCAAAAGGTGAGCCTGAGCTGCTGGGCTTGGGGATATGGTACCCCACTTCTGTTCTAAGCAAAATGGGGCATCATGATAACTAAAGGGCTGATAAGATGCTCCATGGGGAAAAGGCACCTGCCATTAAGCCTGATGAACTGAGTCAGTCCCCTGGGACCCACATGGTAGAAGGAGAGAGCCAACTTGTTCAAGTTGGTCTTAGGTTTCCACACATGCAGACAACACATCTGTATACACACACTGTTCTTTTGTAACTCTGTGGTAAAGTGCTTGCCTACCTGATAGCTCTGAGTTTGATTTCCAGCCTCTCTCTCTCTCTCTTTCCCTCTCTCTTTCTCCCTCCCTCCCTTCCTCCCTCACATTTGAGGAAACAAAAAAGTTTCAGACATGCTTTCATTTGCATAGGCCAATGTTATCTTAATGACCATAACCTCTTCCTGTATTAATATTTTGATGAGGGCTGTATGTATCTCAGTTGGTAGAGTGTTTGCTTTTATATACAAAGCCCTGCGTCCAATCCCTGGTGCAACACACAGGCGGCACACACTTGTAAACTCAATACTTGGAAGGTGGGAAGCAGGAGCATCAGGAGTTCAAAGTCATCCTCAGCTGCATAAAGTTCAGGCTGTCCTGTGCGAAATTAGGCCCTGGCTAAAACAACAGCAAAACTGCAGAGTTCTCAATGAGCCTTGAGGAAGCATGATGATGGTGGGTCGGATTCATATTACCCGGGCTTCACTCAAAAAAAGGAAAGGCGAGGAAAGGAAGAGGAACCGGTAAAGAAAGTAGCTTGCTCCTTTTCTTCACACCCAGTGTTCTCCAGAATCCTGTGAGATTCAGTTTCTGGCTCACCTCAGCTCACCTGGAGGAACAGAGCTGACCTCTCTGTGGAGAGTTAGTTCAAGATCCCCTAGACTGGGGCAGATGGCTGCTTTAAGTTGAAGATGGCACAGAGAACACAGCAGGCTGCTATGGGAGTTGCTGCACGTGTCACCCTGACCTTCTCGTAGGGAAGAGACGACACCTGATCCCTCCTATTGGAGGTCCTTGGGTATAGGATCCAACCCAAGATAGCAACCCTGCTCCTTAAGGCCCCAATCGTGATTGTGACCCAGATAGCTTAGGAGCTAACCCATGTTTCTCACATCTACCAGTGGCAGGCAGGAACCATCTGGCCCTTGACTTGTGCCAAAGAGTAGAAGGTTCTCTCAGCTTGAGGCTCGTCCACTTGAACTGTGTGTCTTGCAATTCCACTTGACCTTACAGGCCTTGGGAGGGGAGTCTGGCAGCTGTTTCTGGTCCAGAAGCTACCCCAAATGTAGTATTTTTAGAAGGTTGGGTTTCTCTTTCTCTCTCTCTCTCTTTCTTTCTTTCTTTCTTTCTTTTTTTTTTTTTTTTAAGCCTTCTCTGCCCAAATGGAATGTCTTCCTTTTCCCTCTGCTATCCGGATGACATTAGATTTGTGGCCAACTCCCCCAGTACCCTGGTAACCACAAACACTTCAAAACCTGGCCTCTCCACCACCTTAGAGCCTTCCTTGTCTCGGCCTCTACGCAGCAGCTCTAAACACAGAAACTCTCTGGAGCTGCAGGTGTCTTTCTGAGCCCGAGGCAGAATGGGATTTACTAGAGCCTTTTGACATTTCTCCAGCAGAATGGGAAAGAAAAAGGTGGGCCAGCAAACATTCTTCTTCCTCGCTCCTTACCTGCTTCAATAAGTTGGTGCTTGCTGAGTCTTAACTCACGTGTGGCATCATGTTAATGGATGAGATCAGAGCACAAAGCACAAGGTGCTTGGGCAAGTTTTTACTGTAATTTCCAGAGATGGTTGGTGGATGCCAAGTGTGTTCTAGCTTATGGATAATCTGTTATGTGACTTTATATGAACGCAGTTCAGCAAAGAGGTTTCAGACAAAGAAGGAGTGCTCAGTAGCTATGCCTGAATTCACCGCTTGGTTTTCCCACACACTGCCTCTCCTTTCTGGATTTCATCATCAGGATGACAATGCCTACCCGATAAGTATCTGTCAGATTGAGAAAAGTAGTACATGCAAGACCAGTCCAGTGTCTTGCTTTTTATTCCTGATAATCTTTCTTTAAGGGCTGGCTGTTTCTGAACCCTTTGCTTATTTTGGCAGCATGAGGTTGAGGTCATTCTGTGTCAGTGATGTGATATGCACACATAACACCAGCAGCTGGTTTTTATCTACCCTTCCTTGCTCAGATCTCATCTATCCCTTATAATTTAATGCATGGGAACTTACCTTTTGTCAAAATCAGTAGCCTTTTGCCTAGCTTCCTTCATCATCCCCAGTGGATAAAGGGTAAACACAGCCCTTTCAAATATACCTTCCTTGTCAATAACTCTATTTTTAGAGAGCTCCCTAGATTACCAAAGGATTAGAGAGAGTAGTTGCCAGGGGGACCAGCCATATCTTAAAAGGGTTGGTACCTCTCAGGAGGAAGGGGGACTACTGATTGAGTTGATTCCAATGGGCAGAGATTTTTGTTGATCACATTTATATAATGAAATTTCTAGGAAAATGCAGAAGAGACCAGGTTTAGAGAGCTTCCTGATGGATAAACATGGAGACCTTCTGAGGGCAGTGTGCCCAGATAGGGCATGGAATCTCTGCACGCCTTCTTCCAGACCATGTGCTACCATCTTTACAGCTGGCATACATCAGTCTCCTTTTATAGTAAATATCTGTGGTTACCCAGGGAACCTAAGCATTTCTCTGAACTCTTGACTCTCTCTAGCCAGTTAATTAAACCTGACTGAGGGGTTGTAAGAATCTTGACTTACAGTCAGACGGAGCACAGATAAAATAAGCCAGGACTTGGTGACTGGCATCTGAAGTTATAGACACAAGTCCCGCCTCTATTGCTCAAAAGCAAATACTTGGAAGAGAATTTGTGGAAAGAAATCAGATTCATTTAGGGCCTGCCTGCCTCTGAGAAAACAGGGGGCTGTTGGCCCCAAGTCTCCATCTTATGGAGTGCAGTTATATTAAAGGGTTTGTAGAGAGGAAGGTTTGGGGTGGGGATGCTACATGCATAGTGGGGTCTTCTCACCAGGGGCATGCAGCCCTATTCCGCACTTCTGGCCAGAATGTCATAATAGAACTTGACTTCAACTTCCTAGAGCTAGTTCCCATAGTTCCTAGACATTACTTGTCTATAAGTTAGACTCTGGAGCCATTTATATGTTTTTTATTAGTTGAAGCACCGAATTAAAGAACAAAGAAGATACACATCCTGATATAATCCAAAATTCACTAGATGCTATGGATTCTATACATATAAAGATTATTTAAGTCAGTGGTGGGGGCTTATACCTTTAATCCCAACACTCAGAGGCAGAGGCAGGCAAATCTCTGAGTGAGAGACCAGCCTTGTCTGTGAGTTCCAGGACACCCAGAGCTACACAGAGAAAACCTGCCTCAAAAAAACTTAAAAGGGAGGGGGAGAAAGATTATTTAGCAGTTGATATCTGTCTGTCTGTCTGTCCTTTTAAGGATCAAACCCAAGGCCATGAGATGGTAGGCAAGCCATCCATCTCTTGGCTACCTGCCCCCAGCAACAGTTAACATTTTAATCACTGTGGTATAGCTTCTCTTCAGAGCTTAGTAATGTATCTGTGGGCAAGAGAATAACCTTGGAAAGGATACCCCTAAAGAAGGGTCACATTATATTGGTGTGATCAACCAAATCACTGCTCATAGGAATTAACTCAATCATTAGCTGCCCTTCCTCCTCAGAGGTTAGGGATGAGAGTCTCAACCCCCTAAAGGCATGGCTGGTCCCCTTGGTAATTGCCTCTCTAATCCTGTGGTTATCTAGGGAGTGCTCTAAAAATGGTCTTATTATCATGAAAGGCATGTTGGAAAGGGCTGTCTTTCACCCTTCATCCTCTGAAGGTGTTGCAGGAAGCCGTGTATTAGATTACATGAAATGTGTGAACTCTGAGCCAGGAAGGGTAGACAAAAACCAAACTGTTGGTGTGTGTGTGTGTGTGTGTTTGTGTGTTTAGGTGTGCTTATATGTTTGTCTATATGTATATACTATGTCATAACCATTGACACAGAATGACATCAATTTCCCACTCCCAAATAGGCCAAGGGATATGACAGTCTCCAGGTCAGTAGTGTCAGAACAAGGTTGAATTAGAAGATGTTCAGTGTAGAAGGGATTGCTTGCTTGCTGAGGATAAGAACAGAACAGAACAGAACACCTCGCACAGGTAGTCACCAAAATCTTACATTGACTATTGAGTAACAGTTGGGGAGAAAGAGAGTTTGGCCTTAGGGTGGTTCTCAACTTTGAATTGTAGAATCATTGAGGAGCTGTGTCCACGACCAGGTCACACAGAGACAGTGCCATCAGCGCCAGAGTGCTTAGACACAGGCACTGACACTTTATGTCACTTTCAGGTGATGTCACTGAGCAGCCCCAGTTGTGATCCGCTGAATACTTTATCTCCCACCAAGGGTAGGATTTGGAAGCAGAGGCTTGGGTTGAAGTTCTTCTGAGTGACCTTGCACAGGTGCTCACCTGCAGCCCTCTTTCTTCACATCTGTGCCCACAGGGGCCAGGGAGAAAAGCCACCTTGCATAATGGCCCCACGAGATTCTGTTGCAAAGTCAGTCATTGGTGTGCGGAGTGGTAATCCTACTTATGTGCTATTTTTAAGTTTCTTTTCCCTATCATCTATGACTTAAGTACATTATGAGCTTCTGAGGATGAAGCCTTTAGAGACTTAAAAATCATTCATGTACATGGTGCCTAAGATGTAGAGACAGGCCTTCAGGAGAATAGACTACAGTGAGATCTTGGCTACGTTAAGGCTCAGGGTAGTGCTTGCTGGTGTATTGATATGGCAGAGAATACAAAAGAGGAAGCTTCGATGGTTATACCAGCTCAGATTCCAAGTTGTGGTTCTTTTTTTTTTTTTTTTTTTTTTTTTGCAAACAGCCCATTTTAGGTCTAGGCCAGGGGTAAAGAAGGGGATCAACTGGGAGAGTAAAAGTGTTCATCAGCTCTGGCTCATTGCCTACCCTGTGGCCCTCTCTTGACAGACACAAACATGGCAGGCGCACACAGCAGTCCATTATGGAGCAAGCATCTTTTCAGAGCTGTCCTAAAGGTCCTAGTGGCCCTTCTCCTCGTCTGCTCGGCAACGGCCCAGACTCATCGAGAGTTTGTCTCACCTGGCCAACAGAAGAGGGAGGCCTCAGCTGATATTTTGACGCAGATTGGCCGATCTCTGAAGGAGACATTGGATACCTGGCTGGGGCCAGAGACCATGCATGTGATTTCAGAGGTAAGGAAGGCTGTGCCTGCAGTGGCTGTGTACAGAAAGAGAAGGAGAGACATTGTTAGCACCATAGCCTTTCTGTCCTGGGTGCTGCTGAGAGCCCCACCTTCCACAAACACAGCCTGGCACCCCTGCCTCTCCTGCAGGCTGTTTGCCTGGTCTAGCCTTCCAGGCTTCTCGTACCACTCCCATCCTTCTCCAGGCTTGGTCTGTTTGGCCAGAAAGACTACAAAATGAGCTACCCTTATAAACTCAACTTGATGGGTTCCCACAGCATTTGACTTGGTCTGAGTCAGACCTCTCATCTTGAACTGGCAGAGCACAGTTCCTCATCCCAGGTCTTCACCTGTAAAAGTGAGGTGGGGCTCATTAAGGCCTATGGCAGGGTCGGTTCTTCCACCAGTGCCATTTCTAGTGTGGTGTCTCACCCTTCTGATAGTTCATACCAAAGTGCCAAGCCAATGGTTTCTAAAATCCAGACTATAGGGCTGGAAAAATGGCTCAGTGGGCCAAGTGTTTACTATACAAGCATGCAGACATGAGTTCAGATCTTCAGAACATATGTAAAATCTGGGCATGGTGTGTATGTCAGTAGCCTCCAGCAGAGGAAAGTGGGGTGAGCAGAGTTAGGCAGATACCAGGAGCTTCCTGGCTGGCCAGACTAGCAGAAACTAGAGCTCCAGGTTCAGTAGTGGCCCTGTTCCAAAAAATTGAGAGGCTGGAGAGGTAGGTCAGCATTTATGGAAGCTTGCTGCTTTCTCGGAGGACCAGAGCTTGGTTCCAGTACCCACAGGTGGTTCACAACCAGTTGGTGCTACAGCTTCAGGGGAACCAATGTTCTCTTCTGGCTTCTCTGGTTGTACCCCACCCCCACCACCACTCATTTATACAAACACACATAGACACATAAATAAAAATGAACTCTTAAAAAGTGGAGAATTGAGGAAGGCATCTTGATGTCAGCTTCCGGCCTCCACTTGGTTCTGTGTGGGTACGTAGGCAGGCACATACAAATCCATAATGTAGTATAGTTGATTGACTTCTTTCCCCCTACATGTCTCAGCCCTGCATGGTCATTTTTCACATACCCTAATAATTCCCTAGGAGGCTTGGAGGCCTCCAGTTTCATAGGGATATAGTGATTCATCCATTCACACACAAGTGCACGTCCCACTACCTCCAAAACAGCTCAGCTGACCAACCGATGTCTGTCTTAGAATCCTGGATTCTGGGTCAGTGAAGAAATATGGCAGAAGGGCTCCTTCACTAGACTCAGAGTCCGTGGACTTTTCACCCAGACTTACCTCCACTGGGGAAGAAACAGCTCAGAGATTTCCCTGCAGGTATTGTCCAGGCTGTGAAAGTATTGGCCGGGCAGAAAGAGAAGAGCCTCATTCATGGTGGCTTTGTCTTTTCCACAGACCCTGTTGCAGGTGATGTGGGCCATCTCATCAGCCATCTCTGTGGCCTGCTTTGCCCTGTCTGGGATTGCTACCCAGTTGCTGAATGCCCTGGGACTGGATGGTGAGTAGCAGAGAATGAGATATCCAGGGCTGTGCCTGACCTTGCTGTTGGTGGGGGTTTATCTGTACAGGGCTAGACATTCCCCCAGCTGTTTGCAGATGTCCCCAGAGGTGCAATAGAAGGGGAGGCTAGAGACTCTAACCACCGTACCAGGGGTTTACTTAATGTTGGGCATCGTGCAAAGGTGTACTGTCTCCTCTTTGGTTACCCACAGCCCATGGAGGCACATGCCCTGTTCTCATATAATAAATAAAACTCCATTTCCGCAAGAGTCGTAGTCTTCCAGGAGTCCCAAGCCAGGAGGTTGGGATTTGAACCTGTTTCCCAAGTCTGGAAGGATGGACTATGCCTTTGCAAGGCTGTTGGTCCATTCTGCTTCACTATTTCTTGCCCCTCTGTGCCCTTACCACATTTCTAGATTGCTGACTCTATGTCCTTTTCCCTTTCAGGTGAACAACTCACCCAGGGCTTAAAGCTCAGCACTAGCCAAGTCCAGACCCTTCTACTGTGGGGAGCAGCAGCACTGGTCATCTACTGGCTGCTGTCCCTGCTCCTAGGCTTGGTCTTGGCCTTGCTAGGGCGGATCCTGGGGGGTCTGAAGCTTGTCCTCTTTGTGGCTGGCTTTGTGGGCCTGGTGAGGTCTGTGCCGGACCCATCTACCCGGGCCTTGATGCTCTTGGCCTTCCTAACTCTCTTTGCCTTGCTGAGTCGGCTTACTGGCTCCAAGAGCTCAGGGACCCACCTGGAAGCCAAGGTGAGAGGGCTGGAGCGCCAGATAGAAGAGCTTCGAGGGAGGCAGAGGCGAGCAGCCAAGATACCCAGGAGCATGGAGGAAGAATGAGAAGGGTGTCTCAAAGTGACATCCTCACCATACCAAAGAGCTGTGCTGCTTCTGGGTCTCATGGCCCTCCTTGCAGCCTCCCTTCTTCCGCCCTTTCCTTGCCTTGTGTCTGAACCTTTCACACCTTTACCCCTGCGCTAGCCCCTAGCTGAGACAGAGAACCGGTCCTCTGCCAGTGCTCAGTCTAGGGATGGCTCCCTGCCCTGTCTCTGCTCCCAGCCTGCTTCCCTCAGGGCAGGTTGGAGGGGCCTCAGCCCTCAGCCCTGGCTTCTGCTCTCAGCCAGCTCCACTGCCACTGATCTCCCTGATGATTAACCTGCTGCTGCCTGGCTTCCTTACAAAAGGCCTTGCAGGAGATTGGAGACCTGAGGATAAGGGAGGAGGAAATGGTCCCTGGAGGCCTGTGCATCTATGTTCTGTTACAAGTGCCTTAACAGGAGTCAGCAGCACCCTCCAATTGCCCCTTGCTACACTGAGTGTAGTAAAGTGTGCTGTGGCTACTTTGTGTTCAGAGTGAGCAGTCCCTTGCAAAATCCCCACTCTAGCAAACAAAGCAAAGGCTGGGGCCCTGCAGGGACTGTCAGATCTCCCTTGGAGATTCTAGGGACCTTGAAAAGGGCAGGAGGACCTGCTGTCTTGCAGTTTTATTCCTGTCTACTCCATGCTATCCAGGAGCAACCATTGGTCAGTGTTGTGTCCCAGTAGCTGGGAAGGGCATGGCTTTGCCCTGATCTGTTCTCCGGGGCTGGAAGGGAGCCTGTCATTAACCCCTCTTCACCAGGGCACTTGCTCACTCTTGGCCTTGGCCTTTAGGGCCCTGGTGGAGGGAGGTGTCCTATGCCAGGTCCAGCACAAGATGTGAAGAATAAATGCCTATTCTTACCGATAAGGTCTGATGTGGAATCATGGCTGCAGCGATATATTTTTATCAGCGCTTGGTGGTTTTAAATAAAGTGCATGCTATTTTGTTATCTTCTTCTGAATAAAATGTATTTACTCAAAGACTCTGCTGCCATACTCTCTTCTGTGGGGGCAGCCCAACCTTCTGGACTTATAACAGGAATCTGTTGAGAGGAAGGGAGAACTCAGGAAGGCAGGATGTATCTGATACCTTTTCTTCTAGGACCTTGGAGGAAGGCATGCACTGTCTTGTAAAACTTGCAGATCTGGCAGTGGTGTTGGGACTGAAGTTGCCCCTTCCTGCAGGGTGTTTATGTTGCTAGCCTGGGGAGTCTGGAAAAACTGGCTTTCCCTCACAGACTCAAGAATTTACTGCAGTAAGGTTCTCACTGTGGCTCGGGGTGGTTCTGCTGTTTTGTATAAGGCTGGGGCTTGTCTCTGTTTCTTTTTCCTCTTTAAGTTGCCATGGAGATGCCAGATCATCTGGACCTCTCCCAGCACTACCTGGGAGCAAGGCTAGGCAGGAGTCAGGACTCCCTCAAAAGGGTGGACCAGCCTTCACCTTTAGAATTCTTTCTGGGATAGATTTGGGCATGAAACAAGCTGCCTCTACGGATTGTCTAAGGTGGCCCTTTTCAGTCTCAGCAGCTCTGTTCTCTTCTGTCCCTGAATTCTAGATTCCTTCACAGGTGAGATGCTTGTGGGGAGGGCATGAGGCAGAGGAAAGGTTTTCCGTTTGCTTGGTTTTCTCCTTGATCATCAGCTTCCAAGAGGAATCCCAGAGCTCACCTTGTGCCTCCTGGCGGAGGGCATCTATCTGCTTAGTCTCCAGGGATGCTGCCTTCTTCCGACCCTAGGCACAGGGGGGCGAGGGGGGGCGGGGGGGACTCTGGGTTTTGGCATCCGCGGGGCACTAGGACCCGGCGGGGCGAAGGGGACGGCCCATGTGCCTGCGTTCCCTCCCACCCCACTGATCCCGCTCCATTGTCTGGGAACTGCAGCCGTGGGCCGGCGGCACAGAGAACTGGGGGCTAGAGCGGCCGGCGCGGAGCGGGCGCGGGAGATGCGGGGCCAGATCGCAGCCACCTGAGCCGCGCGCCGGTTACCCGCCTTTGGTGGGAAGGAGTGCACCTCGATGACTGAACGCGCGGCTGCAGCCCCTCGGGGGCCGTACGGTGCCTGGCTCTGCCTCCTGGTGGCTCTCGCCCTGGAAGTCGTGAGAGGTCAGAGGGAAGGGAGGGGAAGGGATGGGAGGGGCGACCTGGCCCTGCCCGCCGATGCCGCGCGCCAGTGATGCCCCCAAGCCTCTGGGCTCTGGAACTAAACCTAGAGCAATGCCCTGGAGAGGTCTAACCTTGGGAAACCGGCTCCCAGCCAACAGCCCTTTTGCCTTCTCTGTGCACTACCTGGATGCTCCTACCTGAGCCTAAGGTCTTCCCTCCCTCCCATCCTCACAAGCCCGGTCCCAACTCCTCTGCGCGCCAACCGCCTTTCCAGCCCCGACATCTAACCCGGCTGCTCCGCTCTCCCCTTGCACCACCTCTCCCTAACCCGCTTTTCTAGCCCCAAGAAGCCTCCCTGTTAGTCACAGGAATGCAAAACAACCGCTTTGCCTGGGATCCGAGAGATACGCTTCTCTCTGTTCCAAGATCTCCAACCTTGGAGTCTTCTAGGAGATTCCCAGCCTTACCTTTCCGAGCCCCTTGTGGGTGTACCCGTCACTGAGTAAGGGGCAGGAGCTACCGTGTGCCTGACATGAGCTGGGGCTGAAAGGTGGAAGGTGCTATGGGAAATGGGAAATCGTGAAGTAGTCTCTACCCTTCTGCCCCATCAAGAGGGCTGGACTCCCAGTAATGGGAGCCATGGGAGTCCGTGGGAGTCAGGCTACTGAGCATCTTGTAATTATGGAAACATTGAATTAGAAGGTGGACCGGAGCCACCCTAAGGGCCAACAGTCACTCACTTGTTACCCTTAGGGATATTGGCGCGCAGGGGATGGGGGTGCTCTAGAGAAAAGCCCCACCATCTCAGATCAGCTGTAGAGCTGAGAGAGCTGGTTCTGGAACTTCTTTCAGGTGCATGCACCCTGCAGAACCAGTCCTTATAACCCCTCCACAAAGAGGGAAGGAAAGCTTTGTCATTCCGCTCACTAACAATCTCACTTCACATATGATCTACCGAGCTTACAAAGCTCTCCCCTGCCCACCGGGTTATGAAATACTCCCACCCCTTTTACCAGTGAGGAACCCCAGGCTCCAAGATGCTGGTGACTGGCCCATCTTTCAAGGAGTAGAGCTAGGACATAAAGTCAGATCTCTTTCCCGAGCCCCC
Organism: Micromys minutus; assembly: GCF_963924665.1. Taxonomy (NCBI): domain Eukaryota; kingdom Metazoa; phylum Chordata; class Mammalia; order Rodentia; family Muridae; genus Micromys; species Micromys minutus. The sequence continues at coordinate 48,360,591 of NC_137971.1, forward strand.
AAACCTTTTGAGGAGGTTTGAAGGAATTCCAGAATGAGTAAGACAGAGCCTGGGGTTGACATCATTTAGGAGAGGCAGCGGAGCCAGGCACATCGACTGTACTTTCTATTCCAGGTACTCTGGAGAAATGGGAGGATAGGATAGTTCCCCATCTTAGAAAAGCAGTAGCAGCAAGCAGAGCCCGAACAAGGTCTAGCGAGGGGCTGGCTGACCACAAAAGGCTTCCTTGAGGAGACGGAATGTGCTCTTGACTCTGAAGGAGGGTGGGGGTACCGTGTGAAGCCCATATGGCATGCTGGCGTCGCAGTGGGTGAAAAGGCTGGGTAACTAGGTGGTGAATTCCTTAGTGGCCTCTCAGTTCCACTGCAGGTTGGAGAATCCTCATACATCATTTTCTAAATCCATTAAGTGGAATCTGTAGCAATAGAAATTAATCCACAGAATTGTGTGAGGACTGAAGAAGTTAATACCTGTAAAATTGGATCTGTGTGGGGTCAAGTGCTTTAAAAATTGTTACTCTTTGGGGATTATAGTACAAATCAATATAGCCATAGTGGACCTTTGTGCTTTTTATGAATGAATATTTCATCTCCTCAGGCTCTGTTCCCACACTTTGTGAGTGCTGGTAGCCTAACAGACCTCTTTGGTACCCTCCTCAAGTCTCATTCCTGAACCCCAATCTCCAGCTAGCACTAGAGCTTGATCCCCAGAAGGGATCAAGTTTGGAAATTTGGTGTGGGTGTGCCATGACAGGAATCAGACTTGGAGGGGGTGAGCAGCCATGTTCACCAAAGGGCACAGACACAGCCAAAAGAGTCTCCATTTCTACAAAGCTCACCTAGGAACCGTATTTTACTTAGTAGTTCCCAATGCATGAGGCGTTCTGCCCTCCAAATGCCCTATCTGAGGCAGACAGGTAGTAGGAATATGTAGAAGAGATGTTGCAAGGGCTCTGCCGCCAGAGAGAGACAAGTTCTGTGTAAGGTAGAAGGAATAACTGGGAAGTTTACTTCCGATCTCTGACTCTCTCAAACCCTGTCTACTTTTGTGAGGCTCTCAGTACCTCAGTCACCTCATCCATGAAGTGGAATGATTCCTCTACATCTGAGAGATGGTACATTTGTAGTCCATTTTACCCTCTCCTCCTCATCCCCACAGTAAAAAGGAAGCCCTGTCTAACCTCTGTGAGTTCTGTAGCCATTCCATGTCTACCCTTGTTCCTCTCCAGTTGGAAGTAACCCAGATGCCCTGGACCCCATCTACCTGCCAGTGTCCCTGGAACTCCTGGATGCCCCTGAGCATTTCCGTGTGCAGCAGGTGGGCCACTACCCACCTGCCAACTCTTCCCTGGGCTCCCGCTCTGAGACCTTCCTGCTCATGCAACCTTGGCCCAGGGCACAGCCACTTCTCCGGGCCTCCTACCCACCTTTTGCCACTCAGCAGGTAAGGATAGGGTCCAGGGACTCCCAGGCAAATGAGTCCCATGGGGTTTTGGGGCTCTTCTCACTCTAAGCACCAACAAGGGAATGGGCACATCAGGGCGATGTGACCCTGCATAGCTTTTCCCATTCTCTACATAGGAAGACTGAGGCCTCTAAGCTCTACACTGAGATTAGAAGCCTGAAATCCCACCTTCCCGGACCTGGTGATCGTGTTATCTGCCTCTCTGCCTGACTCTGCAGTTGAGCATGCTTGTCCTTTTCCAGGTGGTCCCTCCTAGGGTCACTGAGCCCCACCGGCGGCCTGTCCCTTGGGATGTGCGGGCTGTTTCCGTGGAAGCAGCGGTGACTCCAGCAGAGCCCTATGCCCGTGTCCTCTTCCACCTCAAAGGGCAGGATTGGCCACCAGGACCTGGCAGCTTGCCCTGTGCACGGCTGCATGCCACACACCCTGCAGGCACCGCCCACCAAGCCTGCCGCTTCCAGGTGAGTGAGCTGCTTCTGCTGCTGCACCAGGCAGGTGTGGTGCCAGGGTGGAAAGGAAGGACTCTACCCCAGTCTGAGAGTCTAGGGCCAATGCCACCCAACTCTCTTTCCATTCCTGATAGCCCTCAGAGAGGGTCCCTTGAGGACTGCAGTTCATGGTGCCTGTCTTTGGGCACATATGTCTCTGAGGCACCGGTTCCCACCTATAGAGTACTGGAGAAGAAGTGAGACAAACGTTAGAGTCACTGTAACAGAGCCATGGGCCTTTGTGTGTACTGATGGAATTTTCGTGGGTTCTGTTTCCACTATCGTGCAGTTGGATCCAAACACCCACTGGAGAGAACTGTTTCTGGTTCTTGATATTCTGAGCTCTAGGCACGTCCTGGGATGTGGTAAAGATTATCCCATTTTGCTATGAGTCTGTTCAAGAAGAGTCACTCATAGGGTAGTCTGAGACCTAGACCTGGTGGCTCCCTAGTTTATGGTGGCACCCAGGAGACATCCTTGGCTCTGCCTTTCATAGGTTTTTGCACCAATGGGAGCAAGACCCCTTCCCACCCTTCCCCGGGCCAACCACAGCCTTTGCTCTTGTTGTGTTTGCAGCCTTCTCTGGGTGCCTGTGTAGTGGAACTGGAATTCCCCTCTCAGTGGTTCTCCCAGAGTGCCACCACAAGGGCTGAACTGGCCTACACACTGGAGCCTGCAGGTGAGGGCCCTGGGGGTTGTGGCCCTGGCACAGAGGAGGAACCCAAGGAGCAGGCTCTTCCGGTGGGCGGTGTGGAGCTGCACCCTGAAGACCCCCCACAGTACCAGGAGGTACCACTGGATGAAGTAGTCACTTTGCGTGCACCTGATGTGCCGATGAGGCCTGGCCAGCTCTTCACTGCCACCCTCCTGCTTCGACACAACTTCACAGCCAACCTTCTTACTCTGCGGTGAGTACTCGGCCCCTGTGGGTGGAAGAGGTAATGAGGGTTAAGTAGGAAGACATCGGGTTCCTAGTTTTCCTTTACTCACACAGGAGCGCTGGGTCTCCACCAACCGTGCGTTCTGCATAAAACTCCCAAGCAGAGAACTGCAAGATACTGTGCAGGGCATAAGCCAGGAGTAGAAAGCCACCATGGGACTTCATGTCCTGGGGTCGAGGAGGCAGGAGAGGATTGGAGCCTGAGAAGTGTAGCGTCCATGCTGGGTTATGCTCAAACAACGATAAGATGGATATCCATCTGGGCTTGAGTATCCATAAGTTTCTCCTACTTGCCACTCTTGCTGGGGGGGTTGAGGGGGGAGGAACGCTTTGGACAAAGCCATTCCTTCCCATCAGAGACCCCCATTCTGTTACCCTTTTCTATAGGAAGTTACTCCAAAGCATCCTCTCTCCTACCCAGTGAAGCTGGCAAGGATGTGTAATGTAACTTCTCTACATTTGTGGCTCTGTGGGAGTTCCACCCCACGTGTCTCCCTACCTACCTCTCAGGCCTACTCAGTCTCCGTCATCCACTGATTCTGCAGATCTTACCGTACCAGTCCTGTGTTTCCACACTGGTGTTGTTGCACAGAAGTGTGCAAGGCCCTGCTCCCACCTGTACCGAGGACTGGAAGAGAAAGCATGAACTAGATTAGGCAGTGTGGGGGTGCTCAGCTGAAGCTATAATGAACCCTGAGGACTTGAGCCAGTGGGCAGAGTAAGGGGAAAATTACCTACCACCTCCAAGAAATAGTGTTTAGGAAGAAAGGTAGACTAGGCTATGGGTGTAGCCTGGGCAAAGGCCTGGGGGACATGAATGTGAGTTGGGCTAGGGAGGAATGACTCTTGGTGTGGCCCAAACCTAGAATGTATGAAGAGATGTCACTGCTCCTATTGAGGCTGAGGCTGAGTCAGGACCTGGAGGCTCTGGAACACCAGGCCTGGGCTTCAGCTGTGGGCAGTAGAGTTGTAAGTGGCTTTGGGGTGGGTAGAGAAAGGAGTGTGATATGACCTGTCTTGAGTTGGGGGCCTTCTGGGAAGAATAGAAGGAGATTCCTATTGGAACCAGGAAGGCCAGACAGGGTGTAACATCTCTAGCTCTTCATCTGCCTTCCCAAAGCAATTGGCAGCTCAGTCTCCATCTTGACTAACAACCTCTTTGCAGGATCAAGGTGAAGAAAGGACTGCAGGTGACAGCTGCCCGCCCAGCCCAACCCACCCTCTGGACTGCTAAGCTAGACCGCTTCAAAGGCTCAAAGCACCACACCAGTCTGATCACCTGTCACCGTGCTGGGCCTGCAGGACCAGATTCCAGGTGCCTAGAGAGATCTAGTCCTAGAGTGTTGGGGAACAGGTTTGGGGATCTGATGGATTTTCACCCCAGATCATTTGGGGACATAGATTAATGGTTCTGTGGATCTTAAGAGGGGCCTAGAGGCCAAGTTGGGCTCTGTAGCCCGGATGCAGGCTTAGGTTCTGTTACTTTTCACTATGATTTTGGGGGACGGACACCACCCGCTGTGCCTTGACCTTCTTGTCAGTCAGATGGAAATGATTATAGAGTCTACTTGTGAACCCCGGTGGTACCTGGCAGCTGGCAAACACTTGGCTCATCTCTCTTCTGCCAGTAACCCCCTTGAACTGTCCGAGTTCCTGTGGGTGGACTTTGCGGTGGAGAATAGCACTGGTGGGGGTGTGGCAGTCACTCGCCCTGTCACGTGGCAGCTGGAGTACCCAGGTCAGGCCCCCGAAGCAGAGAAGGACAAAATGGTGTGGGAGATCCTGGTGTCTGAGCGGGACATCAGAGCCCTCATCCCTCTGGCCAAGGTAAGAGCCTACCCTTTGTGCTCAGCCCCACTGGATGCCTGGACCCAGGAACCCCAGAAGGTGAGAACCCTGGAACTGATGCCCCTTACACCCTCAGGCTGAGGAGCTGGTGAACACAGCTCCATTGACTGGAGTGCCCCAGCGTATCCCTGTGCGTCTCGTCACGGTGGACAGTGGGGGAGCCCTGGAGGAGGTGACAGAGCACATTGGCTGTGAATCAGCCAATACACAGGTCCTTCAGGTGAGTGGCAGCACTTGTCCCTGTGATTCTGCTCAGCCAAACAAAATATTCTGCGGTACATCTTTAAGAGAGCAGCTCAGCCACGGACCTCATAATGCCAGCTCCTTTCATTCTTCCCCTCTGTAAAGTAGGAACTCTGAAAGCTCAACCTTAAGCTTTTTTAAAAAAATTTTTTTATATTTTGTTTTTTTCAAGACAGAGTTGCTCTGTGTAGCTGTGGCTGCCCTGGAACTCACTTTGTAGACCAGGCTGGCCTTGAACCCAGAGATCCTCCTTCCTCTGCCTCCCAAGTTCTGGGATTAAAGGCCTGCACCACCACTGCCCAGCCTTAAGCTTATTTTCACATCCTTGTCCATATGTCCATCTTGGCCCTGGCCGGGGAGCTAAGCCTGTGCTTTGAAGTCAGGGAGGTCTTGGGGGGGAAGCTGTGTTAGTGACTTTTCTCACTGCTGGGACAAAATGACTGACAAGAGCAGTTTAGGAAGGAAGGGCGTATTCTGGCTCATAGTTCTGGGGTACGGTCCATTACGTCAGGGAAGGACGAGTATAGGAGCTGGAGGCTCGCATTGCACTGAAGTCAGAAGGCAGAGGGACGAATACTGGTGCACAGATAAAAGGAGTTCTCCCACCTCAGTGAGCTCAGCCTAGGAATTCCCTCACAGATGCGACTCCGGATCTGTCTCCTAGCGAGTGCCAGGTCTTGTCAAGCTCACAGTATTAATCATCTCGACCCATCTTTGTTACTAGCCGTGTGGTCATGTGCAAGTGTCTTAACCGCTCTGAGCCTCCGGTCCCTCGACTTTAACATATCATTAGGTACCTAAGACAGTATCCAGCAATAGCAGGAACTGAAGTTTCAGCAGTTTCTACTGTTAGAATTAGACGAATTAATCATAATAATCACTGTTGTAATGACCTGGGGTGGTTAAGACAGTAGACAGTTTTCTCTGTCTTGTGGTCCTAGAGAGGAAGCATTGGCCCAGATCCCAGGCAGCGATGACAACACCTTGGGGGCTCGTGGGTGGATATGTGAGCCTGTCTAGCCTCTCTGCCTTCACACACTTAGCTGTAGCTGGCTGTTAGGTGCCTCCAGCACCAATGTCCGAGATTGGCACCGAGGAGCTAAAGTTGTAAATTCAACCCAGACCCTGCTAGGCTGTGTAAGTTGTATGCAAATGGCCCAACTCACCCCTTGGAGAACCTAAAGTATGGCCCAGTGTCCCTGGAGTGGATTTTGGTAGTACAGCAAAATATGTTAAGCTAAGAGCAGTGGGTCCCACCCTCCCTCAAGCCCACCATAAGACTTGTGATAATCAGATCTGAGTTTGAATTGTAGGCCTGCTTATAGCTGAAGAAGGTGACATATCAATGACTGTCATTTGTGTCTCAGCCCATCTCTGCCTTTCCGTAGGTATCTGAGGCCTGTGATGCTGTGTTCGTGGCTGGCCAGGAGAGTCGGGGTGCCAAGGGGGTGCGGGTGGACTTCTGGTGGCGCCGACTTCGGGCCTCACTGAAGCTGACTGTTTGGGCCCCACTCCTACCTTTGCGCATTGAGCTGACTGACACCACTCTGGAACAGATCCGAGGCTGGAGGGTCCCAGGTCCAGCAGAAGGGTGAGTGCAGACCTGCAGGAGCCCATAGGACATAGGGCTTAGTGAATCCCTTCTGGAGCTAAAGGTACACAGCAGACACTTCCGTGGACCTCGGCTGGGGACTGGTGATGCCTTCTGCCTATCCAGCCTATATTAATTACTTTCCATGTTGCCATGACAAAACATTTGACAAAACAAACTTAAGAAACACGGGATTTATTTTGGCTCACAGTTCAAAATGCAACCCATCATGGCGGGCCAATCATAGTGTCCAGTGGGCGGGCCCCTCACTGACGCCCCTCCCCGCGCAGGCAGTTGGAGCCTGAGGCTGCTGCTGAGGAGGTGGACCGGCGCTCCCGCGGCTGCCGCCTGCAGTACCAGAGAGCCGGTGTGCGCTTCTTAGTGCCCTTTGCGGCTCACCCGCTGGACGGTGGCCGCCGCCTCACCCACCTACTCGGTCCTGACTGGTTGCTGGATGTGAGTCACCTCGTGGCAGCCCATGCCCATGTGCAAGATCCTCGCATAGCCACCTTGGAAGATGGCCGCATCTTAGTGGGACGAGAGCCCGGAGTCACCTCTATCGAGGTGAGCCGCCACAGGGGACACTAAAGAGCAAGATTGTGGCCCCTTCTCCCAGGATACTGGTGACCCCAGACTGTTCATGGTTAGGTGTGAAGGCTGCAGAAGGGGCTTACTGTGGCTGGGGAGAGTAGGTGGGCAGTCTGGGAGGCATAGGTGGCTGGATGAGAGTGGAGTTCACTGTAGGAAATGCCTCCGGAAAACGGACAGCCCTCTGGTGTGGATCAGAGTCTTTTAAGTGTGTTAGAGTGTAGAGAAAATGATGCCAAAACAGGGAGACCCTCCCCCCCCACTTTCAGTTGTTTCCCACTCTTAGGTTCGTTCCCCACTATCTGACTCCATCCTGGGAGAGCAGGCACTGGCTGTGACAGAGGACAAGGTCTCAGTGCTGAATTTACAAGTGCAGCCGGTGATGGGCATCTCACTGTCCCTGAGCCGGGGCATGTCCCACCCTGGAGAGGTCACAGCCACATGCTGGGCCCAGTCAGCTCTTCCAGCCCCAAAGCAGGTGATGGCTGGGGGTGAGAGAGCATGGTCAGCTGCGGTAGATGGGGGGTGATGGAGGAGGAGGATGGGAGGAAGTGGGTCCTGGTACTTGGACCCCTTGCTCTAGGGTTTTCAAATAAGGACTACTTCCCTGTGAGGTAGTGAGTTCTCTGGCTGGAACTGATCAAGCAGTGGCAGGCTGGAACATGGCGTTGGGAGGTTCTTTAGGTTCTCCTGAGGACTCAGACTCCTGGGCTGAGTGGCAGACAGGTGATTGACACGCGTCCCCTCTCTCCCTGTGTTTTGTCCATTTGCCTGTGTCTCTGTTTCCTCCGTGCTCTTTCTTCCGTGTGGCCTGTCACTGTGGGAGTGGTCTGTGTGTGCATGCGTGCGTGCCCTCGCGTGTCTCTGCTTGTGTCCGTGTGCCCTGCAGGAGGTGGCCCTCTCCCTGTGGCTGTCCTTCTCTGACCACACTTTGGCCCCAGCCGAGCTCTACGACCGCCATGACCTGGGACTATCCGTCTCAGCTGAGGAGCCCAGTGCAGTTCTGCCGTCTGAAGAGCAGGGAGCCCAACTTGGTGTGGTGGTGAGTGGCGTGGGTGCCGAAGGGCTGCCCCTCCACGTGGCTCTGCACCCACCGGAACCCTGCCGCCGGGGCCGCCATCGTGTTCCCCTGGCCTCAGGCACCGCCTGGCTGGGGCTGCCCCCTTTGCCCACAGCAGCTCCTGCCCTCCCATCCAGCCCTGCCCAGACCCCACCGTTCACAGAAGCCGCCGTGGAAGGAAAGCGGCAGATAGCAGGTGATGTGGGGGGCCATGTGGGTATTAGGGGCAAGTTTGAGCGGGCAGAGGAAGAAGCTGGGAAGGAAGAGAATGAGGCCAAAGAAGAGGAGGAAGATGAGGAAGAGATGATGCCTGCCCCTCAGCGCGTCACCGACCTAGAGCTGGGAATGTATGCTCTCCTGGGCATCTTCTGTTTGGCCATCCTCATCTTCCTGGTCAATGGTGTGGTCTTTGTGTTGCGCTATCAGCGCAAAGAGCCTCCTGACAGCACTACAGACCCTGCCTCCCCTCAGCCTCATAACTGGGTCTGGCTGGGTACCGATCAGGAGGAACTGAGTCGGCAGCTGGACCGATGCTCTTCCTCGGGTCCACCCAAGGGGGAGGGGGGCTGTCCTTGTGAAAGTGGGGCAGGAGGGGATACCTCAGCCGTGGCTCCCAGTGCTTCAGAGAGCCCTGCTGGCTCCTCGAGCACCCTGGCCCGCAAAGAAGCTGGGGGACGTCGGAAGCGAGTCGAATTTGTGACATTTGCACCAGCACCCCCAGCCCAGCTGCCTGAGGAGCCTATAGGGGCCCCGGCTGTACAGTCCATCCTGGTAGCAGGTGAGGAGGACATCCGCTGGGTGTGCGAGGACATGGGGCTGAAGGATCCAGAGGAGCTTCGAAACTACATGGAGAGGATCCGGGGCAGCTCCTGACTACCCCTGGCCCGCCAGGTGCAGCTTTGCCCACCAGCTCAGGCATTGGGACCAATGGGATATCTGGCTATACTTCTTGCCTGACCCTCATGCTCATCCTCTGGTGCTTGTTTATCTGAGTCCCCTGCTGGGTCCCTTCAGGGACCCCATCCCAGGCCCCTTTCACCCCCACCCCTTGTCATGGACTATGGTCAAGAGGGAGGGCGCATGCCCCTTATTTATGGGAACCACTTCATTCTAATGTTGGGTACAGAATAAATGATAAAAGAATGGGCATAGCTGGTACTGCTGTGGCTCTCTCTATCAGGGTGGGTGGAAACCACTTTAGCCCCTGACCCTGCTGGATGAGCTCTGGGAGGCTGGGTCCTGACGGGTCCTCTCGTAGCGACGCACAATCCAGAGAAACAGGACAGCTGTGCCAGCCTGAATGCCAGCTAGCAGGAAGAAGTAGCGGTCCATCTGGCAGTTGTTGATGTTCCCTAGGGAGAGGAGGGATGGGTTAGTAGCTAAAGCTACACTCCAACTGGTGTGGTCTAAGAGTGCAGGGGAGAGAGCCCCCTAGTATCTGAACTCCCCAAGTGTTTCTTGGTGTGTCTCCCATTCCTCTATGAGAAGGCTTGAAGCAAATATCAGGAGAAAAAAAAGTGACCACTCAAACAATAATAGCTGAGTTCCAGAGGCAACAAGGTACCTCTGAGGGCCATTGAGTCTAAAGCATGGCTGTTCTTCCCATCCCTAAGCCTCCCTCAAATCCTGTCTTCTCTGGGGCGTGTCCCCTCTTACTCACCAAAGTCCTTCGGGCAGTACATCCAACCCCCTGGAAAGGACAGTAGGGCCACCAAGCCAGAGCCTAGCAGAGAGCCCACCCCCGAAAGGCAGAAGAAGATGCCCATGATTGCACCCTGCATGGAGCGTGGGGCTTCTGAGTAAGCGAACTCCAGACCTGTGGGAGAGAGAGGGAAATGACTTAAGCTACAGGGCAAGCAGAGATGGGTCCAAGTGTGGGCACTCACACTCTTCCAAGCTTCTATCCTAACTGCCATGGGTGACAGCACTAGCCTGTGACATGAGACAGTTATCTGCCCTGCTCATCCATACCTGATGAAGCACTCCCCCTGGCTACTGTAAGCACTACCCAGAGCTCTTGACTATTTCCTTCCCTCCTAGGTCCCCCAGTGGTGGGGATGGATTAAGGCTGAGACAGCATCCTCTTCAGCTTCTCCTCCACCTTCTGTGCCCACCTTCCTTCCATACTATCACCAAACCATTTCTATTCAGGATCTATAACGGTTTCCACATGGAGGCCTCGCTTTCTGCCCCATCTCCCCTGGGCCCTGACCTCATCACCCACCCATGGTTGGATGGGTCTCTGAAACTTCCTGGAGGCTTCCATGCCTGTCAGACTGATGGGAGGAAGGAAAGATGGTCTGGGGGAATCTTCACCATCCAGGCTCAGCCACTGGACCCACTGTGACTTTGCTCCCCACGCTCTCCTCTCCACTGCCACCCCCTCACTTCACACCATGCTCCTGGCCTATGAAGTTGTCACTGCATTAAGGTCCTTGCCACACTTGCTGACTTCAGCTTTCCCAGAAGCCCTCTTGTCTCTCCCTGCTTCACCCACAGCCCACACACTCTGCAGTCCCCAGGCCAGCACTTCTCTGCTTGCAAGTTGAGTTCACAGTGTTATCATCGAGATGGAGAATTTCCATCAGGGCCTAGTGGAAAAGCCTACCACTGCTTACAGTCCTGGTTCCCTGTCCAGGCTGGAAAGGGATTGGGAGTGTACACACACACACACACACACACACACACACACACACACACACTGAGAGAGAGAGAGAGAGAGAGAGAGAGAGAGAGAGAGAGAGAGAGAGAGAGAGAGTCCTGAAATTCCAGAAGGGAGGAGCCCCCAAGCCAGGGGATTATTGAGGAAAGAGGCAGAGGCAAAAGGCAGACAGTCCACAGCACACGGGGATATGTGGAAAGTACCTTTAACCTCCAACTCCACGGGGTCTGTTGTGCTGGCTCAAGCCTGAACCCAGGGCTAGAGAGTCCCTCAAACCTCCCTGGAGCAGATGCAGAGACCTCATTGATAATCACTGCTCTCTTCCATACAGAAGCCACAGGGCTGTGTTCACAGTTCCCTCCTGGTCTGGAGGTACACCCAAGCAGAGCCCAGAACCAGTATAAGAGCTAGGGAGGGAATCCAGTGTACCTGGGATGCTGGCAAAAATCTCACTGATTCCGATGAGCAGGTACTGGGGGATTTGCCACCAGATAGACAACGGTGCTGCATAGTATAAGTCCTTCCCAATCAGCTGAGGCACTGTCTGGTTGGCAGCAATGTACTGTAAGCGCTCTTTTTCCAGGACTCCTAAGCGGTTGTCGGGTGGAGAACAAGAGAACAGTCAGACCACCACAGGCAGTTTAGAGCCTGAGTTCCAACACCCCACCCTGCTACCTTGGCTGCTAGGAATCTCAGCTAGGTCCTGTATTTAGTAGGAGTTCTCATTAATCTAGTCTGTTATGGCATTCTTTGCAAATGAAGAAAGTGAAACTTAGGTTGAGCCATCAGCCCAGAGTCACACAGGTGGTATTCAGTTAGGACTGAATCTTAGGCCCAGTATGGTTTTCAAGCTGGCCTACTTTCCTTAAGATCACATAGGGCAAGGTATCCTGGCAATGTTTCCAGCCCACATTCTATCATCTTCTCCCTTCAGCGCTTGGGAGACACCTTTGCCGTGGTGAGTGAATCACAATCTGTTTGGACTTGTGTTCCAATGCTGGCCCTTCCATTGGCTTGTTGTGCAACCCTGGTCAAGTCACCTAACCTTGTGGAGACTCCATTCCCTTTCCCAAAAAGCAATAAACTCCCTGAGGATAAAATGCCGGAGGTTGGCACAGAAAAACATTCTTTAAAGAGCACAGCTGTAAAAAAAAAAATTCAGTTTGGGTTGCACATGATCAACAAGGCAGTGTTCACTTAGCTTTGCTATTTTTCTTTGTTTTCAGACAGACTCATATAGTCCAGGTTGGCCTTGAAATCCTGATCCTTCTGAGTGCTGAGGGCTACAAGTGTGTACCATCCAATGACTTTCTCTTATACTGTGTGTCTTGAGGGCAGGACCTCTCCAGCTCTGAATGAACATGATGCATCACGCACCTGCCACAATGATGGAGGTGAACCCAAAGAACATGCCTAGGGCCATCTTCTGCAGAGCTGAGGGTAGCAGCTTACACCGCAGCAGCAGAGGATCGATCAAGTGGTCCTTGACAGGGACCAGAATCAGTATCACGGCAACATTGGCCAGCAGGAGCCAGGCTTCTGGGATCTGGGCAGGGAGGGGGCCAGGACAGGCAGGCTCACTGAGCAGAAAGAGCTCCGGACTGGAAAACATCCCCGAGTAACCCAGGGCTAGTGGCCCTGTTCCAACACCAACAGCCAGGGAACTCAGCCTTCTCAATTGTGTAACTAGGGGATAGGGTTATATCAAGGAAGGCAAAGAAGTTCTTCCTGGACACAACTTTCCATCCTGAGCACATCAGGGAAAGGGTCCCAGGGAAATAGGAGAAAAAGCAGTGTTGAACAGCGACCTGCCTGAGTTCTGTGGGCAGCTGATCATGCTGAGAGGGGCTTGGTGTTGCACACATCACCCACTCTGCAGATGCTTTTCTTGGTCATAAGCATACTGCCTCACTGAGGGGGTGGGAGGGCGCAGCCCCCTCCATTTCCTCCTATTTACACACAGTGTAGAGTCTCACAGCCCCAGCTTGGCTAGCTGACCACGCTCTTACTCCATTACCCTGTAGTTACTGCTATCCGATCTCAGTGACAAAGAGATGTTAGGGTTGGTCCGGAAGATGTTGGGGATATGGAGGTGGAGGCCTTGTAGGACATAGGTGGACTGCATCTGTGGAGAGATGGAGACAGGTTGGAGTGGAGCTGATCACTGAATCTTTGGCTTCAGGATGCTTTAGGAGAGACATTCCTTAACCACAGCCCCGGTTCTCACCCAAGTCAGGGAAAGGTTCTACTCATTGTGAAGCAGATTGGGGATGGGAGCTCCTGAGGTTCTTAGGCCATGGGCAGTGCCCACAGACAATCCCAGGCCTAGCTGCAGCCCCTCACGTGCTCTTCCCATTTGTGTCTCCAGGCCTCACACAGGGTGGGTATGGGTAAGTGTTTATTGAAATGCAAAACATACTGACATTGCTGTCTCCACTGGGAGTTGTCCTCTAACAAGCTGACAACTTTACTGTGGTTTCCCCAGCTGTCGCTGGACCAGACATTGCCAATCTAACTGCCCTGAAATGCAGGGGTTCCATGAGACTCCTGGCAGAGGACCATACAGGGGGTGCTCTGGGGTCACTTTGGTCAGCAGCCACTTGTTGACCACTTTAGGATGTCAATGTCCTAACAGCTGTTGTGGACATCTTACCCATGTCCCTGTATCATGTGGGACAACAGTGCCACCCTAGGCTATGATGGGGATCTTAGGCTCTCTCCAACAAAGAGGTGACAATGGCCTTGTTACTTGGGGTTTAGGAATGGATTAGGTTATTGCCCTGGCTCCACACATGTGAAAGCACATGCACACATATATGATGCACATATGTACACTGAATTTCGCATGAAGTCTAAGTATACACATGCACATGCATGGGCACATATATGCCTGCGTGCGCGCGCGCACACACACACACACACACACACACACCATTACCCCAGGGAAGTAATGCTATATGCTTCTGAGGCAGAGGTTGAGCCCACGAGGGGCTGGGGTGCCAGGCCCCTGATCAGAAGGCAGAGGTGCCTACCTGGAAATATACCATCCAGTAAGGCACAAGGGTCACCATCACAGGCAGGATCTTCACCAGCACCTGGAAGTTGGCCATATCTTCTTGTGGAGAAGGTCCAGGCTGGTTAGACCTCTGGTCAGGCAACAGGTGGGCACCTTCAGAGTTCCTTTAAGGCAATAGGGAAGAAAAAAGAGCCACAGCTCGACTCTCTACAAACCAAGGTCACTGGTTCTGCCTCCACCATCCTCCTCCCAGGGTCCCCATTTCGTGAAGGGTGGAGATGGGAATGTGGAGGCAGTGAGATGGCTCCCCTGGACCCACACAGTGGATGGAGAGGACCAACTCCTAGATCCCCCTCATCCCAGCCACTCCTCCCCTCCATTACACTGTTAACAGCAGTAGCAGCAACTCCATCACCCTTACTATTACCCCCACTCAGACTTACGCTTCTCTCAAGCTGTATACAGCGTTTAGATTGGGGGTGGTAAAGCCAGGGGTGGAGAAAAGCAGTCTTCCGGGATTTCAGTTTTTATTTGAAACCCATGACATCCATTACCACAAGAACCACAGAAGTCCCAACACACACCTGACTCAAGTTCCCTTGAGGCTGACCCCAGGTCTATCCTCAGTGCACTTAACAGTGAGGTAGAGCGCAGAAAGACAGACTGCTCATTACCAGGAGAACAGACAGACTGACCACCACGAACGACAACCTTTACCCTTTGCCCTCAAGGGTTTTTGAACCTTTCTCATCTGAAAGTCCTGAGCTGTCCTCTGAGACTCCAGAGGGAAAATGTCCAGCTGGTCTCCTTCAGGGACAGCTGCCATCACCCCCTTCCCTCCCAGCATTCTTTGCTGCTCCTCACCAGCACTGTGCTCAGATTCTCTCGCCAGATCCAAGCTTTGCAACACTTGGCTCATGCCCTGCTCTGCAAGTGTAAGCCTCTGCAGGCCTTAAGGAGACCCTCAGCTTCTGCCTCCCACCATCTGCACCATTCCTTCTTAGAGTGTTCCATCTTCTCACATGCCAGACACCATCTCCAAAGAAGTGTAAGCAGCAGAGGCCACGGGAAACCGAGGCTTTCTCCAACCGTCCCAGATGAGCTCTGACCTCACATCTATTCCCACCATGTGAGAATGTTCTAGAATCTAGCCCACTGAAGCTCCTAAATGACCCAGTGATGCCAAGAGCAGCAGAGGACAAGAAAAGCCTCAATAACCCTAGTTACCCGCATCATTCGGGAGAGGATGAAAAGCTGATGCCCGAGTCAGTTAGCTGCGGTGAGGGTTGTGAGACAGTAAGATCTAATTAAAAACACCAGACTCCTTGGCATCTGCAGCTTTACTGACTGACCTCCAGCAACCGAACAGGCTGGGGAAGGCTGGTGCATCCTCCTTCTGCCCTAGATCCCATTGACCCCAGCTGGGACTGGGTCCAGCCAGGATTAGAGATATATCTACTCGTCATAAGTAGTCAGTTGTACATGGCAGAATTTTATTCAACTGTAAGGAACAATGGATTTATGAAATCTGAGGAGAACGGATGGGAACAGAGAGTATCATATGAAGTGAAGTAACCCAGGCTCGGGAAGACAAATGCTGTATGACCGACCATACATGTCTGTCATGTGTGCATCCCAGTTGCTAACTATTGCTACACATCCACACGTACGTGTGATTATGTTCAGAAGCTAGGAAACTAGAAAGGGGAGCAGGAAAGGTGAACAAAAGAAACTTAAGGGAGGGGCCAGGAAGGGTGATAGAATGCATGCCATGGTAAGCAGGGAGGGGGCCTAGAAGGGTATGGTGAGGAGTGGGGCAGAGGGATGAAGAGGGAAGGGCTAACAAAAATCTAGCAGGCATCAAAATGCCAGAAGGAAACCTGCTATTTCGTAAGCTAGAGATTGAAGGTACAAGATGACTCAATAGGCTCTTGCCACTAGGTCTCCCCACCTGAGTTTGATCCCTGGGCTCATATGGTATGAGAGAACTGATTCCCACAAGTATCATCTCCATATGCATGTTGTGGCAGGCACACACACACACACACACACACACACACACACAGATGTACACCCGAGTTCACAATTCTAAGAAGGAAAATGAATGCCAGTGATGGCCTTGGCAGAAGTGGCGATGTGCTGATGGAATTGGCAGTAACAAGAAACACTGCCAACGGGCAGGTAGGTGATGACAGTGAGGCTGGGCAGATAACATGGTGGCCACAGGGAAGTTCTCTGAGATATGATCTGAGTCTTTGTAGAGATGTTATCCTTTCTTGAGTCTCAAAGAATGACACAAGGTTCTTGGACAAGAAAAAAAAAATCAGGTATTCTCAGGATAAAGGGCAAAGAGCAAGATCAAAGGTGGAGCCACAGTTGATCTAATTATTCTAAAATAAACAACCCTGTTATTATGTGAAGTAGAATATTCAGGAAGCAGTTGGCATGGCTCCTCCCTCATGAGCTCACACCTGGGAGAAGTGGATTACAAGTGTCGGCGGAAATGCTTGGTCGTCAACTTCTGTCCTTTCTGTCCAGTCTTCAGAAACTTTATTTACTTAATGTGTGAGTGTGTGTGTGCATGGTGTATGTGCATATATTTGTGTGTATGTGTGTGCCTGTATGTGTATCAATCTGTTCATGTGTATGTGTATACATGTTTGTGTATGTATATATGCATGTGTTATATGTGTTATATGTGTTTGTGTATGAGTGTATTAGTGTGCATATGTGTATATGTGTGTATTTGTGTATATGTGTTTGTGTGTGTATGTATATGTGTGTGTGTCTATGTGTACGTATACTGTTGTTCAGTACATGAGCACAGGTGTCCTAGTTAACTTTAACTATCAACTTTGTCACATAGCTTAGAGACACCTGAGAAAAGAGTCCCAACTGAGGGGTTGCCCAGATAAGACTGGCCTGTGGGGATGTCTAGGGGGAGTTGTTTTGATTTTTGATTGATGTAGGAGGCCCCTATGGTAGGCACCATTCCCTGGGCAGGTGGTCCTAGGTTATATAAAAAGAGCCAGCATGAACCTTGGTAGGACAGAGAGCAGTATCCCTTCATGGTTTCTGCTTCAAGTTTCCGCCCTCACTTTCTTCAGTGATAGGCTGTAATTTGTAAACTGAAATAAACCCTCTCCTCCTCTATTTCATTGCTACTTTAAATGGGGTTTCTTGGTGTAGCCCTGACTTCCCAGAGCTCACTTTGTAGACCAGGCTGGCCTCTAACTAACAGAGATCCGCCTGCCTCTGCCTCCTCAGTGCTGGGATTAAAGACCTGCACACCATCACTGCCTGGTTTCTCTATGCTACTTTCGATCCTGGTGTTTGTCACAGCAACAGAATGAAATTACATTATGTGTGCACATTTCTGGGTAGGCCTAGAGGTGACACTGAGTATCTTCCTTAATTCCTTCTCACCTATTAACATGTTTTAAAATTTGAGTGTGACAGAGGGAGAGGGAGGAAAGGAGAGGGAGGAAGGGAGAGGAGAAGGGGGGGGGAGAGGTATATGTGCACATGGAGACCAGAGGACACCTGATAGGGATAGGATCTCTCATTGAACCTAGGGCTAGGCTGTTGACTTGCAAACCAATGATCCTCTGTCTCTGCCCCCACCCCCAGTGCTGGGATTACAAACATGTATGTGGTTATGCCTTGCTTTTTACATGGGTTCTAAATTCATGTGTATGTATGCAGCAAACACTTTAGAAATTAAGACATTTCTCAAGCCATTAATGTGTGTATGTGTTTACACAGGTGCAAAATGTGTGCACGTGCACGGAGAACCCTGAGTCTTACTTTTAGAAACACTGTCTGCCTTCTTTGAGATGGTCTCATTGGCCTGCGGCTCAAGAATTAAGCTAAGATGATGTTCAGCAAGCCCCAGGGACTCACCTGTCTCCACCTCTTCAGTGCTGAGACTCTAGGTTTGTGCCACCATGACAGGGTGGGGTACTGGGGATGGAGCTCAGGTCCTCAGAGTACTTGGAAGGCAAGCACTTTACTGATTGGGCTGTCCCCACAGTTCTGTCCTTAGGATTTCTACTTAAGGAATCACCAGTAATACCACCACCACCAACACTGGCACCCGAATCATTTTCAGTTTAACTACCATCCTCATCATAGTGACTCTGACCCACTGTAGAGCAGCTTCTCATTCAGTGCCAGCCCAGAAGCTGAGCCAGAAAGCCAACAAGTTGGATTTACCCCACCCCCACCCCGGAGGTGGTGTTCGGCAGTCACCTTTGGCCTTTGTTACCTGGAAGAGTGCCGCCACCGCCACCGACACAGCTGGGGACAGCAGTTTTGGAATGCAAGTTTCAGCATAGATGACACTTGGCTGCCCGTTGGGGGCTTGGTGATGAAGACAGGTGTGGCAAAGAGAAAAATGAAGAATGCTAGGCCCACGAGGCCCACAATGATGCTGTAGCCCCATAGGAAGCTGATGTTCTGCTCGATGAAGGCCACCACCAGCAGGGACAGTATGGCTCCCAGGTTGATGCTCCAATAGAACCAGTTGAAGAAGCGGCGGGTGGCATCGCGCCCGAGATCCATAACCTGCCATTCAGCCAGGGATGAGAGTGAGGGAGGGTGGGGGGATTCGGGGTTGGGGGGGCTGGCTCTGTACACATACATCCTGCAGGGATGCTTCTGGGCCAGTAAGCACATTGCTAATGTCTGATTGCTAAGTATATGTATATGTGTATGTGTATGTGTATATATATATATATATATATATATATATATATATATATATATATATGTGTATGTATATATAATCCATTAAATGCCTTTTCATGTATGTGGTTTACATATGTGTTCATACATGTTTGCTTGTATATAGGTACATATGTCCTGAGGTGCTCATGCACATGTGTGTGAGTACATATGGAGGTTTGAGGCCTGATATCAGGACTTGTCCTCAATTTGCTAGTTCACCTTATTCAGTGAGGGAGGGTCTCTCAGTCAAACCCAGAATTCACCAGTATGGCTAGTCTTCTTAGCCACGTTGTTCTGGGGATCCCATCTCTGCTTTTCAAAGACAGAATTACAGGCGGGCCACTAAATCCAAGGACCATCTGTGTGGGTTCTGGGAATCCAGACTCTGGTCTTTATACTTGCACGGTGAGCATGTTAATTGCTGAGCAATCTCTCCCATGTGTGAATCCACCCTTCTCCTGAGAGCCAGTTAACGGCTGAGACACTTTGACGAAGATGTTTTTATATGCTCATGACACACATTGTTTTTTATTGTCACCAACTAGGACATACAACAAATGTCTTCAAAGCC
The DNA here is from genome assembly GCF_963924665.1 of Micromys minutus. NCBI lineage: Eukaryota > Metazoa > Chordata > Mammalia > Rodentia > Muridae > Micromys > Micromys minutus. The sequence continues at coordinate 48,379,790 of NC_137971.1, forward strand.
ATTCTGTTCACTGGTTGATTTACTCCTTTGTCTTTGAACAACCCACACTGTGCGTTACTTTCATAATCAGCAAGAAGTCATGAAAGTCTCCGTTCATTCCACACTACTAAATGTGACCTATGCTGGCTACTGAAAGATTAGACTGAGACCGATTAAGAATTTTGTCTGCAGCTTGAGTTGCATCCTGATACTGCATGAATGTTTGCCCCTCTGATGTGCCTCCCTCCCTTCTATCCATGTTCAAACAAAGCTGGAGAAACACAGTGGGTGGGTGGGGGTGGTTCTAAATGCACAGACTCAGAGCAGTCTGCGACCTTATGAAAAAATATTTTTCACACACCACTTAGCAAGGTCAGATCTCACTTTAGGATTTAGGTCATTCTACAGTAGATCCCCCACTCTGGCTAGCTGCACTGGCTGCATTACCAGACCATGACTCTTAGATTCTGATTCAATAGCTCATAAGAAAGACCTAGTCTCTTGCGTTTATAAAACTTCATAAGAACTGAGGGTCACTTCTCAAACGAATCTGTGTGTGTGTGCGCGCACATACACATGCACACACACTTGCATTGGGGGTTTATCTATGTGTACACATATGTGTTTGTGTGTCCGAGTATGTTGAGGTTTGTCTGTGTATATACATTGTGTATATGTGCATATATGTATGTGCATACATGCACAAGCATGAGTGTGTGCATGTGGATGCATGTGCTGAGATTTATCTATGTGTGAGTGTGCACTGGGGTGACAGGCATGTGTATTTATGCTTTTTACAGGGCTTCTAGGATCCCACTTCAGGTCCTCATATTTTTGTAGCATGTATGTAGTCTTACCCCTTTACCCTTTATCTTCCATGCTGAAGGTCCAGCTGAGGGTCTCAAGCATGCTATACATGCGTTCTACCACTGAGATATATCCCCAGCCCTCTTTGACTTTTATTTTGAAACACAGTAGAGACTGATCTTGAACTCACTCTGTAGTTAATGAAGAATTTACCAGCCTCCTTCCCAAACCTCCTAAGTACTTAGAATTCCAGGCCTGCCATATCAAGTCTGGCTAACAGCCATGTTCTAATAACCACCAAATCTCAGAATCAATCACTCCTTCCACCCTTTCCAGGCATGGAATGCAGATTTCCACTTACTAAGAGGATTCTCACATGCTTTCCTTGCAGCTGCTATGCTGAGGGAGAGATAAATGTTTTTCTCCTTATCTAAATGTAAAGTTATAGTTTGTACAGATGTGCTTACAGTTGCACTGCCTTGGGGATCTAGGTACCCTTGGTGAATGAAGGATGGGCAAGGCCAGGTCAGCCTGCAGAGAATCCTTGCCTGGACCTTCGAGGAGACGGTTGGACACACCCCATTATGAACAGCTACTTTCATTTATTAATTGGAAGTAAGTGCATATGACAGTTGTAGCTGGAAGGAAAACACCAGGCGGCCCATGCAGGATATAAATGAGTCCTTTTAGAGCAAGTGAAAACCTCGTGGAGAATGATGTATGGCCCTTCCTGAAATCAGCAAGTGTGCTGAACTCGCAGCTCCTAGGCATGGCTCTTTTCCAGATGGTGCCAGACTCCCCAAGTTCCAGACTTAGTACTTAATCTCCCAAGTGCTACAGCAGCCTGTCCTATGCTAGGCTACACCCAATCCTGTGGCCCCACCCATCTTTCCACTGCAGTAGAGCCATCTCAAATCCAATTCAAGTCTACACTGCCTCAAGGCAGTCCAGTGTCTCTACACTGTCCTGTGATACAAAGACAGCAAAAATTACAGGGATGTGGGAAGGGAAAGGAGCCCTTCAACTCAAGTCTGGTTTGAAGCCACTCACGGACTGAGATTCAAGAATTCCAGCACAATGGATTTGTTGTGATGGTTGCCAAAACAGAAATAATATTTATCTTATACATAGTGATTTTGTGTCAAAATAACAATGACTGACTTCAAGAGATGACTCACTGAATGAAGCCATGGATGTTACAAAGGCTCAGTGATCTGTTCCCTGGGCAACCAGCTCTTCCACCAGAAGGAGGAAGAGAAGAGATGCTCGGTGGGTGGCTGAGGCCCTTGGAAAGATGGTGGAAAGGCCACTGATGAGAGAGGTCAGAAAACAGATGGCCTCCTTTAAAAAGTGCTCACAAGCGTGGTCCAGGAATCCCAACTGCTAGTGGCAGAGATGCCCTGTAACCAAACCAGGGCTGAATCTTGATCAACAGGATACTCCTAGATTTGCATGGCTCATTTACATAGTTATTATTACCCAACAGGAAATGCTATGTATAGCAGAACTGTACACTACCAATCTGAGCTGTCTTCCTTCATGGGGCACAAATCACATGCCAGGAAATGCCCACAAAGAGACTCACTCATTCTAACCAAAGGGAGACCCACATATTGCATCATTACCCAGTGCTGTAGGCAGCGTGACAGTCTCTTCCCAGCCTGCTTTCCCTTATAGCACACTCAGTATCAATACATTTTTCATTGTATTCAGTTTTGTAGAGTAGGTGCCAGCTAGCCCCTGTTAATAGTTGGCCATCCCTATCTATGCCAGGGTCTCAGGGCAGCTGGGAGTGGGTAAGTAGGGGGATGCCAATCAAAGAGTAAGGTTAACAGAAGGAACATTCCTTTCAGTGAGTATCAGGAATCCTCTGCTCTCGGGTTGCTCACAAATGCCTATAACTCAAGCTCCAAGGGACCCAGCACCTTCTTCGGACCCCTCCTATGCACCTGCTCACATAATGTGCACATATACTTGCAAAGACACAAACACACATAAGCACAAACAATAAATGTATTAAAAGGGAAATCCTTAGTAAGGACTGTGGTCCCAGTGGTGGGTGCAAGGTTGTGGATGCCAGCCAAAAGACAACTCATTTAGAACTCTACCTTGTGAGTGCCTCTGAGCAAAACAAAGTAAATTAGAGAGAAGTACAGTTCACCCAGAGGCCTGATCACACCGTCACTATCACTGTCACTTTCCATGGACACCTCATCTTTCCCATGGCTGTCTATGTGTGTTTCTGAATCCCGTGATTCAGTGATAATTCACAGTGTGGTTTTTAAAATAATATCCTCTACTGGTGCACCTATTATTAACTCTCTGATTTGTGCACAGCTACCCCAAAACAGAGCCATGTCAGCGGGGCTTTAAGTCGGTCATTGACCCACTACCCCTAGTGTTGCTGGGTGAGAAAAGGCTGGCTGGTCCCTGCACCAGGACCCAAGTCCCAGTCACACATTCAGAGAGGGCATAAGCTGGGACCTGAGACTCGGCTGCTTCACTGTCCCTCGTGACCTGATCTCTGTCATCTGAGGTAAATTGAGGGGGTAGTTAAGAGGACCAAGTTAAAACATGAAAAGCAACGAGCTGGCTCACATTTGAAATCCTAGCACATAGGAGTCTGAGTCAGGGTCATAGCCACAAATGTGAGGCCAACCTGAGCTCCTTAATGGATTCTAGACTGATCTGGGTTACAGAAGTGTGAGCTTATGTTAAAATAAGAAAGACAGACAGACACAAACATACACACATCACTGGGTCAGACATGGAAGCACACCAGCATTTGGGAGGTAGAGGCAGGAAGTTCCGGAGTTCATAACTCTTCACAGGCACAAATCCAGTGGAGGCCAGCCTGGAATGCTGAGACTCTGCCTTAAAAAGTAAAAGGCAATAGGCCTGGGGTATAGGGAATGGCTCAGAGGGCCACGGGACCTGTGGCAAATCCTATTGAGGCTCCTACATGGCTCTTGCTAGAATGAGCAGCCCATCTGTTTTCATATAAGGAAACTGAGGTAGAGAGGGGAAGTGGTTTGCCTGTGGTCCCTCCGGAGGCTAGAACCTCGATCTCGGGATTTCCAGTCTCCCTTGGCCTCTGTGGCACAGTGCCTCTGACCACTCACCTGGTCAGCCCCGAACGAGGTGAGGTTGCTCCTGACGGAGCTGGCAGCCAGTGCCAGGAGCAGCAACACCAAGTAGAGGGTGGTCGCGCAGTAAGGGCTGGTCCAGGAGCCTTGGCAGTTTGCGGATGGGCAGGCTGGTTCCAGTGGCAGCTCGGGCATTTCTCCACAGAAGGATCTGCGGCCATCGTTGGTGATGGTGCTGAGCAATAAGCCAGAGGCGGCTAGGTAGAGCAGCAGGCTTAGTGAGATAGCAAGGAAGCGGCCCAGGTACACGTCGGCCAGCCAGCCTCCCACTGGAGCCAGCAGGTAGGAGGCGCCTAGGAAGAGGAGTGTGGCCCGTGACGCATGCTCGCCATCCCAATTGAAGTTCAAGCTGTTGAGGTAGAGCACAAGGTTGGAGGTGACGCCAAAGAAGGCAGCGCGTTCCAGCATCTCCACTAGCAGCACCGCAGCAGCTGCTGTCCGTCTCCACCGTCGAGGCCCCCGAGGGCCTCGAGCCACCAGCGGTTGCCGCTCTCCGGACCTGTTTGGCTGCTCTTCGGCGCGAGGCGCGGACATGGTGGACTTCCTGTCTCCGTGACCCAGACTCTTTCCTCTGTCCTCCCCTCTTCTCCCCTAACCCGGATTGCCCTCTTTTCTCAGCCCTTGTCTCCTCTTGTTCCCTCAGGTCTCTCTCCTTGCTACCTAGTTTCTTCTCCACTTTAATTCTCCACTCTCTCCTTCCACTCCCCAGTTTAGTTCATCACCCCCGCCCCTGTGCTTCTACCCAGTCATCTCCCCTCCTTCCTCCACTCTGGCCTAGTCTACCCCCAAGCCCCACCCAGTCACCCTGCTTGCTTCACTTCTCGATGTCCTCCCCTCTTCCTGCTAGTCTCCCCCGTTGGCTGCCTTCTCTCAACTCTTGTCCCCTTCTCTTATGACACTTGGGCCTCAGTGTCTCTCTCCCCTGGCCCTCCGGCCACCTCCTCCACACACGCCTCTTTGCCTGACTGCCTCTCTTCCTCCCGAGTCCCCTCTAGTTCTTCCTCCCAGCTTTGCCTCTGTCCCTTTTTCTGCTTCTGAAGAAACTCTGTGCTTCCCCTTTTCACTGGCCCCGTGGCTGCCTACGTCACCCAGTATTTAGGAGAAATGAAAGTCTGTGGGTCACAGGGTCCCTTCTCATCCAGCTTTCCAAAACTTTCCCTTCTCCTGGGCCCTCGTAGGCGGTCTGCCGGCTTTCCCAGGGGCAGGAAGGGAGCCTTCCTTTCAGTTTCACTCCAACCCATTTCCCTTCCCATCCTAAAGTAGCATTCTCTTCCGTTAGAGTTTGATTGTCTCTGTAGCCGGGGACTTTGGATGAGGCAGGCAGACACTGAGGGGCATCTTCTGCCTAGGGAGCCACGTTTGGAGGAAGTTAAAGATCCTTCAACCTAACAAGGGGAGGTGATGCTGAGATCAGGCCACTGGATCTGCGAAGGCCACGTGGAGCATTTGGTAGGCCCAGGTATTCCCTTCACAGACCCAGAGACAACCCCAGTAGGGGTGCGGAAGGGAGGAGAGAAGTGACCCGGGTATTTGAGCCCCAGGGCTCACCGAAACCTCTGTCAAGGGAAATGGCGGCATGCACTTTGCATTGCAAAAGCAGCAAGGGGAAGGAAATGGCGCCATATGGGAGCCACAAGATTGACGGGGGCACTGACCTCAGACTAAATCACAGTCACCCCTTACTCAAAGCCCTCTGGTGCCTTACAGAAAAAGAAAGAAGAGCCAGTCGCTTCTTGACCTAAAAGTTTAAAGGGCTCTGACCCTTCTGACTGCATCTCAACCCACTGGATGTGGTTTGCTGATCCTTCTGCTCATCTCCCAGGCAAAGACCCGGGGCTGCCTCAGTGCCTTGCTTTGCTGACTCTTGTCGGGATAGGCTCTTCCTCAAGCCCGCCATGGGGCTACTTTCTCTTTATTTAGGTGTTAGTTTAAAGATCCTGCTCCACCTGGATTTACACCATCACACGAAGCAGGTCACCCTGTCTCAGTTCAACCTCAGCGGCTTAGTTATTGTTTCACGCTCTGCCCCATGGAGAAAAAGGACTCGCTATTGGTGCAGGAACATTTGAGAACCATTCGCCATTCATTCCTAGTACTTCCCAGTGCTTAGCAATGGCAGCCATTCATGAAGTACAGGTTGAATAAATGAATGGGAATGAGAGTGGCTTAAGCAGCAGCAAGAACAACATCAGAAAGCTAAAAGCTAAGATAAATCTTTGCTCAAAACCAGAGTCACCATCAAACACATAGCCTTTAAATTTGTATGTGTAATTTTGCTTTATTATTTTGTTTGCATATATATATATGTATATATATAATTTAATGTGCCTTAGTGTTTTGCTTGCATGTAGGTCTGTGAGGGTTGCAGATCCCCTGGAACTGGAGTTCTAGACAGTTGTGAACGGTCATGTGGGTGCTGAGAATTGAACTGGGTCCTTTGTAAGATCGGTCAGTGCTTTTAACTCTCAACTCCCTGTTTGCTTGGTTTTTGAGGCAATGTCTCAATGTAGGCCAGGTTGGCCTATAACGCAAACTATGTACCCAAGGATGACCTTGAACTTCTGATCTTCCCACCTCCACCCTTAAAGTACTGGGACTGTAGGTGTCTGTCACCATGCCCTTACATGTAGTGCTGGACCTTGGGCATGCTAGGTTACCACTCTACAAACTGAGCTACAGTCGAGCCTAGTTTTAATTCATTCATTTATTTTTAAAGATGCATTTATTTTTTATTTTATGTGTGTGAATGTTTTACATATATGTATTATGTATGTATGTATGTATGTATGTATGTATGTATGTATGTATTATGTATACCACATGAGTCCTCTCAGAGGTCTGAAGAAGGCATCAGATCCATTGGAGCTACAGTGAGACAGTTGTGAACTCTCATGTGGGTGCCGGGAACCAAACCAAACCTTTTCTCTGGCAAAGCAGCCAGGACTCTAAATTTCTGAGCCATCTCTCCAGCCTTTCATCTCAACTTTTAACATTTTATATCAGGGGAGAAGCCCAGCTGTGACAGAGAAGAAGAATCCATGGATGCATATGGTTCACTGTAGAGAGGGATAATATAGTTTGACTAAGGTAGGCAGTGGCAAGGCCAGGAATGGAGGCATATACTTTTAACCCCAGAATTCAGGAGGCAGAGGCATGCAGGTCTCTGAGTTCAGAGCCAACTTGGCCTACATAGCAAGAGGGAAGAAAGAAGGAAAGAAAGGAAGGAAAGAAGAAAGGAAGGAAGGAAGGAAGGAAGGAAGGAAGGAAGGAAGGAAAAAGAAAGAGAGAAAGAGGCAGAGACAGGGACAGAAGAAAACATTCCCAAAAGCCCACCTCTTCTCTTAGAGGACATTTCAGGGTCCTCTGACCCAACTCCTTCCTTCCATGGAGGTGGGCAGTGGTGACAGATGCTGATCCAGAAGATGGGGACAAAGTGGTAACACTGACTTGCTGCCAGTCATCTTTCTTTTCTGCTTAGAGAAATCAAAAGCAGCAGACAAAGAAAACCATGGCTCTGAGCATGGTGGTGTATCTGGCGACTCCAACTCTTACCAGCCTGGAGCATGAGGGTTCTGGGGTCCTGGGGGTATAAAGGGAAGGGAAGGGGAGGAACATGCCTGTTCTTGGGGGGTGGGATGCAAGTACAGAATGCAGTTCTTATCTAAAGAACAAGCTGTAGAGACTTGGTTTTATTCCCTTCCCACCACCACTAGGAGGACTGGTGCCTCTAATGGGCAGAAGAAAAACTGATAGCTGAGCTTCAGATTCCAGTGTTTGACCTTGGTGAAACCCTCCTGTGCCTACTGAGCACCACCTCTCTCCCCTCCCCCCACGCTTCCTGGCTTACTCTACCCTCTATCCAGCTTTCAGCACCAATTCATCTGCATCTTGACCCATTCTGTTCCTCAAGCCCAGAACTTTCCATGACTCACTATGTTCCCCCAGGACTTAACCCAGTAGTCACCTTTACTTAAAGGTTTCCCCTAATTTCTCCAGGGATGTTGGGTTACCCCTCAGAGCACCCGTGCTAACTCATACCATGCTATCTGTTCACCTATCTATTTCTCCAGGGGATTAGAGACTTTGGGGAGCAGGGGTTACACTTTCTTTTCTGTGCTTCAGAACCTAGAGACATACCCAACACATGGTAACCATATCCTCTCCAAGAGAACGAACTCTGGAGTTGACCAACTTGAAAACAGGCACAGTCAGGACCCTTTAGTGTCGATCCTTTAAGTTTATTATCTGATAACTACGTTAGAATTTTTTGTAAGCATTAAAATGAGATAACTCAGTTCTGTGGCTGATATGTAATAGAGGGCCAAAGAATGTCTATACCTTAATTAGTGTGTTGGTTACCCATGTCAACTTAACAAGACTGGAATCGCTTGGGGAAGAGAGGCTCCAAGAGGGAGTATCTACAAAGGGTTGGCCTGCGGCCATTTCTGTGGAGATTATCTTGTAAGTCAAACAATGTGGGAAGTTCCAGTTCTTTGTGGGTAGTGCTAGGCAGGGTGTCCGGAACTCCATAAGAATAAAGAAACTAAGCTGAATGCAGGCAACCAAGCAAGCAAGCAAGCCTCAACCCACTTCTTCTCTGCTCTTGACTGTGGATGTGGTGTGGATACCTGCTCTTCTAGAGGTCCTGAGTTCAATTCCCAGCACAACCATCTGTAATGGGATTTGTAATGAGATCTGATGCCCTCTTCTGGTGTCTCTGAAGACAGCTACAATGTACTTATATAATTAAAACAAATAAATTGATCTTTTAAAAAAGAAGGAAAGAAATACCATTTACCCTAGTCAGAATGGCTGCCAACAAGAAATCTGTCAATAAATTGTTGGAGAGGATGTTGGGGTATAGGGGTAAAAAAACCTTACCCACTGCTGGTGAGAATACAAAGTAATGTAGCTATTGTAGGAATCAGTTTGGACAGAAGATTAAAAGAACTGCCATATAACCCAGCTATTTCTGTCCTGGGCATGCACACAGAGCTCTCCATAATGTATTAGAAATATTTGCTCACCCACGTTTATTGACCCTCTGTTTCTGATGGCAAGAAAATGGAACCAACCTAGGTGTCTGTCCACAGACCAATGGATAATGAAAAATGGTGGACATATAAAATGGAAAGTTATTCAGCTCCAAAAAAAAAAAAAAAAAAAAAAAAAAAAAAAAAAAAAAAGGAGCCATGAAATTTTCAGGAAATGGGTGGACTTAGAAAGTATAATATTAAGTGATGTCATCCTGACTCAGGAGAAAAAAAAAACCAAATGTTCTCCCTCATATGTGGATCTTAACCCATAATTTGTGCATGTATATATGTAACAGCTGTAAGATTATAGCATAACAGAGTGGAGATCAAGAAATGGTAACATTAGATGACAAAGAAAGGCAGGATATAGTAAAAAAAAAAAAAAAAGGCACAGAAGTCATGGAAGAGAATAGAAAAGTATTTTTCTCATATACCCCAGGACCACCTTCCCAGGGAATGGTGCTACCCATAGTGGACTGGGCCCTCCTCCATCAATTCACACTCAAGACAGTCTCCTACAGACATGGAGAACAAAATCTGATCTAGATAATTTGTCAATTGAGAACCCCTTCCCAGGGACTCTAGGAAGTGTCACATAAACATTTAAGCTAAGCTATGACAGTCCCCTGTCAAGAGCACTCCTTATGACCAGAAGACCTTTGTATCAGCTTCTTTTATTATTGCTGTTGAGAAAACACCCAACAAAAGCAGCTTAAGGAGGTGGGTTTTTGGTTTGTAGTTTGAGGGTACTGTCTACACTCTACCATGACAAGAAGGCAAGGTGGCAGGAAAGTGGCAGTTAGTTACCGCTGGTTACCTTCTGTCTGCAGTCAAGAATCAGAGACTGCTGAATGTTGGTGCTCAGCTCCTTTTCTGCTTTTAGTTCAGTTCCAGACACTAGCCTAAGGAATAATGATGCCCAAAGTGGGCCTTTTCTGCTCAGTTAAACCTTTCTGGAAACACCCGCATAGCATACCCACATAGCCATGCCCAGAGGTATGTTTCCTAGGTGATTCTAAATCCAAACAAATGGCACTGCCATTAATCTCTGTCTGCTACAAGCACCACCTCTTAAAGTTTACTTGACCTTCCAACAGCCACAGAAGCTGGGTGGATCCTGGGAGGCATTAAACAGCACAGATGATTGTTGTGATCATTGAACATGCCTCCAGGCACAACATTCTGGGAGGCAAAAGTCATTCTCCTGTAGACAAGTGGATGGAGCAGTAGATAAATATGTGCTGAGTGATGTTTATAAATCTCTGCTGTTTGACACCGTCAACTCTGTGGTCATTTGTTATGGAAACCTAGGCCACTGGTTCTCAGCCTTCCTAATGCTGCAACCCTTTAATACAGCTCCTCATGTTATGGTGACCCCCCAAACCATAAAATTACTTTTGTTGCTAATTCATAACTGTAATTTTGCTACCATTATAAATTGTAATGTAAATATCTGTGTTTTCTGATGGTCTAAGGAGAAGACCCCACGTAAAAGGGTCATTCAGCCTCCAAAGGGGTTGTGACCCACAGGGTGAGAACCACTGATCTAGAGAATGGCAGCAGAAGGGTTAGGGTATCACTGTATGTGCCCTCGCCATTGGAGTTGTGATCTAAGGTTCGAATGCCCAGATGGGAAGTTACAGGGAGCCATTGACATTGACGTGGGCAATGGTGACTCCAGGTGCAGACTGTTGGTACTAAACGCAGCTGTGCACTCAACTGGGAAAAGAGATAATTTACTATTTTCTTCTTCTGTGAGTGTGTATATTATGCATGTTTGTAGGCATTATGGGGCACATATTGGGGGGTAGTGTTTATGCATGTAGAGGTTTAAGGTTGATGTTGGGAATCATTCTGCATGGTTCTTGCTCACTGAGGCAGGGTCTCTCAATCAAACCCAGAGCTCAACGATATGGCTGCTCTTAATAGCCAACTTCCTCTGAAATCTTATAAGTCTATCTCCTAAGCTGAAATTACAAGCAGGCTGCCACCACCACCTAACACTGCAGTGGTTCTAGGGATCCAAACTCAGATGCTCAAACTTGCAAAACATAGCAAGCTCTGCCCCCTTCTCACTTTTCTCTGGTTTTGTTTTTTATTTATTTATTTATTTATTTATTTTTGAGACAGGATTTCTCTGTGTATCCCTGGTTGTTCTGGAACTCAGTCTTCTGTAGAGCAGGCTGGCTTCAAACTCAGAGATCCGCCTGCTTTTGCCTCCAGAGTGCTGGGATGAAAGGCATGCACCACCAGTGCCTGGCCAAGATAGTTTATTCTTTTTTTTCTTTAAAGATCTATTTATTTATTCCATGTATATATTTCACTGTCTTCAGACACACCAGAGGAGGGCATCAGATCCCATTGCAGATGGTTGTGAGCCACCATGTGGTTGCTGGGAACTGAACTCAGGACCTCTGGAAGAACAGTAGGTGCTCTTAACCACTGAGCCATCTCTCCAGCCCAAGACAGTTTATTCTTAAGCTGCATTTTAGTGACCATGATAAGGAATATGGATTCAAGTCACCCCAAATAACAAGTTTCAACATGGAGACAGTTGCATGAAATTTCCATAGTTACAGAACAACAACAATGTCATAAATCAAAGCATTTGCCCCTAATTTCCCAGAGCTCACTGTGTTGTGGTGCCGAGGCTTTGATTATCACAGAGTCACAAATGTGGCAATCTCAAGGAAAAAAAAAAAAACAACCCTGTAGCCGTTGGATTAAACACCCCTACACAGAGTGAGAAAATTGAGGTGACAGCTGGGTTTTCTTGATGTCTTCAGTGAAATAGTTAGCATTGTTCATATTAGGAAGCCACCACCCCAGGGCCTGGAGAGAGGCCTGGGTGGGTGAAATGCTTGCAATGCAAACGTGAGAAGCTGAGTTGGAATCCTCAGAAACCACATAAAAAAGTGGGTATGGGACCATGCTGCCTTATTCCCAGAGCTGGGGAAGTGGAGACAGGATCCTTGGGGCTTGCTGGCCAGCCAGGCTAGCGGAATTAGTGAGAGACCTTTAGTCTAGAAAGTCAGGTGGAGAGAGACTGGGGAAGTTACCTGATAGTGACCTCCACTTCTTAGACACACACACACACACACACACACACACACACACACACACACACACGAGAGAGAGAGAGAGAGAGAGAGAGAGAGAGAGAGAGAGAGAGAGAGAGAAGGAGTAAACATATTCAACTATACACAAATATACATCATACACACAAAATAATTACAGGCCATGGACACATATCTTTACGCACACTATGTGTAACAGAGTGGGAAGAAGATTGTTGTAGTTAGGGTTACTACTGCTGTGATGAAACACCGTGACCAAAATCAACTTGGGGAAGAAATGATGTATTTGGCTCGTATATTCTAAATCACAGTTCATTGAGGGAAGCCAAGGCAGGAAGTCAAGACAGGAAGGATCCTGGCATTGGGAGCTGGTGCAGAGGCCATAGAAGAATGCTGCTTACTGGCTTGTGCCTCATGGCCTGCTTTCTTACAGAAACCAGCACTATCAGCCCAGCAGGTGGCACCATGCATAATAGGCTGGGTTGCTCCACTTCACTAATTAAGAAAATGGCCTACAAGCTTGCCTACAGCCCAATCTTGTGGAGGCAATTTATCAGCTGAGGCTCCCTCTCTTCAGGTGACAATATGACATTATGTCCCTTCTATTGAGTTGACATAAAAGTGGTGAGCACAGAGGTACTAAGCACTTCAGAGTGCTGTGCACAGTGGCTGCATCTAAGCAAGCTTCTGACTCTCTGTTCTGAAACTTTTCCACTGAACTGGCTGGATTTGTTTTTCTTGTTAAAGAATGCCATGTTTGGGGGCTGGAGACTTTGAGAGGGTTAGGAATGTTTGTTGTTCTTGCAAAGGACTGGAATTCAGTTCCCAGTACCCAAGCAGGTGTCTCATAATGTCCCATAACTCAGGGTATTCAAAGCCTTCTTCAGACCTTCAAGGGCACCTGCACCCATGTGTGCATTCTCTCTCTCTCTCTCTCTCTCTCTCTCTCTCTCTCTCTCTCTCTCTGTCTCTTGGACACACACACACACACACACACACACACACACACACACACACACACAACAAAATAAATCTCCAAGAAAGGAATGGAAGGGAAGAACAAAAACCTGTCACATCAAGGGAAACAACTGGAGGACGTTGCTGCTTCTAATGAAACTGGAGCTTTTAAGTGAAGACTCTGAGTTTCAGAAAACTCTGGCCACCATCATACAGACAGATTCCCAGCAACTGAAGTTTCTGGATGGGGTCAGAGATATAGTGACTTTGATTTCCTGTACTGGTCAATAAAGTGCATTGATATTTGAAAGAGGCAAATAATTTTAATTCGATGAACCGTGAACCAGTCTGTTCCAGATGACCCATGCATGTTAGTACAAAATCATCAGTGGGGGAAAGACACATGTAAAACACAGGATGGATGACTGGATTTCAGTGTTAGTCTCTGTGAAGCCGTGATGATGTTAAATTCCACATTACAATTCGTCGTCACTAACCCTGGCTTAAATATGTGTGCATTTGTGTTATGTATATATGTATGTGTGTGTGTGTGTACATATGTGTGTATGAATGTATGTGTGTGCGTATGTATGCGTGTGTATGTGTGTGTATATATATGTGTGCAGATGCCATGACACACACAGAGTTGGGCTACTTCTGTGGGATTTCTCTTCCTTAGACTTAGACGCCCATTCCTTTGTCATTTTGCTGGGCCAAGATCAGTGGAGAAATAGTGAAAAATGCCTGTATTCCACAAGTACAGAGTCCCTTGCAAATTGGTTCTAAGAGTGAAAAATAAATATGATTTCACTGATGTGAGCATCCAGCTGGACACATCTTCTAGCTTCCTGCTCTAAGCTTTACGCCCACGAAGCATGAGTAGCTTGGAGCGTACCATGTCCTTCTAGCCACAATAACAGTCACCTTCTGCTGTCCTGCCTTACGGCACCAGTTCCCCTACCCCTGTGCCTCCCTCTGCCACGGAAACCTTTCTATTCCATTTTTTTTTTCTTTTGTCTTTACTCTTTTCATTTGGATTTAGAAAAGAATTCCTTTCCATTCTAGTTTTGGATCCACTAATTCTGTTTTAGATTTTGTGCGTCTGCGTGGGTGAATGTGTGGAGGTCAGACGTCAGAGGGAGACTTGCAGAAGTCAGTTTTCTCCTGCCATGTGATATGGGTCCGGGTCCCTGGGATGAAACTCAGACCATCAACCTTTACGCACTGAGCCATCTCACTCTTGTAAATTGTATGCTCCTTGAAAGCAGGGGAGTTGTTCCTTGTCTTTTCTTCCCGCGGAGTGATTCCAGGACTGTACTCTCTCCAGCCTCCAGCGCCGAGTGGAGTGGAATCCGGAAGTCAGACAATGCATATGCCTCGGGCCCCTTTGTGCCGCCACTCTTCACTAGAGGGCGCCCTCAGCCGGTGCCAGAACAGGTTCCTGCCCCTCTCTCCTTTGAGCTGGGCGGTGTGGGAGGGGCCTGATCCACTATGGCTTCCCAACTTGCCACATCAAATATCCTCTCAGCTGGTGGGGCACTCCTGCTAGTGGGAGAAATCCTCTCCGTTACACAAGTGAAAAAACGAAAACAAGCTAGAATGGAGGAAGTTGAGAACCAGAAAATGCCATGTTTATGAGGCACGGGTGGAATGGGGAACCAGTCTCTTTCTAGACGCTAGGGTTCTGCTTATAGAGCCAAATTATCCATTCCCACATTCTCTCAACAAAACTTACTTAACACCTACTATGTGTTCCAAGGGGAGCTCATTGGTGAGCTAAGTGCACCTCCAGGGTAAGCTGCCTAGCTAAACTAGTGGAGTCAGGAGCTCTTGATTCAGTGAGAGCCAACCTCAATAAACAGCCAGAGAACAATTGAACTGAAGAAGACTACTCCTGACATCAGCTTCAAGCTTACATGTACACCCATACATACACATACATACCACACACACACCATACACACACATGCACCACACACACCATACACACACATGCACCACACACACCATACACACATATGCACACATGCACTGCACACACATGCACACATGTATCACACACACCATACACACACTTGAATATATGCACCACACACACACCATACACACACATGCACATACTTTCTCACACACAAACCTGCACACACACTCAGAAACACATGCACACACATACCACACATACGCATGCCCACGTGCACATATATATACATATACACATGCACACACACCATACACACATACATACATGCACATGTACACACAGCACACATGGCATACCCCTCAACACATACAAGCAAAAGAAAAGTCTATCAAGACCCTATCTTTCTCTCTCTTAGTCACCACATTCCCAAGGACAACACAAACCTTGGAACTCAACTCCATGAGAGCTGGATTCTGTGGGAGGGGTGGCAGGGGAACATTAATTCACTCCTCTAGCACCAGTTGCTAGAGCATCTCTGGGAAGAGCTTTCTCTTTGTCTCAAGGGGAGAAGGCACAGCCTCTTTGTCTTTCTTGGAAGATCCTCAGGGATGTGTTCATGGGACATGGGTCTCTGTGATTCTTCCGGTTCACTTTGGTTGGTGGGCTTGCGAAAGGCAGCTTGGGCTCCCCTACCCCAGCACCCCTGTAACAGCACCCCTGTAACAACAGCCCCACTTCCTTGAGAGACCAAAACCACAAGCAGAAGGTAGAGGCGTGAGATACTCGCAGGCTGGGCCTGTGTGTAGGAGAGTGTGTGTGGCACAGAGGGCGCTGAGAGCAAGAACAGAAAGGGCAACACGGGTGACACAAACCATCGGTGGCACAACCGTGTCCCCGGACCAGGATGGCACTTCCTACAGGCAGGCGTGGGTAGCACTCCGAGATGGCAACGGACACGTGGCTCCTCCTTGGGATTGCTGGATTGCTAACAGCACTTCTTTCAGGTAGATCTTTCTTGTCGCCTCTTACAGCCTGTGCTAGAGGACCCAGGTCCTGTCTGCTTGTCCCCTTGCTAGTTGTTTCCTCGTGGCCACCTTTGTAGAGCCTTTTAACCTAAGACCATCCTGGTGTGACAACAGCTTGGGGCTTGAGATAACACAGAGACCCCTTAAAGGGCTGGATGATGCTCTCATCCTAGAAAGGCCTCCTGGGAGTGAGATGAATGAACTTTGTGCCTGACTTGGGTCCTAGGTCTGAGGAGGGAAGCACCCCACTCGCCTATAGGCTCAGGAAGCACCCTCTACTCCCACCTTCTTACCCTCTCATAGGAAGGAAGGAACCACTCCTTTGAGAAGGAGGATCAGCCAGCAAGAGTGTTTTCCATGTTAAGCCCCAGAGTGGAGTTCACCAGGACCAGAGACAGAATTCAGGGAGACTCAGGGGACCTCTAGACTGTCATTCTTAGTGACTTCAGGTTCAACCTCTTGGATTAATTTGAGACACAAATTATCAAGAAAGCTCTGGAGTTTCTGAGCTGCCTCCAAGTGCTGAGGTAGTCTTGTATCCTGAGCTAGGGTGCTGGAGCAAATGCCAAGGTCACCGGACATTTGTGAAGTGCCAGAGTGCAGAGACCAAGCTGGCAGAAGCAGGCACAGGAACCCCTGTACATGGTGGCCTTTCACATTTCAGGGTAGGAAGCTGGTATAGAAGCAGACTTATGGTCTAAGGAGTTAGGTCTGTCCTACAGAAGGGGAGCCTAGGCAGAGGGACAGGGATCTAAAGCTGGCCAGAGGTTATGAGCACTTGGAGACTTTTAAAAGAGTGTCTTCTTTCTGTCTGGATCTTCAGGCATATCATCCAAATCCCCTGTTGGTAAATTGGCTTGTGTTTTGCACAGTAGAGACCTGGACTTTTGCTGTCCTTTCTTGACCAGCTGTTTCCTAAGCACTGGTTCCCGGAGCTCAGCATCCCTGTACCCAGGCCAACTGTAAAGCTTCCTGCCTTTTCCTTTCCATCAGTCCCACCACCCCTGCCTTTCCTAAGAGGCTCAGAAAAGGCTCAGAATTAATTCCTATAGGAAAAGGACTGCTGACCACTAAGATGGGGGTTAGGGGGTCTTCAAACACGCCAGCTCCTTCTCTTTGTATCGCCTCCCAGTAGGGAAGAGGGCTGGGGCTGAGAGGTGGCTGGTCCTTGGTCTGAGATGATGGGTCCAGGGTGATGCCTACGGGAAAGCAAGACCTCAGCAGCAGTGGGCTCCAGAGAGCCTACCCTTAGGTCTGTGTTGCACCTGGCCCCATGCTCAGTATCAGTACCCTCAGCTCCTTCCTGTCCCTTTGTTGATGTCAGTTGGCCCATTTTTAGTTACTGATAGGAGTTTAGTTTTGAAAGAGAACTTGCTTGTGTTGTAAGTGGAAAAGCCTTATCATTCGCCAGAAATTAGAAGGATAAAGAAAGCATAAAAATAAATGGTAACAAAACCAAATCTGAGGCCATTGAAATGGTGCCACTAAGGCCCTAGAGCCTGAGGCCTGCGCCATTCCTCTCTCCCAGTCACAGCGGCAATGAGGAAGAGGGTAAGGAAATCCTGGTTCGAATCATTATTTTCTTCAGAATTTGTCGGTCATTCTGAGCAGGGAACAGGCCATTTGTTGGTCAATTCTCTTGTATCAACGACTGGTGGTCTATGTCCCATGGAACGATGTCCTGAGAGGACAAGTTTTGCAGGTGTAAGAAAACTGTACCCTAAAGTGACACCATATCTCCCTTTTGTCGATGTCTGGGAGGCTGAGTCTCTGGGCCCAGGGCCTGAATGTTTCTTCCTTTCTGCCTGATTTGGCAGGCCCCACTGGCTGGGCATAGATTATTGGAACTGCATACAGGGTGGCAGATAAACATGGACCACATGTGCTTGAGGAAAGGATGTTAGGAGAAAAGAGAAAGAAAAAGTAATGAACTACAAGAAGAAATGGGGCAGGGCAGGGAAACCTGGGAGAGAGTTCTAGAGCTTTCTGCCTGGGAGCAATGTCCAAACTTGAATAGTTCAAACCTTGTTTGGTTCTATTCCGGGAGTCAGGAGCTGGCAATGCCAGGGTTAGTGGATGCCAGCTCTCCTGGGAGCTACAGAACTCTCCTCTGCCTAGGGCTGGTACCTAGCTCTCTACTCTGAGTCCCACACAGCTTTCTCTGGCTGCTCGCTTCTGGCAAGGCCTGTGTGTTCCTGGGTGACCAGGATATAGGGAGACAGATGCACTGATCCCCGCTCTGAGCCTCAGTGTTCTGATCATCCAAGGTGGAGAAGAGACTGAAATGTGAACTGCAGGAGGATGGAGTTGGAAACTGCAGTTTTCACCCGGTGTTTCTAATCCACCAATTACCCGAGCTTCTGTCCTTCCCTGGTCTTCATTTTCCTGGTTCCTGGATAAAGTCTTTTGTGTCCTGAAAGGGCAGTTTGTAATTATTTTAAAATTATAATACTTCAGGCTGGAGATGCTGCTCTGTGGCTGAGCATTTGTCTAGCGTGTGCAAGAGGCCCACCTTGGCACCCAGCACCATACATAGAGAAACTGTTTTCTAAAAATGAACCTATTTTTCTTATTTGTAAATATGTTTGTTTTTATTTATAAACTTGATAATTTCAAGGAGCCTTTGAGCCAACCAGGTGTGAGAGAACAGTTTTTTAAAATAATAAATGCCCCTTACTAATTAATTCTAGCTAATTAATTTCCTCAGTGAAGCACAGAACAAATTCTGAAAATGAGTTAAAACAAATTATATATGTCATATATATTTTATATACATATATTTTTTACTCTGTGTGTGTATGTACATTAATACATCCCTCAGCACATGTGGAGGTCTGAGGACAACTTTTAAAAACTGTTTTTCTCCTTCCAATATGTGGATCTTAGGGATGGAACTCAGGTTGTAAGCACCTCAGCTCACCGAGCCATCTTGCCAGCCATCTTTGATATTTTTATCTAAATTTAGGAATCAAAAGATTCAGATCTTCATACGCACAGCCCGGATGGACTCAGGTCCTTACAGAAGGCTGTGTCATGAGCTAAACTCTCAGATCCACAAATGCCTTCTCTTTCCCAGCAGAAAGCAAAGCCGACTAAGAAGGTCAATTCTCAGACCTAAGAGACCATGAAATTCTCCTAAACACTCCAGTGATTTCGACAGACATTATCAAATGTCCTCGAACTGTTGTTTTGTTTGTTTGTCTGTTCTGAGATTTATTTCTGGGTACATTGGTGTTCTGCCTGCATGTGTGTGCAAGGGTGCCAGATCCTCTGGGACTGGAGTTATAACCAGTCGTGAGCTGCCATGTGGATGCTGGGCATTGAATTCAGGTCCTCTGGAAGAGCAGCCAGTGATTTTAACCACGGAGCCATCTCTCCAGTCCCCTTTGAATTTTTAAATTTAAACCTTGAACTGAAAGCAGTTGCCCCATCACATGCATGGGACGCTTTGAGTGAGGGTGACATGTCCTCCAATATCACAAACATAGGATTTTTACATATGAATGCACAGACTTTCACCCACCTTTCACTCCACAAATCTTAGAAATACTAGAAGGTTCTATTTATTTAATCACGTGCACTTTGTAAAGCCTAGCCTCCCTGGAGAAGTGTGCGGGAGATTGGGGCTTTCTCGATCAGAGAGAATTTATCTCAGTGGACTCGGTTGAAGTCGGCTATGTCGTTTTATCAAAATAAAAGCTGTGATTCTTCTGTGCTGTCAATAACCATGCTGTGTCTTTTTGTCCTTCAACTGGGCAGTCCTTTGACCAGCAGTTTCCGGATACAAAGGACAGAAAACTAATCTATGTCTGTGTCCTCACCTGGGGGGATTAAAATCCAGCACGTGTCCATTTTTCTATCCCATTCTGTGTCCCATTCTTCCTGTCATTAGCACAGCTCACAGATGCACTGGTGACACAGGACAAGCTTTGACATCTTCTGGCTTCATGTGCTGTCTGGCCCCAGATGACAATTAATAGGGGATAATTGGCATGGCTGTTACACTGGTGGCCATCCCATGCAGTAAAGCTGGTACATTTAGGCAGATGTAAATGGTTCCAGAATAATCTGTAAGGATCAAAAACATTACCGACAGCTCCCGGAGTTTGTTCTGTGTTTGCCAAGGCCTTCTTTGCTGCCCACGCCATCCCAACTTCCTTACAAGACCGCTCATGATATAGCCAGGCTCTGGATGTTAGATTCTGAGGCTAAAACCCCCAAGACAAGGAAGAAGCAGCAGTTGGGCCTGGGAGAGGGGAAGTTCAGAAAAAAAAATGGCTCAGCCAAACCTGGTGACTTGAATTACATCCCTGGGACCCACATGGTGGAAGGAGAGAACAGATTCATGTAACTTGTTCTCTGACCTCCGCAAAGGAAGAATCAAAGGAAGAAACTCAGAGCAAAACAAAATAAATAAAACAAACAAAAAAAGGAAACAAAAAAATCCGAGAAAGAAAGAAACAAAAAAGAAAGAAAGAAAGGAGGGAAAGCCTCAGTGAGTTAGTTAGTGAGTCACTGAGCAGGACAGGGCTGGAGGGTCTGAGAGAAAAAGGCCATCTTAGAACCAGGTCACCTTCCCTATGCCTGGACCACACACTGAAGCCACCAATTTCAATGACTTGTGCCTGGCCTTAGACTAGCACTGAGAAGTCCCTGTGGGCTGGCATTCCAGATCGCCAGTGTTCTCCACCCTTTAACCTTTCTTAGCATATGTGCTGCTGAAGCAAGCACCCCTTTAACCCTTCTTAAATGATGTTTTAAAGTGGCCTCGTGTTTATTTGTGGCTACTGAACATGGCCCACAGGGAAAGCTGTTGGAAAGCACCCGGATGTGCTATCAGCAAAAAATAAATGCCACAGAGACAAAGAAATGTCACTAGACACAAGACGCCAGCCATGTGCTTTGCTGTTCTTTCTGTCCTTCAAAGCAGCAGTTCTCAACCTGGGGGCGTGTCAAAGGACCCTTTCACAGGGGTCTCTAAAGACCATTGAAAAACATAGATATTTTCCTTATGATTCATAACAGTAGCAAAATTACAGTTATGAAGTAGCAATGAAAATAATTTTATGGTTGAGGGTCACCACAATATGAGGAACTGTATCGAAAGGCTGCAGCTTTAGGAAGGCTGAGAACCATCCCTCCAAAAGGAGGGTTGTGTGTGTCAGAGAGGTGTTTGCAACTAGACCCACAGGAAGCCCTCTCCCCATGACAGGCTGCAAGGGAAACAGCTCCGTGGTGATAACGTTGAGGTGGCAGCCCTAACGCCATCATACAAACTTTTGAGTGTGTACTTGCTCTTTGGAAACACTGATTAAAGAAAGGGCAGAGGGCTTGGGACTATGCCCTCTTGACAAGACTCAATCTCAGCTGCCTGGACCATTCTTGGATATAAAGGCCTCGTATCAGGTAGCCCAGGGCACTCTGAGAAGCCCCTACATCTCTCTGGGCCTTGAAATAGGCATGGTACCCAAACTCATTCCCTGCCATCCAGCTCTGGTTTTGCTCCTCAGCAGCCTTCCACCTTGTTGAGACAGCGTCTTTGGCTGGCCCGGAACACATACATTAGATTAGTGTAACTGGCCAGCTAGAGCTAGCCCCAGAGCTCTACCTGTCTCTCCCCTCCCCCACCCCAGTGCTGGGACTGTGAACACATGCCACCATATTCACCATGCTCAGCTTATTTTGTGTGAGACCTGGGGATTGAAATCAGATCCTGCGCTTGCAAAGATGTCACTTTCCAGACTGAGCTACCACCTCCTACCTCCCAGTCGACTCTGGGAAAATGGCTTCTCCATGACCTGGGGAAGATGGGGAGTCTCTGAAGGGGTAAAGTTGGAATGGGTTTGGGAACCAGCTCTCACCTGAACTAACTCTGCAAGGTAATCTCACGCAAGTTCCTTCTTTTCTCTGATGCAAGTTCCCTCCCTGGAAAACAAACATATTGAACACTAAAGTTGGATCTAAAAACCCATGCCCTCTAAATGTGTCCCTGGAGACCACGGGCTGAAAGAGCAGAGATCCAATAGAAACCCAACTTCAGGATGGACACAGTGTGTTACAACCCTAACCAAAACCCTGGGGTCAGGGTTTCCAATCCCAGCTCTCCGTGATCTGCAAGCTGCCTAGTGGTCAAGTCAACTTAGATCTCACACCCAGAGTTCCTGAGCAAGCTGTGGCATTCATTAGAAACATGTCATATGAAGCCAAAGGTAACTAACCTTCTGCATATGCCCAAGATTTGGTCATTCAACTGGCACCATGTCCTCAGTGAACTCATTTACCCATAAGGCAACTCTCCTTTATAGATGAGCAAGTGGAGGAGGCTCAGCATACTTCAGAGTCTTAGCAAAATCCATAGCTAGTGAATTCAGGAACCTGAGCAGCCCAGAGTCCTTTCCTCCATGAGTAAGTGGCCTGCCTGGTTGGTACTCTGTCCATTTCTGGTTTCTTCCCTGAATTCCATCTCCTCTTTTGCTTGTTCACCGCTGAGTCTCGGATCTTCCCGGAGAGGATCTGGGCTCCTGTGGTTCCAGAAGACCTTTAGCAATACAGTTCGGCAGTGTCTTTCCTTCAGGGTTTGCCTGGCAGTTAAGATAAACAGGCAGGAAAGTAAAATTCAAGAGGCACCAGGCACCTACAGAAGCTTGCCTGGAGGGAGGGACTATCTTGGAATATTTATTCTGCCCTGAGCCCTGTGCTGGCGTTAAGATACAATATACAAATGTAGAATCATTGTGAAGAAGGTGGGTAAACAAACCAGGGTCAACCTGGTCTAGCATGGCCACAGGCACAAGTGAGTGAACTATAACCCCTATCCATCATTAGGGACTTCCATTTTCTGAGTCTCAGATTACATGTCTATCCTGTCCTATCCTCATCCTCGCAATTCTGAGGCAATTATCCCCATTTTAGAGATAGGGAAATTGAGGCTCGAAAGATTATATAATTTGTCTCAGTGGTGGCTCATGCTGAATTAAAAGAAAAAAGTCATGTCTAGGACAGGGGAGATGGCTCAGTGGGTAATGGGCTAGCTTTGTAAGCATAAGAATTTGTGTTTGGACCTCAGGACCCATGTTAGAAAACAAACATGGTGGTACACAATCGTAATCCCAGCCAGGGGAGGCAGTGACATGTGTGGATCTCTGGGGTTTTCTAGCCAACTAAAGCCAGCCAACATAGTGCAGTTCTGGCGGTGAGAGACCCTACCTCCGAGAAATGTTAGCTGTGACACACTAAGAAAAACATTAGGTGTCTTGGGATGCTGCAAGGGCCCCACAGCTGCTTCAGCACAGGGTGATAGAGCTGAGGCATGGGACAGAAGAGGAGGAACAAACTACGGCCCAGGTTTCCACCCACCATTTTGTAGGTTCGGTGGCCTGACAGCCTCCTGCCTGAAAATGGCACCTGACACAGACCAACAATCAGTGTAGATAACAAACTGTAGGGAGAGCTACGGGGCTGGGCCTGGCATGCCTGCGAACTTGGGGATAGGGTCTTTGCCATGGAAGCAATTTCTTGCTTTCCTCTGCCAGAGATGGAGCTCCTGGGGCCCCTCCAGTGTTCATGATGGGAGAATATCAGAGACAGCCCCGTGTTTCCAGGCAGCTCCTGGCCTAGCTGATGACGACAGGGAGTGCCAAAGATGCCCAAGGGGCCTGTGTGGGACTGTGTGAGGCTGTTGGGAAGCAGAGGCAGGTTGGAAGAGGAGAAGCCTCAGAGTTGGGGTACCCCACCCTCAGGAGTCACCTGTCGCTGTCTGGGTCAGAACGGACACTTAAGAAGTTGCTGTATCTTCTGAGGGGGGAGCAAGGCTAGCATGGATCTGCCCCATTTACAGCAGAGCAAGGTGAAGGTTAAGAGCTACCAGTTTCTGATAGACCTGCTAACCAGCATCCTGCCCCCTGCAACCCCTCCTCACCACCATCTTACCTGACTCTTTGCCTCCTTCTCACTGAGGTTAGGAGGAAGGGTTTTATCTGCATGACAATATGCTTTTAGCTGGGGTGTTTACCTCTTCTTGGAGGGGTACCTGGGGTGACAGACTTGGCTGGGGTCAAGGCAGAGGTGACAGTTCATCATTGGGCTGCCAGAAACCCAGTTTCTACCCTTCTTTTTTTCTTTCTGGACACAAGAATTAAGTTCCTTGGAGAGTTATTTTATGTATGTGAGTATATTGTCTTTGTCTTCAGACACACCAAAAGAGAGCATCAGATCCCATTACAGATGGTTGTGAGCCACCATTTGGTTGCTGGGAATTGAACTCAGGTCCTCTGGAAGAGCAGTCTTAACCACTGAGATATCTCTTCAGCCCCCAACCCCTTTTTATTTTTATTTTATGTATATGCGTGTGCCGTTGCTGTCTTCAGACACACCAGAAGATAGCGTCAGATACTATTACAACACGTGGTTGCTGGGAATTGAACTCAGGACCCCTGGAAGAATAGTCAGTGCTCTTAACCACTGAGCCATCTCTCTAGCCCTTATCATTTTCTTTCAAAGTGGATTTTAGGTTGTGAAATACCATCTCTTTCCCTCTAAGTACTCCAATATGCTTTAGTTCTTGCATTGCTGTTTTGTTTTGTTTTGGAGACAGAGCCTCTGAATTGGACTACGTAGCCCAGGCTGGGTTCAAGTAATTCTCTGGCCTCAGTTTCCCAAGTAGCTAGAACCATATTCATGTATCATCACCTCCACCATTAGGTTGTTTTTCCTTTGTGAGAATTTCATAAATGCATACAATAAAATCTGGTCATATATACCCTCCTTTCCCCTACAGTACCTCCCCTCCTAACTTCCTGCTTCCCCTTTTATGATCCAATAACTCCAATTAGTGATGCTCATAAGTACATGGGTGTGGGAAACCTAGAAGAATGATTCTCTCTCTTGTAGAAGCCTTCAACTGCCAACAGTTGCTCAGCAGGGGATATGGCCCGGAGAGCACCGCTCCCTTCTGTAGGAGCTTCTGCTGACTCCATCCTGAGTTCATGATTACAGCTGCTGTGAGCTCATGTGTGCAATAACCCTGTCACCTTCAGAAGACGACATTCATGACACTATTCCCCATCCTCTCGCTCTTCCATTTCCTTCTGCTTCCCTTTCCGAGATGTCCCCTGAAAATGTCCCATTTATTTAGGGTTAGATGTTTTAGGTTTGAGCTAAAAAAAAAAAAAAAAAAGATATTCTCTTATACAATGACAGTGCACTTTACAAAATCAAGAAATTAACCCAGAAGATTCTATGGATTAGTCCAGAAATATCTACAAGAAAATTCTGCTCAACATTCTGTGCATGGTTCTCACGTCTACTCTCTTTCACGTACGATGATTTACCAGCTTTTTCAGTGGTGAGCCTAGCCTCTAATGACGGAGGCACCTCTCCAGGCCTTACCACCCTTTCCTTTCTCTTTCATGGTGTCGATCTTGAACAGTTGTTCTGTAAAACGTCTCTTAACTTTGTCTCACAATTGCTCCTGACAGATTTGAGTCATGCCTCATTGGGCAGGGATGTCACAGGTTGATGTACCTCCATCTCATGTGCCTCTTTCGTGAAGCACATGGGATGATGTCCCATCACTGTCGGCCTAACTGATCACTTTCTGCTGGGCTGCTCTATTAGAACTTTCTCTTCCTTCTCTGGGATTAATGCACATTTTCTAGGTAGTTTTTTTTTTTGAGAATGGACATATAAATATGTAAATATTCTGGTTCCAACCTTTGTCTTCTCATCGTAATATGGATAACCCTCTGTCTAAATCATTTATGATAATTATGGCTGCGAGTCTGTGATCTCAGAAATTCCTTCATCATCTATCATTACTCATTTGGTTTTCTTAGTGCCTCAGTGGGCGAGATCTCATAGGCATGGTGTGTGGAAGGCTGCCATCTGCCCTCAGGGGAGCCTCTGATGGCTGCCATCTTGCTGCCTCAGCAACTCTGCCACTGTGGGGCATTTTTATTCCATTTGGGACTCCGGTATTATGAGTTGAATGCCTTTTAAGCTGCAGAAATTATGGGGAAAAGCTAAATAAACATATTGTAAATGGTATTATTTCAGAAAGTGATAAAGCAGCCTGGATTAGAGATGCATCCGAGAGCTCCAAGGGCATCTGAGCAGAATCCCGGGGAACACCCGTATTGGAGGATGCCGACATCAGGAATGTTATTTCAGGCACAGGGAATAGGGGAATAGCTGCTGCACATTGTGTGTGTGTGTATGTGTGTGTGTGTGTGTGTGTGTGTGTGTGTGTGTGTGTGTGTGTGCGTGCGCGCGCATGTATATGTGTTTGTGTGTTAGCAAACCACACTATATGTATGGAAGTCAGAGAACAATTTGCAGGAGACAATTCCCTCCCTCCACCACATGAGTTCTAGGGATTAAAGGATTAAACTCAGGTCTTCAGGCTTGGCAGCAAGTACCTTTACCAGCTGAACCACATAGACCACTTCAGATTTTTTTGAAGGACTGGAATGTTGTTTGTTTACTATTCAATTCAGTGCTGTTTAGTCTTTTATCTTGGGAACCAAGGCTGCTGTGTGAAAGTTTCACTAATTAGTGGGGGCAGTCATGGATAGAGGCAAATGGGATGGTGGGGAGGGAGTGTTTTGTGAGGGACAGGAATACAGTTTATAGTCAGTGCTGGTAGCCAGGGAGTGCCCTCTAGTTTCTTCAGCCAGCCTTTCATAATAGAGAAACTGAAGCTGGCACTCAACAAAGACAGCCCAGTGGCCTCTTCGACCAGCTCTCCCCACTCCCACCCAACTCTAGTGAAAACTCAGAAGCAATGTAAACATTAGTCATCCCTATTGTAAAAAAAAATTGTAACAACCACATTAAAAAAGAATAGGAAGAGACCAGAAGCCTCACCCAGCACCTTCATGAAGTTCACCTTTTGTCCTTGAAGAAGGCAGTTGTTAATTCTCAGAAGCTCAGAGGACATTTTGGCCCGCCAGCACACAGGTGGGAGTGCTAAGAAGTGAGCACAGGCAGGTTCTGAGCAGCTTTTGTGGAGTGGCTGGGAGTACGTGGTCCACTGGGGTCTATAACACTAAACTCTATCCCTTCCACTGTGAATGTGAGAAAATCCCCGCCCTCTCTCAGGTAAGATGAGTGCAGTCAGCAGATCAGCCCATCACCTGTGGGGCTGTGACAAACCCTGGGGCTCCCTTCAGGCCCCGATAGATAATATTTAGTCACCATCATCTGTGAGGCTGTTTAAGCTCTAGCAATATCAACATAGTCACAAAACTCAGGTTGTAGAAGGACTTACTTGCTTATAGACCCTACAAACACCCAGAAGTAAAGGATGACACGTCCCTCCATCTTTCTAGTTCCTGTCCTCTCTTCTAGAATTCTCTAGAGTTCTAGCCTTCTCCCTCTGATCTGCTGTTGAATTTCTGTTGCAGAAATGAGTGTAGAGGTGGGCAATTTAGTGTCCTATGGCTAAGTGACAAAGTCCTAAAGGCTAGGTGTTATCAATAGGAGATATTTATTTTAGCCCTGGATGTTTGAATTAAGGTCCAGGGTCAAGATGTCAGTCACTGGGGCTCTTACAGAGGCCCGTGAGAGAGCATGTGCTCTCATCTCCTGTGAGGAAGCATCTGTTCCCATCTCCTAGCTTTTACAGGTTTGTATCCAGGAATGGAGCTGGAGCCCATGTGGTAGATTGCTTTCCTAGTATGCAGTAAGTCTTAGGCTAGCTCCTCGGCACTGTGTAAACTAGGCATGCTGGTGCACACTGTCACCCCAGCCCTCAGGAAGTAGAGGCGCTGGAGGATTAAGGGTCTAAAGCCATTCTCAGTTCCAGGCCAGCTTGGGCTGCATGAGACCTCGGAACAAAATTCCCCTCCAGTCTCTTCCTTCACTTACCTTTTCCTTCTGCACTACGTCTGTGTTGTTTTATGAAGACACCAGTACTACTGGATTAAGACCTGCCCCCACAGGTCTCATTTTAACTCGGTGAACTCTACAAATACTTTGTTTTTAAATAAAACCACATTCTAGGGTAGCTGGATCTTATATTCTTACATTTAATTGTAATGGTAAAAATATTACACACACGCGTATGCCAAACATTTAAGGAACAAGAATGGATAGTTATGGCATTTCTGTGTGTTAAAATAACACCTATTTTTTGTAAGCTTCAAAATAACTAAATTTTGTTATGGCATTTGAAAATTTTTACTTATTTTTATTTTATGAATATGAATGTTTCGTGAATATATGTACGTGCATGCGTGGTGCTCTCTGAGGCCAGGAGAGGATACCAGATCTCCTGGAACTCAAGTTACTGATGGTTCTGAGCTGTCATGAAGGGGCTGGAAACCAAACCCAAGTTATCTTCAAGAACAGCAAGTTCTCTTAACCATAGAGACATCAATATGACACATGAGAAGTAGTTTGCTGTTATTTTTCCTTCTGGCATCTCCCACCAACCAGCCTCCTGCCTCCTAATTGCTGTCTTTTCACTGTCTGTCAAGTGACTTCAACCTCACACTTCTCAACCTTTCTTTCCCTTCTAATGCTCTATTTAGTCCCATATCACAAGTACACACACACACACATACACACACACACACACTAAAGGGCAGGCTCTGTGTATGAGAGAGAACATGTGTGTTTTCTCTCTGAACCTGGGTTGTCTCACTAAATACAGTCTTTTCTAGTTCTCCCTGTTTTCCTGAAAATGTAGTAGCTTCATTTTTCTTAGCAGCTAACAGTTTCACTGTGTACATACAGGGCCTTTCTGTTATCCTCTCTTCTGTCGATGGACATTTAGGCTGGTTCCATTTCCTGAGAAGAATGTACAAGTGTCTGTGTAGTGGGACAGAGTCCCTTGGGCTTGTACCCAGGGATACTGTAGTTCCATTTATGAGTTTCTGAGGAATCTGTCTCCCTGCTGATTTTTATGGTGGTTATGTTAGCTTGCATCCATATCAGTTGTGAATAAATGTCACTTTCCACATGTGGCCTGGATTATTAAAACTTGGTGTGATGCATATACTGTCCACAAAGTAATGTCTCAGTAGGAGGAAGGGAAGCCACTGGAACCACGTACATTCACACCTCAGCAGCAACATGTGGGATTCCTCACACCTCAGCGGACAGATAAAGATTACAAATGGCGTTTTAGGTCAGGTCTCACCACCAACAGTTATAAAAAAAACATTTTCTAGGGCAGCAATGTGGCTATCTAAGAATGTCCTCAGTATGGTTACTAAGGCAGGACCTAGGTGTCTATACTTTCTTTCACTGCCTAACATCCCTGAGGCAGAGGTTAGGTTGATAAAACCTAGTAAGACTCAAAAGTAGAAAGCAAGGGATCTGAACCCATGTCCACCTGGCTCCAAAGCCCACATACTTCCCAAACTGTGGCTCCAACTCCCCTCTCCCACAGATTCCAGAATTTAAAATTCAGTCATAGTGGTTTGTGGTGTTGCATACCTTTAATCCTATCACTCTGGAGACAGATGCAGGCAGATCTATGAGTCAGAGGTTAGCTTGGGCTACAGGGTAAATTTCAGGATAGCCAGAGCTACACAGAGAAACCTTATCTTGAAAAACCAAAACTCAGGAAAGCAAGGCAAAACAAAACAACCAAATAAACAAAACCTAACCAAAGCAACAACAATACAAACAAACAAATGAAATCCTAAACCAGAAGAGGAGGCTAGGGTGAGAAGGCAGACCATCACCCAGAACAGTGGGTACTGATTGCCAGAGCCTGGGCTGGCCACCCCATGCCTCTTCAGAAGTTTACACGTAGTTCTGACACTTTGGCCTTGACAAGTGTTCCATCGAGTCGCTTCCAGCCTCGTGTGGAAGACTTATGGATTCTGCATGAAGGAGAGGTAGTGACCAATATATTCCAAGTCGGAGAAAGCAACACTGCACCCTCGGCATTAAAGTTGAGGTTTGGATATTTTTGCCAAGAAGCATATGGGTTCTCTGTTGTACCATTTCATTGATACAGAAAGGTGTGGATGGGGTGGGGGTACAGGAGTGGCAGGTTCTTGTTCTACACAACTATATCTTAACCACTCACCCTCGGAGAAGGCACATGCTAACTAGCTTAAGTTGTTAGGCCAATAAACGAGACTTTGGATAGAATGCTTCCTCTATTACTTCCTTATCGCTGAGAGAGCCTGCCTTGTCTTTAAGACATTGTTCTCTCTCACCTTTACTTCTCTCAAAGTACTTTGTTTCAAACCCCGAGAAGTACTTTCAGCTGATTGCAGTCATCCGTGATCTCTACCAGGACAGGCTGGCACAGGCTGGCCCAGGCTGGCTAAGCAAAAGGAATTCGTAGAAGGATAAATGACCAACACCTCCCAGACTGAGAGTTTAAAGACATAAGAACTGGAAAGACTTGGAGCTGTCACAGAGGCATCCACAATGTGACTTACGGAATGTTGTATAGAATAACCATATGGTCAGGTAGCTCAGAGTTCGGTTTTGGATATGGAGCCTCCTACTATCTAATTCTGGACGGGTTGCTTAGTAACCATTATTTTAGAGAGGTCATTAAATGCTGCTGAGCCTCAGTTTTCTCATTTGGAACTTTAGATTTCATGGGTCCCTAACAGAGGTGAATGAGCACATGCAATGCACACACACACACACACACACACACACACACACACACACACACTCGGAGTTTGTGGTGGACATTCCATTTCTTAGGCCTGGCTGGACCCTGAACCACAAATAAATGTGGTCATTGGTGACTTCCAGACCCTAACCCCTAACTGTTACAAACACATGGTGCTCATGGAACATCAGATTGTGCGCCCTCAGTCCTTCCCTAGCTCGTCTTTGAATCTGGCATTATTCCTGACTTCGTTTAGAGCCTGGTGATGGATAAAGGGAGGACTGCTGGATTGTGAGGTCTATGGACACAGGAGTGATGCTTATTAGCCTGGCTGCTGAGTTAAGGCTTATTCCTGAAGCCCAGGGAACCCTGGGCTCTGGTCCAGCCTGGAGAGGTCAGTGTTTCCTGTTGAGGTGGGATGAGCATGACTTCTAGTGGCTTCTGGCACCCAACATCGAGCTACCCTTCTCTTAAGAGATTTCAGCTGCCTTAAAAAGGTCATCGTCCTTAGCCCCCAACCTCCACACCCCAGCCGGGAAGCTGTTCATCCTTTGCCCACACTCAGGCTTTATTTGCTTAGACACTCCAGCATCCCAGGAAGGCCTCACTGCAGCCAGACCCCCACACCAGCTAGTGGGAGGGGACAGGCCCCAGGAGGTGATACTCAGCCAGGTAGTTTTAACCTCTGCACCTTCCAGCCTTCACACAGACAGCCAGGCTGTAATTTCCTTCTTGACTTTAAAGTCTTGAGTCTAGTCCAACACACCAACCCATCGTACCTCCAAGCCTTTGCTCATGGCATCTCCTAAAGCTCTGCCTCCTCTCATGTGTGGAAGCCACCTGCTTATGTTGGAAAGAATGGATCTGGAGAGCAAACTTGGACTTAATCCTCTCTTCGTTATCTCCAAGTCACGTGGCCTTGGGCTGAAAACATAATCTTCGAGTCTCTTAGTAATTGAAATGGGTAAGCTTTTTTTTCCTTTGAGGTTTATGGATGTGTATGGGTGTGTTGCCTGTGTGTATAGTTGTGTTCTATGTGTGTACAGTGTCCATGGATGGCCAAAGAGGGTCTCAGAGCCCCTGGAACTATAGTTAACGGTTGTTGTTAGCTGTCATGAGGGTCAGGAATTGAACTGGGTTCCTTTGGAGAATTAGTCAGCTCTTCTCAGCAGCCACCTCTCTAGCCCCTGAGATGGGTTTCATGACATTCCCTCATATGTTATATGCATTTTAATCATGAGGCTCAGAGAAAGTTCCTGGCACATTTGGATATGTTTCATCAGATCAGCAAGAAAGCTGCTTCCTGAAGGGTCATTAACCTGGAGGTCACGGGCCTCTATAACCACTGATTCGGCCACTTTCTTAACTCAGACAAACATAGTGGTGACACTTGTAACCCTAGCTAAGAAGGCTGAGGTGGGAGGATCATAAGGGCAAAGCCTACCTGGGCTACACAGCAAAGTCTAAGGCCAGTCTATTTAAAACAAAACAAAACACCAAAGGAACAATGGGCTGAGGATGTGGTTCCAGGCACAACACTCACGTACCTAGCTTATGTTAGACCCTGGCTGTAAGTCTTTGTACGGAGAAAATAAAATCAAGATCTTCCTGGATTGGCTGTCTCCCCTGCCACAGTAGAGTGGCCGTCACCCTCCTTTGCATTTCTGAGGTTCGTTCACTCCTCCGTCACCTTCTACATCCTACGGATAGGACTCTTGACATTTGGGCCTTCACGCTGGGTGGTGACCAGAAGGTATGGCGAACTCCCATACCTCCACTTCCTTACAGAAGAGCAGCTGGCCTGGGCATATGCTCAGGAAACACTGGATGTGAGTAACTCTGAGGCCACTGAGCGTTAGAGTCCAGAATAGTCTCCATCTGGGCTCAGATTCTTGCTCTGCATCTTAGGAGTTCTGTTGTTCCAGAAAGTTCCTGGAAATCTTTAAAAATGGAATCTTTACCAGTAAATTTACCTCTGAGCGCTGTTACAGAGATCGAAGCCCAATGTCAAGAAGATGTTTGGCAGGGCACATCACGGTGACGAGGGTGATTTTCAAAGGCCCCACACAACGCATTCATTCATTCTTTTTATATTTATCACTAAAGCTGAATATAGTACATGTTACAGAATTTAGAAAGTACAGAACCATACCAATAATGCTACCTCCGAAGCAGTTTTTGCTTAGTTATTTAATATGATGCTACAGTTTCTGTGTGGCAGTAAGAGGACAATTTTTGAGAGTCTGTTCCCTCTGTCCATCATATGGGTTCTGAAGCTATGACTGAGGTCATTGAGCTTGGCAGCAAGCCCTTTTCCACTGAGCCAAAAGGGATCTTGTTATTACCCTATTACAAAATCTTCAGGAATTGTGATAAATATCATAAATACACAAGACTGTGCTTTAAGTGTTTATAAAAGCCAAAGTCATCCTTACCCTTCAAATTTGGGCAATGTTTTCATTTTGCCGTATTTTCTCAGATCTTATAAAAATTGTTAATCAGAATGAAAATAACAGATATTATCAAAAGCATTCCTGGTCTTCTGCCACCAAGGGTATCCCCTCCAGAACCAGCATTGTATATATGCTTTTTTTCCTCCATAGTTTTCTATTTTTATTACATGATCCATCAATGCGCAGAGGGTGACACTAGAACATAAGCTGAGCTGTATAGGGGTGGCACTCTCCTGCCCCAGTACTACTCAGCGGGCCTCACCCTGCTCAGTTTGTGTGATCAAACAAGGTCACCAGTGGGTAGCTGTCTTGGCAATTTTGTGGGTTTTTCTCTCTCCCACCCTTCTCTACCCTTTTTTCTTTCCACCCTTTCTACCCCATAACACTAGATAGGAGAGAAAAGGGGAAGAGAAGAAAGGAAAGAGATCCCTGAATAAAGCCAAGTGTAGGAAAGGAGATGCTATCGTTAGGCTACTTCCTGCTGATAGCGGGCATAGAGTTCCTTGGGGCAAGTTTGATCTTTTCTGTCAGGATATTCAATTTCTTCTTGTTGTTTCTTCTTTGCACATGACTACTTAACAAACCACAACCAACAGAAAACCCAACAACCAACCAACCAAGATCCACCCTGCCTCTCAGGGCCCTAGCATTTATTTAACCTCAGAAAAGTCCCTAAAATTCCAAATGTCACACAATGGCAGAAACTATCTGCAGCTGGAAAAATCCTGCCTCTGCTAGAGCATGAAGCAAAATTCGAACAGCAGCCCCACATCCCACATCTGGGATTAAAATGAAAATTACAATAGTTCTGTGTTTTTCAGAGAAACCAAAACTAGATGGCTCAGCAGTTAAGAACACTAACTGCTCTTCCCGAGGTCCTGAGTTCAATTCCCGGCAACCACATGTTGGCTCACAACCATCTGTAATGAGATTCGATGCCCTCTTCTGGTGTGCCTGAAGATAACATAAAATAAATAAATCTTAAAAAATAAAACAAAAACAAAAACCTGAGTAACAGGCTCACATTTATCTTTATTTTAAGAAAAGAGTGCACAGGGTATAGACAATATGTGTGATGTGTGTGGAACACACTGTTCTAAACATTCACTCTGTGTTCTGAAGGTGTGCCAATGGACTACAATCTAGTCTGTATATAGCACAGTACAACTACACACAACAGGGAGGCTGTTACATTGCTTCTCACTTTCTTCTGTTAACAGTGAGCATCCCTTGGAATGTTTCCATCAGCATGGACACACCCCACAGGGTTTTTCCTAGGATACACACATGAAGGTATGATTTCCCACATCTTGAGTTTTTCCAAGGACTCATCCTTTATGTGCTATTTCTATGATAAATATAGGGACATCCTGTATATCTAGGGTACAATCTGCCTTCCTCATCCACCAGACATGTCTGCATATATGTATCTATCACATCAGGCACTCAGAGTCAGGACCTTGAATGGGTTCTTCATGTGATCATGCATCAGTCCTGTGACATTTTTAAATACCCATCAGGAAACAGCATGTGAAGAGAATTGCCTGAGGTCACTTCACTGGAAGGGAAAACTGAGCATGTTAAAATAAATGCTGTGTCTTGAGACCGGGCTTCATGTAACCTAAGCTGGTCTCTTACTCATGAGGTCGCTGAGGATGACCTTGAGCTTGTTCTCCTCTTCCCCCTACCCGATGAGTGCTAAGTGTACCGGTGTGCACCATCACATCTGTTCGGGTGATGGTGGAGATGGAACCCAGAGTCTCATGAAAACCAGGCAAGGACTCTCCCAACTGAGCCACTGTCAGGTCCGAAAGAAATGGTGGGGGGCAGGGGACAAATGGCTAACTCAGGTACTTAGCACACCCAAGTGCTTCTGGCTTCCAGGCTCTCTCAGCACTGCAAGTACCTCTTACAGAGTCCTTGCTGGCAACCTCCCTCCTCTCAGCTCCCCTCACCCAGCCCCCTACCCTAAGCCTCTCTGTCCATGGACTTCTCATTCCTATATAACCCCGCTAGAGTGGACATGTGCTCTTCTGGCTCGCTC
Organism: Micromys minutus; assembly: GCF_963924665.1. Classification (NCBI taxonomy): domain Eukaryota; kingdom Metazoa; phylum Chordata; class Mammalia; order Rodentia; family Muridae; genus Micromys; species Micromys minutus. Next base: position 48,414,822 of record NC_137971.1, read on the forward strand.
TCAGCTCCTGGTCCTCTGTCTTGGCCCTCTCTCCTCTCTGCTCTTTCTTCTCTTCCTCTTTCACTGTCTCCTGTCTCTCCTCTCATGGCCTAGTACAGTCCACTGGCCATTGGCTGTACTTTCCCTCATATCTACAATAAGAACTTTCCCCCCAGCCACACCTTGGAGTGGCCATGTCCTCCTTACATCTCTAACGCTAAGGCTAAGTTTCGAATACTCTCATGCTTAATTCTAATCTGGTATTCCTTCTGCCTCGTAACATCTGCTAGAACAGATGGTTTTCCCCAAACCAGATACCAAGACTCCAAGATCTCCCAGTGTCTGAGATGCTAGGAGGAGACCTGGACTTTTCCCTAGCCTCTATATTCTGGATCCTTAGTGGAAGAGCAAAGGTGTGAGACAAAGGAAAAGCTAGTGTTCCTGGCTGCTGGGCTCTCTTGGAGGCAAAGCCTCCCTCCTACTCCTTGGGAATTTTATTTCAAGTGTTCTTTATTCTCTGTGAAGTAGCGTCTCGTCTTACAGTCTGGTAGCTGCAAAGTAGGTGCAAGCTGAGCAGGTTTGGAGGCCAAGAAGGGAATCTTTTCATATAAAGAAACTCTTGTTACCATGGCAACCAGAGCCCACATCTCCTTTTCAGGAACAGGGGATACCATGTTTGCAGAGTCAGGGAAACCAGCAGCTAAGTTGTGCAAGAGAGGCAGCTCTGATATGATTAAGGGGAAAGGTGGGGAGGTGGGGAGGAGAGCATGTGGCCTTGGGGAGAATGGAATTGTTCATGTGCAGAGACAAAGGCTGAGAGGCTTCAAAATCACATGATGTTAAGGATGGAATATGTAATTAATCATCCTGTGCACTTTCAAATCCACTTGGGGTTGAACTAGAGAAGTGAGGTTGGAGCCTCAGGGTGAAGGGTAATAACAATGGTGGCCATGTTCCAAGTCCTCAATATTTCCCATGCGTCACTCTCTAAAGCAAGTCCATGTGCACCATGTATTGTGCCCGGTACCAGGTGATAGCTAGCCAGCCTTACTGCCTTTGCCAGGCCATGTAGCTGGTAATTGTTAGTGATGGTTTAAATCACTGTTTGTCTCTCCCGAAGTTCCTCTTCTAAATCACGGGGGAAAAAGAATGTCCTGAGAGCAGAGGCCATGACACGGATAAATTGCTGCTCTGGAAACGTCACGCTGCTGCTACTTTCTATATGATTCCATTTCCGCTTATCTCTTTCACACCCGCCACCGCTCCCAGCATGAAGCTGAGTTCAGCCAATGTTAATAGGCTCATTGTCCACACTGGCAAGCAGGAACACGCTTGCTTCTCAGCATGGAGAAGAACCTGGCTCACATCTTCTCACCGTCTTTGGTTGGTGCAAGGGACACCCAAAGCCTGTGGGACCGTAAAGACCCTATAGTCGAGGTTCTGAACTGCCCTATTCATCTCCCCAGACTCATTGGCAGAAAGGGGAGGAGAAAATGAGACTTCAGGGAAGCATAAAAGATGCCAAGCTGGCGAACATCCTCTGCTATAGGATATGGTGATAACAGTGCTTATAAAAACTGTCCTCTTGGGCTGGAGAAGTGGATCAGTGGGTAGGAATGCCTGCTGCTCAAGCATGAGGACCCAAGTTCAATCCCCAGTACCCATATAAAAAGCCAGGCACGGTGGTCACACGCCTGTAACCCTAGCATTGTAGCGATTACGGGAAGAGCGGGGCATCCCTAGGGCTTGTTGGTCATCAGCCAAGCTCTGGGATAAGCCAAAGACCCTGTCTCATGAGAATAAGGCAGTGAGTGGTAGGCCATGACATCATCATCATCCTTCATTTGCCTCTGCACAATAAGGTGCGTGCATACACCACACATGTGTATTCATATGACACACACTCTCACACACACACACACACTGAGGGACCGAAGTTCTTTGGGGTTGGAAGCCTTTGAGTTTCTAACATTCACATCTCTGTCAGTCAAGCACATAGATTCTTCTTTGCATCCCTAAGTTTTTCTTCCTAGGTTTTCCTGGGTGAATGGAAAACGTAGGGTTTGGGCTGGAGAGTTGGCTCAGTGGTTAGGAACACTGACTGTTCTTCAAAAGATCCCGAGTTCAATTCCCAGCAACCACATGGTGGCTCACAACCATCTGTAATAGGATCAAATAACCTCTTCTGGTGTGTCTAAAAACAGCTACAGTGTACTCACATAAAATAAATAAATCTTTAAAAAGAAAAAAAGAAAAGAAAACGTAGGGTTTGTGAAGCAAAGTAAAACCATACTGAAACTCCAAACTAATGATGTTACCTTGGTCAAACAGATAAAGTTAATTTGTTTTATTATCTAAAATACTTTCATTTTTTATTAGTGAGCCTCCTCTATATCCTGTCGTTAGAATACAGTTTGCACTTCACATTTAAGGCACATCTAAATTTAGACATTGATGTTTTGAAATTAGTAATCTGCACTAGGTGTGGTGACTACCACATACCTATAATCCCAGGACCCGTGAGGCCGAGTCAAGAAAACGGCTGAGGATTTGAGTGCTGGTATGAACTACAAAACAAATACCAGAAGAGCCAGCTGTGTAGCAGAATCTTGTCTTAAAAAAAAAAAAAGGATAAAGAAAGGGAGATTGCTGTGCCCAAGTTGTTCCAAGCATTTTTTAAAACTTCCCAAGGGGAGAAGGTAAAGACAATTGCTGAGAAAGCCTAGTGACATGGATGAGATCCCCAGAATCCACAGCCCACTTACAGGAGCAAAGAGAGAAGCAATTCTACAAAGTTGTCCTCTGACCTCTACACATGCACTGGCATGAGCTCCCACCTCACGCAATGGTGGTGGTGGTGGTGGTGATTTAGTCTTTTAAAAAGTTCTCCAGTGGTTGAACTGAACTTAAAATTAAATAGAGATGCATCAAATTAAATAAAATGAAGCTTTCCATTCCTCAGCTGCACAAACCACATCCCAAAGGCTGTGTGTGATACCTGTCATGGGAGTCACAGTACATGCAGACCCCCCTCCAAGCTGGATAGGAAACCTTCTAAACATAGGTCCAAACAAAGGAATAAAACACAGTCTTCTCAGATCTATGTATTTGGTGCCCTTTAGGCTGTGAACACTCCACACACAGTGACAGTGGCCCAGCCTTGCAGTGGGATGCCACATGTATAAAGAAGGTGTCTGTCCTGTCTATACTTGGGTTCAGTCAGTGGCTTTGAGAGCTAGGTTTCTCAGGTTCAAATCTTGTCCTCATTACTGCCCAGCCAGAGCAAAGTCTCTAGACCATTTGCTGAAAGTTACTGTGTCTGTTTACTTAATGGTGACACAGACCTGTTAAGGGGGTGCTCATTCAAGAGAGCTCTTGGAAGGTCTCTAGTCCATCTTCCATGTAAAACAGATGAAGGACAGATACATCTATGAAACACGTAGTAAGTGTTCAGTAGTTGATCTCTCTCACTTTGGATTTGAATCTAACTAACAAAGAATGTAAGGGGTGGAAGAGATTGAAACAATCATCTACTTACTGTACCAGTAAAATTACCAGAAATCAGGGGCCACACAGCAAGGCCATGACAAGAACCAACTGAGATCCCCATCTGCCCATGCTTAGCCTGGTGACCCCCATGGTGCCTCCCACCAGAGAATACTGACATTTTCAGGGAAAATTCCCAGATCTTGCAATCATACGAGTTGTTTCTTCCTAGGAGGGAGTTGGCTTTGGTTAACCTGGCCATATGGTTTGCTCTAGTTTTATTTACAGGTTCATGTGAGCAGAATACCTAGATAGCCATCGCAAAAACTCATTTTGCCAGTGCTATGGGCAGCCACCTGGTGCACTTATTGGAAGATGTATGACTGAGTGGGTGAATTCGTTTGTATTTTGATGTAGAATATATGGACACAAAACAAGCAGAGAGAGAACAGCTCACCATGAGAGAATGTGCTTCTTTTTCTGATGATCTTTCCTCACTGGCAAAGAATGAGCTCTATCTTTTTCTATCCTCTTAGCATCTCTTTTAGGTGAGGTTCTGCCCAGTGCCCGTGGCCAGCAAAAAGGATCAGGATGCTGCCCATGTGTAGCTTACAGAGCAGGGCTGTGTTGACCACGCTTTCTGTTGCTGTGGCACAAACATTTGAAAACAAATTAAGGGAGAAGTGATTGATCTGGGCTTACAGTTCCAGAGTGTCAACCTATCACTTCAGGGAGCATATGTCAGGGCAGAGCCATTTACCACACGGTGGTCAGGGAGCAGAGAGGGGGGAAGGGAGGGGGAAGGAGAAGGGAGAAGGGGGAGCAGGAAAGTAAGAAAAGGAGGGATAGAGGGAGGGAGGTAGGAAGAGGGAGAGAGAGAGAGAGAGAGAGAGAGAGAGAGAGAGAGAGAGAGAGCGCACATAGTTGCTCTCAGTGGCTTGCTCTCCTTTTCCATCTTAGTCTAAGCAGGTTCTCTGGTTCTCAGCCGATGGGATGATGCCACCCACACCACATGACAGATCCCTTTCCTTAGTGAATCCTCTTGGGCAATGTTCTCACACTTAGCTAAATAAAAGTTGCCATTTTAAATACGTTTTTATTTGTTTTGTGTGGGTGTGGTTGGGATGCTCAGAGGACAACTTGCAGGTATCTGTTCTCTCCTGTCCTACGGACCCCAGGTACCAAACTCAGGGTGTGAGCCATGGAAGCCAGCACCTTTATCTGATTTACTAATTTTCTAGATGCTTCTCTATCTGGTCAACATTAACCTTCACAGGGACAGATGCCATTATCAGCTCATGACCAAAATAACCAAGTCATCCTCTTGGCTCCATCTACAAAGAAGAGCCTCCAGAAGATTGAATTTGAATCCTTCAGGGTCTCTGGAAGACCTTCACAAGCTAGAATCTGGCCAGGGGCAAGCAAGGTCTGGAGGGAGGGAGGGAAGGACAGAAATCTGTGAGCTGGCCTTCAGCCACTTGCTGTTCTACTGCTAACCTCCACCCTGTCTACAAAACTGCCTGTAAATAGTTTATGACAAATATTGTTAATGTGCTGTGCGCTTCTAGCCCCCAGTGGCTCTCAGAGAACTCAGCTGTCCTCAGTTGGTTTTGTTTGGGGAGAGGTAGTGTGAATTTTTGTGTGCTTTGGTTTTAGAATAATGAAAAACAAGAAGTTTTATCTGTTATGACAACACATATGGGAGCACTCTGGCTCCACTACAGGCCCAGGGTAACCAAATGTCATATTGATTCACCTTTACCACATAGCGAGACTTATTAAGTTTGTAAAGGGGTCACCAGAGGCTCAGAGGGGGTTGGTGACCTTCCCCAGTAGCTGGAAGGACACTCCAACCACTAGTCCCAAGTATAAACTCTGATTTCTGTGGAGAATTGCATCCAGAAGTCCCCCCACCCTTTCTATTCTCCTCTATGCCCCCCCCACTCTTGAACCCAACAAAAGGCTTTGCACAATCCAGGCCTGCTCAGTCTCTAAGCTCTCACTGTAACCTCAAGGCTACTCCTGCAGGTTAAGTGCTCAGAAGCAGAAGTACAGGCAGCTGCTGGCTTGGCTTGCTGCTGTCATGGGTACTTCAAATACTTCCCCGTGTTTCTAACCATGTTTCTAGCAGTGACACATGCCACACTTCCCACAAGGTTCTTTCTGTAAGCCAAATCTCATTTCTCAGCCCTCCTTCCAACTCTTACCCTGTCTCCTCCCCAGCACGAAAACTTCATCCCTCTTGCGTTTGACTTTATTACACACCCATGATTTTCTCAGCATCTCAGGTTGAGCCACTGGCCATAGGTGCCTTGGATTGTAGCCGGTGCCTGACACACACAGCTGTTAATTCAAAGGAGGAGACCCAACAGTCCCCTTACTGAATTTGCTCCAATGTTGGGAAGGCCATTGGGGTCTCAGTTTCTCTTTTAGTGTCCAGACTCCTCACCACTGCCTCTCTAATATCTCTCCCTTAAGATGTCTACCTGAAACCGTGGGCCTCAATGACACAAGATAAACCAGAGTCCTAGTTCCTCAGACTTTCTGTAGGCTTTGCTGTTGTTTTGAGACTGGGCCTCACTATGTAGCTAAGGATGGTCTTAAGCTTGAAATCCTCCTGCCTCTGCCTCTGAAGAAGTGGAATTACAGATGTGCACCACTGCACTTGGGTTCTTCTGCAAGTTTGGTTATTTTACTTTCTGAGGAAGGGTCCTTCTACGTAGCACAGGCTGACTTGAAATTCATTTTCTCCTTTCAGCCTCTTGGGTGCTAGGATCATAGGCTTATGCTCTTCTTAGCTTCCTTTGTACTTTGTCCCTCTTGTGTTCTGAGTCCCCTTGGTGACACCTTCCTCTGGAACCTTCTCCTCAGTGTCTCTGCCTGTCCCATCTGGGCTTCTTGGGCTTCCGATTGGGACTGGACTGCAAAGGCAGCCTCGCAGCTGTCTGGGGCTGCTTTCTCCCGTTCTTTCCTAAGCAGTTTCCCCATGGACTGACATTTTAAATCTCAGGTCGTCAAGACTTGGCAGCAGAAGCCTCTACCTGCTGAGCTCTCTCTTCCATCTGGCATTGCTTTCTCTTTAGTGCTACAAAATGGTCCAGGCATCTTAATGGTACAAAGCAGATTGACGGGAAGGCAGATGCTTATTTGTTTGTTTGTCTGTTTTTCAAATACACTTTATTGAAGAAAAAAAAAAGGAACCCAATTTGAAATGGGAACTGTGGGACTGGGCAAAGTGTTGGTGACACAGAGGAAACACTGTGCTGTCCTGAAGCCGATTCGAACAGAGACCATGGTAGAGCTCGAGGTAGCACAGAAATTCAAGATCACAAAAAACCAGCTTCTTTTCTGCATCCAGCAGTGGGACAATAAGTGTAAAACGTAGTCCACAGTTCTCGAGTGCAGCCAATTTCAATAAACTGGTGATGATTTTTTGAGGTGGGGGTGGGGGAGCTGGCAGTTTCCACTCTGTGCTTCTATTCCGTCAGACAATCAGCAGACACTGGGCTGAGCATCCTGGAAAACCCACCTGGGATCTGCCCTCTAGGACTTTCTGGTCTAGGGAAGATAATCTGCATCTTTACACATGGGAAAGTGGTTGTGCATAACAAGAGAAAAAGATGACACCAAAGTGAGCTGAACCCCCTAGGCCCCAACATGGTTTTACACAAACACACTTGGACATATGACCAGATGGATACAGCCTTAACCACACGCTAACATGAGACACAGCTCCCCACCCCAGCCACCAACCCAAACCCTCCCTTCTGCTCCTCTCCCTGCATATGCAGAATTATTGAAAGCCACACTGGAGTACTGGTTTTGTTGCTGTGGGAACCAGAATTCTGCAAAATTATGCAATCTTCACTCGTGCACATCTGAATTCTCGCTCTGAGTGTTACAGTCACTGTGCAGTTTGTGCTTTGAATTCTGAGTCGTTGCCCCATCCAGGTCAAGCTGAGCAGCAAAGGATGGAGTTGGTGAAGACTTGCGATTAAAACCTGATTCCCTTCTGCCAGCGTCATGGAGAGGCCTAGAGAGAAAGAGCTGTGTCTACAAGGGTGATGCCCTGGGACTTCCCTGGACCCTAGACAGGAGAGTGGTCACGGAGACCCAGAGTGAGACAATTGAAGAGAGGCTATGACTTTGAGAAAAGCTATGGTATTCAGATAAGAAACAGTCTGCTCAAGGGACTTCACAGGGAGCGAGCCAGGGGGACATGCTTTTCCTCTCCTTCTTCCCTGTCAGCTCTGTTGTAGCTCCCGTAGCCTGATCCCACAGAAATCCAAAGCCCTAGCAGATGCTGAGGTCAGCCTCCTGGGACAGAGTGGCTATCGCATGGATTTTTATCACTTGGGTCTCCCTTCTGATCTGTACAATGGGACTGCTAACAATACAGCACACTGTGCTGCTGTGAGTGAGTGGGTCACATGCAGTGTGCAAAGACCCGGAGCAGGTCCTAAGAGAACATTAGCTTCTTGGTGCCTGAAAGAACTATGTAGCTCAGCGGTTCCCACACAGTTTGAGAATTTCTTCTACCCTGAGGGGAGCGAAGGAACCAAGGCCGAGGACCACATTTTTCCACAAGCCTCAGCAGGCCCCTGTCATCAGAGCATTCTGTAGCCCTCATGCTGGAGGGCTTACCCACCCTGCTTGGTTCATTTCAGGTCTCCCAACTCCAGCCCCCCCTGGCCAGCACAGAAACGGCAGCACTCCAAATATGCCCTTGGACCCAGGTAAGCAAACCATGTTCCAGGCACTACAACTTTCTGGGACCAAGTAGACTGGGGTAACAGGGATCAGTGGACTTTCAGATGCCAAAGAAGTCCTCTGACTCTCAAGGTCACATCTTCTTCCTGGTCCAGGGATTCAGGTTCCACCAATAGGCTCTCTTTGAGAGTTTCATGTGTGCCAACGATGCTGAAGGGATTTGTGCAGAGGAAGCTAGAGTTTGTGTATGGGGGGGGGCATCATGAACACTGCTGGCCCAGTCTTCCATTTGCTCTCCATGTGTTTATTGAGGCCCTACTCTGTGCACAACTGTGAGAGAACAGTGGGGTGCATTCTGGGGAGCAGAAACGGACAGGTCATTCCTATAGAAAGGTAACTGGGACCTAAGAAAAGTTCCTAAAGGAAGGTCATCCACTACCACTGCAATTGCAGGTATTGTCACTGTTGTACCCTATAGGATAGTGCCTTTAGTGCAGCCCAGGGATCAGGGAAGGGACTTTTGGTTCAATAGGGCCCCTGAGCCAGGACCTTGCCTTTCTATTACAAAAGGTTCCAATGGAGACAGGGGCACCAGAGAGGGGATTGTGGGATCCAGCCTCTGATCTAAGCCTCACTACACTCCGGAGCCATTCCTGAGCCTCACCTTTTCTCTCAATTGAATGCCTGGGTGAGGCCTTGAAGTTCCCTGATCCTTCCATGAGGCAACCTACCAGCAGGAAGGCCCGAGGACCAAGGCTGGGAGGGGTGTTGTCCAAGGTCATGAGACAGGGTAGGGTGCTCATCTGACCCTGGTGTGGGAGCAAAGATCTGATGAAGTCTCAGCTTGCTTTTGACCCTTCCAGAGGAGCGGCTGGGGATTCGCCTGGTGAACGGGAGCAGTCGCTGCAGCGGATCTGTGGAGGTTCTTCTAGAGTCCTGGGAGCCTGTGTGTGAAACATCCTGGAATGGGGTTGCTACTGAGGCTGTGTGCGACGCGCTGGGCTGCGGTGATTCGGGAAAGGTTACCTACCTGATGCCACTCACCGCCGAGCTTCCACCAGGAGCCACTTCTGGGAACACTAGCAGCGCCGGGAATATGACGTGGACGCGGGTACCAACTGTGAGATGCAGCGAAGCCAATTGGCAGCTCTGCAAGGTGGAGGACCATGAGTGCAGGAACGACAGGCGGCTGGTGTGGGTCACCTGTGCAGGTACATGTGGCTGCCCCCTAACTATCCTACACCTCAGGTTTTGAACATTGCAGCCAAACTTTGGTCTCCAGACTTCCACCCCCAGCCTCCCAATTCATGCAAACTCATTGTTCCACATTGTTGCCCTCATCACATTAGGTCATTTCCAGATCTGAGTGTGGCTTCTGAATGTGGCCTGCAGACTCCTCCCCTGCTAGGTTTCCGGAGCATCTGCTCAGCTCCCTTTATTCCTCTTTCCTAACCCAGTCTTTGTGTATTCGTTGCCTCCTTCCTGATTGGGACGTGTATGTCCAGCCTTCCCTCCAGGTAGATAATTTGCCACGTTCCGAGGTTGCCTTTGACTAAGGCTTGGTGGCCAAGACCTACACTCAAGGCCACGCCTACACGGTCTTTAGTCCTTCCTCCTACATTTCAAGTTCCTCCCACAGTATCTCAAAACCACGCCCACCGATTGGGGCCTCAGTTTAGAAGGGACTCTAAAACCCTCCAGGTTACAGCCATTCCCCCAGAGTCCAGTGTCCCACTCTTTCAGCCTCCACTCCTAACAACCTAAAACCCTCCCACCCGCAGAGAACCAGGCTGTGCGGTTAGTGGATGGTGGCAGCCGCTGCGCTGGCCGCGTGGAGATGCTAGAGCACGGTGAATGGGGAACAGTGTGCGACGACACGTGGGACCTGAAGGATGCACACGTAGTGTGTAAGCAGCTGAATTGCGGCTGGGCAGTGAAGGCACTGGCCGGCTTGCACTTTACCCCAGGCCAAGGACCCATTCACCGTGACCAAATAAACTGCTCTGGGTCCGAGGCCTACCTGTGGGACTGCCCGGGGCGGCCCGGAGACCAGTACTGCGGTCACAAGGAGGACGCAGGAGTGATGTGCTCAGGTCAGTGAGCCTGGAGGACAGGAAATGTTTACCAGGGGTTCGGTTTGGCCTGTGCTTCTTGTATATATCCACAAAAATGGCGGATGTTAGTAAAGTGATCATAGCAACTCCCCAGAGGCAGTCCACGCTTTGAGCAGCCAGGATCTAGAGAGGGCCTGAGCAGGTGGGGTGTACAAAGGGGTCACAGACGCAGAAAAGAAAACACACGAGACTTGGCTGGGTTCTTCTCTGCATTGACGTTCTAGGTTGGCAGGGATTTGGGCCCAGAACACTCTAGCCTGACTCCATTTCCCGCCCACAGAGCACCAGTCCTGGCGCCTGACTGGAGGGGTTGACTCCTGCGAAGGGCAAGTGGAAGTGTATTTCCGGGGTGTCTGGAGCACCGTGTGTGACAGCGAGTGGTACCCATCTGAGGCCAAAGTGCTCTGTCGGTCCTTGGGTTGCGGATCAGAAGTGGATCGGCCCAGGGGGCTGCCACATTCCCTGGCAGGTAGAATGTACTACTCTTGTGAAGGAGAGGAGCTCACCCTCAGCGCCTGTTCCTGGAGGTTCAACAACTCCAACCTGTGCAGCCAGTCGCTGGCAGCCAGGGTTGTCTGCTCAGGTATTCCTTCCCCAGCCCCTCCACCACTAGATTTAGTCCACAAATTTTGTCTCTGCCTACGGCTGGCATATACTGGCCCAAGAAAGACCACTGAACTTACCGCACTTACCACGCACAGGCAGACATTAACTAATCGATCAGGATGCTTTTCTTTGTTTTGTTTTGTTTTTTTCTGCAATATGGTCAGCTCAGACCCAAACTCATGGGTTAAGAACTTATCAAGGAAGTCATTATTATGTGCTAAGTAATTGGTCCCCGTTTATTGGAATTGGTCCAGTAGGTGAAGCCAACTTGTTATCCCACGGATGGTGATTGCGGGAAAAATCAGATTAGGAAACACGGATATTAATAACACGTGAGACGGCAGCTGGAGCTATAAATCCCAAGCCAGGCACTGCCAAGCTCTCAGTAGCTTGTTTCAGTTTAGCCTTATACCCACTGTACGGGCTGGCTTCTATTGCCCTTCATCAACTCTAAGACACAGCATTGGTGTCTCATAGACCATAAAGACAAAGAAAGGCACTAGGGAAGTGTAGCTCAGTGGTAGACTACTTGACTGGTTAGCGTGCGTGAAGCCCTGGGTTCAAACCTCAACACCTCAAGGAAGGAAAGAAGAGAGGAAAGAAACACCTAAAATTCTAATATGTTTGGTGTGGTGAAAGAAACTAAAAATAAATCTTGTCCAAACTGTTGACATGTGTCACACCTAGTGAGGCCATTGTTCCAGTTGCAGAGGCATTATAGTGTGAACCAGAGGTTCCCACCTGTGAGAACACAGTGTTAGCCTCCCTGTGGAGTTCAGCCCCCTGACTCTGAGCTCCAGCTCCGCTGTTTACCAGCCAGGACTGAGACAGTTCCTCAACTTCTGTGACTTCAGACTAAATGATGCTTCTTCAGGTAGTTGGAGGCTGGGACGCTACAGCTAATGGGCTATGTAAGCTCCTACCCTAGGAAGCCATTAGAAGGGGGGCGTGACTATGCTAATGAGGACAAAGCTCCCTGGCTCCTGAGGTCCCAAACCTCAAACTGAAAGTTGAGTGGAGAAAGGACAAACTCAGCAGAAGTTTACGCAGGAAGAAGAAATGGTTCTACCATCCCCATTCTAACTGAGGTATTGCCTGCCAGGTTTCCAGGAGATCCTCACAGATGGCAACCTGGGCAGTTTCTGTACCTGTATGCCTCCCAAAATACCCTATTCTTCTAGGGCACTTGTCTGTCTTGTTCAGTTTCTAGGTACATAGTAGGTACTCAGTAAACCCACTAAGTGAATGTGTGGTACTTTCCAACAGGCTCCCAGAGACATCCCAATCTGTCCACTTCTGAGGTGCCTTCCAGAGTTCCGGTCAGCATAGGTGAGTGTGACTTTTCCCGGCAGTGCAGGTGTGCATGTGGGTTCATACACTCATGGCTGACTGCCTGGGAACAGACTGATGGAGTTTTCTTTCTGAGACCCCCAATCCCATGAATAAACTAGTCCCCCGGGGGACATTCTTCCATATAGGACCACAGCCATATAGGACCTATGTGAGCAACACACACACACACACACACACACACACACACACACACACATACACATACACACACACACACACACACACACACACACACACACACACCACTTCCCTGAGCCAGAAAGGTCACTTGGGTCCAACACTCCTGGCCTGACCAGATGGTGGGGTATCAAGACCACCAGTCAGTGTGAGCAAGGTTTAGAGCGTGGGGTCTACTGCCCTCCTGCATTATTTCCCAAGCCTTTCTGCCTCCTGAATCAACTGAGCAGAGCCTCTCTACTGTCCAATGCCAAGGAGCAAGCTGGGGTTCAGAGGTTAGGGTGATTGCAACCCTGCAGGTCAGCGATACAACCTTAAACTCTTCCAGACCTGTGCTAGGTCTGTCTGCCAGATGTGTGTGGCATGGCCAGCAGCAGGGCTGACTCCTGGGGCTTATGTCCCAGCTGTGTGTGCTAGCTGTTTGTCATCATGTCTCTGAGCATCAGGTTCCTTGAGTTTGGGAGATGGCGATCAAGACATCTTTCTAAGGATACTGCTTCCGAAGTCATTTCATCTTACACTAACACCAGTTAGTTTTCTAATACTTAGATCTATAAGAGCCATATGGTTTCCCACTGTCCAGATCACTCGTATCCCACCTCAGACCCTCAATATGGTCAGAACAGGGCTTGGAGGAGAGACTGAAGGACCAGAGTCCTGCCTGTGACCCTGACTATGGATAAAGAGCATCAGCAGGGGTGAGGTGCTGGGAGCTACCCAGGCTATGGAATGAGGCTGGCAGGACCTGTAGCTCCTATGTACCCTTTTGGAGTCAGGCTGAAGAATCAAACCTACTCCAAAATGCAAAGAAAGATACAGCCTCTAGGGGCCATGTGTGGGCCCATTGTCACCAGTTCACTTAGCCGCAGGGGGTCCTGAGGTCCACAACCCAAAGCCCTCACAACTCAACAACCACCCACATTGCTCTGGCTACTAAATCTACCTTCCCTTCCTAGCCCAAACCACCCTGTCAGCAGCCAGAAAGAAAAGGGAAGAAAATGAGGACCGAGCATTGTATTTTCCCCTGGGGAAGCAGACACAGACAGCCAAAGCATGTGGCCCAACTTGTCGATCTTCCCACTTGGCAGAGCCTCCAGGCCTGCGATAATGCCATCATGTTGTGACCTTAGGATATAATGCCCGACACACAGTGGTACTAAATAATTGTCTTCTTAACAAACAGTAGTGCTGAAGGAGGGGTGGGTAGTGGGGGTATGAGGGAGTTGGGGGGGATGTTGGCTAGTAGCCAGAGGGAAATTTTCTGGCAGTAAATGCTTTTAGTCAATTACTCATTTAATACACACTTACAGAGCACTTACCATGTATGAGGCACTTAAAAGCCAAGATGGAAAGGTTTGAATAAGAGAAGGGAGGAAGACAATCATGGGAAGGAAAGTGTATCAGCTCATGGGATAGAAGGCCAAGGAAAGGTGTGAAGGGAGCCCACATCCGTTTCTTTTTCTGCCTAAATTGGACTTCCTGTTTCTAGAATCTTCTGTGCCGGTGAGTGTGAAGGATAAGGACTCTCAAAAGCTGACACTTCTCATTCCCTGTATTGTCCTGGGAAGTCTCCTCCTTGTCTCCCTCATCGTCATAGCTTTTCTTCTCTTGAGAGCCAAAGGACAATACGGTAGGTGTGATGTTCCCAGGACCACCCAGCTCGGGCCTAGGGAAAACCTCTTGATGCTGGGAAGGATTTTCCCAGCATGCCCAGTCGAGCCTACCAGCAGGGGCTTTTTGGGAGAAGCAGACTCTGTGTTTGTATTGGGTGTGGGTGAAACAAATGTGTCCTTAAACTCGGAACCCGAAAGGCTGGGAGACAGAAACAATACAAATGATGCATAGGCTCTCTGCCTCCCTTCCCTCAGCCCTCCCTGCTGCAGTGAACCACCAGCAACTGTCCACTGCCAACCAAGCAGTGACCAATAACTACCATCCTGTCCCTATCACCATTGCCAAAGAAGGTAGGATGTCATTCATGGGGAAGGCAGGGGAAGGACAGGGAGGGTATACTCTGGAGGGTCACCAGCACTGAGGCTGAAGTGGCACCAGCAGGAGAGGAGCCCAGGCCAGACTGTGAACAGTCTGTGTTGCCTTGAGCAATTCATGGCCTTTGGCTTAGCAGACAAGTGACCTTCTAGCTCAGTCTTGCATCAACTCTGGGGTCTTGAGTTCTGGACAAATGCAAGTGTCTGAGGTGTTGGTTCCCAGAAGAAAGGTTGACTTCAATCACTGGCGAGTAGATTTGTGATGCCCCTTCTCAAGATGCTTCCCAACCAGGTACCCAACAGAGTTTTCCCAGAACAAGGGCTGGGGATATGACTATGTTGGTCATACAGATTAATGCACACAGGTCTTGGGGATCTAATACCCAGTATCATGTAACCCAGACATTACTCCTGTAATGCCAGAACTTTGGAGGTAGAGGCAGGAGGATCAGAAGTTCATGGTCATCTTGAGTTTGAGGCTAACACAAGCTACCTAAAAAAAACCTTTTAATTTTATTTCATTTACTCTGAGTAAAGAATTAGAACTGGAGAGATAGCTCAGTTGGTTAAAGTGCTGACCTTGCAAACATGAAGACCTGAATTCAATCCCCAGTATCTTTGCAAAAGCCGAGCATGGTGGCATGAGGCTATAATCCTAGTGCGGGAGAGGCTGAGATGAGATGTCTGGGGCTTGCTGGCCAGCCAGTCTAGCCTTTGTGGCAAGCTCTAGGAACTAGTAAGAGAACCTATAGAAATGTGGTGCAGGGCATGGTGACCTTCAAGGCCAGCTCTATTGGCATAGAGAAAGTATACACAGTGAGACCCTTATCTAAGACAAATAAAGCAAGGTGCCTATCTCCTGGGACTGACCTACACACATACACACACACACACTCACACACACACACACAGAGAGAGAGAGAGAGAGAGAGAGAGAGAGAGAGAGAGAGAGAGAGAGAGAGAGAGAGAGAGTCACTCGCCCTTTAGGATACATAATTTGCCTCTAAAGAATTTGAGTTCTGTCTCATTACATTTTTTTTAAACAAAATCGGTCACTAGCTACTCTGCTCCCTGTCCCTGCTACTGGGCTCTCGGCCCTTCTCCTTAAGCCTTCTGCCCATCTCAGGGCTGTGCTCTGTCCCCCAACCCTCTGCTCTCTCCTCAGCTCCTACGCTGTTCATCCAGCCCCGGGTCCCTGAGGACTCGGACTCCAGTTCTGACTCCGACTATGAGCATTATGACTTCAGCTCCCAGCCACCTGTGGCCCTGACCACCTTCTACAGTGAGTGCTGGGCTGGCCTCAGAGGTTTGAGACCTGCAGGAGGGCATCTGCTGGTGCTCACAGGACTTTCACAGGACTCCCTGATGCTCCTTTGTATTGATTCTGAATGGTCCTAAAGTAAAACTTTCAATGTGCCTTTTGATCGTGGAGAGGTGTCTGTTCACAGGAGTGTCTCCTGTGCTGTCTTTGGCTGGGTAAGGTCTCAGAACCATTACCAGGCCTAGATGCCTGAGACCGTGCAAACTCTCCAAGGGTCCAGGTGAGACAGAGTTCAGGCAGATCCTTATACATTCATCATCACCAAACCATGCCTCACTCTGGCCTGCCCAGCTCCCTCCACTGCCATGCCAGCTCAAGCCTGCTAGTCAGTTTGTCTAGTTCTCCCACTGCCTGCTGGGAACAGGACCAGGGAAGATGGCACTTGCATCAGGGGCTTGGGAATGCTGGAGGTCAGACGAGGCCAGAGTCTTGCACCACTGTGGATCTACTTGGAGCATACCCTTGAGCCCCACTTATATCTACCGTACCATCAAGTTAGGACCAGAGTTCTGCCATGTGTGTCAGAAACCCTCCAAATACCAGAGTCCTGAAGTTTGTGAGAACCCCAGATTTCTTTGATGCTGCTGTGAACTCCCTAGGATCTTGCCTTTACCTACATGATGTAGAATGAGTCATTGCCATATCCACAGAACAG
This sequence comes from Micromys minutus, assembly GCF_963924665.1. NCBI lineage: Eukaryota > Metazoa > Chordata > Mammalia > Rodentia > Muridae > Micromys > Micromys minutus. The sequence goes on from NC_137971.1 coordinate 48,431,211, forward strand.
AACAAGGACATCCTTCACTTCCATCCTTCACGAAGACCACAAGCCTGCTGGCTCTAACAGGGGCGGGACAGGGAGACTCCACCTAGGTAGCTGAGGGTTAGGCAGGGAAGACTGGACACGAGGCTATAGCCTATATCTCCACCCTACCTGCTGACTTGGGCACTCTGGGATATGAAGGATCCACCTCCCCTGGCCTGTGGGTGGGTGTTTGGTAACCACTCAGATACTGTGGGACATCTGATCCCAAGTGTATAAGGTGCCATGTTGTGTCCCAATAGAAATGACATTGGAACTCAAAAATCACTGTCAGATTTCAAAGAGTTGACCCACATTCTTAAGACTCAACTTAACCCTGATCCTGAGACATAAAACTACACAGGATACAATATTTTGGACCATGCGGTGTCTCCTTAACCCCAAGAAGTGCCTCCTAAGGCAAATACCAGTCCATTTCTGGAGCAACCAGAACATAAAGGCTCAGAGTTGGTAAGACTCTTATTCAGAGCATCCGTGGTGCAGGGCAGGGTGTAGGGGTATAGGACAGTAGGTTTCTGGCCAGAAATCACCTGTCTAAACACTGACTCATGGTAGACCTGAGATACTCTAGAATCTAGATGAAAATCTAGGTGAAAGTTGATCCCTGCCCGTTTCAGGGTTTTCCCTCCTGCAGGCTCCTGGTATAGGCGATGGAACCTGTATCACTCCAACCCTACCCTGCTTCCTACAGATTCCCAGAGACACCGGGTCACAGAGGAGGAGGCTCAGCAGAACAGGTTTCAGATGCCACCCTTGGAGGAAGGTGAGTTCAGAGGGGGCAGATCTTGGATAAGGGAAGCAGGGTATCAACCTTGCCTCAAAATTTAGTAGCTAAACTCATCTTAGGATACATTAGCAGGAACTTCCCTCAACTAGTGTCTTGGGCCTAAACATTCTCATAGGTAGTAAGTTCCATTGGGAACCTAATTGAAAGCTCTCTTGCTTCCTTGCTTTTATTTTCCTGGCCTAGGATTTGAAGAATTGCATGTTTCCCACATCCCAGCTGCTGACCCCAGACCCTGTGTGGCGAATGTCCCCTCTCTGGGCTCTCAGTACCACACGAGGAGCAACAGTGATTCTAGCACATCCTCAGAGGGTTACTGCAATGATCCCAGCAGCAAGCCACCTCCCTGGGACTCCCAGGAGTTTTCCGAGAAGAGACCTCTCACAGGGCAGCTCTCCAGCTTGGAGCTGGCTGGCTCTCAGGCAGTGTTCTCAGGTAACTGGGTGTTCTTCCAAGTTCCCGACCCTGTGTCTAACCTACCCCTACGAGGCATAGAGCCAAACCCTCAGCTGCTGGCTGGCTGTGTGACCTCGGACAAGTCTCCTCCCCTCTCCGGGCCTTCATTTCCTCGTTTGTCCAGCTTCAGACTTGGCTCTCCTGAGTCTTCAAGGTTTCTAGCTCTGGTAGTTTATGCACTGCCTGGATCCTGGCAGAGAGTAACTAGCTCGTGTCTTCAGCAGGGGCCTCAGCCGATGACAGCTCCAGCACCTCATCCGGAGAGTGGTACCAGAACTTCCAGCCACCACCCCAGAATCCTCCAGCAGAACATTTTGAATGTCCAGGTAGCTGGGGTAGGGCACAGAGGATGTGGGTAGGATGGAGAAATATTCGGAAGTTTCTGTAAGAGGAAATGAGCTTACTGTCAATGGAGGCATTTAAGCAGAAGCTGCTCACTGGCCACACAGGGGAGGTATCGGTAGTAGTAAAGCTGCCAGCACGCACTCGTACACCATGCGCCAGCCTGGGAATCTCAGCTCTGTACTAGACAAGGCTCTGACTGGAGACAGCAGTAAACAAAAGGATAAGATGATTTCAGATGCTGCCTCAGGAACTGGGGTAGGAGATGGACACTTTCACTCTGTCCCCTGGCGTGGTGGCAGGGGTAACCACTGTGCGCTTACTGACTGGATTCTCTTGTCCCCCACAGGACCCCCTGACTTCCAAGCAGACTCCATTGATGATGATGAGGAGGACTACGATGACATTGGAGCAGCCTAGCCTGGGTCCCCGAGGCTCCTGGGTGATCCCTCCCTCTGCTCTCCTGCGCTACCATCAACTTCTTAGAGGCTGAGGCCCCTAGCAGAGATGGAAGGGTGGGCTTTCTCCCAGCTCCTCATCCTCCACCCATTGATTAACCTGCAGGAGCCTGAAACAGAAGGCATGGCCAATGAGCAGGGCCAGGCCACTTCTTGGTAGTGGTGGAGGACCATTGGAAACCGTGTGGCCTTATCTCGCTCCATGTCAATTACTTTGATCCTAAGTCTCAGGACGCTGCTGAGGGGCTGAGCAGCTCACCCGCTGCTGAAATACAGGCCCTGGGCCAGGGGCTGCCATTATCACTCAGGAAGCCAGTGGTGCCTCAGTGCAACCCGGGGCCTTTAAACAGAGTGGCAGCTGCTTTAGCATGGGCCTCCCTTGGTACCGTCAGCTAAGAGTAACCAAGACAAATACATGCTTCCTTCCAGAGGCAGGCCAAGGCCAGTCCTGTCGACCAGAGGACTCTGAGTCCACCACAGGCACTGGCTGGACTCCTCTCTCTATTTCTGGACAACTCAACATTATCTAATTCCTTCGGGTTTATAGAGGGTCCCTGCCCTGCCTGAGTCAGGAGCTGGGCAGCCTGGTTGGGACAAGAATGCAGGGACGTGTCCTAGAGAGCACCAAAAGCTCTGAGTCCCCGCAGATCCCCTTGGGTTGACAAGAACACTTTGGGTGAGTGTGGTTATTGCAGCTGAGACCTTAAACAGGTCCTCATGACAGCCTCGGAGAACTGGAGGGTCCCAGCCAGGTTACAGTGGCCTACCCTGAGTTCCAAAGATTAAACGATTACTGAGTAAAAACTAGATGTGTCTTGACAGTTCCTTAAACTCAGTGCTGTGTGTGTGTGTGGGGGGTGTGTGTGTGTGTGTGTGGGTGTGGTGTGTGTGTGTGTGATGTGTGTGTGTGGTGTGTGTGTGTGTGGTGTGTGTATGTGTGCATATGTGGGTGTGTATGTGGTGTGTGTGTGTGTGGTGTGAGGGGGTGTGTGTGGTATGTGTGTGTGTGGTGTGAGGGGGTGTGGTGTGTGTGTGTGGGTGGATGGGTGGTGTGTGTGTGTGTGTGTGTGGTGTGTGTGTGTGGGTGTGTGTGGTGTGTGTGTGTGTGGTGTGTGTGTGTGCAGTGTGTGTGTGGCATGTGTGTGGGGGTGGTGTGTGTGTGGGGGGATATGGTGTGTGTATGGTGTGTGGTGTGTATGCAGTGTGTGTGTGGTGTGGGGGGGATATGGTGTGTGTGGGGATATGGTGTGTGTGTGGTGTGTGCGCATACATGTGATAACATATGTTTCCTCAGGTGTAGAGGAGTCCAAGTCCTTATTGTGGAATGTTCTGGAGGTTCCAATAAGAATCAGGAATATGACACCACGCACATGGCAACATGCACCTTTGTACTCTGGCAACCCACGTTCAGTCCTGAGGGACATCTAGACACATACACACCTTAAAGCTGTTCCCTGATGAATAAGAGATGGGTATCCTGAGGGTGGCTGGGGACCTGGGCATGCTTCATCTCCCCCAACCCCACCACCTGTCTTAGGAGATGACCCCAGAGTTCCAGTGCCCCCATAAAATACTCTCAGGAGGGAAGTGGCCCGACAGCAGCCACCTTCCCTTGACACTGTTGGTAGGAGCCCAGTGTGCACTATGCCAGGGATCCGTGCTAGCTGCGAGCACAGGATGGTGTTTGTACCCAGTCGACTTTAGCCTTGCTCCAGCCATCACCAGACTCTACCTGCAGAGTCCAGCCTTCCTCTGGGAGCTGGGGCGCTGGTTTATGGAGCTGCTTCCCCCTCTCTTCCTGCTGTATCAGCCACAGTCTCTCCTAGGGCAACCGTCCCAGGATGTGGTTTGCCTGTGATGCGGGTACCTCCCAGTCAAGACTCCCCACCACTGCTGGGGGGATTCCTAGGGGAGGAGCCACAGCTGCAGCAGGCAGGGCATCCTCCTGTCCTGAACCACAGCCTGGATTCTACTGCCTGTGCTGTTCTGGAAGGTCCTGTGCAGCCTCAGGCCAGTGCTCACCCTCTCTGGTCCTTTGCTAGCAGAAGCCTGACAGCTGGGCACCAACCCTACTGTTCAATAGAAGAAACTGAGGTTAGGAACTGGTCTTTCTCTCAGATATATTTGCTGGGCATGGTGTGGGCAGGCCCTGGCTGACACTCGGAGTGGCCTCTCCAGGGTGGTGAGGTCTACGCTAAAGGAAAAGCTACAGCTGTTTCTGCTGTAGTGTGCCAGACTAGAACCATGTCATTTATGTAAACCTCACAGTTCCTTTTACATCCTTGAGATGTCTGAAAGTGACCCAGGGGATGGAGGTGGAGAGACAGAATGGGGGTGAGTGGAGATGAGAGAACAGGCCAGGAGAACCCAAATAAACTTGGCTAGGGGGCTCCTTCTCTAGAAGGCTGGTTGCCCAGCTCTGAGGCCAGAAAGCTAACCTGCAGGGTACACTGACAAACTCCACACTCTATCCATGAGGTTTCCCCTTCTGCAGATTCATGAAGATCATCCCCCATAAGGGTCCGCAAGGTGGGCAGGGGCACTGAGGTGTGGCTGATCCTCAGGGACCCCTCTAGAGTTGACCACTCTGGCCTAACAAGATGGGATAGGGTCTTCTCAGCTGGGAGGAGCAGGGGAGCCCCTGTGTGAAGGGACCAGTTCAAAGTCATCTCAGTGGAAAGTTTGTCTCCTACCACATCCTTCAGCTGTTTACGGGATGGCGGGGGCCTGGCATCCTGACATGAAAAGAGGCTCACCCCAAACCATTGTGAAGGAAGGACCAAAATAGCAGCTAGGGGAGGGGGACAGAGTGAAAGAACAAATATCATGGGCAAGGTGCATCCCGCGGCCTCGCTGAGTCCGGGCCCCGGGCTTCAGGGTTTTCACTTCTTCCGTGAGAGATATGAAGCCCAGAAAAGTCTTCCAAGTAGGTCAAGGTCATCTAGGTGGGACAGTGGGGCCTAGTTCAGCTCACAAGCTATTGCCCAGGGTATCAAGGATGTATGGGAAGAGTGGCTGGAGGGGTCAAGTGGGTTGGAGTCCCAGGGACAGTCAGGAGGTAGGTCTTCTTGGGTAAGGATTACGGATGACCAAGAAGAGCCATTTGTGAATGGATGCAAGGTGGATGTCCCCCACCCAACCCAGGCTCACTTGACCCCAGCCACCCCCATGGGTGGAGTCCATGAATGGAGAGGGCTCTGCCCATCCTTATTTGCCTCCTAAAGGTAACGAGCTTCCAAGCATACCCCCTATGTCTCTAACAGTGCTCTCCACAGCCTTAGCTCTCCACGTGCCGTATTGTACAGTAGACGAGAGAAGTGAGCCAAGCCCACCATGTTCCTCACGGCCATACAAACCCCGTCCAGATAGCTGGTCAAGGAGCTGCAGCTAAGCTCCAACCCGGCCCTGAAGTCTCCCTTCCGGGTGCAACAATCATTACCCTAGATTCCACCTCTCCCCATCCTCCCCTAGCCTTAATCTCTCCCCTGACCGCCATTCTTTCCCTGACTTCCATCCCTCCCTCCGTGACCCTTACCCCTTCACCTGATTTCCATTCTTCCCTTTATCCTTCCTCTGCCCTCTAAGTTTGGTACCCACTGTGCCTCTGAGAACAAGACCCTAAAATACCAATACCATAGTGCCCCTTAATCCTTGGTCAGAGCACAGTGACCCCCGTCGTGACATGACCTCAATGGTCACCTTTTTCTCTCCCAGACCTGTGGTCCTACCTCTGGCTAGAATCCTGACCCCTAAACTTGGCTCTATGCTTCCTGCCTTGGCCCTCATTCCTTTCACGTCTCTGCTGCTTGAAGCATCAGGAGGGAACAGTTAGACACACAGCATCCAACAGAGGCCTGTTCCCTGCAGGACTATTGGCTCTTCATCTAGAGCAAGCCAACACACACACACACACACACACACACACACACACACACATACACACACACACACACACACAATGGGGACAGTCAGTGAAAGTCAGCGATAGCAACTAGGTTGCCTGGTTAATGGGAACTGCAAAGGCTCTGGCAGTAGGGAGCTCTCTAGGGACAATGAAAACAATGACACTGGCTCCAGGCCCTGCCCTGTGAAGACCCTGAGTGACACTGCTGGGGGCTTCTGAAAACTGCCTGTCCCTCTCAGCTTTCCCTGCTTGTCTGGCTCCAAACCTGATGTTACGCTGGCTGGCTCCTTTAAGATCCACAGTCAAAGTTCATGTTTAGCCTCACACCCATCGAGGAGCACATCCCTGCCACCTAGAGCAGCTAGGGGAGCACCTAACACCTGACTCCCCTCCCTGAGATGGGCTCCCTGCTCACAGTACAGGACGTTCTTAGGGTCAGCCTTTGTTCCTCAGTCAACTGCTCTAGTGGGGTAAGGACACAGGGCAGAACGGCATTGATTCAAAGCACATCCGTGGTCCATTTTCTCCATGTGCCTTCAAGATATTATCTGTGAGCTGCTTGTTCCTCTGGCCCCCTTATTGATTTGCCTTAAACTCATCTTGTAGAAAAGAAAATAAAAATAAATTTATTTTCAATTGGGGTCTTTGACATTTTACAAAGCATCCGACATGTGTTTCTTGAAAGACAGAATTCAAAGAGTCAAAGGCAGCTTCCCATCAGAGAAGCCCGAGAGAGACAGTCATGGAGCTAGGGTTTTCCTTTGCTAGGAAGGCATAAATAGACAGGCACAAACAAGGTGATGTCTACAGGTCAAGTAACAGTGCAATCAAGGTCAAGTTTCAGGCTCTGGACATATGCTGGAGTCTGTAAAGAAATACACCAGTTATCCCAGGACTCAGAAGGCAGAGGCAGGAGGATGACAGGTTCAGGATCATACTTAACTATATAATGAGTTCAAGGCCAGCCTGGTTGGCAAGAGACCCTGCCTCAAAAACAGACAAGCAAACGCGCAGGGCATCGCTTTTCCACCAGAGTTCTGTCGATGGCTGTGGGCTCTAGAATTTCGTTTCAGGAGCACTCAGCATGTGATGTTAGCACCGGTTCCGTGTGGAGTCCAAGCACTGAGAAGACAGGCGCCGTGTCCTTGGGAAAGTCCTCCTCTAAGCATCCTTGGTGTGGAACTGTCTCCAGCAGAACTGGCCTTTCTGAATCCCACATTCCTGGGGTCCCCGAAGTTCAGGGCTAGCACATATCCCAGGAGTAGATGCAGAGCTGGGGAGGAAACAAGAAAATCATCAGCTCCAGGAGACAAGGGGCAGCCCCCAACTTCCTCCCATACACATCACACCCAAGAAAACTGAACTTCAAAAGTTTGCCCTGACTCCTGGCTCCGGCTGGCTCTGGTCCCTCCTGCTCCATCCTGCTCGCCAGTGCCATCTGCCTCAGGCCATACTTCCCTTTAAGACAACTTTTTAAAAAATTATTTTAAGACTTTCATAGATGGCTCGGAAAATTTCCCTACACCCTGGGCTCGCTTTCCTGTTATGAACCACTTGCACAAGCAACATGAATTTATCACTGTTACAAGAAAAGCAGCCAGGCATGGCAGTACAAACCTATATCCCAGCACTTGAGAACTGGGGGATGGGGGGAGGAGATGGATAATTCAAAGCCAATAGCAATCAATCTAATCTTTTTTTCAATCCCTTCACCAAGAGTCTAGGTCCAAAACCTAGCGACGACTGGCATCCTCAGTCCATGTCAAAGGGACACACAGTCAGTCACCACGACAGATGTTACCCTTGTGTGCTGCCCTGTCAGCGTTCTTCACTGTGAAGCTACAGTTTGCCAGTCTTGTTTGCTTGGAACACTCTGGAAGGAACCAGCCCACAGTGGGATTCTAGTCCATGTGTGTCTGCAGAGCTTCTACACGAAGGCTCAGGTCATTTCCAGCACGTGTTCCGGACAGTTCTCTGAACGCATGATGATCAGACCCCACAAAATGCTCCTGGCTTTCAAAGGGAAAGGGATTCAAATCCATAACTCCAATTATGTGAACCTGGAAGACATCCTTGTAGGAGAAATGGATGAGACAGGAAGAGGTAAGTGCCTTAGGGAACCTTAAGCTACCCCACAGAGAGAGGGCCTAAGGGGCAGCTCTGGGTTGAGGGGGGATGCTGATTAACAAATGTGATTTTAGTTCTCCAGTTATGCAAAGGAAGTGAAGGTGGTAGGTGACTGCACGCAAATGTAATATCACTGAGCGACACACTTAGCCAGGTTTACAATTGGGCTGGTGAGATGGCTCGGAGAGTAAAGGGGCTTGCTGCCAAGCCTGACCACCTGAGCTGGATCATCAGAGCCTACATGGTAACTCTAACTTTCACTAGCGATTCTCTGACCTCCACATATGCACCAAGACACAAGTCTTCCCCCAACACAAAATAAATGAGTATTTAAAAGAGTGGATACTTTAAGAAGCTAAAGTTTGGCCAGGCCTGGTGGTTGTACTACTAGCACTTGGGGGACTGAGGTAGGAGGATAAACAGAAGTCTGAGGCCAGCCTGTGGAGTGGTCTCTGCAGGGGTCAGGCAGGGAAGCAAACCTTGAAGAGGTGAGAATGAAACTCGGGTCAATTGACCTCATCATCCTCCATCAAGACTTCTAAATAGCCTTATATGAGGCGATTTATTCCCCGTATATTTAAGCCCGGTGTAATTTGGAAAAATGTTTCCTGGTGTGATACAGAAAGCTTAATTTCATTGAAACTTGACTCAGGGTAATGCCATTTCTTCCAAGAGGATGAGTTCTAGAGAGATGTTATCTGTACTGGCTCAGGAGCCGAGGTCTGGCTGGTCTCAGTCATGTAGATAAGGTAGAGGGCCTTTGAGATATTAGCCACCTCTGGTCCTGGTTGTGGACGCTTGGCATGGCCTGGCCCAACAGATAACACAGATCACCAGGCTATTGATAACTTCCAATTCCCAGCTTTCTGAGTGGAAGAACAGTTTTTTCATCTTTCCCATTGGAAAGACAATTCTGTGCACTTACCATTCCTGGTTTCTCTGGAGATCTGTGGGTGCAAGACCCTTCATACTGTGCTCCCCACAAGCCTGGGCTGCAGTATGAGACTGTCTAATGGGTGGCAGGTTTTGTGATACACGTATTTTACTACTGCAGGACAACTGAAAGAAGTGCCAGATTTAGAACTGATTATTTCTCCAGGGAGGCGTGACTCCTTTTGCTAGCAAATAACAGAAAACAAGGTCTGGTGCTGGGGGCACCACGGTGACGGGGGCGGAGTTGACTAAGCCACGACAACTGATGTGCATCTGTGTGCATCTGTGCATCCACCAACGTAGGTGTATGCACAAATCCATAAACACTTCCACACTGTATCTCCACAAAGGCAATCCTACACTCACACTGATGCCCCACGATAACCCAGCACAGCGTGCAGATGTATCATTCTGACCTCTTCTGTTTGGAACCCTCCCTCATGCCAAGACCCAGTCCTTCCATGACCTCTTCTGTTTGGAACCCTCCCTCATGCCAAGACCCAGTCCTTCCATCCTATGTATAACTGTCTTATATTTTGATATTTTCTTCATTCCGGTTCTCAATTGTTGCTGGGCACGGTTGTGGTGCATACCTGTAACCCCAGCCCTCAGGAGGCTGAGGCAGGAAGACAGTGAGTTGGAGGCCTGCCTGAGCTATGTTGTGAGACCCTGTCTCAGAAGAAGAGACGATCAGCAGACTTTCGAGAAGCAATGCCTGAGCTTGCCTGGTGGCTTGTTTATTCTTTCTGTTCCTGTCCCCAACATATATCAGAACATCTTTTACAAAACAACCCATGGCTTTATGAATGTCTACTACGTCTCTTTTTTTTTTTTTTTTTTGCCTGCTTATTTTGGATAGGTGAGATGGGGTGCTAAGACCTCAGCTGCTCCCAAGGCTAAGAGATCTTTAAAACAAAAACAAACAAACAAACAAAAACCTCTTTGCAGAAGGAGAGGGAACAGTCTCTGATCAGTCTAAACACCCTGAAGAGCTTTGTAAAAGAGTTTTTTTTTTCTTTTTTTTTCTTTTTTTTGGGGGGGGTGGGCGGGAGTGGAAGGGTTGGGCTGGGAGAAGGGAAGGTAAGCTTTGGGCGGAAGGTAAAGTAAATAAATTAATCAATGAAAGAAAAGAGATCTTTATGAAATACAAATGCACAGTCTGGACTTAGGAGATTTCCCTCAATACAGCAGAGTCCCCTGTGAAGGTGAGACAGGTTGATGGCCAGCTCCACTGGGCCGCACCTGGTTACCTGACTAGCCTTCAGACTGCCACCCACCTTCCTAACTGTCCTGTAAGAACACTGCTCTTCAAGGACCAATGGAGACACATGGCTGCTAATCCTGGTGGTCAGAGCAGAGGGGTACGCTGATGACCAAATTCAGTGAAAGTTGAGCAGGAGCAAGTGGCCAGCTTACTCCATGGAATGCTCAGAGAAAACGCCCACACACAGCCCTGAGGCATCCTTGCCACCCACACGGAAGGGCTGGAATGGAGAACTAGACTAACCTCCTGCATGTGGATCTGCCCGGGATCATCCTGCCCACGTGACCTCCAAGGCATCTACCCCACTGTCTGTGCAGCCAGGGGAGGTCTTAGGTTAATTGTCTCTCTTCGTTTAAGAAGCAGGTTTGTTTCTTCTCCCTTTGACATGTGTTTCTATAAATAGGCTATACCCTTCAACCTGAACATCTGTGTCCCACAAAGGTTTTTCAAATGTCACAGATGAGTGTCACTGCCTTCCTTCATTCCTGCCCCAATTTTAAACAAGAACCCAGTGTCACCATCCCCATCTCAACCCCCCCCCAGCTCCCACCCCTGCCACCTTCCTGCCCACTTCTTAATTTGAAGTCCCCTGACATCGCCCTTGGGTGTCCTTCTCCTGGCCATAGGCACTCAGGGCCCACCAGAACTGTGAGTAATACATCTGAACAGGAAGGTCCCCAAGTTTATCGCTTTTTAATTAAGCAAGATGAGCTAACTAAAAGTAATTAGAAGTGAGGCTTCAAAGGAGCAGAGTGAGACTCGTACGCTATCACAGAGGCAGGGAGAAACGGGAGGAGGGTAGGATCGCACTATGTGGGCCAGGCTGACTACCTCCTGACCTTCCTGTCTCAGCCTCCAAAGTGCTGGGATGGCAGGCCTGGGCTACCAGGGCCAGCTGAGAAACGGTCTTTGTACCATGCTCATACAGAACGGAAGCCACCCCTCTGCTCTTACATTCTTCACAGTTTTCACTGAGTTTGCAAACATGTCACCTGCTCATGTTCAAGGGCTCCTCGTTCTTCCTATTCCCTTACTTGCTCTTGCAACAACCCTCAGTGGCACTCATTGTTATGGCCCCAGGAAGACTGTAACCCAGCCCAGACTGAGTCTAAGACTTCCTCTCTGACTACTGCTAGCCTCTCTTCCCACTCAGGCACCAAGGGTGGGGCAAGACAATGGACCCCTCTAATACACCCCATTCAAGGACATCTGGTGCTCCTCCACCAGGACAGCACCCACACAAAAACCAGAAAGCAAAGCTTTATGTGTCTGCACCAATTTTATCATCACCATCTTAGCAACCACCCCCTCCCCAGGATCTGGATCTGTAGGTACAGTGCACCTCCAGTCTGAGAAGCTTCCTTGGGGGATGGGGAGTTACAAAGGGACCTTTGGCAACATCTTAAGCACCCATGGGGAGAGTGCTCACTGGCACACAACCCCAGTGGTCCAGCCCTTACTTCCAGGAGGGACTGAGGATGATGGAGACCCAACTTCACCTCAGCATCAAGAGAAATCATTACCAAGATGCCCAACCAGGAGAGATGCAGTGTCCTAAGAACTGTCCTTCCAACATATAACACCCTCCTCTCTCTAGAGGAGCAGCTGAGGCCCAAGGATTGCTGGCAAATTCCAGGACTTTGCCCAGCTTTGGAGACGAGGTCATTGGTGCTGAGTCTCACAGGCCCTAACTGAGACAATGAGTCCACAGTACAGACTCTTCCCTCTCTAAGGCCTCAAACTGGCATCCCAGAGATCTATAGATGAGCATTTGTCTTGCAATGCTGAGAGTGAGCCCATGGCCCCACGCATGCCAGGGATGTGCCCTGCCACTGAGCTATAGGCTCAGACTTTCCCTAATTTTTAAAATGTTTGTTTTTGGAGACAGAGTCTCACTAAGTTGCCCAGGTTGACCATGGAGTGGGTGACAGAAATATGTGTCAGTCCTCAAGCCTTGTACCAGGGCAGGACTGGCATGGGGGTAGCACCCTTTCAGTTTGCTGTGCTTGACTTCCTTGAGGCTACTGTAGTCCAGGAAATTTGTAACCTGGGAAGGCGCCATGAAAAGCCTCCAGGGACACTGCAGGGTGTTTGTAAGTGAACAGACAGACTTATACAAACTTTATCTGTCTGCCACAAACACTGAAACCAAAGGTTCTGGGAAGAGCTCGGTCCCAAAACATCCACAGCCAACTACACTGCCCACTGAGGGGCTATCAGTCCCTGGTCCTTCAGTAAGAGGTGGACCTTCTCTAGAGTCATTTTAAAAGATGGCTTCTGAGAGATACTGGTCATGTATATACCTCAGCAAAACTGCTTTCTTAGAGTTCTTAAATTCTTAGAGCTGAAACACAGCCCAGAGACTACGTTGTCGAAACAATGTACTTTTTTAGGCTTAGCTATTGTCAGCAGCTGGGCCATGGGACCATCGAATACCTTAGGATTTGATGTCTACACAGACACTGGTGGAAGTCAGTTCTGCCGTGTACCATAAAAAGCCACGCCCGAGCTCCAGGCAACATTACTGGTTCCCATCCAATTTATCTAAAACAATGAATTTTGAATCACTGAGACCTGATCATCAGTCTTTCTTCTTTTCCTTGCTGTGTGGAAGGTAGGAGGTGCTGGAGGCCTCATGCCCCTGGTCTCCACCAATGATGGACAGCAAGTTGTACGCAGGCCCTCATGCTGAAAAGCTGTTTTCTGTAACATCTCGTCAAAGGTTTGCTGAAACAGGATGTGATTCATACCGTGTGTCCAATGTCATATTTTCAAGACTGAAATGTTAAAATAAAACTTACATCATTCTCTCAAAATAAACTCAGTGGGATAGAATTCTGATACACAGAAAACTTACATCATCTTTTTAAAATAAACTTAATGGGACAGAACTCTGAAACCTGCCCCTGTCCATCAGCACATCACCTCAGTCCCTGTCTCCTTAAACTGTCAATCCACTCTTCACAATGCCTTTTTATCTTTCTTTTTAGGTTTGTGAGAGGCAGGTGGTGGGGAGGGGAGGTAGAGATAATGGTGCGAAACAGAAAACATCCTAAAGTTCGTTGAGGAGATGGGTTGATCAGGGTGGTACAATCTCCACAAAACCCTCTGTGGGGAGTGAAAGACAGGACCAGACTCGATGTATTGGAGAAGACCCAGCATTGAGCTAAAAAATGAGGTAAGCTAAGCATAAATAGGAAAGTTGCATTGTGTCCACCTCTCTCTCTTTCTCTCTCTCTCTCATGCACACACACACACACACACACACACACACACACACACACACACACACACAGCACCCAGGACAACATGAGCACAGAACCTGAGTCACTGCTTTACTCCACCCCCTGCTCCTCAGCTGCATTTCATGCTCTATAACCATCTTAATTATGTAGTTAGCCCCACATGGGAAAACCTTAAAAAAAATCAACTTGGCTGACATATAATGTACATGCAATAAAATGCACCCACTTAAAGTGACAGTTAGGGGGGCTGAGGAGAGTGTTCAGTGGTCATGAGCACCTTCTGTTCTTCCAGAGGATCTGTGTGGCACTCTCCACAAGCACTCTGGGAGACCCAGGGCCACATGTAACTGTAGCTTCAAAGGACTCAACCCCCTCTTCCAGCCTGTAGGATGTGAGACTCCATTTCTCTCCGGCAAACATCCTGCATAGGCGAGCCTTCACTGCATAAGAAACCGCCAGTCCTGGGAGAGCCTTCGACCGTTGTCTTGCTAAATGGACATCCTGTCAACCTGCCTTTGAAACACTAAAATGTTTACATGCATAGATTAGTGCTGCCCTCGACCCTGGTCCGAGAAGCTTCTCTCTGGAGTGAGCAGCAGCCAAGGCAGAGACTCCTAAGAGTGAAATCTCAGAGACTAAGTGAGTCCTGAGAGTTCAGCCCTAAACAGGACACAGATACCAAATCCCTCCCTGGAGATTCAGGGACCACTGCCAAAGAGGGAAGGAAAGGACGTAACAGCTGAAGGACAGGGAGTTCAACGTGCCATGACATGATGTATGTATTCCTTTGCACGTATGAATTCCCTGCAGCTACAGGTACCTGCTGAAAATTGAGCCAAGAAAATGAGGCAGCAGTCCAACACGATATGAACAGGGGAAGGTGTGGGTGACATGCTGAGGGGGCCTCGGAGGTGGGTGATCTGAGGACGGATGAGATCAAGATGACATCTTCAAAAAAGAAAATATATTCTATTTTTAAAAACAATTTTAAAAGTCAAAAGACTAAAAAAAACTAATTACATGGCAAACTCAGTTTTGTGTCTACATTTTTCTGTATTGAAGGTAAATAGATTTTCTGTTTGGTTACAATGTACATTTAAGAATGCATTGTTTGTGTGATTCAAGCAGAGGAGAGAAAATAAACTAGCAAAGTTTTTCCAGAGTGGGAGCATATTACAAGGCCAGCGACTTGTTCCACATGGTTTTTTGTTTATTTGTTTTGTTTTTGTTTGCAGCTGAATATCCAAAGTCTAGAAACAAGAACTTACACGGTGGCTGTTCACTGCAATCCCCTCCCCCAAATGAGCACTTGTCTCATTGCCTGTAATTTAGAGCCACTTCACCTAAGAACGTGCGTAGAGGCTCAAGGAAGACACATTGATCCTTGGGGATGTAATGACCTTTAAAGGTTTTATGTTTATATTTAAAAACAGAGTCGCACTGTGTAGTCCTGGCTGGCCTGAAACGTGCTGTGTAAACCAGGCTTGCTTCAAACTCACAGAGATCTGCTTGTCTCTGCCTCCCGAGTGCTTGGTTTAAAAGTGTATGCCACTACACCTGGCTGTGATACTGATTTGTACCTCTCATACATAAAAGCTACTATTATCTGTTCTCCAAAAACTTAAGACTGAGAAGACTTAATCATCCTGATTCGACCTTCCCCTGAGTCGTTTGCCAGGTGTTTGTGCGTTTAATGAGATGTAATTTGATTTTTAATGTGATATAATGGGTTCCTAAAACATTCTCCTTATTTTCGGGCCTGTCATGGTTAAATTTTAAAATCAAGTACGAAGTGTAAGTGGGCTGGGATAAAAGCTCAGTAGGTAGACTGCTGCCTAGCATGCCTGAGGCCCTGGCTCCATCTCCAGCACTATGTAGACCATGCGTGCTGGGCCTGTGCCTGTAAATCCAGCACCCGGCTGCTGGAGGCAGGAAGATCAACGCATTCAAAGTCATCCTTACTTGTGTAGCAACTTTGAGAACAGCCAAGGCTTCTTGAGACCTGCTTAATAAAGAAAGAGAGATCGAGGGGGAGGATTCGTAAAGGCAGAAATAAGAGGTTCCTTCCCAAAGTTAACCCACAGTTCATCTGCTCCAAAAATCCCTGAAATGTGTTGAGTCCTTCAAATTTATATGCTCTACAACACGGGCACAGAAAGCTCTAGACACATGCAATCTTGAAACAGTGTTAAAGTTTTTTATATATTCATTAACAAGTAATTATTTATTCTGTGGATTCAGTAGGCATGCACGTGCCCTGGTGCACATAAGAGATGACAACTTGTGGAACTCGTTTCTCTCCTTATCCCCCTCTCCCCCCTGTGAGTCCAGCCTCTGCTTCCCAAGGGCATTAAATTAAATTAGAGGTATTAACTAAAGGAATTAAATTAGAGGTATTAACTAAAGGAATTTTTTTTTTAATGTGCTACTCTGCTTGTTGTTCTAAAAAAAAAAAAAAAGAAGTCATTTTAGAGTAAAAAATATATTTTTTTACCAGTGAGTAAATTTTTAGTTATTTTGTTTGTGTAAGTGTATGTATATGTGTGTGTATTAAATATATATATATGCTTATTGGACATTTTAAATCTTTTTTTAAAACTGCTTGTTTTCATCTGCCCCTGAGGCTCTTATCTTTTAAATATTCATGTGTTTTTGAGTCCCCAACAAGTATCAATTGCCACAGCCCATCGACTCAGCAAAGGTTAAAAGAATGAAAGCCAGGGAGGTAGCATCCTTTTCCTATTGTTCTTGCTTATCAGACGCCTTACATTGCCTTGTGGTTTACAGCTTTACAGATCTATTCTATTTTTTCATCTGGAGCTTGCCTCACGATTTATCCTTAAGTCAGATAAACATCTCTAGACCACCACAGTCCTCACGATGGAGCCCAGAAGCTCATGCATGCCAGGCAAGCTCCTGGCCACTGGCCGCACCCCAGCCACGAAACCTGGAGTGGAGGTTCCTTTTCAGCACTTCTGGTTTTTAAGAGTATCTTAGAGCCATGCAGAATGATGCATGTCTGTAATCCCAAGACTCAAGGTGCTGAGGCAGGAGGATCCTGTGTTTAAGGCTGTCTTCGGCTACATAAGAATACCAACTCAAGAAAAGAACGTTGTTAGTAAAGTTTGCCAATGTATCATTTGGTTAACTTTGGGAATATTTACATGCACCATCATTGCCACCATCACTGTCTACAACAGCTATCTGGGTTAAGGAAGGCTGCTTTTGAGATCTAGCATCCAGGGTATCTTCATTCACCCCATACCTCCCCTCTGTCCCTGAGTCTTTACTGGAGTGACTGGAGGATTTGAAGCTCACATTCCCCAACTCTTATCATATCTATAGTCTGTCTGTCTGTCCGTCTGTCTCTGTGTCTCCCCCTCCCCCCCATTTGTGTGTGATCCCCTAAAACAAGAGTTATAGAAGTAGTGAGCAGCCATGTACCTGCTAGGAACCGAACCTGGGTCCTCTGCAACCTCTGCAAGAGCAGTAAGCTCTTAACTGCTGAGCAACTTCTTCAGCTGTTGTTTTGTTTTTGAGCTAGGCTCTTGTATAACTTAGGCTAACCTTAATTTCAATATGTTGCTGATTAAAAACCTTGATCTCCTAATCTTCCTGGCTCCACCTCCAGAGTGCTGAGATTATATATGCATGTACTACCACACTTGTTTTTGAGGTCCTGGGAATAGAACTCAGATTTCATGCATGCTAGGCAAACAGTGTATCAATTTATGTACACCAGCCCAATTAGTGAAGATGTTAAAAAAAAAAAAAACAAAAAACTCAGTCACCTAGACAATGAACTTGGGTAACATAGGCACCTCTCACACAAGCAGTTGGAAGGTAAGGGAAAGATTATTCTTTGAAGTGGCTGGAACATGTATACTGAGGGTTTGAAATTCGAGCTCATACCGTTTTGTGATTTCGAATTGTAAGCCCCATTTCTATTTTTCTTCGGGAGCTAAAAGCCAGCTTTACCCTGTCATCGGAGAATGACATTTAGAAACTGCTAAGACACCAGGTGTCTAGCATCTACAACCATTCAGCACACCCTAGAATGGAAAGCAGAGAGATTTTGCACAGCTTAGAAATTATTTTCTTTTAAAACTCGGCAGGGTGGACAGCATTGCTTGTGAGGCTATCAGTCTAGAACTAGGCAGGATCCTTATTAAATTTTTTAGGGTCTATTAATTGTACAAAATGTAGGTATGATTTCCCAGTTTTTAAGAATAATTTTCCAAGTTTTAGACCACGAACATGTTTCCTTGATACCTATTTTGTTCGTCTGACTGCTTGCTTGTTTATCTGGGAGACATTTCTCACTATGTAGTCTAGTCTGACCTCAAACTTGCAGCCATTTTGCCTCCACCTCAGGAACCCTGGGGTTTGGGGTTTAAGTTATCACACCCAACCTTCCTAGACTATTTTTATAACCTATTTTCCATGAGCCAATTAACATTTTAAAAATGAATTTGAGGGCTGGAGAGATGCTCAGTGACTAAGAGCACCAGCTGCCTTGCAGAGAACTTGGGTCCCAGTAGTCACACGGCAGCTCACAAATATCTACTCCCCAAATTTCAGGACACCCAATTCTTGCTTCTGGCTTCCTTGGGCCCCAGACACATAGAAAAATACATACATGCAGACAAAATACCCAGACACGTAAAACAAAAATTAAAAACAAAATTTAAATGAATGTAACTTGTAAATCATGCAGGCTCAATCAAAAGAAAAAAAGTTAAAATCAATCATAAGAAAAGAAAGCAAAAATTATTTAAAACCTCATGTTCATGTGACTGTGCTTTGGGGCAGACCTCCAGGGAAAGACATTTTCTACGGAACAGTTCCATGAAACTTGCTGTTTGTTGCTCATGGAGATATTGAGACCGTCATCTTTCAGGACAGCAGAAAGGGGTCACCTCTTTACTTTGTCTACCAGGAAGCTCAGAAGCAGACCCATCTCTTATCAAGTGAGTGGACCTTTTTCTTTGAGAAACTACAGATAGCCTTCCCATCAAATCCATCTTATTTCATTCCCTGAATTCTTAACATCCAGTTACTTTCTGGTTATCTTTCAACCATTTTCAGTTTCTGCACTACTAAGTCATACCCATGATGGAAGGAGAGGGGAATGGGTAACTGATTTCTTCAATCGTTACACGCTCTTTTGGGGTGGTGTGGGGGGGGCATTTGTAGGTGCATAGGTAGAGGTCAGAAGACAACTTGGTGTCATCCTCAGACGACTGACCACTTCTTTGGAAGCAGGGTCTCTCCAACTGGCCCAGAGCTCACCATTTAAGCAGGCTAGCCAGCCAGTGAGCCCCAAGGACTCCTCCTGTCTCCACTTCCCCAGCCCTAGGATTATAAGCACAAACCATCATGCCTGACATTTCGACCTGGGTTCTGGGCATCAAACTCAGTTCTTCCTGTTTGTAAAGCAAATGCTTTGCTAACTGGGCCATCTCTCCACTCCAACATCTCTCCTGTTGCACACTCCTACCCATTAAAACAACCCTGTTCTCTTTCTAGCAGGTTATGGCAACAAAATCAGTGTATAAAAGGATTTATAATAAGCTTGTGTCTATGAACCCAAAACTTTGCATTCATGGCCTACAGGAATCTAAGGACACAGGAAGGATGCTCATATAAGGTACACACTCCACTATGGGACATAGACAGCACCTTCCTTCTGGTCTTAAACATCTGTGCCTGGCCTCTGTGCCCATCCCAGCACTGAACCCCACCTCTACTACCAAACCCTCCTGAGCATCTACAACTATGGAAGGACATCCTTCCTTCACTCCATCCCTCCATCATCCTTCCAGCACCATCCCACTCCCTACCTCTGGGTCCCTCGAGGATGCTGGCTCTTGAAATGCGAGTCTGGTTTCAAGAGAGATCACAGTCAATTTCCTGCTTGGCTGCATGCAGCCTTTCCCTCTCAACAAATGTTCAGATAAAACTGGAAAGCCGGTTGGGACCAAGATCGACACTAACTTCCCCCACACTGTGTTATCTCTGCTGAGTCTCTGACGAGATCAGCCCCAACACCACCAAGCAATGACTATAAAGAAATAAATGCAGGTATCACATGGTAATGTTTACTGTACATGCCTCTATTACCTGGAGAAAGGATTTGGACTCTCTCTCTGTTATCTGATGAAGTGTCAAGGACCACCATGCCCACCCGTGCCTAGAAGTATTTACTTCCCTTCTCTTTGTTTCCTCATCTCCTTGTGGGGCTGTGATTCTGTGGTACCAAGGGGTGTCAGTCACATACAAATACCAGGTATGGAAGATGGTATGACTATCAAGTTACTGTGATAGTACCCAGAAGGAATGGGACTCAGCCAGTGCCGGCAGACGGTGCTGCCTGGCCATATCAGCGTGTCTAAGTTTCCAGAGCCCATCACGTCTGTTGTTCGCAGGCTGTCAGTGCTGAACTATCTTCTTTGTACAGAAGCCAGTTTCACTATGTAAAGAGAAGAGGCTTTGCTTCCTTTCTGTTTTATTTTGTAGAGAAACGTTGCTTTATGGTGATAGAATGTTGCCTTAGTTTAATTCTTCTTTCTTTGTCCTTCCTTCCTTCACTCATTCATTCTTTCTTCCTTCCTTTCTTTCTTTTCTTTCAAAGAATGAATTGGCTGATTACAGCTATACCACCCATGCCCCTAAGGGTTATTTTCCTCTTACTTCTTGTGTGTGTGTGTGTGTGTGTGTGTGTGTGTGTGTGTGTGTGCCTGCCTGTGAGTGGAGAGGATAGGAGTATCATGAAGTGCATGTGGAGGTCAGAGGACAACTTAGGGTCAGCTCTAACCCTGTGGATCCTGGGGATTAAATTCAGGTCATCAGGCTTGGAAGTTAGTATTTTTACCCGTCTCACTGAGCTCTCTATAAGTGGTGAGGATAAAAGATAAGAAAAAGGGAAAGAAAAAGAAAATAAAAGAAACATCAGAGTCTGAGAAAAAGAAACCACCCACAGCCCTTCTTTGTCCTGCACAAACCATTCTGCCTTGACCTCAGTCTCTCCTTCTGCTACATGATTCTCTTTCCCCACGTGGCCTCCATGGATGCTGCCTTGTGACTGGTTGGGGCACTTTCCTGAATTTTTCTGTAAGTCTTCTGGCCTGTCGCTTGGATGGGGAGCTTTGTTTTGTTTTGCTTTTGTTTTTGAGACTGGGTTTCATGTGGCCCAGGCTGGCATGGAACCCTATGATCATCCTGCCTCCATCTCTGAAGTCAGGTATTTCGGGTAGGTATTTGGCTTAAGTGATGTTAGGAACAGAATCCAGGTCTTTGTGTATACTCAAGGCAAGTACTCCCCTTACAGACTCTATCCCAGCCTCTCAGCCTCTTTATTCTGAATGGCACTTTTGTCTGAGTGGCTTTTTGTTTGGTCCTTTTCTTTTAGTTACTTCCCAAGGGACACATTAGTCTTTACCCAATAGATAATAAGCCTGTCATGAGCATTTTAAACCCATACTGATTTTCTTCTAAATTGAGTCCTTTCAGTTAGTACGTTTAAAGCAAGAAATGTAATCATAATTTTTTTTCTGGTGTAAATACAATATACAGTGGAAACACCTCAGATATGCCCCCCTAAAAGTGCACCTATCATATGAGGACAGCTTTTAGCTCTTCCCTCTTCTGCCTTACAGCAGGGTGCAAACTTACCTTCATACAAGTGAGACAGAATTCTGTTTGCAAAGGTGTCCCTGCTCCCATAGCGAGAGAAGCAGACTCTGCATCCCTGGGGACTGACAATGCCACCTAACCACAATCAGCTGCTTCCAGAGCCCCTCTGTCCTCTTCCTTCACTGTGGTTATTGTCCTGTGTGTTCTATAAGCCCCCAAGTCTCACTCTTGTGGTTTCTACTCATTTCCATGAAGCCCTCACGTATGTGAGAGAAAAAAAATCATTTTTCTGATATTAATCTTTTTCTCTGCCTGACTTCTGGTCCCTGACTGCTGAGTCTAAAAAGGTAGAGAGCAAAGGGGGAAAGATTTTTGTTTTTTAAACAGAACAAAAGCCCTGCCTCCCCTGCATAGTCCTATTTTGCCATCTTAGAAAATGAATAAACATTTGAAAGACAATGCATATTACCTTTAAGCGACCTCTCTACTTTTGAGACCAGAAACCCCCTAGTTCTGCATCCTTTGTTCTGATCACTCAGTCTGCATATTGGAAAGCAAAGTTATGTTTACAGAACAGTGTGATGAGTAGGGGAAACAGAGTCATAGACACCAGATGGTCACATGACCTTGGGTGCATGACCTTGGTGTGACAACCTTCCTCACCCTTGTTTCCTCACCTTTGAGATAGAGGTGGCCGGGAGAGTTTGCTCCACAAGACTGTGCACAGTCTCTATAAAGTCAGATACTGACTGATCTGGGGATGTGGCCCAGTTGGCAGAGCGTCTGTCTAGCAGGCTGGAGGCCCTTAGTTCTATCAGCATCACAAAAAGCAAACGTGGTGCCACACGACAGCAGGGAAAATCAGAAGTCTGAGGTTGCCCTCAGCTACATATAGAATTTGGGGCCAGCCTGGGCTACATGAGACCCTGCTTCACACAAATAAACGAAAGGCACAAGAAGGGCTGAGGACACGCCAAGCCATAGTTGGTGTCCAATTAAACAGGTCCAGTCAGAACAGAAACTTTAATTTTTATAGGGAAATCTTGGTAGCCACAATTTTGTAAATTAAAATTCTGTTTGTATATTACACATTTAAGATGTTAAGGACTGTATCTAAGAATACAGAACTGTAAGTTACAAGCTAAAATGCATGATGTAACCAGACTCCAGTGGACAATTCCAAAACCACAGTCACACAGGCAGCCCTAGCTAAACTGAGCAGGTCACAAAAACCAAACAAAAAGACACAAATCCAGGAAGGGGAATTTTAGGGAGGAGGGGTCTTAACAGGGATCTGGGAGAGCTCAGAGATGATGGGGTGAGTGGAATCAGAATACACCTATACATGTGTAAAACGGTCAAAGGAAAACACGTAATGAGACTGGTGTTTTAAATGAATAAAAGGCCACAGTTGTGGTCACTATCTCATTCTCCATGTGCAGCTGGCTAGTGGAGTGCCATCACCCTGCTTTGGAGGTATTCCCGTTACTGAGCCATTTATTTTTAGCAGAGCCAGCTCTTCTCAATGTCATAAAAGCACAGCCAGAGAGGAGACTCATTAGATACCCTTTTCCAGGCCCCCAAAAGCTATTTCCAACCCGGCTCCACTCAGCTTCATTAGCGAGACTGTAAAGTGTCTTCCTGAGTATTTGGGCATTTGATTTATGAACACCAGCTAAAATGAACGCTTTGCTTCCAGAGGGAATCGAACAGCGAGCGTCTCTTCTCCAACAGCGTAAACAACATTATGCTCTTCTGGGCCCTGTGGGCACTGGTAGTGACCACTTCCAGAGGCCTGAAAAGGAATCAGAGAAATGGATTTTTTTATGTCTCACAGGTCACAGGAAACCCATATTCCAGGGCACTTCTGTAGCTGACAAGGCCTAGAACACACTCACGGGAGAGTACAGACACCAGGGTTCGGCAGAGGGAAGGACCAAGGTCCCATAGATAAGTGGCAGAGCCGAGATGCCAGCAGATGCGGCCAATTCCTTCTAATGCCCTCCCCAACCCCAAGGAGAGATGGGCATCCCAAATCCTAGACAGTCGCTCTGAATAAGCAAGCAGGCCCAGTCACATCACATTAACAGTTCCAGTCGCATCTTCTCCTGTGGCTAGATACCATCCAGTGGGTTGCATAGGCAGGTCCCTGTCCTCGATCCCCACTTCATCTTCCCATCACAAGATTTCTGAACGTGAGAAAATGGGAGAATTTTGTCTTTGCCATCGACTCCCATCCACATAAGTACAGGGAGCTAGATGGTGCACCCTCATGAGACCCCAGTCCTGACCTGAGCCCTGAGGACATAGCGGCGGCAGATATGGAAAATGGATGTCCCAGGAGCCACAGTACTAACACTGAGCACTCCGAACAGGCTTGCTGACACCATAGAAGGGGAAGCAGAGAACAGAAAGTTCGGCTCCGGGTCCTATTGCAGCTTGCTTCTGTTGCTCTTCACCCCAGGAGCTGTTTTAATTAACACTCAAGACAGTGGAGTTCTGGAACTCCCAGCTCCTTCCTGGAGGAACCAGGTCAAGTCCAAACCGCCCCTCATTATCCTCCTTCCCACGGCAGAAAATTGCCTCGCCTCTTGGGAGAGAGTGAGCCACTATTCGATTTAAATTGATTTCCACAGTTGGCTGGCTGGCTGGCGTCAGTCCCCTGGCAGACAAGTTGAGGGGTGAGAGCAGACTCCCAAAGACAAATGAGAAAGCATCTGAGCGGATTGTGGCTGGGAAGGGGCTGGGGCCTTTAGAAGCCTACGGAGTGGGCTCGAAAAGGAGCAAAGACACTTCGCGTCAGGGCACCGTGGCTGAGATGAAGATGAAATGAACGGCAACGTTAGTGCTGACCTTGCCTATGAGCTCTACACACTGCAGCCCTATAACCGCCGCTGTTAGTTCCATCCCTGCAGCTCAGAACAGGCTGGCTGTCCAAGAGCCTGTCCTGTTCTGTACTTTGTGCTCTGCAAGCCCTTGAGCCTCAAGCCAGACTTGGACATTTGTCCTAAACCTCCTCACATTCACCACCCAGGCCCAAGCTGGCTCTGTCCAACATGACTGCTTCTATCTTAAGCATCACCCATGTGAGGTTTGCCTTCAAGCCCCAGAGGGGTCCCAGCTGATACAAAGGTAGGTAAGGAAGGATCTGAGGTCAGGAAGAAGCCATGGGTGTAGCAATCTAGAGCCCAACCTGTCTGGCATGAAGAAACAGAAGACTATGTGTATTGTGCCTCAGGCCAAGGAAACTAACACTCAGAGATACAGCAACTTTGCCTTGGTCACACAGCTCTAAATACTCAAGCAGGAATCAAACTCTACTTATTTCTGCAAAGGCCGAGTACCAGGCTCCAAAGGAGAAGCTGGGGTCAAAGGAGAAGCTGGATTCAAAGGAGAGAGCAAACAGTTCTGCTCCTACACACACACACACACACACACACACACACACACATGCACTGGCTGTGAAAAATACCCAGTTAATGCTAGACCAAGGGCATTAATGAAAATGAAGGACCTTGGCCCCATTACCAGGAAAACTGAAAAGATTCTTTGGCTTGGAAATACAGAGAACTGCACCAAATTAAAGAATAAATAAAAATAATAAATAAAATAAATAAATAAAAACAAAAACAAATTAAAGAATAAAATAAAAAGTGCCCGAATCAATTTAAAGAAGTTTGTAAACACCACCCCAAATAATGAAGAAATACAGAAACATAAGTGGAGGACTTGGGACCTAGATTAGTGGTAGAGTGCTTGTCTAGATTTGACCCCCAGTATCCAATAAAAGGATAGGAAAATGAAGGAAAGGAGGCAGGCAGGGAACTGACCTCAGAACCAATCACTTCTTTGCCTGAACAATGGGTCATAAAAGACATGATGACTGAATTTCCTGTGGCCCCAGGTGTGTGCAGGTGAGCCTGAGGTGGTTCCAGGTGTGTGCAGGTAAGCCTGAGGTGGTTCCAGGCGTGTGCAGGTGAGCCTGAGGTGACTCCAGGTGTGTGCAGGTGAGCCTGAGGTGGTTCCAGGTGTGTGCAGGTAAGACTGAGGTGGCTCCATGTGTGTGCAGGTGAGCCTGAGGTGACTCCAGGTATGTGCAGGTGAGCCTGAGGTGGCTCCAGGTGTGTGCAGGTGAACCTGAGGTGGTTCCAGGTGTGTGCAGGTGAGCCTGGAGGCATTGATGTGCAGCCTTTTCATAGGGTTATGCACAGAGCAAGAAACTGAGATACCTACAGCCAGCTGTGGGTCTGCAGTTATAAACAGGATAACTGGCTGGGCATCCTAAAGAACCTAAAGGTGTTTGGGTTTTTTTCTACACAGCCAACACCTCTGAAGCCCAGGCAGGGCAAAATAAAAAATCCTTTGACTCTGCTCATCACAGAGTCTTAAATTATGGGTCTGAAATAAGCCTGCAAAGACTGTGTTATTTAACTGTAGACACTTTCCCCCAGGATCCTCTAGAAAAGGTCCAGAACTCCAAGGATCAAAGACTGGATCTGATCACTGTCACATGGAATTGCAGCTTGGCCACATTTGGGTTCTTGTTCAATCTTGGCTCATTGGGGAAGTACCCTGTCATGAGCTATCTTAGGAGAAAGGTTTGTCTTCTTCCTCTCCCCATTGCCTTGGCAACACCTCCACAGTCCCCTGGGAAAACACCTAGGCCTGATTCCAGGCTTTCCCACAGCTTCTCACCAGCCTCCCCCTCTAAAGACTCAACTCCAAATACACCTCCTCAGTGAAACAAGTGAAGTCACAAAGTTCCCCACCCCCACCCCAAAGAGCCCCAACTAGCCAGGACCCCACCCGCCCTAGGCCCAAGCGTGTGCTCTCCTGCTAACATGCTGGCAGCATTCAGCCACTAACACTTAGAATTGCTCAGGCCACCCCTTAGCATCAAGTGTAGCCAGGAGTGGGGCTGCTGCAAAGTACTCGGAGAGGTTTAGAACAAGGAATCTTCCCACAAAGGGCCTGAGGTTGCTTACCCATCTACATCTCTTGGTTCACCCTGTAGTAATAGTCTGTGATGGAGCCCTAAGCCAGGACACAACGGAGAGAATTAGTAATGACAGTGGGCCAGTCAGTAGGACTGAAGACTGGGTTAGGTAAGCAGTGGTGGGTGACGACTCTCCTAACAGCACACTGTTCAGGTTGGCTCTCTGGAAACCAGCTTCCTCATATTCAAAGTAAAGATATTGTAAGGACCTACTAAAGCAACCCAGGTAGCCAAAATCACTAACTAATATCTAACTACGTAGACAGGTACACAGCTCAGATAAGGCAAGGGCTGTGCAGGTGAGTCACCCTAGGACTGACCTCTAGCCCCACCGTCCTTCTGACCTATTGCATTGTCCTGTCAGTCTTTCCCCACCATCCCAGAACACACCTGCTAAAGTGAAGAATTAGGTCAAGGATTTTATCCAACCTAGTTGTGTGAGGAAGGCCAGGTTAACTCCAACTCATACCAGCCATACCAGCCTGCCAGCCTGCCTGCCTGCCCACCCACCCGTCTGTCCGTCTGTCCGTCTATCTACCTACCTACCTATCTGTGTATCTACCTACTTATCTACCAATCTGTCTATCTATCTGTCATCTATCTATCTACCTGTCTACCTAGCTGTGTATCTACCTACCTACCTATCTAGTGTATGGAAATAGGGAACAACTTGAGGGAATTATCTCTCACTTCTCACCGTGTGAGTCTTGGGGGGTTGAACTCTTCAGGCTTGGTTGTAAGCACTTTTACTGGCTGAGCCATCATACCAGCCCCATACCACGCACCTCTTAAACAAATGTTGAGGATGTATAGAATCTGTACTGATGACTAGAATGCAAATTTGGGGCAAGTTTCAGATTCACCCCATCGCCAACCCCCAACTCCCACCAGAACTACTGACTAGCACTAACATTCCGTCAGGATCCCACCCAAAAAAGCCCCAGGTCATAAATATGTCAAGAGTCATGGAAAATGAGAAAAGGGAAAAACAGAAAACAAAAAACCAGCCCTACCCCCTCCTCCAATCATTCCCAGAAAAGACAGCCTCACAAGGCTTTGCTCCCACTGCGCAGCTTCCGGCAAGCTCCTGTTTGCGTAGCCAGTGAGAAACAGAACCCGTGCGATCTCCCTTTCGTACCCCCACTTGCTTGTTCTCTTATGACGACGGGCGGCTTAGCTGAGTTTCACAGCATCCTCAGAACGTGCCAGTGGGCTGGCTGCGACTCTCGGGGTTCGGTCTATCATCACATCTTGGTTGCGACCACAGAGAGATTCTGTCTTTTTTTAAATCCTCAGTTCAAAGGCGGGTGATTCGTCAGGGCTGAAAGGTTCCGGATCGCTACTGTATATGACCATAACATCACTATAAGGCCCCACGGCTCAGCCTCCGACCCCACTGGGTGCAAAGAAAATTCCCAGGTACTTTACCAGACACTCAGAGCACCATCCTGTTTGGGACACAGTCATTTGGCACTCAAGTTTCTCAGCCCACAGCAACAGAGCTTTGAGCTTCTGGAAAGGAAAAATGCATCCAAGAAGGATGATACACCATGACTCACACCACTGAGAGCTGGGAGGAGGAGGAGGTGGGAACTGGATTGGCTTTATTCACACCCGACCTGAAACAAAGGTGGTCAGTGTAGGTCAGTGTCACTTCCTGTGGCGTTGCTTCCATGACTGAGGAGAGCAGCTTGGAGGGATGGTTGTCACACCGTGTGAGTATGTTCTAGCCTAACCTGTCCTGCAGATGTGATGGTTGCACTTGCAAAACTGGGAGCTGGGGAAGGGGAGCCAGGTGGGTAGATCCCCGCAGCTCGCTGGCAGCCAGTCGAGCTTAAAGGCTAAGTTTCTAGTCAGTGAAAGACCCTGGCTAAAAACAACCCAAAAAGTGAGTGATACCAAAAGAACAAAATAGGAGGTTACTCCCTGGTCTTCACATGTATAAATGCACACACACACACAAATATATAAATGTATATAATATAAATAATAAATTATAAAAACTTTTAAGGAAGTATTAATCTACTTCCCCTCTAAGATCTTGTTATAAATATCAGACTTCCTCAAATTTGTGACCAGCCTCAAAGTCATGACCCTCCTGCCTCATCCTCCTGAGTGGCAGGATTCTAGGCATGTGCCAACCTTCCAATTAGTACCTCTCTAACTGCAGTGTCTCTGGGCTCCCAAATTCAACCTAGTGAGCATCTATATGAAATTAAGTCAATGATCCAGACAGAGGCTAAAGATGAGCCAAATGCAGTTCGAGCCTAGGCTGATGTGTGCAAGCTTCCAAGCCTCCACACTGCCTGGCTTTGCACAGGCCAGGGTTCAGAGATAGGTTTCAATTCACACGCCAGATGAGATGATATTAACCACAGATGGTGGTGAGTTCAGATACAAGTCTGAGCATATCTGAACCCTGCAGAAATAAGCACAGAAATTAATTAGTGATGACTGTCAAGAAGACATGAATGGAGTCATCCTAAGTGTGTTATGTCATTTTAGTCTCTGGTGTAGACAATCTAAAAATTTCCTTCTCCCAACCCCCAAACCCCCCCAAGACTAAGTATTTGGAGGCAGGAGATCAGATGTGTATAGGCAGAGGCATTCTGCATACCAGCTTTCTGTGAATACCTTCATCCTTCTCACTCCGTTTTCTATTGAAAGCACCCAGTCACCATCAATGCTCCCACCCAGGAAACAGAATCAAGATCCCATTTGTCTTGATGGATTCATTTCGATACAACTTCACTCAAGAGCTAGCCGCTTCCTGATTTCACATGTTACCATCAAAGACAGGGGCCAGGGCAGAGGGTGTATGTGTGTGTGTGTGTGTGTGTGTGTGTGTGTGTGTGTGTGTGTGTAGGGGGTGGGGCCTCCTCTGCAGTAAGCTGGACTGAACTTCCCCAGGCAAAAAGCCATTCTAGGATGACAATGTTAGGCTCCAGCAGCCAACAGAGGGGTCATCCTGGACTGCCTCCTGCCTGCCCCTCCCCATGGACTCCACTGCCATCTCTGACAAAGGTAAACACAGAACCCTATACTGCAGAAATAAAAGGCAAGGCTCAGAAACAACAGTGAGTGGTGTGGCCTTGGTCCCTCAGCAGAGCTCTAAGGACCAGCCTCATGCTGACCTGGGCATGTCTTTTCTACTGCAAAGCGTTACCCTAGGCTACTTGCTGCAGAAGGGTCCCAATTCCTTCTCCCAAGGGGAGGGAGGACCAAGGGATCATATCACAGGTTTGAGCAACCCCAGGATCAGGACAAGGGCTGTGATTGTCATTTGACTGCTATGCACCTACCGGAGAAGGGGCCATGTTCTAGACCATTTGAGATCGGGGCAAGGACTGAGGGTTCTGGATCCTCCCCAGAGGTTTTCATGAGTGACTGCATGCTCTTTACAGGGATTCTCAGAGTGTCTGAAGAGCAGCCCATGATATAACCAGTACATGGTTAAATCCTACCTTGGTCAAACTCCACTATTGGTCAGAACACAGATGCACTGTGTTCTTTCATTCAAAAAACTGTGCCCAGGCCTGCAGCCATGCTCTGAAAATGACAATGCATTGAGACCTTTATGCCACTCAGACGAAAATCAATAATGTGTTTTAATGTAATAAAACAGAAAAAGCAACCCTGCTACACCAAAAAGACAGACCAATCCCACATAAGCCCCAGTGGCCAGGTGCAAAAGAACAAACACTCCATGGTTCCCTTTGTCTAAAATCCAGAAGAGGTAAAGCTGACCAACAGTAATAATGGGCAAAATGGAGCTGAGCTTTCAGTAGATGGGAAGGAGCTCAGAGAGACTTCTAGAAGGAAGAAATATTCTATTCTTGACCTGCATGGTTATTATGTAACTGCACGTTATTCCTAAAACAAAACAACAGTAAAGTTTGAAGTAGCTGGCAAGATGGCTCAGTGCATAAAGGTACTTGGCACTAAGCCTTACTGAGTTCAATCACGAGGACCCACATGGCAGAAGGAGAGAATCCACTCCTACAAGGTATCCTCTGGCCTCCTGCACAAGAAAGTCTGTGCTTTTCAGTCTTGCTCATGCTTGTCTATGCCCGCAGAACTTCCCTTCTCACACAGAGGGATTAGCAATGGGGGTCTCAGCCGTCCCGCAGTGCCTGGGTTTGTTAACTGGGATGTTAAACTGTCCTATGAAATATGACGCTGGGGATGCTAACAATCCGATGGTATGTCCCAGTGCCTTCAGTGGACAGTCCTCCTGCCAGCCAGGAGCCTCTGAGCCATGGCAGATGGACCAGCCCCTTTCCACTGCTTGTTTATCAACCAAGGCTCCAAGGAGGAGGATCCATGGGGTGACCAGAGCCACATATAGTGCATGAGGTCATTGCTGGGAACTGAACATGTGGTCAGTGGCAGAAATGGCGTTTAAGATCCAGGCTTGGGGGTGACCTAGTTTTTAGACCTGTTGTTGGGACAGGTTGTTGATGGTTCCCAGCCTCTTTCCTTTGCCAGTGGGGGTATAGGGAGCCCAAAATAGAAGCCCCTCCCCAAAGCCACAGCAGACAAGTGACTAAAAAAAGAAGGCTGGGGAGGAGGGATAAGCAGCACTGGGTAGGCTCAAGAGCAAACGTCTCTCTCTTTGCTCTGAAGCATAGCTGAGAGACGGTGGTGGTTCACATTATACCGGTGGCAAAAGTACCAGGCGCCAAGTACAAGAAAGATGTCTTTCTTGTCCACAGTAATGACACCAACATGTCCTCAGTCAAAAGTTCTCTTGTGACAAAACCCACACTCTACAGTTAGACACTC
Organism: Micromys minutus; assembly: GCF_963924665.1. Taxonomy (NCBI): domain Eukaryota; kingdom Metazoa; phylum Chordata; class Mammalia; order Rodentia; family Muridae; genus Micromys; species Micromys minutus. Next base: position 48,462,176 of record NC_137971.1, read on the forward strand.
AGCATGGAGCATGGCCACAGGTAAAGTGATCACACCTACTTCTAAGCAGATTCCTCCATCTTCAGAAGAGCAGTTTCCAAAAAGCCACCATGTCACCTCAAATCTCCCACCCCTCACCTACCATACACCAGGACTAGGAATGCTCACTCAGGCCCAGCATCTCTCACGTCCTGCCTTGTCTTCCTGTTTCCTGCCATTGCTTTTTGGGTGTGTTTCCCATACTGCGTACAGAGGACCATGGCACGGAAATTAAGGTCCCATCACCCATTCTTTCCTGAGTCTGGGCCCTTGTACCTGCCACCCCTGGCTGCTAGAATTCTCTTCCTCCAGAAACCCAGGGGCTTTTCCTGAAACGTACACATCTCCGTTTCTTCCCATCCCCTTCTCTAGTCCTGAAAGACTGGCACACAGCATCTTCTTCCTTAATTTGTTTGCTGTCTGTCTCCCCAGAATTGACTGTGAGAAGCACATCAGGAAGGAAATCTTGTCTGTTTCGATTAGTGTCGTCACCACTGAGAACGGTACCTGATGCAGAGTGAATAACAGACATTGGCTCCACAAGCTGCTGAACAAACAGAGAATCCAGGCTGCAGCTTGCTCTGGGACTACAGAGCTGACCTCCCACTATCCTCACTCAGAACAGGACTACAGGCGCTTGTGTGTCTCTAAGAGGGATCCCATGTCCCCTCAGATCTGAAGCAAGTAGTATCTTACCTTAGCGATTATCTAAGTCCCACATAAAATCCACATCACTAAAGCCATGCAACACAGAAGGGGCCAGAACCTCTCGTCCTAAACCCAGGGATGCCTATCATTTAGTTTTGCTCTCTCTTTCTCTCTGACATTTGCTATTTACAGACTTAACAGTAAACATAGAGACTCTGACCCTGGGAGAAACTGAGTCAGAGAAAATCCTGGAGAAAGGGGTTGGGCGGAGAACACAGATGGCATGGAGTATGGGGACTCAAGCATGTCTGGGAGGTCACCGTAGATACCCCTGTGCTCAGCTTTCCCCACAAGCTAAAGTAGATTGTGCTCACAACACGGGAAACAATCCTTTGGCTTCTGATGCTCATCACCGTGACATGGTAACCCTTGACCTAGAGACATAAAGCAAAGCTCTAGTGGTGTGGTGCAGAAAACTAAGATAAGGATGCTCATTTGTCATGGCACTGCCAGTGACAGGAGGGCCAGGAGATGGTGTCTCTACAAGCACAATGCGTCTGCTGCATTTCCCAGGACAGGAAGCTTTAACTCACAGTCCCTCCAACCATTCTTTAAACTGCTGTGTGCACAGAAATGCCTCCTGAAAGACATGTTTGTCCCTAGCAGTGAACCTGCAGAAAGCATTCTTTTGTCCCCTTCTATCTGATGTGGATAATTTTACAATCAACATCTACCAATACGCTTAGCACATTAACCACAAGAGCTGCACCCATTTTTTTACAAACTCAGTCCTCCAGAGGCTTCCTATGGACCGGCGGGCTGATGACAGCCTGTAGCAGGACCCAGGTTCACCGTGGAAGAAAGTGCATGCAGCACTTTGCTGGGTGAATGGGAAGAAAAACAGAAAAATACACTTCCCATAGGGCTGGGAGTGATAGTGCTCTGGGGGAGGAGCCCCCATCCAAAGTGAGTGCCCTCAGCCCTCCACCCCAACTCTCTGGGTAGCAGATGGACCAGGCCTGCAGGTGATACGTTCCCAAACATACAACGGACCCTCCAGAACATGGAGCCTTGATATAAGATTGAGCACAAAAACAAAAAAAAAAAAAAAAGATTGAGCACAAAATAGCAATCAAAGGAATCCCCAACTATCTCCAAGGAGGATTTAGGCAGGTGTCTGGAAGAAGTTTACAGACCCCACCACCAACCACGACCAAAAACTAGCTGCTGGCCTAGGTAGAGTTAGGATACATGGGATAGGGGAACTAGTGAGATGTCTCAGAGGCTTGCCCACGTAACAGAAGGGGAGAACTGGCTTCTGCAAGTCTTCCTCTGACCTTGTGTGCTTGTGTGCAAGACTTATGACCCTAAGGAAAAAGTGTTTGAAAGGAAGGACGGGAAGTCCAGGGCAGGCAAAGCCACGCCTGGTTACAAAAACAACCAGGACCCAACCCCAAACACATGGCACAAAGAACTGGTTCTGGAAATAGATGGGCCTACCCTGGGGCAGGCCCATAGTGGGAGATGGAGTACAAGGCTCCAGTTTCTTGCCATTCGTGAGAAAGGACTAGTACATGGATGATTTGGGAGCTGAGTTCTATTCTTCCTGGCTTCTTCCCTGCCCATTGCAATTGCCAGTCGGGGCGACTCGGGTTAGGCTGCTGGGCCTGGGTGTTAAGACTTTCTGTGGACCTACACCTGGGCAATACAGGCGACCCTGTGGAGCCTGGTGCCAGATCAGAAACGGGTCCCTGGCTTTGCACAACAGTGATACCATCTGCCATGTCCCTCCACCCTGATCTTCAACACTAGCACTGGAACTCATACCAGTCCCCACTGACCCCCTACAACCTCCTCACACACAGTCACATGTCACATACCCATAGGGTGAACATGCAGAAAAGCAGACTGAACCCCTAGCTTGTGCTGTGTGTATGGGATCAGGGGATCCTGATAAGAACTTGAGATCATCTGCTCTGGTCCCCAAATCTGGACGGGAGCCAGGGCCCCTAACTTCAGGTGTTGGGCACCATAAGGAGTTGGGAAGATTAGAGTCGGGCATCTGAGGGGCCCACCTCAGCAGGATGTGGTATCTATTCGCCCCAGGGGGCAGTCCCTCCTTCTACCTTTCCAATACTCTTAGACCTTCTAGCTACCCAGACTGGCCCTGGGCAGCACTCACATAGGAGAGTGTGTCCCCCACAAGGCAAAGGACAAAGCACAGATTGCCTAGGTCTCACTCACTGTGTAGCCTGAGGCAGATACCTGGCCCTCCCTGAGACTCACTTTCTGGTTTTGTTTTCTAGACAATCTATCACTGGTGTCCCACACTGACCTTAAACTTGGCCTCAATCTTTCAGCTTCTGCCTCTTGAGCGTTGGAATTTCAGGAGAATGTTACCATGCCAAGCATTAATATTCATTTTAGACTTTTTTGTTTTATTTTATTTTTAGGCATGATCTAACTATGTAGACCAGACCAGGAAGGCTGGCTTTGAACCTATATAGATCTGACTGCCTCTGCTCCAGGAAAGCTGGGATTGAAGGTGGGTGTCACCACACCAGGCAAGAATATTAACTATAGAAAGACACCAAAAAGAGAACTATGGACAAGGTGTTTATATTACAGATGCCACCATAATTTCATTTTTACTAAATTTATTTTACTTTTAAAAATACCTATTCTTTTTTCACTACAAATAATAAACAGCCAGATGGTATATGAATCTAAAACCAATGCTTGGTAGGTTGAGGCAGAATAGTAAGTTCAAGGTTAACTGAGGCTACATTTCGAGACTTCCCCCGACCAACACACACACACACATACACACACACACATACACACACACACACACACACACAGTGAATTTTTTTGACCTATACAAACATGCCAACAGTGCCATTTACCCAACAGTGTCGTTTACCCAGCTAGCGCTGAAGCTTCCTTCACACGTGTAGTTAGTTGTAAACCCACTTCTGCACACAAACCTGGAACACATCCAAAAGGTGTTTCTTCCCTAGTCCTGATCCAAGCTAGACCTTCGCTCTGCATGAAAAGCCCCTTGAGCGTTGTGGGATGCATGTTGCTTGTCTGTTACCCAGTATCCTGTATGCTTTTCAGTCCTAGAACAGTGATTACTCATACGTTGATGCTGTTTTCCAAATAGAACTCGGAATCTAACCTGGCCTCCTCTTACCAGTGAGGCAGGAGAAGGGCAGAGGCCCCGAGCCCAAAGTTTTAGCCAAATATCAGATCCTAATTGCAGAGGCTCAGTACTGAGGCCGAGTCTCGTCAGGCCAATCCATAATTCGTGTAGATGTCCACCTCACTTTAATGTGTCCTGGTATTTTAATAATTGGGTGTATTTCAGCAGCTACTGCTGCTCATTCATGCACATGTGCACATTCGTGTGCACATAACACACACACACTGGGCACCTGTGAAGTGATAGGCCTGCTAACTTGTTTATGACCATTTATTTTACTATTTGTATGTGTCTCATGATCTCATGGTGTACACCTTAAAGATTCGCAATAAAATATAGTTGGAGCTAGAGAGATGGCTCGGTGGGTAAACGTGTCTGCCACCAAGCCTGACAACCTAAGTTCCATTCCCAGGAACTACACAGTAGACAGAACTGGCTCTTGGGTTTTTTTTTCTTGTTGTTTGTTTTGTTTTTGTTGTTTGTTTTGTTGCTGTTTTGAGAATCATTTCTTCAGGCTGTTCTCTGTTCTCCACTTGACAAATACACACACACTCACACACACACACACACACACACACACACACACACACACAATATAATTTAAAACTCGAAGATATATTCTTGCTATAAATGAAAATAAATCCAGGGGAATTTTGCATAGTCAGAAGAGATGGTAATTTTCTGTTGAAATGGATGATACTAAGCCAGGATAATGTCCCTCTACAGTATCAAGAATGTAGTTAAATTTAAAAGTTTACAGAAGCTAAAACTGTGGCCACCATTTTAGGAACAGGTTATTTAATAAAAGAAAGATTCCAGAAGAGAAAATTCCCACATTTATAAGGAGTTCAGTGATGGAATGGAACACCCCCACCTCTCTCCCAAACCTCTCACCTCACCCCAGTACCCCTGATCGAGCCTAAGGCCTTGTACCTGTTAGCCTGCATTATGTCACTGAGCTGTACTCCAGCCTTGTGTGATCCATTTCTAATCAACAGGGGAAAAGAAATGTTCAAAAAATGGGTTTGAAGCAATTGTTCTTCTCCTTAGAAAAATTTAAAATCTCAAAGATGGTTTGATATAATTAAACCAAGCCACATCCCACACCACTCTAAAGACAAAATGCAACTAGATTTAATATTGATCCATAAAAATGCTGGGGAAAATATTTCTTAATGTGAAGGCGGCCATCCCAAGCATGTTACAAAATGTAAAAGTCAGGGTGGTGGGAAGGCTCTTAGCTTAATACCTCACGAACCTGACTTCAGTCCCTAGAATCTGAGTAAAGTTGGGAGGAGAAAACCAGTTCTTAAAGATTGCCTTTGACCTCCACACATATACCATACCCTGGCACACATGCACACTTACAGGATAATACTAAAAGGCAACCACACACATACCATACCCTGGCACACATGCACACTTACAGAATGTAAAAAATTTCAAATGTAAAAATCATAAAGTTGAAAAAAATGACCAGTTAAAATTTAAAACCTATAAGCCATAAAAGTAAATTGTTGCAAACAAATCAGCAGGCATAATGGGGTGCTTGTGAGCACAAAAAACAAAATACCCATTATATAAAGAGCACCTGGAAATCAACTAAGATAACAAAAATGACACAAAATATAGACAGGGAGAAAATGGAACATAGACCCAACAAGGGAAAAAGCAACTCTCAATGCTTAAAAAGGTCTGAGCTCCTTTCCAGCTAAAGAAATTCAGGTTTAAAATACAGTTATATACGTTAGACCTGTACTACTAGTAAAAGTTAAAAACAGGTAGCACCCAGAATTGAGATGGGGCCAAGGGTCTCCTACACTGGTTCCATTTTCTTTTAATTAAAGAACTACTTAGAAGTGGGCTTTTGGAGCTCTCGGTGCTCATTTCCTCCAGCAAGTGTACAAGTGGGCTCCACCCTAGACACTCAAGGCTCTGAACACTGCTTAAAGTCTCATTCCCCTGCCTCTGCTCAGACCAGGAGGGCAGTCACAGTAAGAGTGGGAGGAGGACAAACAAGCCACCATGGGTTCCATCTGTGGACAGTCACTCTGGTCCTAAAGAAGACCCATCCTCCGGTGCAATCAAGAAAGGCCACTCACAACTGATCAGAAAGCAGAGGAGAGTATGACGCTCACATAGTAATATCTAAGACACAATGCTTTACAAGACTAGAAAAGGAACAAAACCTAGACTAAGCTGGATGTGTTTAACAGGGGTGAGCAGGACATGATGAGACACGGGAAGACACGGCTTCTAAAACTCTGTGCCATTATTCTTCAAGTATGCTTTGATGGAGCATGCATTTCTAAATACATATCCTGTATCTGTGCCCGCATGATTAAACACATGGCTCAAAGCAAAGCTGTGACTATTTTTATTTTTAAAATGAGAAGACAATCCTGGGTTGTACTACTTACCCAAGAAACTCACACCCTGTGAGCAGCAAAGAAGGGGCCCAGTGTCATTCCAGACCCACCACGGCCCACCCTCCCTATATGAAGAATGTGGCCACATGAAGTCACCCTGCCTGCCTAGGTGGTGAAGGGCCATGGGAAGCTAGAGACAGCAAGCCAGGCTCTGTACATAAGAACGTTTCTGACTGATTATGCCAGAACTTTAACTGTACATACACACAGTATTGCTAAGAAACAGGACTGAAGGGATAGTGAATGCCTTGGGGTAATCCCTATTAATAATTTGAAATTTTTCTGTTAATAGTTTTGTTACTTAGGACTCCCCCCACTGTGTGTGTGTGTGTGTGTGTGTGTGTGCACGCTCCTGCATGTGTGAGTGTGTGCACTCACACTCACTTTACTGGAAATTGAACCCAAGGCTTTATTCATGCCAGACAAGAACAGACCATGGAGCTATGGCTACAGCCCATTTGCATCTCTAAACACATTTAATGATGTAAGTTCTTATATTTGAAAATTACAGTGGACACTTTCTTAGCTCGCTAAACTGAAGTTTCCCTTCCCTCCTCACCCCTAGTCCCTTTCCCACCCTCCCTCCTCCCCCACCCCCATTCCCAATCCACTCCTCCTCCATTATCCTTCAGAACCCACAAAGGCGAAGAGAAGTCACTCCTTGAAAGTTATCCTCTTGGGGCACACACACTCTGTGGCACTTGTGCATGCACACACACAGACAAACTCAAAATAAATGAATAAAATGTAAAAATACTTTCGATCTTTATAAATACTAAAATGTAAAGGTATAGCAGGGCGGTGGTGTCATGCGCCTCTAATCCCAGCACTCGGGAGGCAGAAGCAGGCTCATCTCTGCATTTGAGGCCAGCCTGGTCCACAGAGCAGATTTCAGGACACTGAGATGCCCTCTCTCATTAAAAAAAAAAAAAAGTAAGTAAATAAAGAAATAAAACTTAAAGCTATATCATTCTTTAATGGTAGTATTTTATGTGCTGTTACATTCTGTTCACCTTTGATGTACCTGCTCACTGAACCAAAGCATCCCATCTATGGTAAAGCCATGGAGTCCCTCACCTCTGAGACACCGAGAAGCCTGACACAGGCGTGTCACACAGAGAAACTAATTCTGGGTGGATTAAAGGGCTGAAGGAGGTTAAAAGACTCACAGAAAGACTTGCAGAAAGTTGGTGAAAGCCTTCACCCAACCCTTTCTTTCTGCCAGGGAAGCCTTTCTAACTCTAACCTGCATCAGAAACCACAACAAATAGAAGGAAAAAAAAAAGATAACTTGATTTGGATGCCTAACATTTTGAAGTAAAGGTCAAACAGCAACCTGGGGAAAATATTTGTGACAGTTGTGACAAAAGATGGATATCCATAGTACAGAGCTCATACCGATCAATAATAATCATCCACTGAGACCCCAGTGTGCAAGGAAAAAACAAACAAAAAACAAAAAAACAAAAAACAAAAGAACAGAAAAACAAAACAAAACAAACAAACAAAACAAAAAAAAAACAAAAAACAAAAAACAAAAAAAAAAAACAAAAAAAAAACCAAAAAAACAAAAAACAAAAGAACAGAAAAAAAAAAAAAAAAAACAAACCTTAATATCCAAGACAACAACTGCAGCCACAGTGGAACAGCTAACTGGTAGCGACTGGATTTTCAGTATACTATCAAGTTTGATGTAAAAGCAGTTTTAGGTAACTCAGCCAGAGCGGTCACAAAGGCATCTACTCAACACTTGCAGACATTCAATTCACAAGCAACTGAGAATGCAAATGATCGTCTAATTCAGGGTGAACCAAGTGCTGCTAAGCTAAAGCACAGAGACGGAGAAATCAGCAATCAGTGCACACAGAGAGCTGCACGAACTCACAGGGTGAGCTAACACGGCCTTTAATATCAGCGCTTGTGGCAGAGGCAGGTAGATCTTCAAGTGAGGCCAAGTTGGTCTCTACAGCAAGTTCTGAGCCAGCTGGGAGTGGGGAACTCCCAGACTGGGAATCCAGAACAAACTTATAGAAGCAGTCATATTCAGGAGCTGGTTTAATATTTGAATTATTTATATATGATTTATAGATTCAGAAACCACTTCTGAAACTGAAAGTCCAACCCCAAGGAAGTGTGATAGTCATTAAAGTCAATAGGTGATCAATAAACTTGTATTGCCCCAAATGTGTACGCATGCACCCCCCACACACATATGCACAAGTGGGGCCGGATCATTCAGGCCTCCTCATCTGCAGGCTCAACATGCAATACCTACCTCACTAGGCCATGAGCCGTTTCCATTACCCAAGGCCTGCAAAGATCCTGGTCTATGCACACAGCAGCCCTTCTGGGAGATATGAGAACTGCTGTTTTCATCAACATGGGAATGCTTGTGTTGCACAGTTGCATAGCAAACCTGGGCCCAGAATCCTTTGCATAGTAGGCTCTTGACAGAGGGAGAAGACATGCTTTTTAAAACCTCCAAAAAGGACAGGAGGAAGCGGTTCCAACCTTCAAACAGTGGTTTACGCAGGGAGGTGGAAAGAGAAGTTTCCTTTTTTAGCTTAAAGAAACAAGAAAAGATCTTGCCCAAGGAACATACAACCTTGCCACCTTTGCAAAAAAAAAAAAAAAAAAAAAAAAAAAAAAAAAAGAAAGGAAGGAAGGAAGGAAGGAAGGAAGGAAGAAAAAAGAGACAAAGAGAAAGACGGAGAAAGAAAGAGACAAAGAGAAAAACAGAGAAAGAAAGAAAGAGACAAAGAGAAAGACAGAGAAAAAAAGAGACAAAGAGAAAGAAAGAGACACAGACAGAAAGACAAAGAAAGAAAGAAAGAAAGAAAGAGACACAAATAGAAAGACAGAGAAAGAAGGAGAGAGATACAGACAGACAGTCAGAGAAAGAAAGGAAAAAAAAGAAAGAAAGAAAGAAAGAAAGAAAGGAAGGAAGGAAGGAAGGAAGGAAGGAAAAAGAAAGGAAGGAAGAAAGAAAGAAAGGAGAGAGAGAAAGGAAGGAAGGAAGGAAGGGGGAAGGAAAGGAAAGAAGAGAGAGAAGAAGGGTAAAACGTTAAAGTAGAGTGAAGTTAAAGTGACAATCGATGCTGTAGTTAAGAGTGGCCATGGGGCCTTCTGGATATTGGAAGTCTAAGCGCAGTTCATTTTCTTGCCCATTAATTGTATGTAGTTTTCAAACTTTGCCCAAGGGTTAGTGAGCAATTTTAGAAGAAAAAAAAAATGGCATAAGAAAACCAACCTTGGATTGGCATATAGTGGCTCACACCTTTAATCCTAGCACTTAGAGAGGCAGAAGCAGAGAGATCTCTGGGTTTGAGGCCTGCCTGCTCTAGTCTACCGAATGAGTTAGTTCAGAGACAACCAGGGTTAAACATCGAAAAACTGCCTCAAGAAAGTAAAATAAGAGGGAGAGAAAATAAAGGGAAGGAGAGGAGGGGAACTGAACTTGAAGGATATGGTGCAACATGAAATCCCAGTGCCCAGGACACATGAGCCAAAGAATCTAGAGCTCAAGGTTATCCTACACAAACCTGGATCGCATGAACCCTGCCTCAAAAGAAAAACAAAGAAAGCAAACTAAACTCCAGGTCCTTGGATCTATGAGGGAAACTGAGTCTAATACAGACAGGAACTGACGGTTAGGGTTTATCGTTGTCAAAGAAGGTCACAGGAAGATGGGGCAGTGGGCAAGGGAGAATTCAGGCAGCCTGTAGATCTCTCCAATTCCCACTTGAGCCTCACTGTCCACTATCCAGTCTACGACCTGTTCTTTTCTAACCTTCTAATCAACCATCAATGGATTGTTTCTCACAGTCAGAGCAAAGAGGAGAGCAGTATGCTCTGCAGTGTGTGGCTGAGAAGTGCATGGCATTTATCTGACACTTGTAGATCGGCTGTTTCCTCTGAGAAACTGGGCCGTTTGCCCCACCCACCCCCCTCTGCCTGTCCACAGCAGACCCAAGAATTCAGTCTGGTCAAGCAAGACTAGTTCCAAAGCCCCTAGGTCCTATAGACCCTTGAGACAAAGAAAAAGCATTAAACACCAAAAGAGAGCCACAGCCACCCCAGGTTTGGTGACACAGGCCCGTAATCCCAGCACTGAGGAGCCAACATAGGACAACCATGTGTTCGAGACCAGACTGAGCCACAGAGTTCAAAACCTGCCTGGGGTAGGTAGTGAACCTCTGTCTCCAGATAAAGTGTAAACAAATAAAGAGCTGGGAATGAGGCTCAGTTATAGAGTCTATGAGGATCTGAGTTCAATCCCCAGTACCACAAAAGGAGTCCCACCTTAAGGGGAAGAAACACTTCTCAGAATGGATTGAGCCATCCCTCAGGCAGACCAAACTGTGGTCCTAATTCCCCTTATCGCTTGCCTCCTCAAATTCTCTAGTACCTCCGGCTTCTTTGTCATCAAGCTGGAGCAGGGTGTGGGGATAGCCATCAATACCCATTGTGTTTGGTCACTCTTTGGGGAGCTGGAGGTAGGTCTTGGCGTGGCACAGAAGTAGTCTATCCAAGGAGTCTGAGATGATGGTGCAGAAACATGGCTGGGGCTATAACTCAGCTGGTAGAGAGCTTGTCTAGAGCACATGGAGCCCCGAATCAGACTCTGAACCAGGCAAGTGGTGCATTTCTGTAATCCCAGTGCCCAGGATTCGGAGGCAGAAAGATTAGGAGTTCAAAGTCCCTCTTGACTACAGAACAACTTGAAAGCCAGCCTAGGAATACATGAGACTCTGTCTCAAATAAAAATAATTTCCCCCATGGGAACAAGATGAGCCAGAGAGGTGCATACACTCTGGGGTCAGACAATGAAGTTGCCACACACAGTCAAGATCTCCTGTGCATTCAAGGGTTGTGGGGAACTATAGGCTAAGTGACCACTGCCAGGAAAGTGCTAGAAAATATTAACTTCCTCTGGCTCTTTTGTTATTGTTGTTGTTGTTGCCACAGCAACAAAGAAGGCTGAGTTTGGGGGACAATAGGAAGAAAGGACCCAGAGGCTGAATCTGACTTCCCAGCCACCATCCTTTCTCCAGGCACTTGACCTTGGAGTTTCTTCACAGCAACCCTGAACAGGAATAAAACAGGCCCCAGTGGCTAGACCAAGGGATGCTTCAAGGCAACACTGGGGAGGGGACAAAAGAGCAGGCCTATGTCACCTCAGGGAGAACAAGTGGCAGCTCACAGGGCTTGGCAGTTTCTTGAGTGGAGAGCAAATGTGCTTTCTGCAGCAAACCAAGAAAACAGAAAACCACTCCCCCTCACAGAACATTTGCTGGTGTGAGAAAAGCACGGCTCTCAGACTCACAGTCTAGGCCTTCCATGTAGAAAAATGCCCCAGTGCACACACAGACTGCTAGGCAACTGGGGGAACCACAGAAAGCATGTCATGGCTGAGGGAAACCTGGAACTGTCCCTGGCCTGAGGCAGCTCTCAGAGGAAGCAGAAAAGAGCTGTGGGCCAGGCCAGGCGGTTCCCAACAGTCAACCCTGTCCTGGTTGATATCACCCCGACTCCTACAGGTCCCCAAACCCTGCACAATACAAAAACAGTTCTTCCACTAGTTCCAACAGCCTCACAATTAGAAGTTGATGGATAATGGACACCCCCCCACACACACACAACAAAAGCAGTTTTCTACCCTTAAGACCACTGAGCTCCCTTCAGTCTGAAGAATCCTCCAAGGAGTGGTTCCTGGTGCCTCCACCTCATTCAGAGAGGAGCTGCTTGCAAAGAAACAGCTTGGGAGTGGGTAAAGCCTATGACCTCAAAGGGCATCTGAACTCTAGAGCAAGCCTATCCTGAGGACCTCCATCAATACTCAGCATCCCCACCTCCACCCTCCTCACATGGCCCTGTCCTACAGAGGGCCAGACAAAGGAGCCAATGGCTCTCGCTGACCTGACCATCCTTGCTGTGTGTTTATAATCCGCATGTCCCCCTACGTGGATGGGCCCTCCTAACCTATGCCTTATGCCTCAAGACCGCAGGGTTGGGTGTGTCCTCACAAAGACTTCCTCTAGCGGGCAGTGCCCAGTGTGGCGCCCTTAGGTTCAGAATCAGTATCTTGGACCCCTGTTGGTTCCTTACCCTGTCACATGACAACAGAAAAGCTGTCTCGCTGTAACAACCAAGGCAGTTATGAAAGTCAGATTGACTAGAGAGGCCGAGGTTATAATTCACCGTCAGAGAGCCCCACCCTCAAGGCCACTAGGCCTCAGAAAAGTGGCTCTCTCAGTCACTGTGGCTTTGTGTGTTTTACACCCTCCCCAGTCACCAGCTCTCTGAAAGTCCTCTTCACTCTGTGATGTACAGATATCTGTGGGTGGCAGCAGAGACTCAAGGTTAAAACTGCGTGCTTTGTACAACACACGCACCCATCTTGGTAGAGCGTACCAATCAACTTTATCGTTTGACCATGCATCAAAATACTATGCAGCCATGAAGTACACAGCCAGTGAACAGTCTCTACACAGAATACTACAGGTAAGTTCAGAAGAGAAAGGATACAAGCTGTGTGATACCATTTAGAGAGACTCCAAGAACAGGTAAAACTAACCAACGACAAGAAAAGTGAGGATACCTGAGCGGAAGCAGCAAGAGGAAGCAGGGTGTATTTGGCTTGTGACGTCACCTGCTCAGTACAGTACACGAACATCTCTGGGAGCATCCTATATTTCAAGTTGTTTTCTCCTAACCTGAGCACTGTGTTCAAGTTTCAGCTCTATGGCTTGGCTGCACACGATCTCGGGTGTATGAAATGCTAAGTTCCTGCTCTGGGCTCTGTAAGACGCACAACAGTGCTGCTGGATGGTCAGAGATTCAGTCAGTAGAATTCGCGTTTCTACTCATGTCTCCTAGTTAGTGTTCTAATGCTCTAATCAACTCAGTGGAATCACAGTCTAAATAAACCAAATTAAAACTCTCCTTAACAACAAAAAAAACTGTTTGTTTTGTTTTTTTCTTTGAGAGATCTCCTGTAGTCAAGGCTGACCTATAACCAAGAATGTTATCTAACTCTTAATCCTCCTGCCTCATTTCTAAAGTGCCAGGACTCTGCCACCTTGCCTGACTTAAAAACAAAGCTTTCTATCACTTTCTATGCACAAATCATGGCTTTGGTATGTTGATTATTTGGGTTTTGGTGTATTGAATTAAGACAAATTAAAACAAAGTAATAAATACTAAGATTAAAATGTCCACTTATGAGATACCTCAAGCCATCTTGGAACTCCTAACACCACACGAGCCATTGTCACTGCCACAGTCACCAAGAGCATCATCACTGACATCATCGTTACCATCATCACCACCATTTTCAGCGTATTGTTCTCTGGACATCATTGCCTATGATGCTGTCTCCACCACCACCACCACCACCAGCAGCAGCAGCATGAATATCACACATGTAAAAGCAATGGATGAAAACTTCTGCACCATCCTTTAGGTCCAGCCAGGCATGCCCCTGAACTCCACAGAGATTAAAGAGTCAACAACACAGAACCTCCCGGAAGGACTGGAGCTGTGGAGAGTGCACATCCCGGTGAGGGCTCTGAGCAGAGAGGAAGGCAGAGTCCATTTTTAGGCCATGTTTGAGCCCCTCGCCCTCCCCAAGGCCAAGGCAAAGGCTCCTCTCAGATTTCACTCTGTTGACAGACCATGGCCTCAACCTTCAGAAAAGAATGCATAGTCTTCCAGGGAGCATCCAGACAGTACATCACCGAAAAGGTCTTCCTTCCTTCCTTCCTTCCTTCCTTCCTTCTTTGTTTTAATCCCAGCATACTGATTTTTTTTCTACTATTTTAAGATAGGGTCTCCACTTAGAAGGCAGAGGCAGGTAGATCTCTGAAGTGAGTTCAAGGCCAGCCTGGTCCAGTCTACAGAGTGAGTTTGAGGAGAGCCAGGGTTACACAGAGAAACCCTGCCTCAAAAAAAAAAATCATACACACACACACACACACACACACACACACACACACACACACAAACACACACACATACACACGGGGGGGGGGGGAGTCACTGTGGTGTCCAGGCTTGCCTTACCCTTATTTTGTAGCCCAGGCAGGCCTTGAACTTGTGATCTTCCTACAACAGCCCCCTGAGTGGCTGGGATAACAGGCTTTGTTGAAAGTTGTCCCCCAAATAGGCCCCTCCCTCACCGTCCTATGGAACCCTGCAATGATCCACACAAACCTCCTCAGGTCGTCCCTTTGAAAATAAACCAAGCAGATGAGCATTCATATCACATATAAAAATCATCAGATACTTTGACTCAAATGCTGTCATTTAAGGGAAATAACGATCTATTGGAACAAATGATGATCATGCAAAAAATAGCACAGGTATTTTAAGCACAAAAGAATAAACACAAATGTCCAATAATAAGGATCACTTCTATATGGGGTTGTGCATCAGCCATACAGACACGCACAGCCATTTGTATCTCAGAGGTATGGATGGACTGGGAATAAATCTCAATGGCGGCGTGTGTGAATTCTGGGTGTGTGTGTGTGCACAAGATTCATGCTAGCAGGGTGGCTCAGCAGGTAAAAATCACTTGTGACTCAACCCTGACTATCCAAACTGTATCCCTAGAACCCGCATCAAAAACCAAAATCAGATGGAGTCTGCAATGCCAGCCCTCTACAGTGAGGGGATGTGGAGACAGGAGAGTCCGTGGCAGCTTGCCAGACCTGCCAGCCTGTCGTGGGGGCGCACCCCTGGGATTCCTGCACTCAGAAGACTGAGGCAGGTGGATGTCTGGAAGCCTTAAGCTAGTCACGAATACACAGTGAAGAGCTTGTCTCAAAATCAATAAATAACAGAGACTCTTTCTCTACAAGGTGGAAAATGAAAATGGATTCCCAGAAGTTACTCTCTGTCTGTTACACTGGTGCTGAGGCATGCCTGCATTCACACACAAATATAAATAAATAAGGGCTGGACTATAGCTCAGAAGTAGAGTATTTGCTTAGCATATATAAGGTCCTGGCTTCATCTCCAGCACTAGAAAAATATGTATTTATATATACTTTCACATATATATATGATACAAGTATAAAAGATTATGTTACCTTTTATATATGCTGTCTGCTTTAAAATACAACATAACTGCCGTAATTAGGAACAGAAAAGAGAAAAACTAAAGCTTACATAAGGCCTACGATATTCGCCATGGTTATACCAGACAGTAGGACCGTGGGCAGTTTCACTTACGTTTTTCTTTGTGAGCCACTGTGTTCGCTGACTTTTCTCAATCAGTATAAATTAATCTTATTAGCAAGGAGGACCACATTGAAAAGATCTCAGATGTTTCGGACACAAACATACTGAACTGCTTTTCTTTAGGGGTTTTCTGCAAACCCCTTGGAAGTTGTCTCTAAACGACAGCTAGAGAATATACGTGCATATTTTTGAAAATAACTAAATGTCGGCAACACCCATCCGTGGAAACAAAAGCCTACCCACACTCTGCTAGCTTGCAGATCGTTCAAGCCCATCCCACTATTAATCTATCATCCTGAATTCAAACTTCTGCAAACTCCTTTATGTGGACATAGACACCCTATTTACTTCATGCATGTTTTATTCAAATGGATGGCGATGTGTAAGCTACAGTGGCATTTGCTTACCTCCACATCAGAGCCCTGGGGAGCATCCTTCAGATTTTCCTTTGCTCAATGAAAGGAGAGCATTGACCTCCATCAGGCAAATGCTCAACCACTGAGCTACATCCCCAGTCTTCACTTCACTTTTTATTTAAATACAAATATGTATGGGCTAGCCTTGAACTCACTTTGTAGTCTGGGAAGGCCTTGAGTTTACGATCCTCCTGCCTGAACCTCCTGAACAGCTGGGGTGCATCAGACCTGCTGTCCCCTCTGTGTGGGCTCTGTAGTGGGAGAGACTGGAGTTCCCTTGCCTTTCTCCTCCTCTTTCCTTCCACGCTGGGGGGCGGAAATAACTTACACAGGACTCATCTCCTGCCCAGAAGTCTCTCTAAGAAGACATTTTGAGTGAGCTTCCTATTTTTTAAGAACTATTAATTCTTATTAAGTCTCCCGTTTATTGTATGTTTGGGGTGTGTGTGTGTGTGTGTGTGTGTGTGTGTGTGTGTGTGTGTCAGTGCACAGGCATGGAGGTCAGAGGACAACTTGCAGGAGTCATCCACACATGCACCGTGTGGGTTTCAGAGATCAAATTCAGGGTGTCAGGCTTGGTGGTAAGGGCGTTTACCTGCTAGGCCCCTCAGTGGCCCTGTGTGTGAGTTTTCTAAAGAGGGTCATGGCTTTCATCATCTGGTCCTTTTAGGAAAACTTTCATGGATTACTCAGGTCCTGACCAATTTTCTAAAGGACACCCTGACCCCATGAGGTCACAGACTGAGGACTCTCAGTGACCATCTGGAGAAGGCTCTTTATATCACAGGGAAACTAGAGTCTAGGGAAGAGCCTCCATCTCAAACACACAGTGACAATGACTGAGCCAGGACTCATGTCCCAAGCTTCAACTCTGTACCCTTCTCACTTGTCCTAGACAAGCTACTACCTTGCAGGACCCAGAAGCCTTTGTGTTGACTCTTCCTTCAACCAAGAAAACTCATCCTGCCAGTAACTGGGAAACTACTCTTCTTCCAGGGCCCTACCCTCCTTGACTTCCTCACAAGATGCAATGGCTTCTGTCCAGTCTCCTCTCAGGCTGGCCCTTCCCACATCCTGTCCTAATGTCCCTTGAGAGACTGCCTTATGCTCTCAAGGAAAACAGGCCTGGGCTGGGTGATCAAAAAGGCAGGCAGCTTTGGGAGCAACTCTGTTCTACACACTGGGATTATCCACTGCTCTAAGAGGAAGGAACCCTGCCTCGGCTCTCTCAGAGGACCCATGACGTACATTCCTACAGGTGCCTTTGTCCACCTCACCACTCAGACTCTGCGTGTCTACCTGCTTTCCAGGTGGCAGCCAGACCAAAGTCATAGCAGGATCTGTGGCCTCATGGTCCCTGTGTCTCTAACCCACAAGAATTCCTTTTGGACAAATGGATGCAGCCATCTGAAGTAAGAGACAGGTGGCATGTAAGAAAAGGGACATCTACCTGCCGGGAGACCTGGAGGCACAAACCTCACTGTTGGTGAGCTGTGCAGCTCGGGAAATTCACCTAACCTCAGCGATCTTCAGGTGGTTCATCAGAAAAATGGGCTCAGTTATCACGAGTCCTGAGGCAGCCTTGTTTTCTCACGTTTACCCTGTGGTCAAACAGGCTCAGTGTCACTCACAAGAGCAACAGAAAAGAAAGCGTGAGTCGGAACTGTGGGCTGGCTATAGGGAGAAACAGCGGTGGTGGGGAAAGCTTGTCACTTCATTTGAGAGCCTCCACAAAACTTAACAGCCCTTGTGGGAAAGCATGAACCAAGCCTGGAAGACTGGTCTCACACTAGGGGCAGTCTGTACTGCACAAGCCCCTCATGTCGCCATCACGGCAGCTTCCAGAAGCCCTGAGATGCAGGAAGATGAATCTCAGAATAGGGAAGTAACTTGCCTAAGATTCCCTCTCAGGATTTAAGTCAACTTCTAGGCTCCGAGTTGTTTCTACCCAACTATGACAGTTGTCATTGGAAGCTAACAACCATGGATTCTAAAACCTTCCCTCTGAGCCAGCATTGGTTCTAATACTCCATGAGGAATGTCACAAGGTAGCTTTCTTAAACACATCCCACAGGGGAGTTTGGGTTATTTGCTTCATTAAGTGACTCAGTTTCACCGCCTGTATGAGCAGCTGCTGCTGTCCCGAGGGAGGCAATAGGGAACCTGCTGAGGACCTTCTGGTGCTCAGGGTAAGTGCCCTGGACGCCTCAGACCTCTGCTTCCCCCAAGAGTTCCAGCTGATGTCCTCCCAGCAAGAGCCAAATCCTTTAGGTCCCAAAGCAGAGAAAGTCCCTCCTCTGGAGGCACCTGGCACACCCTTCCCTCTACAGTCTCCATGGGTGGGCAGGTATCTGGAAGAGAGCTGCCCTGGGGTCATCCAACTTCCCTATGCTACACTGGAACCAGCTTAGGACCCCAGCTCAGTGACAAGAAGAGACTCACTTAAGGTCACAGAGCAAAGGCTGAATTCAAAGGGCAGGTGCTGGAGGGCCAGCACCCTCCTCTACTCAGACAGTCCCTTCAGCAGACAAGAGGTCTTCCCTCCCCCCATCCACGCAGGGAAGGAACAAAGCGAAGTCAGGGGTGCACTCCCTAAGCTGGATATGGAAGATAGAAAGCCGGCCTGAGCTGGCCTTGCTCAAGGCTACCAGTATAGAAATGTATCCTATATCTGATGGATATTCTACAGATTTCATTCAGTCATTCAGTGTTGATCTCCTGCTAAATGCTCTCGCGTTCCTCAGCCCCCTCCCTGCCCTCCTCCTGTCTTCAGCCCCCTGCCCCCTCCCCCTGCACCCCCTGCCCCGCCTCCTTGTGGCTCCTTTGCTGCCTTCTCCCCTATCCACATACAAAAGATCAAGGGTTAGAATCACTGAGGAATGACCCAAACCAGAAAAGTAGAGTACGACAACTCTCCAGAGGTTACCTGGTGTCGCCAAGGTAATAGGGCATGAGCCTGTCCCTCGGAGGCCGCCAAGGTTCTGACACCGGCCTAGGGGGCTCATTCCCCCCTCCCCCACCTTTGCCTTCACCAAGCAGCGGCATGGAAAACCCAGCCAGCTCAGCTGACTTCCTCTTGTGTCATGGAAAGTTCGGGTGATAGGACAGGAAACAGTCGCCTAGGGTCTGGGGTCCTGAGCAGGCACAGGGCCTGAGGCTTAGTGGGATGGGAGTCGGCGGCAGGGGAGGAGCCTGTGGACCTGGAGCACAGGGACCCCACCACTAGGGTTCCAGCAGGTACACAGCCAGTAACTGAGATAACACTTTCAGTCTTATACAAAGGATGGAACACATAGTGGAAGCCACCTCGTAGGTGACACTCAGGCCTGTGAAGGTGAAATAAGTCTAAAGCTCCGGGTTTGGACTGCTTTTGATAAAGAAGTGAGTCTAGAGGGTTTTGGAAGGGGGTGTCAGTTTTCTCGTGGGGTGGGGGGTGCATGCATATTCGTGCACACATTACTAGAAGCTGCATTCGGTTCCCATCCCTCCTGGCTGGGGTCAGTGGACAGTGAAGCTGAGTTCTTCCCAGTTCTCTATAAACTGGGAGGAAATAGGCTATGAGGGGCACTCAAGATAGGGGGCCGGAGATATGGCTCAGCAGCACTGCCTGTTCCTCCCAAGGTCCTGGGTTCAAATCCCAGCAACCATGTGGTGATTCATAGCCATCTGTAATATACTCATAAAAATAAATAAACATTTTTTAAAAAAAAGAAATAGAAAGGGATGCTAGAAATATAGTTCTGTTGATAGAGTGTTTGTTTGCCTTGTAAGCATGAGATAATGGGTTCCATCCCCAGTACTAGCAAAAAAAAAATAACTGAAGCACCAGGTAGGGACTGTCCCCACCACCCTATCCCCCACCCCAACTGACACACCAGACAGTTTCTATATGTAACAGCCCTGGCTGTTCTGGAACTCACTTTGTAGACCAGGCTGGCCTCAAACTCACAGAGATCACCCTGCCCCTGTCTCCCGAATGCTGAGATTAAAGGCATGTACCACCATGCCAACTGCATTTCTAGTTCTTGCATGGTGTCAATAATGTTCAATGAATGAATGAATGAATGAATGCATGAATGAATGAATTGAGATTCATAGACCATACAACATGGAGATCTCACACCTATCATGGAAATCACCCGACTCAACACACACACACACACACACACACACACACACACACACACACACACGTCAATTTAGATGAAGACCCTCCTCTCTGTACTTGCTGGTAAAATATCACTCCTGGACTCCTAAGCACAGTAGCTCACACTTCTAATTCTAACATTTGTGAGACTGAGGCAGGAGGATTACCACAGAATCAAGACTAGCACAGACTACCTAGCACGGCCCTGTTTTGTTTCGTTTCTTTGCTTAATTCCCCATAGGGATTCAACTCAGATTGCAGACTTCCGGTCCACCATCAGGAGTGAGCAGGGCTTGTGTCTTAGTTTTCCTCGATGATCCGCAGTAAGACCTGAAGTGCTCACCCGCACAGCCTCAGCCCCACAAAGAATCCTCTCTGAAAACTCCTGTCTCGGGCCCTTGCCCTTTCACCTCAGTGAGCTCTCCTGAGAGTAGGACGACCTCTCTTTGGGGTTCCCAGCCTCTCTGCCCCATAGTCCCATGCCACGAGGACACCCGGTTGTGCCCAGGCACAAGAATGGCCGCACTACCCCAGTTCCAGCCACCTCACACAGGAAGCTGACAGACTCAGGCCTCCATTCTAATTGGGGCAGGTGGTTTCACAGGGAGGAAGTTGACAGTTCAACTTCAAACAGGGTTGGCAGTGACACAGGCCCACACTGCCTGCTTCCCCTTCCAACCCCTGCTTATGCCCCCTCCCTCCAAGAGAGTAAGACACTGAGCCAGACACCTTTACTGGCCGGCCAGCTGAGCTCACTGGGACTGAGGCAGCAGAAGGCCATTATCCATGGACTCTCACCGAGCGCTGCTGGCTGCTACGTACCTGCTGGGAACACTGGGTGAGTCTCTGCTGGTACTGCCAGGCAGAATACCTGGGCACACTGGGCACAAGGGGATCTCAGTTCTTCCCAGGTCTGACTGTGGGCCCATGCGCAATATCAAGGAGGTTGAGGGTCACAGAGGCTAGGTCAACTCCCCATTCTCCGCTGGGCTGTGTCCGAACATTGCCACGCTGGATTCTCTGTCTCAGTCTACTACTAGAAGTCAGTGTGCACTTAGTTCCCAACCTATGCACTCATCTTCTCCAGTGTACCACCCAGAAATGCTTGGCCTTTATTTGGTCACCTCCAGGGAGGTAGAAACCTGATATTGAGGATGCTCCAGGCAGCGCAGGCATCCTTTATAAAGATGCAGAAGAACAGATAGATGCCATGCTCAAACAGCAGTCCTGAGTTAGTCCTAAAGGAGTCCCCAGCTCATGAGCCTTGCTCTAAACCTGAGACCCTGCTGGTGTGACATCAGAAAAGAAGGAGCTTCTTGACTAGCCAGGGGTATGCTGTGGGAGTTAGACCTGGAGGACCAAGCCCTGGGCTCCAAATTTGATCAGGAGATCTTTCCGTTCCCAGCATGTGCACATATCAGAGCAGAGGTGTAAACTGGTGTAGCAGGGTAAGGGCCGCTGGATGCCAGTGTGATGAAGAAGAAATGGCTTCCTACTTCACAGAGAAGGGCCTGGGGCTTCAGATACCCTCTCCACACTGACAAGAGCTAGTGAGTGCGTGAGTGTGGGAATGTGTGAACTTGGATATGGACGGGGTGTGTTTTGAATGTATGTATATATGAGAACTGTGTGTGCCCTCTCCTGGACACTATATAACCTCTTCATTCATGTTACCATGGCTCCGATGCCCATGCACACACCCCTTGTGCATAAGACAGCAAAAGGTACACCATGCCTGCTTGACAAATTTTGGCTTGCTTCCTGGACCCTACCAGGACACGAATGTGGCCCTTTTGGTCCTAAGAATTTCAGAAGCCAAGTCTCTAGCCCCTGCCCCAATCCAGCCCTTCTCTGCAGCCTTAGACCCACACACAGGGAGACAAGGACACGTCCATGCTCCCCACTGGGCATGGAGTGGGCTCCTACAGGACTGGCAAGTACCCCAGTCCCACGGGACCCAGAAGAGTCCCATAGTCCAGAAGAGATGGAAACAAACCCTTACCCCCAGTAGAAGTATCATTTGGAGGCCTAGGAGCACACAGTCTCTGTACGCTGCTAGATCGTTATAGGTAGAAAGCAGTTCCATGGTTGGAGGGGGAACAGTTCACACTTTTATTTTTATTTTTATGCTCCTATAATTGAACCCAGGACCTCACACATGCTAGGAAAGCTATGACTGAGCTACATCCTGCCAGTTTTTACTTTAAAAAATGCTTTTAGACATTTGTGTGTGCTTGCATGTGTGTACACACACACGTGTGTACCAAGCCTTTATGCCCAGTCCCCAACCAGCCTTGAGTGTATTATGCAGGAATGTCACTGGGTCAGGGGACAATTTGCAAAAGTCAGTTCTGTCCTGTGGGTTGCAGAGATGGAATCTGGCTCATCAGTTTTGGTAGAGAAAGCCTTTACCCACTTAGCCATCTTGCTGACCCCCGGCTTTTTGAGGTATGGTCTCCATAAATGACCAGCTGGCCTTGAACTCACTCCATATCTCAGGAGTGCCTTCAACTTCCAATCTTCCTGCCTTAGCCTCTCCAGTAGCTGGGATTACAGGCCTGTGCCACCAGACCTGATTTCCATGAAATTCTTCTAAATTCATTTTTTTTCTGTTAGAAATATAAATAGTGCAAAATGTATGTGGAGCCATCATCCCATTTCATAGTGAGGGAAAACTGAGGCCCAGGAGTGGCAAGCCCATAGTGGAACAGATGGTATACAGCATGGAGAGCCTGACCCACATTTTTACCCTCATACAGCCCAATGCCTCTGTAAGTGTAATAGGTCCCCAAAGCCATTCTCACACGGCAGAGCACGGCCGTAGGAGAAGTCTCCATCAGCAGACACACGAACACACATAGCACTGGGAATAGCCCAGGACCTGAGGAATGATGATCTTCACAACCTGGCTGTGTTGGAGTGTCAGCCAGGGGTTCCCACACTGTCTCCTCTTACCATTTTTCTGAGCCTCAGTCATTGAAGTGCACTGGGGACATGGCTCAGGCACCACCACAGTAACTCCAAAAAACAATTTGAGTTCCACCCTGCCACTTTTGGGTAGGTAACCCTGGGCTGTTTGGTAATCCTCCGTCTCCTTCACTGTAGGTGGAGAATAACAGTCCCCCATGGATGTTAATGGCAATGAAATGAACTGACTCATGTAGGTCTAGCCTATATGTGGAGATAGTGCTCAGTAGACATTAGGGTCATCCAGAAGCAAGGCAAGGCAGGATAGAGTCGGGAGGCATCTTACCAAGCGCTCACCACACCACAGCTCTCCCCCATTCTTCTACACAGGCTATCCATCCATTCATTCACTTATGCACTCACTCATTCATTCATTTACTCATTCATTCATCTAAAAATTTGTTTTGATCACGGGCTACTTAGCTCTTTACAGCAGCAGGAGCATCGAGAGCCAAGGCAGGCATTTTGGCCCTGGGCCTGCCCAGCTCACAGAGACCCAACAAATGAAGTATGGAAGCCAGCATCTGAATCCTCATGTGTCTGGAAGCCTGAGCACATCAGAGGGCCCCTACTCGGCATACAGACCTGGGAATGCCATGTCCTCTGTCGTCCCGAGCCCTGGTTGACGAAGAGCCAGCTAGGGCAAGGAGGGAGAAGGTACTGGGTAGAGGAGGCCACAGGGTAAATGCCACAAGGACAAGACAGGCTGGGTATGTGTGAGTTAAGAGCAGGCTGTGAGCTGCTGTCCCGGGATACG
Organism: Micromys minutus; assembly: GCF_963924665.1. Taxonomy (NCBI): domain Eukaryota; kingdom Metazoa; phylum Chordata; class Mammalia; order Rodentia; family Muridae; genus Micromys; species Micromys minutus. Next base: position 48,486,009 of record NC_137971.1, read on the forward strand.
TAGCTGAGGTTTTCTTTGGCTCTAAGCACAAAGGAAAAGAATCCTGACTGAGCCACAGTTCCTGGAAGCCAGGGGTTGCTGTATTAGCTGTATGACCTCTCAGCATGGCTCCACCAAGGGGTCAGATGGTCTCCCTACAGTGACCAGGACAAGAATTCAGGGAGAGCTGATAGAGAGCCAAGAGCACCAATCCTCTGTGTGTATATGCATGTATGTGTGTAGTTAGTATGCAGTGCCGGCTGGGAGTTTCTCATTTGGTTTCTTCTTAGTCACCCTTAGTAACAAGAATGTCTCTGGCCCTTGGTCTCCTCATCCATCAAATGGTCTGGGTGTAATGGTAATCCCAGAACTAGGTAACCCAAGATAGGAAAATCACAAATTCCAGGGCAGCCTGTATTACACAGTGAGTAACCAGTCTTAAAAAAAAAAAATCAACCAAACAAAACAGACTATCAGAAGCCTAGAGCTGAGCTTCAAAAGACAACGTAGTAGTTTCTGTGGATCCATCCAGACAACAAGCACTGATTGAGTACCTACTATGTGCTGGACATATACAGAGAACAAAGAGACGAGGTCTTTGCCCTGGGAGGTCTGACCCAGCAATGAGAGTGAAGGGTGACAGAGGAGATAAAGACAGTGAGTCTGTGAGTGCTAGAACGTCACTCATGAGTTGGCAATCAATAAGGGAGGGCTGGGTGGGGATGTGGGACGAGCTGTTTTTATATGGGACGGGTCTTACAAAAAGGAGAAAATCTCACACCTAGGTGTGGGTAGTGAGCCAAATCTGCCACTGAGTGCCTGGAGAATGCCAGCCCAGGGGCCTTTGGCTCAGCAGCTCCAAAGGAGGGAGGCAGAGAGGGAGCCCATAGAGCCTCCTAGAGGACTGGAGCTCCCTTCCTATGAACGGGAAAATGGCACAGTGCAGAAGGCTTTCCTCTAGCCTCTCCAGATATCCTCAGCCAGATATCTACCCAGACATGTGCTGGAATCCAGATGTTTTCCAAATGTAGACGGTTCATTTTAAAGAGCTGCATGGTCCTCACAGTCTCATCTCAGGGCGGCACTGGGTTGCAGAACAGAACACATCTCCACTTCCACAGTGACAACTGGGCTATGGGGGACCCAGAGGAACATGCTATGTCAGATGGTAAGTGTGAGGCGCAACGCTGCTTACCTCCAGCTACATCTGGCACCATGGCCAAGTCATTATCCCCTTCGGTTTTCACATCTGAAGACGGAGGCAAACACAGTTTATATAGGCCTCTGATGGCAAGAACAGGCTGCAGCACCAAGCTTTGCAGTAAGTGAAGGTCTGCACATCTGTACTCACAACACTTGAGAGATGGAGGTCAGAGGACCGAGGAGTCTCACGGTCATCCTCCGGCACAATGCCTTCTAGGCTTACCTGGGCTATATAAAACCCTGTCATAAGAAAGAAAGGAATAAAGAACAAAAGAACAAACAGAAGGAAGGAAGGAAGGAAGGAAGAAAGGAAGGAAGGAAGGAAGGAAGGAAGGAAGGGGAAAAAAGAAAGTTGGGGTTTCTGGAACTTTCCAAATTAGCCAATGGAGAGGAGATGAAGGGAAAATAACCTAGAGTCCCACCCACCCCAAATCTGGCAGCCTCCAATGAAATGGGGAGTTCCATGAACTGTCACAGCGTCAATTGTTTATGGAGTAAAGAGGCCACCTGGTCTCTAAGTTACATGAAATGATTGTGGAGGGTGGTCTTTATGGAGCAAGATCTTCATTTGAGATGTTAAGCAAGAAATGGGCCTTTATGAGAGAGTCTTACTACTAGGGGCCTTAGCACTAGCAACTGTAACTATTCCCAAGGGTCCAGACCTTGCCTCTGACCCCAAGAGTCTACGAAATACTAAGCCAGTCTTACCTAACATATCCAGGCTGCAAATGAGCAGGTCAGAGGCAGAGGATTGAGTTTGGCTCTGCTGTCAGCTGCCCTGAGCCAGGTTCTGTCCTGCAGAGAACCTATGCCTGTGGACGGCCACAACCTGGCTACTGGTGAAGAAACCCGTGGCAGAGGATCATGAACATTTTCAGCCATTCCAAAATCCATAAAATACTTAAAATTCCTGGCAAACAGGTCTGGTGCAAAATGGCAACTTGAAGTCACAGGAGGCTATTTATAATCCTGATGCATCTCTTCAGGGTGGGAATGTGTGTGCTTCATGTGCCTTAAGCCTGGCAGGGCTCTCAGGGAAGAAGCAGGGCCCCTTGGCTCTGGCAAAGGAAAAGATAAAAAGTGTAGACTGCTGGCTGAGGCCCTGGTGATGGGGACACAGCCCACAGCCAGATTCCCTGATTTTCAAAACCACCCTTTCATTTGGATTTATTTCAAAAGAAAAAAATAAAGTCTCCAAATAGGTGGGTTTCTATCAGTGTGGAGACAAGGGACTGGAGCCACGGACGGTGGCTTCTTTGCTGAGATCTTTCTCTGGCTTGCTCAGTCCAAGCTGTGATTTCCAGAGCTTGGAGGATGCTGTAAGGGAAGGACAAGGCCTTAGAATCCTTCGATGCCGTCCAGCAGGAAGAGGAGAGGTATGGGTGGAGGAGAAGGAAATGGTGTAACACTTCCATGCCCCATGTCCCTGTAGCCTTCAGGGTCTCCAAGCGGAGTCCTGGGCTGGGATTGGCTGGGAGTTTCAGAAAGCACTGGGCATGGGTGAAGTGTGGCTCCGGAGGAGGTCAGGGAGCTTCTGAGCACCGCCTGCAGGGGCTCAAGACTCATGGTGCCTGTGAGAAGCGGGAGAAGCAACAAAATGAATGAAGACAGGTTGTGGACAAAGAAAGCCTGAGAGTACCCTCAGATAAGCGAAGAGGCAGCGTCAGTCTGGCTCGGCCAGACACTAAGACTCGTCAGAAACACAGGCCGGAGATTAGGCATGTTTAGGCCAAGAGGATCATGAAACTGAGCTTCAGCTCTTTACAGACCAGACAGTGTGAACAAGTTACCAACATCACACAATAGATTCAGCGCCACGTCTACCCATGATGTATTTGTTTTGTCCTGACTGCTGGAAATACACAGGAACTAATGTAGCACAGAGCACAGGAGACAGCTTGGCCCAGTGGGAAGGGCACAGCCTCTGTGCCCACCTCTCCGTTTCCTCTGTCAAAGAGCAATAATATCTATCAAGGGGCGTGGTAGAGAAAACTTAGAGGCTTAAACTAAGAATTCCCACAAGAGTGAAAAATAAAAATGGCGAATGTGACGGTGGCAGAGATGAAGGCAGTAGTAACGATGGGCAAGCGAGGTGGTGGCAGCAGCGCTGGTGGTGGCGGCGGTGACGGAGGTGATGTGAGAACAACGACCATGGTGATGTTGGACATGGTAACTGAGGATACTGGTGACAGGGATGATGATGGTGGTGAGATGGCTGTGATGCTGAGGATGGTGGTGGTGGTGGTAGTGATGGTGACGATGGCGATGAAGGTGGTAACGGTGGCGACGGTACTGAGGATGATGGCCGCAGTGGTGCTGGCACAGATAGAGGTGGTAGTTGTGAGAATAATAGTGATAGCATCAATACTGATGCTAACGGTAGTCATGTTGGTGATGGTTATAGTGACGGTGATGGAGAGAAAGGAAATACTACGGTTCATCTGAGGACCAGACAGGATGAGCCACACCCTGGAATGTACAGCCATCTCTCAGCAGATCACCTTCCTTTTAAAATGTATTATTATTATTGGTGTGTGTGTGTGTGTGTGTGAGAGAGAGAGAGAGAGAGAGAGAGAGAGAGAGAGAGAGAGAGAATTCAGAAGACAACTTTTGGGAGTCGATTATTTCCTTCCACTTTACGGCGGCAACGTCTCTCGCTTCTGCTGCTGCACTGTGAACTCCGGGCGAGCCGAACCTTGAGCTCTGAGCAATTCTGCCTCTGCGGCTCTTGCAGTGGGTGTGCTGGCGCTGCAGATGAACACGCCGCACCTGACTTCACAATGTAGGTTCTGGGACGGCACTCACCAGGCTTGCGTGGCGAACACTTTGACCTTACTTCCCTTTAGAATGGCAATTTGTGTTCATTGTTCAGTCTTCCCTAAGGAAATTCTCTGAGCGGGCTGCTCTGTGAGATGTCTACACACAGGACCTGGGATCATCAAACGCAGGCCCTTCTGTCTTTCCCTCCTTCCTTCCTTCCCTTTCTTTCCTGTCTGTCTGTCTGCCTGCCTGCCTGCCTTTTTGAACTAACTATATTGTACACGATGACCCTGATTCATGACTTTTCTGCTTCCACCTCCCCAGAGCTAGGACTGTAAAGAATGCACCAATCCATCCAATTTATGTGGTGTTAGGGATAGAACTTAGGGCCTTGTGGATGCTAAGCAAGCACTCTGCCAACTGAACTACATTCCTAGACCCTGACATTGCTATTTAAAAAAAAAAAAAAAAAAAAAAAAAAAAAGTGCTTCCTTGTGCATGGCATACCATAGCACGTGTGTGTGAGATCAGAGAACAACTCCTTTCAGCATATGGGACCCAGGGATTGAATTCAGGTCACGGGGCTTGGCAGCAAGCACCTGTCCCTGAGGACTTCTCTCAGAGCCCCCACTTTATTTTTGAGACAATACTTCTTACTGGCCCGGAACTTGCCTTTGTAGGCCAAGCTGGCTGTCCAGGGTCCCCAGGTATCTGCCTTACTCTAGCTACCAGAATTAGGATTAGGGTTACAAGTACATGCAAAATGTCTGATTTTTACACGAGCTATGGGAAATGTCTTCACGCCTGCAAGACAAACGCTTTCCTGACAGAGCCATCTCCTCGTCAGCACTGCCCCTCCAAACACCTCATGCCCTCCCCGTGCCAGCATGGCGCATCATCCTTTATTCTGCTCCATTTCCCTCTTACCAAGAGGAATGCTTGCATCACTACACAGGGACAGACAGAGGGAGGAGTCCCTGTGGGCAATAAGGCTGTGTGCATCTTATTGTGATGGAGGTCGTGCGTGTGGCATGTGTTAACATTCACGGAATTCAGCACTAAAGAAAAATCGATTCTACTTGTGTATCCGTTGAGAAAATACATTTTAAGAAGAGAGAGAACTGATAGCTGTAGCCCACTAAATGGATTCCATAACCATTTTGGGTTCTAAGCTACAGCATGAAAATCCTGCCCTGGAATCTCCTTGACAGTGGGGTGAGGAGACAGTCAGCCAGGGCCACGGCTGCCCCTCAGAGCAGAGGGAAATGGGGAGGGGAGCTTCACATTCTAATCTACTTCTCCCTTTCCCACAGCTGCTGTCTGCCATGGACAGTCTGGAAGGGACGGCCTAGGTAAGAAGGAACATGAGGAAGGAAGTGGCTTCCTAGGCTATGTGTTAAAAACCCGCCTCCTCCATCAATGTGAATCCCGCCTCTTGCAAACACGTCAGTCAGACCAGCACATGTGCAGACAGCACCTTTATCATCACTACGGGAATGGTACCTAGCATGCCCCCCACCCTATTCTGTGGGCAGGAAACATACCCACCCACAAATGCACCTCACAAAGCCTTGTTTCCTCTCTGGTCCTCTGTCATGGACATGTGCAGATAGGCTGTGAGAAAGGTTGTGTCAGATTGCAAAGAGCACCCCAGTCTTAGAAGCCACCGTTTCTCATGAGGTCGGCCACAGAGCATCTCCTACTGGAGACTGACAGTGTACAGTGGCTTAGTGAAGGCTCTGAGATGCCCACCTGTTGATTTAGTTCTCCACGCTTGGGATGACCCCAGGAGCCTTGTGAGTGCTGGGCAACTGATCTACAGCTGAGGTACGTTCCCAGGCCTAAACATCATTTAAGTTGACAGTCTCCACGTCCATTTAACCTGGACAATGCTGTGCTGAATGTATCTGGAGAGAGATGAGGGTCTTGTAAAAAATAAAACACCATACAGCCCCAGGGGCCTTAATAGGCCCTGGGTCAGGACTGGAGTCCTTGGATGATGTCCCAGCCTCGGGCTCTAGTAAGTCACTTGTTGTCTGAACCTCACTTGCCCACCTACAGAAGAGGAGGAAATACCTTTCTTTGAAGGACTCCGTGAGGTGTTTACCAAACCAGGAGCATGTGAAGCATCTACATTGATTAGACGTGGGGCCAGTCTTCTTCATCCAGCTAGTGGGTGACCTTGCTTAGCTACAGCCCTGCTCCCTGTGCTCTATACATCCCCATATGCAGGAAGAAAAAGAAAAGCAGCCTGGCCAGTGGCTCTCAGCCAAGGACAAATCTGAGAAGCCTTTTCATTTTTAAACGTGTTTCTTGAGTGAGCAATAAATCTGCTCAGCTCAAAGCTTCTTATGACAAGATCTGCTGCTGAATTCGCTTCTGTCTCTGCCCCTCACCTGCCCTTCCTGTCCTCACCCAATACCCCAGGTAATGACTGTATTACATATCTTCCCAGAATCTCTTTGTATATACACACACACACACACACAGAGAGAGAGAGAGAGAGAGAGAGAGACAGACAGACAGACAGACAGACAGACAGACAGACAGACAGAGACAGATAGAGATAGACAGAGACAGAGAGCACACTTCTGTGGCTTCAAACAAGTTAAGATAAAAAGTGAGACAGGATCTGGAGAGATGGCTCCATGTAGAATACTTGCTTTGCAAACAAGAGGAAGCAAGTGTGGTTCCAGAACTCAGAAACAAAACCCAGACACCATGGGGCAGAGGCAGGCAGGTTCCTGGGACACTCACTAGCCAGCTTCAGAGCACTGGAAAACATTGTCTCAAAAAATGTAAACAGTTCCTGAGGAACAACACACACACACACACACACACACACACACACACACACACACAAATGTAATGTAGTCATGCCTGGACTCATATAAATGCCTTTCTTGTTGATGTTCCCCCAACTGTAAAGAATCATAATCATTTACACAGTTTTTCACTGTGCTAGAATTCTAAGTCACCTAGAGATGACAGCATACAGAGGATGTGTAGATCAGATGCAGACGCTTTGCCATCTTGTTTGTTGTTACAAGGTTGGGTATGTAAAACTGTGAGCATGGGCCTTGAGCATGTTAAACACATACTCTTCTGCTGAGCTACATCTCCAGCTCCTTCCCACTTTGGGGTGGGGTGTGGCTTGCTTGTTTGCTTGTTGTTTGTTTGTTTGAGAGCTGTGTGGTCCAGATTGGTCTCAAACTTACCAAGGATGACTTTGAACTCCTGGTCCTCCATCTATCAGCTTCTGGGTGCTGGGCAGGCATGTGCCATCTTGCCTGGTCCTAGACCATATGACATGAGGAACTTGAGCACCTGTGGATTCTAGTAACTTGCAAGAGGTCCCAGAAGCATTTTCAATGGGTCCTGAGGGTTAGTTATCTCTACACATTATACAGTCTCCTCATCACTGAGCTTTATAAAGTCACAAAACCATAAGACTGCCTATAACCTTGGAATTTCTCTTTAAGGTGTTTACTCAAGAGAAATGGAAATATGGGCCTACGTGCTGACCTGCACATGTAAATTTATAAGCATTTTGATACATGGTGGGCAAACCCCAAAACAACCCACATGATGATGCATAGAAAATAAAGAACATTCACACAACGGAATATTATTATTCCACAGTAATTTTTTTAAGAAGACACAAACTACTGATCTACCAAGGAACACACATAAACCTCAAATAAACGTAGAGGGCAAGAGGCCATAGCAAACAATGCTCTGTGATTCAATTCGATTATGTGACCCTGTAGAAGAGCGGGGACTAATCTTTCATGGCAGAGAGCAGGTCAGTCCTTCCCTGAGGCTGGAGCCAGGGAAACGAACTGGCTGTTGAGGAGCAGGCAGGATGTGTCTAGATGACAGACAGGCTCTGTATCTAGATTACAGAAGAGCCATGTACTTGTAGATGTTCATCAACTTCCACCGAACAGAGTCCTTAAAATGAGTGTATCTCACCGCATGAAAAGTGTGCCTCCGTACAATGTCCCATGTCTTGTTTCATTGAGACAGGGTCTCCCATACCTCAGGCTATCCTCAAACTTGATTTGTTGCTGAGGGTGACCTTGAACTCCTATTTCTCCTTCCTCCACTGCCCGGTCCTAGGATTGCAGACATGTACACCACACCCAGCTAATACTTTTAAGATAAAAAGATCCTAGGAGAAGAGCCAGGGAGAAGGCTCAGTCCAGTAAAGACCTTGTGCATGAGGACCTGAGTTCAATCCTCAAGCCCACATTAAAAAAATAATAAAGATTAAAAAAGAAAAAAGGTGGCAGTGGTGGCACATGCCTTTAATCCCAGCACTCAGGAGACAGAGGCAGGCAGAGCTGTGAGTTCAAGGCCAGTCTGGTCTACAGAGTCAGTTTCAGGACAGTGAGGAGTACGCAGAGAGATCTTGACTTGAAAAACAAAACAAAAAAGCAGGATATGATGGCACACTTGTAATCCTATGCTAGGTAGGGAGAGATGGGCAGAGCTCCCTGGCCAGCAGACCTAACTGAATTGTTATGTCCAAGTCCTAGTGAGAGAGTGTGTCTCAAAAGGGAAGATGAACATCTAGCTACTGAGGAATGGCACTCAGAACTGACTTCTGGCACACATGTGCACACACATCTGCGTGCAGGCCTATTGAAACAGAACTTCCAAGGTTGGGGGGATTTTGTTGGACAGAAGGTGCAGGACACCTTGTCCACAGCCCCAAGGTTTCCTCTAGCTCAGAATCCTAAGCATAGGCAGCACAGAGACAACACAGTGGCTGCCTGAGTTCCTGAGAAGCCTCAGCAGTGCCCTAAAGGGGGGCAGGACTCAGAAGGGGACATGAGAGCCGAGCTCTTCCTTCATCACCTGATGCCTCTCACCAACTCTTTTGATGCTCAGGTGTTCAGGTGACGCTAATTGACTCCAACTCCAAGTGTCAGGGTCAACTGGAGGTCCAGATGGGAAACAAGAGAAAAACGGTGTGCAGTTCCAGTTGGAGGTTGAGTGAGGACCGCTGGAAAAACGCCGCCATGGCCTCTGTTATGTGCCAGCAGCTGGGATGTGGTGGCCCACTGGCCTTTGGCCATTTGGTTTTATGGAACAAACCTAAGAACCACATCGTCTGCCAAGGACCCCCATGGTCTTTCTCCAACTGCACAAGTTCACCAGCCCAGTGCCCTCCGCTGAGCCTGATCTGCCAAGGTGGGTGATGGTGTGTGACAGACACCCTGGGCTGAGACCTAGGAGGGTAAGTGGGTAGAAAGGGGCTTCACAGTTACAGAGCCCTGACCACAGACAGGTAAGCCAAAGGATGCTATATCCATCTGCCAAGATTGAAAAGTAAGACCTGACTCTACCAAATGCCAACTTTGCTGTTCTTTGAGCTTCCATATTTCTGTCTGTGATGTGTGGAACTGCCATCTCTTAGGGAGTTGAGAAGCAGCATGGGGGCAGGGGTCAAGTCAGCTTACTGACAAGTGGCACCAAGGTCATGAGCCCTGTCTTCACTTTGTCCCCAGCTCCCTTCCTCCCCTCTGCTCCCCACGTCCCACCTCTGTCTGTGTGTTTCACTGCAGAGCCCCAGAGGACAACACTTCCACCCACGACCACCCCACCCACCACCATGCCAGAGCCCACAGGTAAGAGGGTGCTTGGGCCTCATGGAGGAAAAGCCAGAGGATGGACTGATGCCAGCAATAAAGACCCAAGGACAAGGAATGACGTAACCACTGCACTCTTGAACTCTCAGGAGCTGTGTTTATCAGTGCAGATGAGGCTTGTCAACATTCCTTAACCAAGGGAGGAAGGGCTCATGAGACCTCACCCCTCCTTGAGAAAATAGACAGTTAATGGCTGTGGGGACAGAGAGACATTTTATTCAGTGCTGTAGCCACTGGTAAGGTACCCATGTTCCTGTAAATAGTCCAAATTAGGTTCACTCAATCACCAAAACAAACAAAAACTAAGAGGCCCAGTTACATCTGAAGGTCAGTAGAAAGGCTCAGGTATGTCCTATGTAGTGTTTGGGACCCTCACCTTCCCGAGCACTCAGTGGCAAGGAATTCTGGAAGGTATCCACACTCAGGCATGCCTTCCCCTCTCCAGCTCCTCCCAGATTGCAGCTGGTACCAGGACCCGAGGGCCTGAGGTGCACGGGTGTGGTGGAATTCTACAATGGCAGCAGGGGTGGCACCATCCTCTACAAGGCAGAGAACAGGCCCCTGGGCCTGGGGAACGTCATCTGTAAGTCTCTGCAGTGTGGATCTTTCTTGACACATCTGTCCGGGACAGAGGCAGCAGGAACACCAGCTCCTACAGAACTGAGGGACCCCCGGCCCTTGCCAATTCGATGGGAGGCTCAGAATGGGAGCTGTGCCTCATTACAGCAGTGCTTCCAGAAAACAACAACCCAGGAGGGCGGACAGGCGCTCGCTGTCATCTGTTCCGGTAAGCTAGAAGCTGACCATCAGGCTTTCTGTTCCGAGTAAGGATGTGGGATCTCCTGATCAGAGCTTTGTGAGAAACCTGGTGGAGATGAAAGAGGAGTGGAGGTCGAGCCTGTGGCCTCTAAATGATATAACAAGCGAGATGAGTTGGTGACACAGAGCGACTCCTGCCTAGCCCAAAGGAGCCACCATCTGGAGAAATGGAGTCAGCTGGGATCTCAGCAGGAAGAAGATAAAGGGAAACTGAGACTTGGGTAAAGGCTACGGGTACTTGGAGAGGTGGCCTTTGCCAATGGGGAGTTTTTGAATCTTCAGAAAGGAGGCTGGGGGATGGTAAGATTTGGGAGATCCCTAAGGCCTGGCTCAGAGCACAGCTATTTATAGAGGCAGCCCCTAAAGAGATGCTCTACCTGGGTCGTGAGCTACAAGAGACCAGCAATGCTGGCACAGTTGAAATGGGGAGAAGGGGATAGCTAAACATATGGGTCTCTATGGGGCCCAAACCAGGACTGGGTACAGATGGGAAGAAACCACAGTTCAAAGTAAGGCAGAATAACCACCAAGCCTAGGAAAGAGTAGGCAGGCCCATTTTGCTGGAGGTGCCCTTGGTGCATTCTGGATTCTGTTCCCAACAGACTGGTGCTAGCATCCTTCAGTTTTCATCCCCACCTTGGGGGTGGGAACTACTGTTGCCCTCTTCTTTAATGGGGAAGCCAGGACTCAAAGAAGCTCCACTTCCAGAATCACAGAGCTCGATCTGAGACTTGCCCTCAAGCAGTGTCAATCCAGAGCCTGTTGTCTAACCCTGGACTACTCAAGGTGTGGTCCCAGACAGGATTAGTGTCACCTGAAACAGTCTTACTCCTCAACACCCCACACCTCTAACAAGAGCCACTTTCAGCAGGTCCCCAGGATTCCTACACAAATAGAGAATGCATGGCTCAGCACTATAAGGTCCACAGCAGGGCAGCCTCCACTGGAGACCTGATATAGATTGGTCTTTCAGGCAGTAGCGGCCTCAAGGTTCTCAGAGGAGAGGCTCAGGCTGGCTCTAGCCCCACCCACTCCTCAAACTCCCATGCAGGCTACAAACCTACAAAGCCATGCCCGGGGTCTTGCTTTGAAGTTCTTCTTCCTAATAGAAGATTCACTAGGGCTTTGAAGGTGGGCGTTGCCATGGTAACCCGCCAAAGCTGGTAAGCTCACTATTGACTCAACCAAGCATAGTAGCTTCTGCCACAGATTCCCAAGCCTCACCCTGATTAGCAGATATAAATACTTCTCTAGGTACCTGGCCTCATGGCAAAAAGCCTAATCCACCAGGCTAGCCCTCCCTCCCACTCCCCTACCCACCCACCTCTGCCCACAGCAGAATTCCTAGGTTCTGATCCACCAGCTCTTTCCAGTCCCCAGGCCTCAGCTTCCTCTTCTAAAAAGCCCTCCTCTTCCTAAGCAAGAGGAGAAGAAGGCATGGCCATCAGTCCAGCTCCTTTGCCACTGTTGTCTTGAGATAGCTGTCACCAGATGCCCAGTGGTCCCAGGGACCAGACAAAGCTTGGTCAGAGAAGTGCTAGAGAGGGTGGGGTTGGGGGTGCTTGAAAGGGCAGCACCTACCCTGAAGTGCTCAACTCTGCCAGGGCCCCAAGGCCAGGCCTGCTGCCTCACCATCACTTCCTCTCTGCAGGTTTCCAGCCCAAGGTTCAGAGCCGCCTGGTGGGGGGCAGCAGTGTGTGTGAGGGTGTCGCTGAAGTGCGCCAGAGATCACAGTGGGCTTCCCTGTGTGACAGTTCTGCAGCCAGGGGTCGGGGACGGTGGCAGGAGCTATGTCAGGAGCAGCAATGTGGCGACCTCATCTCCTTCCACACGATGGATGCTGACAGGACCTCCCCTGGGCTCCTCTGTACCCAGGAGAAGCTGTCTCAGTGTTACCAGCTTCAGAAAAGAACCCACTGCAAGAGGGTATTTGTCACATGTGAGTCGGACTGCAACTCTTGGTGGGGGGAGGACAGTTAGAGCCTTTTCCTGTGGGACCTAGTCAGTGAGCATCTCTAAAGAGCAGACTTGAAAGGTAGAAAGCAGTTCTGGGAAAAGGACAGTAAATGAAGTTCTGGGAGCAAAAATCAGTAATGATGAATAGAGTAGGCAAGGCCTAAGTGGATCACGGCCAAGCTACCAGTAGATGCCAGAACTCTCCCTTCCCTCCTGTCTACTGCTTTCCCATAATTCAGGTTATAAAATTGGGGAGCAGTGGCGGTGTGACATGGAATGAAGGTAGATGGGTGTCTGGGTAGATGGGTGAATATATAGATGATTGTATAAACAGATAGATGGATGGGTCAGTAATACACAGATGAATAAATGGAGATAGATAGATAGATAGATAGATAGATAGATAGATAGATAGATAGATAGATAGATAGATGGATGGATGGATGGATGGATGGATGGATGGATGGATGGATGGATGGACAGACAGACAGATGGGTGACAGGTGGCTAAATTAGTAGAAGATTGTCTGGTTCTTGATATGTGGTCATGTATGGTTGTCTTCCTGACAGTAGGGAATGGGAAGTTGATTAGTCTAAGTAGTGAAGATAGAAAGTTAATAGCTGATAACAAGAATGGCAAACAGTAGCTGGATGGTCACTGAAGGTGATAAATGGTGGACAAATGGAAAGCAAAGACTCCTAGAGATGGCCAGAGAGACAGGCAGATAGACAGCTGAACACACTGGTGGGTGGGTAGGAAGTGCCAAGGTACCAGGGAAATCGAAGCAGTTGCTGCCCTCTGAGTTTCTTCCCAGGGCTGGGCTTGATTTAAGACTCTCCCTGTCCAGGTCAAAACCCAAACCCAGTGGGCCTGGCCGCAGGCACTGTGGCAAGCATCATTCTGACCCTTGTACTCCTGTTAGTGCTGCTGGTCATGTGCGGTCCTCTGGTCTACAAGAAGCTGGTGAAGAAATGTAGGTGCCAAACCCCAAGCCTTTCTCCCTTACCACCCATTCCCACCCCTGCTGTCCACTAGCCTTTCACTGTCAAAAGTATTAGAAAGTTAGGACAAATGGTACCCTCTGATTTGCCCTTGTCTGGACTTGGCAAAAGCCAACGGCAGTTGATAAAAGCCATGGCCACATGACATCAGCACAGCCTCTGATGTCATAAGATGTGGCCCAAGGCCAGCTCCATGGGTACCAATGACCGCTGACTGTGCTGGTACCTCCATCAGCCTCAGTTTCCCTGTTTACTGAAAGCTGCATACCTTATGAACAAGGAGGCTTGTCTACCTTGCCTTGCAACCCTTAGAGAAATTACCCAGAGGTGAAGGAAGGAAGGTAAAGAACAGAGGCAGTAGTGTTGGGTCCCTGGTGCTCTCTGAGGTTATCCATTCTGGTTCTAAATAAACCCTTGGTCATTTCTATGGGAACTCAATGGTTTCAATCTCTCTCCCTAGTCAGTTAGAAAATGAGGCAGTAGGCCTAGAGTGCTAGACCCCATTAGTCCTGCCTCCAGAGCATCTGTGCCTCCCCTCCCCCAACCTTCCCCTTCACTACCATCTGGCCTCACGAGCTTTCTGTCTGTTGCCCAGTTCGTCAGAAGAAGCAGCGTCAGTGGATTGGTCCCACAGGAGTAAACCAGAACAGTAAGTGTTCCCAGAAGCGGGTGTCCCTCAGCCCCCAGACTCAAGCCAAAGCAGAGTCAAGGTGTCTGCTGATCCAGCAAACCAGTGGCTGCTAATGGCCTCTGGTCTCCACCACATTTCACTAAGGTGTGACTGAAGTCAACAGATGTCCCCACACCAAAGAGGGGTGAAGCTTCTTTTAGGGGCAAGTGGTTCTGTAAAATTGACTTCTTAGCCTCAGACACTCCCGTCTCTTGCCTTGTGGCTGGCACGGCCCTTTCTTCCATGGTCAAAGAGCTCTAAGCAAAGCTCTGCACAGTCGTCTAGTTCAGGGCTAACCAGAGCCCTTTATGGCTCTTCTTCAAAGTAGGAAGGCACCACAAAGGACTGGCCAAGCTCGTTTTAGCACAGGACAGCTTCAGAGGTCGTTTTAAAATACGCTGACCCTGCCAGCCCTCCCTCTCCCCTACCCTGGCTCTCCCACCCACAGTCAGGGCTACACTAACGGATGGAAGCAAGGCTCTATTTCTCTCCCCTTTCCATGTGCAGGCCCAAACCTTTCTAGAAGATTCTCAGTTTTATTTCGTTTTAAAGACTGCAAAGGCCCTCAGCTCCTGATGAGCAGGACCATCTCCCTAGCACTTGTGTTCCTGCTTCCTGCTTGGGAAAAGCTTGGTGGCTGAGGGAGCAACTGGAGGCCCTCACCAGGCCAATCGGATTGCTGTGCACGCCCGAGGCTGACCCCTGGGGCCTCCGCATCTCCCCAGAGAGAAAGGAAGGGGAAATGCACCACCCTCTCCCATGACCTAATGGAAACAGGAAGCTAAGCTATGGGATCGTGCTTGGGAAGGACAGATTCTAACAATGCCACTGGTCTCCTGTGTCTGCTCAGTGTCCTTCCATCGAAGCCACACAGCAACTGTACGATCCCAGGTTGAGAACCCAACATCCTCTCACGTGGACAATGAATACAGCCAGCCTCCCAGGACCTCTCACCTGTCTGCTTATCCAGGTGAGAGGCGGGGCTGCTG